>NC_136070.1:715242827-715842827 GCF_964261635.1 Lissotriton helveticus
TTTGTATCACACCAGTAGCTTGGCATGAGCAGCCAGGCTTATCTTCAAGGCCATGTGTAAAGTATTTACAACCACACTCCCAGTAACACAGTGATAACACCACAAATGGATACCACACTTATTTTATGAAAAAGAGCGGTATCTTTATCAAAAGGAATAAAATGAGAACAAACAATAGAAATCCAACATATGCGTATTCATAATATTTCACTTTGCCGTTTATTAGGCCAACAATCACGTGTAGGTTCTTGCGGTATTAATGAGCAGTTCACGAAGATCTAATGCAGTCCTAATGCAAAGCTTTGCAGTTCGTAATGCAGTTTGTAATGTAGAAATAAGACAGTCCTTAATGCAAATACTAATGCAGTTCGTAACGCATGAATAATGCAGTACGTAATCCAAGAATAATTTGGTTCTTAATGCAAGAATAATGCGGTTTATAATGCAAGAATAAGGCAGTTCTTAATCCAAGAATAATGGAGTTTGTAATGCAAGAATAAGGCAGTTCCTAATGCAAGAATAATGCGATTCGTAATGCAAGGAATAACGCAGTTCTTAATGCAAGAATAATGCGGTTCGTAATGCAAGGAATAACGCTATAAGCCAATCTGCATGATCAGCTCGGGCACCACTAGCCCCCAACAACAGAGACATTGGTCGTAAACTTAAAGGCGTGGCCCTGGTACTGCTGGGCAGGTACGGGCCACTCGGGCCTTCAGCGCGTCTAACGAGATGCAGGGGGAGAGAGATCGGAACACTCCTGTACTCCTTCTGCACACCACCGCAGGCCACTCATGCTTCCAACTCCCAACTGGAATCCAAGTCTTACCTGGGGGGGTGTACTGCCTCGCTCTCTCTCTCTCCCTGCTTGTCGGACATCCTACTGGGTGGTCCCGATGATGTTGCAGCTCCAGTGCTTGGTGATGCTGTAGCCGGACGGGTTACAGCGCTGCCTTCTCCTTCATTGACGATCTTGGGCAGATTCCTCTTTGCGAACAACGATCACGATTCCTTTCACCTTGCAGCTTCCTTAGCTTCCAGAAATCCTTTAGCACGTTGCGGCTCAGTCCGGCGGCGGTGATCCTTACTCACAGCCTCAGTTACGATGACGGCTCGGGCCACAAACAGCAATGCAGTTGCATGGATGATGTTTCACGCTGTGGGGGCAATGTGGTCACGGGGCACCTCGTAAACAGTACCACAGACCACACGGCAGTCTTCCAGAAATCCTTTAGCACGTTGCGGCTCGGGCCGGCGGCGGCGATCCTTACTCACACCCTCAGCTATAATGACGGCTTGGGCCACAAACAGCAATGCAGCAGCGTGAACGATGTTTCACGCAGTGGGGGCAATGCGGTCACGGAGCACCTCGTAAACAGTACCACAGACCACACAGCAGTCTTCCAGCAATCCTTTAGCACGTTGCGCTTCGGGCCGCCGGCGGTGGCGATCCTTACTCTCAGCCTCAGTTACGATGACAGCTCGGGCCACAAACAGCAATGCCACAGCGTGGATGATGTTTCACAATGCAGGGGCAATGCTGTCACGGGGCACCTTGTAAACGGTACCACAGACCACACTGCAGTCTCACGCGTGCAAAAGCACTTCGCACCAAGTGTGCTGAGACATGGTTGGAAACTTTGATGTTCCTGAGTTTCCACAACAGGGGACCATCTCTCCTCAAGCCCTTGGAGACAAGTTACTTCAGGACACAGCAAACAGCAAAGTCCTTTCAAGCAGGGGAACACAGCACACAGTAAAGTCCCTTGTCCTCTCCTTAGTCAAATCAGCAAACTGCAGGACAGCCCCTGAAGACACAGCAAGGGCAGTCCTTCTCTTCAGTTTCTTCAGCTGTTCTTCTTTGACAGAGGTTCCTCTTGATCACGAAGTAGTTTCAATCCTTTTTCAAGCTTGAATTCAGTCTTGAGTTCAGGGGTTTTAGCTCTCACATTTATACCCCTAAATGCCTTTAAAGTCTTTGTGTTCAGGGGGCTCTGAGCCCTGTCCAAAACCAGACCTGGGTGTCTTCCTATCAGTGTACACCCTCATCCTTTGATAGTGAGGGTCTGGGCCCCAGACGCTCTGTAGGAGGTGGTGCAATCCTTTTGTGGCTGCAAACCAGCCCTCTTCACATCCAGGGGGCTACTCCTCCCCCCACATCAAATGCAGGCCATCCTGATGCTGTCTCACCTACTCCTCCCTGGGGTCAGGACACTTCCCAGACCCTGTCACATCCAAATCCAGACAGTCAATACACAACCAGGCAGAGGCACGCAGGATGGTTAGGACAAGAAACCAGCCACTTCTAAAAGCGCGGTTTCTAAACACACAATTCAAAAACCATCCCCACAAAAAGATGTGTTATTAAATTCTAAGTTCAGGCACACTAAACTCCATCTCTCCATCTTATGCCTATGGGAAGATATGCTGGAAACATGTGACACAGCATTCCCCATTCTGTGCTATGGGCAAGATGGCCTTGCAACAGTGAAAAATGAATTCAGCAGTATTTCACTGTCAGGACATGGTACACACCTTAGTTCATGTCCTACCGTTCACAAATACTGAACCCGCCCGGGGGATACCTTGGGCCACCTATAGGAGTGTCTGATGTGCGTAAAAAGGAAAGGATAAGTCCTGGCAAGTGGTTACACTTGTCAGGACAACAAGGCAGTTAACAAACTGTGTGCAGGCACTGCAGTGGCAGGCCTGAGATCTCTTTTTAGGGCTACTTGTGTGGGTGGCACAACTAGTGCTGCCGGCCCACTAGTAGTAGTGTTTGCATTACTAGCCCTGGCACACATAGGGCACTTTACTAGGGACTTTCCTAGTAAGACAAACAAACCAATTATGGACAACCAATTACCATAACACCTTATACAGGGAGCACTTGCACTTTGACAGTGATTAGCAGTGGCAAAGTGCTCAAAGCATCTAAGTCGGCAACATCATGTCAGAAAAAGGTCTAGGAGGAAGGCAAAGATTTTGAGGAACTTTAGCGAAAAAGGTCCAAGTCCAACAAGCTCTATTGACAATATGGGTGGGTGTTTATCCACACTCAGCCGCTTCTCCAAACGACCATCTTCATCAGGGTGATTGAATGCCAATTCCCATTGCCAGACTCAGGACCCGAAACTACGGGAACTCCAAAGTTTGTCTTGGAAGAAGAAGCTGACACACTACTTAGGAGATATCCTTACAGGAGGAAGACGCTGCCTAGAAGAGGGGAGGAGGTAAGGACCTAAGAGGACAAAGACCTGAAAGAATGTTAAGAAGTCCGACATCTCTCAATCTGGAGGGTGAGATCTCAAAGATGTGGGTGTCCTTGCAGCATCTGCTGAACCCCAGGTGCTCCCAAAAGCCAAGTGTGCATTGTTGGGCTTCTAGCTGAAGAACCTTAGTGCCTAAAGGTTGTGAGGCACTGAAAGCATAGTGACTGTCCTCTGCGATCAAATCCGATGAACATGAATGCTGAAGGTCGTGTTGTGCCAAGGGGGAAGGCGTCCTCTTTTGTCACAGAAAATATCTCTTGAAGTCTTCACATCACCGCTGACACCCAGGGAAGGCTCCTAGTTATATTTACATGGTGGTCTTGTGTCTGGCCTCGACAAAGATTTAGCGGGCCATAGTAACTCTATCACCAGTTTTGGCACTGCTGGTGTTCACAGGACTGGTCATGCGCACATGCAGCTCAACCGGGACAGCAGACATGTTAGCTATGCAGAGGCTGAGTTAAGGCAATCTCAGCTCGATGGGTTGTGCAAAGATGTGCACCACATGAAGCAGGTCTACCCTCAGTGACCACCGGCCTGCATCTCACAAACATCAAAAGGACGTAAAAGGCACTGTACATTTTTGACTCCAGGAGGGAGGGGAACAATCACTTTTTGGGTATTGATCAGATGCCACTTATGCGTAAAGCTCTAGCTGCTCCCTCAAATAATTCCTCCAAAATTCCTTCAAGAGAGCTCAGGTCTCAATTTGCATTAGGTTACCACTCAGTATCAGTCCTGCAGGAATAGCCTTGGCTGTACCCTAAAATCACAGCAATTATTACATGATACACTGCTGTACCACCTGAAGTGCCTTTTCATAATTATATACATTATTGTGTTGCGTGCAGAAGTAAAATCCATTTCCTTTCTTAAGTAAAAGCACTAGCTGGCATTGATTTATTAATTTTGTATGGTATGTTGAGTTATCACTCTTTAATTTTTCACTACCTCCCTGAGTAAGCCTTGGACTGCTCAGCATTGCTACTCGGAGCAACAAGTGTTAAAGTGGTGTAAGTGGTATTCAGTTTTGGGCTGTATATTAGGTCAAGTCACAGGTACACCAGTGGTAGAAATCTCTGACTCTCACAATGTCTACCCAGTAAACCCTGTCTGTCCTGGAACACCCAAAAAGGTTGTACAAAAGGGGGTGGTAATGGACAGAGCATCTGAACCAATCAAACACTCACACCCAGTAAAGAGATCTGGGTTTAATCCATCACCGTTCTTTAGCCCACTCTGCCACCCCAGTTCAGACATGGCTATATGCAAATCAGTCCGACCCTGTGCCTCATGGGAACAGTCCAGCCCGAACTGCCAAGCCATGCCTTCCCTGGACCGGAAACAAGCTTCCGAGGACTGGTTTCTGGCATTACAGCGGTCTTCAGCCCGGCTTGCTTGAGTCCAGTGGTAAAGTGAGCAAGGGACTCACGTCTGAGCATACCCTGCCACACTTATGGCGGCCAAAAGCGGTACAAAAGGGGGTGGTAATGGATGGAGCATCTGCACCAATCAAACACTCACACCCAGTCAAAAGATCTGGGTTTAATCCATCACTGTTCTTTAGCCCACTCTGCCACCCCAGTTCAGACATGGCTATATGCAAATCAGTCCGACCCTGTGCCTCATGGGAACAGTCCAGCCCGAACTGCCAATCCATGCCTTCCCTGGACCGGAAACAAGCTTCAGAGGACCGGTTTCTGGCATTACAGCCGTCTTCAGCCCGGCTTGCTTGAATCCAGTGGCAAAGTGAGCAAGGGACTCACGTCTGAGCATACCCTGCCACACTTATGGCGGCCAAAAGCAGTACAAAAGGGGGTGGTAATGGACGGAGCATCAGAACCAATCAAACACTCACACCCAGTCAAAAGATCTGGGTTTAATCCATCACCGTTCTTTAGCCCACTCTGCCACCCCAGTTCAGACATGGCTATATGCAAATCAGTCCGACCCTGTGCCTCATGGGAACCGTCCAGCCCGAACTGCCAAGCCATGCCTTCCCTGGACCGGAAACAAGCTTCAGAGGACCGGTTTCTGGCATTACAGCCGTCTTCAGCCCGGCTTGCTTGAATCCAGTGGCAAAGTGAGCAAGGGACTCACGTCTGAGCATACCCTGCCACACTTCTGCCACAGATATTTTGACTGGGTGTGAGTGTTTGATTGGTTCAGATGCTCCGTCCATTACCACCCCCTTTTGTACACCCAAAAAGGTTCCCACAGGGCCAGTTCTAGGGCTGTGCAACCGGTGCCACCGCACCGGGTGCTGGCTTCCTGGGGGTGCCGTGTTTGCAATTGTATTATGTTTTTAAAGCACTTGCTGCAGCGTTTATTTCCTCCGGCAATTACCAGGCCTCACAAAAATTGCAAGATAACTCCTGTGATTAATTAACTTCCTGGAGAGAGATCAGCGTTTTGTATAGTCGAGGTTTTGACTTATGTGAAGTAAGTGTAGAGGGTTAACATGCCTGCTGCAAAGAATGTGTACCAAGTAGGTTACAGAGTGCATATAATGTAAACAGATCAGCAGGTTACTGCTTTTAAAAGAGACATAATTTTGTTACTTGCAATGTATAACTTAAAGTCCTAATATTCAACAGTGAGCTATTAACTTTCATCATAGAACTGCATACACACTGCAAAGTATACATTAGAACATTAATTAATGTTGCATAAAGGATTCATTTGGCTAGAAATCGATTCTTATTATTAAAGAAAACTCCCAACTATGCTGTTTCTTTTTTGACTCTGAGTTTGTGTTTCTCAACACCAAGCACTCTTAAACTATACTGCCTACCGGTATGGATAACATGTGACTCCTACACTTTTAGTCCTTTGGCTTATGTAACATTTCCTATACACTGATTTGCACACGTATGATTGATTGTCTCTGTGTAATGTGTGTGTGATAGTGCTCTGACACCCCACACTGGTATGAGTGGCGCTATATAACTAATTCAATGCATCTGAGAGAGTGTTGTTATGAAGACTTGGTCACTGTTAAAGGGTGCTAGTGAGAGAATCCGTAGTGGAGGTGGTCATTGGGGGGGCGCCAACAAATATTGTTGCACAGGGCGCCACCAGTGCTAAAGCTGGCCCTGCGTTCCCACATATTATTTTACAGGATTGGTCAGCCAGAGAGCTCTCTAGTTGTTGTCTAGTCCATAGCCAATCAAATATGACCAGTCATTTCCAACACAAGTCTGCTTGCATTTGCAGCTTGCCCTCGTAAACTTGAGCTACTTTCTGTGAGGTTTACAAACTTTTACTTTTTGCAGCCCTCCTAATGATAAACACCTCAAACAAGCTGCGTAAAAGGGGCAATCACAAATATAATGTTTCAGTAATCTGCAGCAAAAAATCAGCAGTGTCTAGGCTTATGGGAAAGTGAGTTATTGTCTACTGGAAGATAAAACGACTTCTGATTTAGGGTACGATGGTGTTAATTTGTTTAAATAGCTTGATTTTGAGTCCGCAAATACTTATTCTAGGAATACCGCCCTCAATGATGGTGGGGGCATACCACAATCTGACATACAGCAATGGGTGCACACGTACAAAGGGCTTGCACTAAACCATACAGCACTGGCTATAGCTGGCTACCACTCGGTCCAATTGGGTGACAGTCCTACTCCCAAAGAGTGGGGAGAAGAAAGAACAAGTCACTAAGGCCTAGATGTATCAAGCCGTTTGCGAATCGCAAAGGCCGAAATTCGCAGAATTTCAGCCTTTGCGAATCGTAAACGGTCTATTTGCATGTTTTAGCATGCATCAAAATTTCGCAAATTAAGGAATCGCAAACATTTGCGATTCCTTATTTTGCGTTAGCATTTAAGGAATCGCAATTTTGCGATTCCTTAAATGCTATGTATGTAGCATTTTTCAATTGCGAATTTTTGTTAAGAAATCGCAAATTACCACCAACTTGTAGTTGATGTTAATTTGCGAAATCTTTTAAAAATGCACAATTTGGCATTTTTTAAGGTGGCATGTGACGCACACACATGCACATAGGGCATGTATTTGCGCCACATGCACACACATGTACATTTCAGGGGTGCAACAGGGTGTCCTTGAGACACCCCGCACCCTTGAAAGTATTCTCAATTTGCGATTAGCAAATTGCGAATCGCAAATTGAGATTATTTTGACTGTCATTCCTTCCTGGCCCATAGGAATGAATGGGGAATTATTCCTTAATTGCGAATTCGCAAATTGCGAATTCACAAATAAGGAAGACTAAGAAATCGCAAAAAAATAGCGATTTTTTACATACATTCCATTTTGGGATTTCTAAATAGCGATTCCCTAAAAATCGCTATTTAGAAATCGCAAAATGGAACCTTAATACATCTGCCACTTAAAGACAATGCAGGGAGTGAGTGTCATTACTCAGCTCACTTGCACTTGTATGTGTAGTTTCTTAGGAAAAGCCTCCTCTGATCTATGGTACGTGAGGTAGAGGGTGCTCAAGGTACTGTGTCTATGTCTTTGAACTTTTTGTCTTGGCTAGTGACTTTCACACAGGCAAAGTCAGCAGCAGCACTAAGGCGAATCAGAAAACCTTTAGTAGATCCTTCTAGCTTGTTTTAAGCAGAAGGAAGCAGCAGCAGTCATCTGCACATTGTGGAATCATCATCAACAACAGGTCTGACTCAAAGATGATACTTGAAAAGCCACGAGGGGCTCCAACGTGTTCATATGCACACTGCTAGTGTGTGTATAAACCTCAGAATTCAAAATCCAATCAACCAGGTTGGAGATGAGCTTCCATCCTTGGAGGGATTTCTCTTTCACTGAATGGCAAGATTGTGCAATCTTTGGGCTGAATGTAGGAAGGCCCAGAGAGAGAGAGACAACCAGGGAAACATGGTATTGCCATCTTTGTTTGTGGTCAAATAACTTTTGAGTATATTATGCAGAAAAGCACCTTTCTAAAATCGGAACCATGCCATACTGTTGTATATGCTAGTCTGGTGAGATCTTTAGCTTGCTTTGCTTACCAGCTGGTGACACGCACTGACTACGTTTTTTTTCTTTTTGAACAGCTGGGAAGAGGGTACAAAACTTATTGTAAAAGTGAAAGTGAATAACTAGATTAAGAAAATCGTATACATGCTGCTGGCTCTCTGTGAAAGCTATACATAATATACAGAATTAAAAATGGGAAGTGAGTAACTGAGATGTTTTTCACTGAGGGGTTCTGAGCAACATCAAATAGATAACAAGACCAAAGTACGTTATCCATGATGTCACATAGAAATCCAAGATATAAACAATCTACGTTATTCACTTAATACGCATCCACAATTATGTTATGTAAGCCCCATCAAAAGAAAATCATCTGCTCCTGCTTTCAACATTCAAAACAGAACAGAAGAGTAGTGGGTGAGCCATACATGACATGGCTTCCTCGTCCTCTCTCAAAGATTAAAAACTCTGTACTCGTGCCACCCACCCCAACCATTTACTTTCCCTGCTGGCTAAATTGAATAACTATTACCTAGCCTCTTTCCAACCTTCCACACCAGCCTCTAAATGTATGCTCCCTGGCCAAAATATATATTTTTAAATCCCCTCGACTATGCCCACCTCTACTATCTTCTGTGCCAGCCCTACCCCTCCCTGCTGAAAGCTACAGTCACTGCTCTTACTTTGAGAGCAGTAGTGGCTGCCTCAGAATGGGGGTGGTGGGGCAGGGGGAAGGAATGAAAAAAATAAACTTGCCTTCTTCTTCGCCGCCGCACGTCTCTCCTCTGTCTTTTTCTCTGCTGCACCGGATGCATCCAGGCTACTGGACTCTCCCAGCCAATCACAATGCTTGATGAGCAACGTCATGATCAGTCAGAGCGGCCTGTTTGGCCACTCAGGCAGTACCTGATAGGCTGGGCATGTTCTCCACTGGAACAACAGTCCCCTGCACACGCTAACAGTGTATCAATTATATCAATACCAGTGTGACAAAAGCTTGAGTCTTTGCTGGACCATGCACTTCAGTTTATTCAGCCAACACGTGTTTCGTCGTGATTACGGTTGTGCGCAGCGACTTCTTCAGAGCTAAGAAACAAACAATAGTACAGAATTGGGAATGAAAGGTATGCAACAATAGAATCCATTATTTGGAAAACAGGGGACCCCAACAAATACTTAGTTTGCTATACGGAGGGAAATAAGATCTTTGGAAAAAATAAGAACTATAGCAAACACTCAATCAAAAAGTGCCAAATCTCTCCTCTAAAAGTGAACAAAAATGCAACTATAAATCACATATATGGAATCAGAGTTTTGTTGTATATAATTTTTTTTTATTTCATACTGATATTTTGTTTTAAATTACTTTCATAGACATATTTTCTTTTTTTTGTTTTTAACTCATTATCCAAAAAGTTTTTTTTGTTTCAAGATCATGTATAAAGAAACAGGGAGAGGGTTGGCCTAACGGCTAAGGCGCTCGACCTCGGACCTGGGGATCTGGGTTCGAGTCTCGGTAACGACGCCAAAAACCCCCTGTGATTGTGGGTAAATCACTTAATCTCCCCGTGCCTAAAAAAATGAAAGTGTGTCCTCATGTAACGTAACTTGTGCTATGTAAAGCGCTCTGATAACTGATTCGGTTCGGTTCTAGTTCGCGCTATATAAAACTCTGCAAAAAAAAACAAACATATATATGTACAACATATAGACAAAAACAAATCACACTAAACCGGTCAATTTTCTTTTAAAGTAGGCAAAGCGGTGGTTTTTGACTACGCGCGTTTCGGCATTCTGCCTTCATCAAATATTGACCTATTCTCTCCCAGATTTATTGTAAATATATTCTTTATCTCATGAATGTATATATATAATGTAATGCGACTAATGTATATATTATATGTATATATATATATATTTATATATATCTTTTTATGTATTTTTCTTTTAGTGTATATTTTGTTACTTGTATGTGCGAATGACGGTCACCTGATGACCGTCAGTCGCATTTTTGTTCACTTTTAGAGGAGAGATTTGGCACTTATTAATTGAGTGTTTGCTATAGTTCTTATTCTTTCCAAAGACAATAGAATCCATTGTCAGTTTCCCATAGTGACAGACTAACGTGTTGCCTACTTGAGCCTGTGGAAAGCCATGCTGTCTTAAATGTGTCACCTCGCTTGTTTAGTGACAAACTATTGTATTTTTAGAAAAATGATAATAAAACTCTTAAATAAAATAATGTCCGGAGTTAAGGCCTTGTTCCTTGTGAGTCCAGTTGTGACCTATGAGCCTAAACAGTCAATAGTGACTTTGTTAAACTGAATTTAACATAACAACACCCCCTTAATGTTGCCTGGTACCTGAAGGTATGTAATAAAAACAAAATACCTATACTCAATGCGCGAAGATCCTAGGGGAAAAGAGACGGGTTAAAAACGTATACAAGCCCTGTAAAAGCAAGTTTATCATGCTACGGTGACCAAATCTGACCGGGAAACCAACCCTAAATCTGGTTGTATTTCCATCCCAAATAGGATTCAGTAGGGTCCAATGTTAGACACACAGTTAAAACTGCACCTATCTTGTGTCCAGAAATAATCCCTCCTATTCACAGTATATGTATCCTGGATGTGTTTCCCAATGAGGAGTCCCTGAGGATGGGTAAATAAAGGAAAACGGCCTAATTACATATAACAATACACCCAAAGCAAAAATGGCAGTGGCATATTCTATATACTTTGAGAATATGGTAATGTGGTCCCACGTACCTTAAACGAGGATTTAGTAATAGTGTAAGTTTATTCAGGCATGAATTAATAAAATATGTGGTGCATTGCCCCCACTCGATGCAGGTTGTGTTAAAGAAAATAACCAGCAGCCATATCCTTACCGGTATCAATACGGGACGTTTACCTAATAAAAAGGATCAAAGGAAAGTGTGTCAGAACAAGCGAGTAGACAGACGCCGCGGTGAGTATTTAAAAGATGCCCCCAAATTCCAGAAGATTGCATCCAGCTTAATTGGCACTGTACTGCTAATTGCAGGAGAAAATTCAGTTGGTTATGAGCGCTTACCTCTGTGATGAACAGAGCTCCTTCTGGCATGTAGGCTGGAGACCTAATGGCCCGCAGGAGAACACACGTTTATATAGGCTTGGGAGGGGAAACAGTTGTAGGACTGTACCCACTCCTAAGACATTGGCCATCTTGGAGCTGTAAATTCAGTACCCCGCTTATCAATAGAGGTTAAATGTTATACCTTGATTCATCTCCTTCTTAGTTGCTCAGCCAGGATGAATGTGATGTCTGCGTGGAATGTTGGAATGCTTGATGGCAGAGAGAATGGAATGTGAGTGTGCCTGCTTGTGTGTGGAGAATGATAGTTGAAGACAGTGGGCTGAGCAGCAATCATGCAGCTCCTGGTGGGACCTCTACAATATCTTTCATATGATCTTCTTAAGACCTTCTAAAGACTTCTATGGAACTGTAACGAATTACTAATAAACCTACTACATGGAAAATACCCCCTGGCTACCTGTGGTCATCTGTACAATTTATCTTACTACATTTTGGCGACGAGGATGGGATGAGATTGCCTGGAGGTCGAAGGGTCAATCTGTGGAAAGCTGCTCCGTATTCTTTTGCCATGGGAGTTTGTAATGCGCAAGTTTGGTGTTTATGTCTTGGTCCGGATTTGTTTTTCAAGTAAACTGTTTTTTCTTCATGGACCAAACTGTTGTATTTCAACGTCTTTCGCTACAGGCTTACTTATTCTGCTTGTTAGGTCAAACGTGGCATTTTAAGCAGATAAGTATGAGATACTTTAATTTTTATGTTGTGTGCGCTTAAACTTTGCCGCTTGTAATCATTGCAGTGAGGCCGTTAATCAACTGGAGTTTTAAATTGTGCTCGAGCCATCTTTCAAAGAGAAATAAAATAGCATGTACGTACCTGTTATTCCTGCTTACGTCTGCATCTCCGTCATAGTCTTTTCAACTTCGAGGCTTTCCTCCGGCGTTTTGCACTGCTGGAAGACGCCCCGCTGCGCTGACGCGCCGAGAGCCACCCGGATTTGCGTGAGAAGACGTGCCACCATCTTGGATGTACAGACGTTTCCTTTATACCGCTGTCTGAGTGAGTTGTTGGGAAGTGTTGCCGTTCTTCAGGGAAGATTTTTATTTCTATTTTTTTCTTCAAATTCGGCAATATTTGATATCGCGAGGAGTGTAAAGTTTTTCAAGGACATTGCATCGTACGAAGTCTTCTAGTGCCTACCTGCTTTAATGTTTTTTTTTTGAGGATCCAAGTTGTACTGGACTAACTTACCGGAATTGCGAAGAAATATCGATGAAAATGGATCTACAGTGACAACTTTATTTATTTTAGTTTATTGTGTTCCAATGGTTAGCATGTTGCACTGTTTTCTCTATCCTTTACTCATGCTGTATTGGATGTTTCCTTATGTATTGTGCCTTTAGTGGGATCCTCATTTGTTTTTGATCTGGCAGATCTATACATTTTAAGGGCACTTTGTTTTTTTTTGTTAGGGTAGTTGTGTTTAGGAGCTGGTCTTCTTACATGCTTTCAATTCTTCAGTGAGGGTGGTGCCCACACCTTTTCACTGTTTCTACCCCATACTGTTCTTTTTGTGTGCCTGTGTTACACCTGCATCATCCTTTACGCATGTTTATTTAGCGGTGCGAGTTCTTATTCTCTTGCTTCTGTAGTTTTCACCCATTGGTTGGTAATATGCAATTGGTTCTTTACCTATACATGTATGCCTTTGTGCCTTTATGCGATGGGTCCTTCACCCATATTGTTGTGCCTTTGTGCCTTTATACAACTATAAGTTGTACTTTTGTGCCTGTGTGCCTTTATGCAATGGGTTATTTACCCTATACTGTTGTGCGTTGTGCTTTTATGCGATGGGTTTTGTACCTATACTTGTGCGCCTTTGTGCCTTTATGCAATGGGTTATTTACCCTATACTGTTGTGCGTTGTGCCTTTATGCGATGGGTTTTGTACCTATGCTTGTGTACCTTTGTGCCTGTGCGATGGGTTATGACCTTATACTTTTGTGCCTTGTGCAATGGGTTATCCACCCTATTTAGTTAATGAGGTGTGCAGAGAGTGAGTGTCTAGATATTTTTCTTCTCCCTTTTGCATTTCACTCTCTCAGTCCTGCACTATTTCGTCTGTGGTGTGGTGTGTAGAAACATGGTTGGGTGTTGGTTACCATCTCAGCCTTTAGTTACGCTACTGCCTTGCACCTTTTTACATACTGCCTTCACTCTTATTATGCTATACTAGAATGTTTTTACATACAATGATAGATAGGCAATGTTTATTCTTTGCTTTCAATTGTTGGTTTTTCTCCAAGGGAGGGGGATGTGTGCTATCTTGTAACTGTTTGCACTGTTTTATCCTCCCCTCATTCTAGTTACTTTCTTCTACCTATTCATTTCTTTCTTTCTCGCTAATATGAACTGTGTGCAACATTTCAAGTATCATCATTTTTATTTTCAAATTGCTATGTTGCAAATTATTGTGTTTCATTGCTGTTGAGGGGAAGGGGATATGTTATACCTTGAATCATCTCCTTCTTAGTTGCTCAGCCAGGATGAATGTGATGTCTGCGTGGAATGTTGGAATGCTTGATGACAGAGAGAATGGAATGTGAGTGTGCCTGCTTGTGTGTGGAGAATGACAGTTGAAGAGAGTGGGCTGAGCAGCAACCATGCAGCTCCTGGTGGGACCTCTACAATATCTTTCATATGATCTTCTTAAGACCTTCTAAAGACTTCTATGGAACTGTAACAAATTAATAATAAACCTACTACATGGAAAATACCTCCTGGCTACCTGTGGTCATCTGTACAATTTATCTTACTACATTAAAAGTGGGCAATTCATTAGCCAATGAGGTGTGTTGATTTAGAGCTCAAGGGTCATGTGGTATTGGTCAGCATTATGCTCAATGGGCTAATTCATAGTAATAAAACAAATAACGTTGGCCATCTTGGAGTGTCTAATCTCCGCATCCGGCTTAATAACAGAGATAGTGATGGGCAAATAACTGCCTCGAGAAAGACTAAAGAACATATCAAAATAAAACGATTGTAGCTGTGTGCATCCAAGAAGGATCTGAAAATATATTTTCGATTATTGTTGTGTGCAACACAGCCCAGTGGAGCCCATGCCAAGTGCCAATGACTGTTTGGCTGGCCCAAGAGGGCCGGCCAATCCGGCATGCGCACTTAGGGAGAGAATGCAAACCACACTTGCTTCCTCTGACAGCTGGGAGCACAGCGCCGCCCTGCCCTGCCCAACCTGGCTGGAGTCGCAAAGAGAAATAAAATGATAATAACTTCTTGTTATTATAATTCTATTTTTATTTCCACTGCTCAAGGAGCAGTGGGGCGACACTCCACCGCCTTAGCAGAGGAGCCGTCACTGGTTGAGCATGCTGATTCTGGTTCTGTGAGAGCTGGTGGTCACCACAGATTTTTTAGGTCTGATCTAGACAGCGCATGTGCTGTCTCTTTCGAGCCATGCTGTATCTACTCTATGGGCTTTGAGCACGCCCATCGTTTTTTTAATTTGTTCTTCGTGTGCTGGTCAGAAATGTTTGCTTTTCAGCGGTGCATTGGTTTTATTTGTCCCTCCTTTTGGGGTTTGGTTCCATCCCATGGTGGCTGGCCCTATTACATGTAGTTGTTCCCTTCTGTCTATTTCTTTTACGTTCAGCACACTATATCTATTTTTTTTATTTATCTTGTTTGTCTTTTCTGAACATTGTGTTTCTAAACACGCTCAGCTGAAGACCTTTTCTGTTTTCAATCACATCCCGAAGCATCCACACAATGGGAGCTACCGCACCCGCACATTCCCCAGCAAGGCTTTCTTGTGTTCATGTAATTTATGTGTTTTGTTTTTTATTAATAATTAACATAGCATGAACTCCACCTCAAGGTATCAGACCGCTTTACAAGAGCACCACTTGCATTTGTTTACTGCCGTTCAGTGTTTGCATAATTATTGCCGACTAAAGCATTCTGCATCATGTAAATGTGTTGTTAAGGTGAACATAGACATTGAAGAGTGATCCAGTTTTTACTGGTAGGAATAGTGTACCTTGTTGAGCAACCCTTTCACCGGGTTGGTCTTGGCCATTCCTCTGTGTCTCAAGCTGAGGCCAGAGAGTTTCTCGTGCATTGTTGTCAAGGGCCGAGGCATAGAGGTTCTGACTGCCATAACTGCCCCCATGTGCAGCACACTGGAGAAGCTGCAGATCATCAGCCACATTCAGAAGTCACTTAAATATACTGTTTTTGATTGCATGTGGCTGCCACGCAGTGCTTGTTTTGTTTGTTTGGGCAACTACCAGCTGGGCACCACCATGCTGTTGATCTACAAAATCCAACATGGTGAGGTGCAGCTGCTAAGTGAGGTCAGAACTACGGGCAGGGGAGGTGGGACACTGTGCAGCACAGCTATTAGCTGAACTCCTGTCAAGATGGGAACTTTAGGCTAGTTTTGTTTTTTGTTGTTCACACCACCTGTCAAATCAAATCAAACAAGCTTTATTCGACCAATGTAGTCATAAAAGCACATAAAACAACTATATAAATACATAATTTCATTTAAAAAGACCATAAAGAAGTAATTAAAAAGAAGCTTGTTTGGCAAAGGACAAATATATACATCATTAAAAGTGCCAAGAATTCCATTATGGGCAATCACTGACCGCCAGGTCAATCTTAGCACTATAAAAACACAATTCGGAGACCGATCTCAATATTACATCATACAACAATACAATTTTTTAGCAGCTAGAGTCATTATGCACTAAGCACTAGGGGAAAGGAACCGCACAACAGCTGTAAGTTTACAAATTCTACCAAATATTAGGATGATCATGGCAGATGAAATTTAATTAATAATTGATTTAGCCCTAATTATCCATATCCACCCAAGATATCTGGCAACTGTTATGGAGATAGAAGATGCAGTGTTGGTACATAGAATTCTATCTGCTACTAAGCTGCTTCTTGTCCCCAGATTTTTACATGTGCTACACAGCCAGACGCTGCATGGCACCTTGTATGCTGGGCTGACGAATAGCACATGTGCAATTGATTCATTAGCTGCCTGGCAACTAGGGCACTCACTGTCGCCATTTTTTTCCACCTGGATGTAAAAGATCCAAGGGGTAGGGAACCTGTTCTCAACTGGAAATATAACTTCCTATCCAGTGGCTTAGTGATATGATCCCAGTAAATCATTCTGCATCATGTAAATGTGTTGTTAAGGTGAACATAGACATTGAAGAGTGATCCAGTTTTTGCTGGTAGGAATAGTGTACCTTGTTGAGCAACCCTTTCACCGGGGTGGTCTTGGCCATTCCTCTGTGTCTCAAGCTGAGGGCAGAGAGTTTCTCGTGCATTGTTGTCAAGGGCAGAGGCATAGAGGTTCTGACTGCCATAACTGCCACCATGTGCAGCCCACTGGAGAAGCTGCAGTTCATCAGCCACATTCAGAAGTCACTTAAATATACTGTTTTTGATTGCATGTGGCTGCCACGCAGTGCTTGTTTTGTTTGTTTGGGCAACTACCAGCTGGGCACCACTATGCTGTTGATCTACAAAATCCAACATGGAGAGGTGCAGCTGCTAAGTGAGGTCAGAACTATGGGCAGGGGAGGTGGGACACTGTGCAGCACAGCTATTAGCTGAACTCCTGTCAAGATGGGGACTTTAGGCTAGTTTTGTTTTTTGTTGTTCACACCACCTGTCAAATCAAATCAAACAAGCTTTTTTCGACCAATGTAGTCATAAAAGCACATAAAACAACTATATAAATACATATTTCATTTAAAAAGACCATAAAGAAGTTATTAAAAAAAAGCTTGTTTGGCAAAGGACAAATATATACATTATTAAAAGTGCCAAGAATTCCATTATGGGCAATCACTGACCCCCAGGTCAATCTTAGCACTATAAAAACACAATTCGGAGACCGATCTCAATATTACATCATACAACAATACAATTTTTTAGCAGCTAGAGTCATTATGCACTAAGCACTAGGGGAAAGGAACCGCACAACAGCTGTAAGATTACAAATTCTACCAAATATTAGGATGATCATGGCAGATGAAATTTAATTAATAATTGATTTAGCCCTGATTATCCATATCCACCCAAGATATCTGGCAACTGCTATGGAGATAGAAGATGCAGTGTTGGTACATAGAATTCTATCTGCTACTAAGCTGCTTCTTGTCCCCAGATTTTTACATGTGCTACGCAGCCAGACCCTGCATGGCACCTTGTATGCTGGGCAGACGAATAGCACATGTGCAATTGATTCATTAGCTGCCTGGCAACTAGGGCACTCACTGTCGCCATTTTTTCCACCTGGATGTAAAAGATCCAAGGGGAATCAACTGGAAATATAACTTCCTATCCAGTGGCTTAGTGATATGATCCCAGTACGGTTCCAAACTCGGGGTAAGTTTAAAATCCAGAAACCTTCCTGATAGCGATGAGGAACCACTAACTGTTAATCTGTTGTGCGTGACCATTTCCCAATACCTGGCTTTCAAAATCTTTTTTGACAGAAAGCAGGGTCCTCCCAAAGCATTGACATACCTATTTTAACAAGCTTGTCCTTGATACCTCAAAACCAAGCAATTTTATGGAATATATCAGATTTTAACACTTCCAGAAACCCAGCAGCATATGGTGCCAATTCTGGCGTAGTCCATAGTCTGCGCCAATATAGCACAGCACGGCGCTTTACAATATCAGCAAGGGGATACCTCCCTAGGTCGTACAACAGTGGGCACAAGGGCATACTTTGAGGAATATTGCTAATCCCACGCAAGAACTTGTTTTCAGACAAGCTAAGTTTGGATATATCACCTAGGCCCCATAACTCAACGCCATATAGTGCAGAGCTAACTATTTTAATGTCATATACCTGTAGGACCGGACCAATGGGTTTCGTGAAAGACCTATTGTGCTCCAGGCGTAAGGCCCCCGAGAGTTGTTTGTGCTTTAAGGATGCCAGATCAATCTGATGATTCCACCTGAGATCATTTTGAATATTCACCTCCAGATAAGTGAATTCCTTCACTTGCTCCAGAGGTAGATCATTCATTGTAATGCCCCTCTTAAAAACTTTGTGTTGATTAAAAGTCATAGATTTTGTTTTCTACACATTGATCTCGAGACCTTGAGTAGCACAGAACTCCTCGAATACTTTCAGAGCCTTCTGTAGTCCACTCGGGGTCTTCGAGATTAACAACGTATCGTCCGCGAACATTGAAAACGGAATTCTGGTTCCCGCTAAGATCAGGGCGTCAGTATTCACACAGGACAAGCGGTCAACTATGCTAATAATGTACACAGTAAACAAGGTAGGCGCCATAACGCAACCCTGGCGTACACCTCCTTCCACGGGGAAACAACTAGTCACTTGTCTTTGGGAGCCCCAACGTATCTTAGCATAATTGTCCTCATGTTATCTAATTAAAAAGGTCAGTAAATCAATAAGCAGACCAAGATCTTGTAGGGTTGTCCAAAGCCTTGAATGGGGAACAAGATCGAAAACGCTTTTCAAATCGACAAAGGCAGCATACAGGCTGCCTTTGCCCAAAACCACCACTCTCCAATATAGTGGTACAAAGTGAAATACCTGGTCAATTGTACTTGTGGCAGCACGAAAACCTGCTTGCAAAGATGATAGTATATTGCTCTCCTCAATCCATGCCTGTATTTTATCAAGGATCATTCTCCCTACTATTTTTTGCACTGAATCAATCAGGCTTAAGGGACGATAATTCCCAGGAATAGACTTGTCTCCCTTTTTAAACACGGGGATAATTTCCGCTCCCTTTCACGAGGCCGGTACAGGGGCAGCCTTAGCAATTGCATTGATCAATAACGTAATATATTTGCCTCATCTAAGTTTATCATGAAGAAACACATCGGCTGGGATACCATCTTGACCGGGTGCTCTCCCACATACCACTGCTTCAAATGCTCTCTCCACGTCCTTTGTATTAAAAGCCTCACCAACATAGAGTACATGACTTACATCTGACGCAATAGACTCAAGTGGGCTACATTTATATTGAGGCTCAAAATATGTGACCCAATCATCTAGCAAAACATGGTTTTGTGGTTGATCTGGGATGCCCTCCCTACCCCACCTAATGATGTTCCAAAATTCTTTACTGTCTTTTTTGGCGCACGTCTCCTTGAGATCCTGCCATCTTTTGTCATCCCAGAGTTGTTTCGTCAAGGACAGGGACTTTTTATATACTTGCTTAACTACACGGACAGCAGCAGGATCACCATTTCTAATCGCAGTGTCCAATAGTGCTCTTGACTGCCTACAGTCAGTATTGTACCATCCAGCGGCTGTCTGATGGGTTACCTGTCGGGGTTTTGTTGGTTTAATAAAATAAGATCTTATGTGACCTTATGACAGCATCCAAGCCTGTGTTAGTACAATCTGCACTGACCATCATTAATATGGCATTATCAACTTCCTTGGCCATCAGCTCTAAGACCCCCGGTTTGTCCACTATAACCAACCACTTCAATAGTCTTGTATCATTTGTAAGGACAACTTCTTGCGAGAGCGGCTCTGCCTCCCTATTGGGTGGTTTTAGTGGCCGCCACCAGCTAGGGGACATGCAAAGGGGATTATGGTCCCTTTCAAGTCTAACCGTAACTTCCATATCATGGATAGTGTTCCATAGTTCTAAGCTCACAAGTACATAATCAATTCTACTTGCACTCGAACCATTACTAAATGTGCTGGATCCTATTCTATCAAGCGTGGTTCTGCCATTCAGGGCCCTCAGCCCCTTTTCTAGACAAATAAAATTTACATGAATAGCAAACTCAGTCCATTTCTTCACTGGGGCAAGATCAAGTTTTGGAATACCCCACTTTGCATCTTCCTCATTAATAGCAAGCCAATCGTCACAGCCAAGCGGTTCAAAAGTAGTGTTAAAACCACCCGCTAAGATTATACTACTATCCAGTGAGTGTAGTTCGAGGAGGTCGTCCAAAGCCGCTAAAACTTGAGACTTACCCCCTCGAGTACCCCTCACGTAGACATTATACATATCAATTTTTCCCCGTGGGCCCGTGATAAGTCTCACCGCCTGAATGTCAGTACTATTAGAGGATAATTCCTGAATACTAATACCAAGGGCTTGGTGTACCCATAAAATCAGTCCCCCCCAAGGGTCGGCCTTTACCCCCTTTCATTGCCATCACATGATAGTTTAAATATCCTACCCTATGTAACGCAGATAGGTGCCAGGTTTCTTGAAAACAGCAAATATCAAAGGTGTCAATGAAACTAAGCCATTCAGGTGATGAGAACTTGGCACTGGTTCCCGCGATATTCCACGATACCAGGGTATCCCTAGCAAAGATATGGCTACTACAGCCTGGCTCTACAGAATGCCCAGCAATTGAACCCAGCGACCCAGCTGGACACACAGTTGTAGACAGCTGCAAAGATGGACTTTGGACAACTATTTCTGACAGACCTGGATTTCCTGATTCAACTACACTGAGTGTAATCAAGTCAGCAACGCGGGATGTGGGAATGTCAGTCATTGCATTCTAGCGTGGAGCTGCCTATTCGTCCCCCTGCCTCAAGAAAATTAGGCGACTTGCTGGAAGGCGGGAACTGTCGGAACTGGATAGCTGAGTAGCCAGGTGAACAAGTTCTATACTCAAAGGCTAATAGATTTTTCACTAGTACCTCCCTCACAAGAGTTAATTCTATACAATCTAGGGGGGAAGTGGGGGAAGAGAGCCTGCACGCTTTCAGGATATCATCCCTTATTACCGATCGACATCCTCTTACATACCGCGTCCAATGGATGGCCTTATTAGTCAATGAGTCTGCATTTTCTATTTTGTTTTGCCGCAGCTTCGGCACATTCACCAAGAATATTCTTGTATTTTCTTCCTGCTACTCTTATCTCTTTCTCCTTGACCATCCCCCCACCCTTCTATTCTAATGTGATGGTCCAAAGAGGGTACACCAGATATTTTACCTCTGCCCCCGTGACTGTAACTGCATTCTTGGCATGTCATTGCTTGATGGAGTAATGGTGGTTCTACTTTTGGGTACTAACTTGCTTTCAGATGGAATCACTGAGCAAGAATTAGTTCGACTCGCCACCTCACTATAGAGAGAACTCACTTTTGAGTGCACGTCCCTGGCACTAGGGTGCGATAGTTTTACCTGGGATGGTAATTGGTCACCTGGAATTCGTGCGTTACATGTGGAACAGATGAAGCCGGGGGGCCCTCTCTGCACTGAAAGAGTAAACATAGAAGTTAGATTCTCCATCATTGACCTCAGTGACCCCAGTTCAGACCGGAGTGAGTTAACTGCAAGGATAACAGGTGCCTCTAGTTCTTGCTCCCTATTTAACAGTTCCATAGATTGAGAAATTACCTCCATCTCAGCGCCTGCTAACACATCAAATCTATTCTTAATAATGACTGAAGGGTCAATTGATGTATGGTATTGATCATCCTCATCAATGGAACTTGGAACAGCATCAGCGGGGGGTTCCTCCCTAACAAGAATTGAGCCCCTCCCATCTGTGTTCACCTCAGAGGCCAATTTGCGCTTATGGAACATATTAGGGACAACTGGGCGTGATTTTAACCTATCCCTGGGTGCATGTACCACGCTAGGCTGGGATTTTTCAGCCGACACTTGCGGGTTAGGCTCACTCACCAGCAAGTCCTCACATTCTTCTTTGAGCGTATCAATGCGATCTAGTACAAAGTTACTGGCTGGATGTTTAAGTGCCTTTTTTGCCTTTTTACCTTTATGAATTTTACCTCCTGACCCAGCATCTCCCCCACCCCCTCCCCCTTCCATGGACTTTCTTTTCCCCATTTCTGTGGTTTACGGCACACACACAAAATCAGCAACACTAATAAGATGGCCTTTGTAACCCACAACATTTTTGCAGAGCCGAGCCAGATATGGGAGAAATAGCGCCAAAACAGTACCTTATCAATAAAATGGTGCCTTAATCCTGGTATGCCAAACAAGGTCTGAAAATGAAGGGGGGGTCACCCAGTCCAGTCTCTCCCAGGCTCAGACGGGCCCGCCCGGAGCGCGTCCGCGCGCATTTCACGAAGCGGATAGCAAAGTGAATTATATTATGGCCGCTGGTGGGAGGGGCGAAGGCAGGAGAGCTGGCGTGGGCCCCGTGCGCTCCTGGGACCTGTAGTTCTTTCCTGGTCCGAAGTTGCCCCACACAAGTCTTGAGCTGCAAAGCATCACCCGCGAAGCGGGTGGCGCGAGTTGTTTAAAGGCGGCCGCTGGTGGGAGGGGCGAAGGCAGGACAGCTGGCATGGGCCCGGTACGCTCCTGGGACATGTAGTCCTTTCCTGGTCCGAAGTTGCCCCACACAAGTCTTGAGCTGCAAAGCGTTGTCATATAGCTCCTGTATATCCTTATATCGTCCAACGGATTCGGTGGTCTTATATCATGACACTCGAGTAGTTTATCGTTCATACCTTAACCCCTTCACCTCCGTTTCCGGAAAGCGGGGTGTCGGTGAAACCTACCTATTTTTTGAAATAGGTGTTATTCAAGCTTGATTCTTTCTTAAACGGTTTCTTTGAATTACTACCCAGTTGTGCTACAAAGTATTCTTTGTGTTTTCTTGTTTCCAGTGTTGTCATGGCGGCGGTGGCCATTGCGCAGCATAGTCGCGTAGCGGTACGCAACCATCTTCAGACGTACCAGGTCCCGGTGGATGGGATGGCTGTGATTTTCGTGGTATGTGCAGATCCGGCGTTCCCTTACGAGTTGTTTTACTCTTGGGTTACGTTTCCGGCAGTGGACGCTAATTCTGGTTTGTTCCACTCCTACACCGCCTCGGCTGTCCCGGCTGAGTATACA
Source organism: Lissotriton helveticus (assembly GCF_964261635.1). Taxonomy (NCBI): domain Eukaryota; kingdom Metazoa; phylum Chordata; class Amphibia; order Caudata; family Salamandridae; genus Lissotriton; species Lissotriton helveticus. The sequence goes on from NC_136070.1 coordinate 715,266,042, forward strand.
CCGTACAGGGCATTGGAAATACCTATTGATCATTGGCAGCATCGCGTTTGGTTTGATGGCGCCCTCCCCCACTCTTTGTCCGCTGCGAGGTTAGGTCCACTCTCAATTCCAGGTACAAATTGGCCTGCGTTGGGTGGCTTTACCCTGCACCCGAATCACGGCGCTTGTACCCTGCAGGAAATTCGTAGGCTGCATGTTGTTTCCATTTCCGTGATTCGTGCATTAGTGCAATACATCGGTCGCCACCTGCCTGGTGGTCCCCAGGGGGGTGCGGCCGTTCCCGTGGATCGAGGCGGAATGCGTCTCAATCCAGTGATGGTTAATTCGGTTTTTGGTGCTCGTCCAGTTGACAACGATGACTTCCCATTCTGGCTTGCTGAGAAGTTTGATCAACTGGAGGCGGTTTTTCCGAATTCTACTCCTGCTGATAAGCATAGAATGTTGACGATTACTTTACCGAAGGATTTAACTCCTGAGCTTGTTGACTGTGAAAGCTGGGGAAAAACATTTGCGGCAGTTTATACAAGGTGCTTCGGCACCCCGTCTATGACTGCCCTGCCTGACATCATTAGACATGTTCAGAATGATCACGGTCCTGAGGCAGCGGTTGAATTGGGTATGCGCCTGTGTGGTTCTTTTGAGATTGTATGTGATCTCATTCTCTCCAATGTTAAAGGAGATGCTGTGAACTTTCAGGTGTCGAACGCTTTGGCTGCTCTGCCCGATGCCGATAAACCCCGTCAGTTGGCAAAGATTGTTGTGGCCGCTTATAAGACGATTGGCCGCACAAGTAGAGGTCTGAAATATTTTACAGTAAAGGAGAAAAAACAACCTCAGGGACAATCTGCAGTTGCAGATGTCCAACCCAAGTCCAAAAAACAGAATTGGCCTACTAAAAAGACACAGGGGAAGCAATATAAGCAGACTCAGGATTCTTTTCCTGCACTTCAGACTCCTGCGCCGACAAAGAAAGTTTATGATTTGCGCGATCGCGCGATGATTAAATCACCTGATCGATTTCAGGGTTCTGATCAACGCTCTCCTCGTTCCTTTCAGGAAACATCGGCCCGAAGACCGGTGGAGGAGGGGGTGGACGTGGACGTGGAGGCCAACAGGGACGTGGTCAGTCCCGCCAAGCTGACGGCGCAGTGAAGCAGGAGGATTCTACGCCTAAAAGACCGCAGTTTGCGAAAAAGAAAGTCGCAGCCTTAACAGCGCATCGATATGCCACAGATAGTGAGAACGCGGCTTCGGAATCTGACGTGGGCTCTGACCTTGCTGGAAAGCGCGGCGGAGATAACCATAGTCAGAGAGGCGCTGCGTCCACTACTGAGGGTGACAGCGACTGAAGTGTTCGTTGTAATTGAAACAGCCGATACAAGACTGGCTCCCCCTGAAAGACTTTTTGAAATTGTCCTGTTAATTGAAGGTGACATACAGCGTACTGTCAGAGGGGTATTTTGGGAGAACCTTTCGTCTACGTACGACATTTTGCTTTCTGAGGCTGACTGGCCCCCACCTTTTGTGCTCGCAGCGCCGCGAGGGGAGGAGGTAATCCTTCCCAGTTTCGCGCACACTGTCTCGACTGAGCATGCGCAACATTTTGCAGAAGAGTGGGCTCGGGCTCTTGCACCGGCTCTGTACCGCAACCAATGTGGTTGGGATAAATTGTCTCCTTCCCACGAAATTCCTTTGCGGTCTGAGCCTCAGCCTCAGCCTCAATATCCCATACGGCGTGAAGCTAAAGCTGCCGTAGCAGAAATCCTTGACCAATTGGAATATCAGGGAGTTATTGAAACGTGTGTGTCACCGATGAATAATCACCTTTTCAATGTGACCAAACCTGACGGATCATATCGTTTGGTATTGGATTACCGTCATTTGAACTCGCATTGCCGTAACTGTGCAGTACAGAATACTCACGGCTCTGCGCTAGTGGATAGTCTAGTGCGTAAGCGTTTCAAGACAACGCTTGACATATCTAACGGTTTTTATGCACACAGACTGGATAGCTTCAGCTCCCAATGGACAAGTTTTACGTCCGCTGGTGTGCAAAAACGCTTCCGGCGACTTCCAATGGGCTACAAAAATAGTCCTGGAGTCTTCACCTCAAGAATAGTCACTATATTGGAGAGTATAGATCCAGATGCATGTTCTTATGTGGATGACATTTATCTCACAGACGACGAAATTTGGATGCATCTGTGTCGGGTGAATTCAATAATTTGTAACTTTGCTGATATGGGTTACAAGTTTAATTTTGCAAAATCGCACATTGCAGAACACACAGTGTTGTTCCTCGGCTATGAGCTGAACAATGAAGGTCGAGGATTGGCTCCCCACTTCCTGGAGAAATGCGCACAGTTGCGCGCTCCTACGACACTGAAGAAATTACAATCTTTACTGGGCTTCTTGAATTTCGGCAGAACTTATGTTCCGGAATATGCCCAGCGTATCAAGCCTTTGTATGCTTTGATACAACCAACTTTTTCAAAATCATGCTGGCTGCCTGAGCATTCGGCCATTTTGCAATCTTTGCAGGCCGATCTGCTCGCTTCTAAATACTTACTGACTCGTGATAACCACACCAACCTGGTAATAAGAATAATTCCTGGGACAGTGGGTTTCACGTACCTCACTTTTAATGAAGGAGACACAGTGCCTATTGCTTACAAGTCACACTTGTACACTTCGGCTGAATTGCGATTTCCCACTGTGGAAAAGGTTTTAACTGCTGTACAGATGGCGATTCTTAAAGAACGAGCTCTGTCACAGGGGAAGCGCATTTTAGTGGTAACACCCTGTCCTCATTTGGAGGCAGTCACGAAAGCCAGTGTACCAAATTCGAAGGCTTTGCTCCCACGGTGGATTCAATGGGCAGCGTCATTGACGTCCACGGATGTCACGTTTATTTTTGATGCCTCTTTACGGTCGCAAGAGTACTTGCAGTATGAGTTCGTTCATCCTGCTCCTCTGGCTATGCGACCTTTGGAGGACTTCCATTGCATCATTTACACTGATGGGTCGGCGCAGGTTGCGCATGGCTCTAAACATGCCTACGTTTCCGCATGCGCTATTGTGGTTGGTGCTATGTTGAATGATGAATTCATTTCCAGGGAGGTACACACGTTGCCCCTGGGCGATTGCACTGCACAATTAGCTGAGCTTCGTGCTCTTTTACTAGCGTTGGAGTACGCAGATCCAAGTGTTACTACTCTGATTGTAAGTGATTCTTTCTACTGTGTCCAGTCTTACAATGAGAACTTGTTCTTTTGGATTCAAAATGAATTTCATGATTCCAAAGGTAGCACAATAAAACATAAAATGATCTGGGTTCGAGTGGCAGAGCTTAAGGCTATGTTGCCACTCGTTTATGTGATTCATACTCTCGGTCATCTGCGCGTAGGAGTTCACGCTGTTGGCAACTCGCTTGCTGATGAAGCAGCGAAATCAGCAGTATCTACATACTTAGTTGCAGCGGTTACTAGGTCAAAAACCAAGATTGATAGCGACATCTTGGCAGCAGTTGCTGCCTCTGAGAAGGGAAGTAAGCATCCTGCGGGATTCCCTTCGAAGTACAAATACCACTTAAGTCCCGAAAAGGTTCCTTTTGTGACAATTCCTGACGTTGGGGAACGGCTGATTACCAACTCGGATCGCAGAGCAGACTTGATTACAGCGGCACATGAAGGTGTGGCGTCTGCGCATGCGGGCGTCTCGGCCACTGTAACTCAATTACAACAACGTTTCTGGTGGCGGGGACTGTACCAACAGACGCGTGATTATGTCCTTCTTTGTGACATATGCCAGCAGATTAAACCTTCAACTGCTACGCGTCCGCCACAGACTCAGTTGTACATTTCTAATAAACCACTAGGTTGTGTTTATTTGGATCACTGCGGTCCTTTTTCATCTGATACTGCGTATAAGTACATCTTAGTAGCAGTTGACTCATGCACACGCTTTGTGTGGGTATGGCCACATCGCAGCGCTGATTCACGGACTGTCATTAGAGATTTGCGTATCTTTATAGGGATTTTTGCCTGTGGTACCTTCCATTCGGATCAGGGTCCGGCTTTCGCCTCTAAGGCGTATAAGGATGCCATGACTTCGTTGGGGGTCCAAGTCAAGTTTTCGTCTCCCTACAGACCTGAGGGTAACAGTGTAGTTGAGCGAATGAACCGTGATTTAAAGCAATCTTTGACAGCCCGAGTTATAGGCACTGGCAGAAACTGGCTGGCTCACCTCTATGGCGTGCAGCGTGCTCTTAATAATCTCCCTAGAAGGTCTCTGGGTGGGCGGACCCCATACGAAATGCTCTTTGGCATCAAGATGTACGTCCCTGACCTTGACGGTCTAGACTATGTGGTTCGCGCCACTTCCTTTGACGCAGATGAACATTGCAATGTTTTACAGAATCTACAAAAGACCAGAGACAGTCTTGCAAAGGAACATTTGCCCTCCACGTCGGATGATGCATTGCAGATCCCGGTAGTTGGCTGGCTACCCCAAGTTGGAGACCTGGTTCGGGAGAAGATCGATAACAAGAAAGAATTTGGTCCTTCCTATCGGGCTCCGGTTCCAGTCCTTGGAGTGAAAGGCACAAGAACTGTCATTTTACCACCACTTCCTGGACGTAAGGAAAACAGGTTTATTTCAATTGACAATGTCAAGATACACAGAGTGGCCGATTCTTCTTAGCATGACACCGGCTGTTTCCTGTCCTTCCATTGTGAGGAATTCAGTTATGCACACTGCTTCTAATATTGAACCTGAAGTGGCCATCGAATTACCTGCTGTTTCCAGTCCGTTATTAAATAATTTACCCGGAACTAACATTGATGAGTTAGACTATACCTACCCCACTGATTTGTCCATGCCTGACCTGCAAGCTCGTTTAGCCACGGAATCCAGATTTTCATTTGACTCTGCTTCCCTTGCCCCGAAGAAACCCTCTCGAATTGCAGTTTATGCTAGCCTGTGTAAAAAACATTTTTTGATACCCCCTTGGACTTACATTTGGCTGGTCCTTTTTTCAGTTTACCTTTTTATGTCAATTGGTTTTGTGTTTTATTTTTTTCGATTTATGAATGGACACTATGTCGAGGAGAGAACTTGCATTACTCATTTAAATGGAACTTTGGCCCCACTTTCCTCTTCACATTCTACACACAGATTGAAAAGAGACTTGACTTTGGTTAACATCACAGCATGGCCTGTCCTTGATGGAATCGTGTGGGATGCAGTTCGGTTTCAGATTCATGGCCCAACGGAAGTCGTTAATGTCCCTAATGTACTTAGAGTGAATATGGGGGATGTGGTGAAACAAAACATTCGTTCTGATGACTGGGATGTCAAAGCTGTAGAAAGTTTATTTTATGATTTGTAATACTATGCTGCATTTGATGCTGAGGATTTATATTTAGAATCTGCTAATTATGGTGAATTATTCTGTTACCAACATTATGGCAATCACTTCTTACACAAAACATCATCCAGAAGGGATACTGTTAACTTTACTCAGTGGGAACATTGCCCAGCGCCTCATCAGGGGAGTTCTGAAACATTTCTGAGAAAGTATACTTACTTCACTGACTTTAATCAGTCCAATCCCGAGTCCTTTTATTTTAAGTTTCGAAAAATGCCAATGTCCAAGGTTAGACTTACCGATACTAAATTGTTGTATTCCAAGTCCTTCCTTGATCAATTAGTTACTGGAGGCTATGAGTTATGGAAGGATACGATAGACCTTAAATCAGTTTGGGGTTCAAGGGCCTGGCAGGTACAAGGCGCTGAGGCTTTGCACCGTGCATGTCTCATCCCGAATCATATGCTGTTTCTAAATGAAACAATTTCCCAGACCACATGCTTTGGATTGGCTACTTCTAAAAAATTAAACGCTCCTTCTTTCCCGGAGTTGGAGGAATATGATGGTTGGAGTAATTTTACTCAGTTATCCATTAGAGAATTACAGACTCTACTTCTTGATTCCTCCTTTAACATTTCCAGTGTGAATCCTAAGGGTTGGCTGCTTTGGCACCGTAGTGCTGATTCTTGCCAACATAGATTTTTGAATTTAACTGACGGTTTTAAAACTATTAGATCTGATCCCCGTTTTGACTTAGGTCATACTGTCAGATCGTATTCTGTAGGCAAATTGTGTCAAAACTGGCTGAAACATTCAACCTTGCCTGCGGTTAAGAATCACCTTTCTAAACTAAATGCTGATGTGGACTTGAATGATTTCATTAAAGGCCCGGCTAGTGGCAGGTCGAAAAGGTGGTTGTATGGGGTTTACAATGAAATTTGGAAGCTATCACAGATTGAGGCTGCTACACGCCTTAGGGCCATTGATCAGGCAAATCTTGAGAAAGTGCTTGCAGTTGTTGACAATAGCATTAATGTGCTTTCCTCTAGAATTTACACATTGGATAATATTGTGTCGTCAGTCGTCGATATTATACATGATGAAGTGTCAGTATTATACCATGGTCAAAATCAATTACGATCAATCATGCAGTTTGCATGGACCCTTCAAACACTGAAAATGGGTAAAGTTCCCTGGGGGTACATGAACGTTTCTTCTTTATTTGCACCGTTTAATTTGACTGACAAACAACGCTTACTTTCAATGCGTGATGCTTCCTTTTCTATGTTACATATTGAAAGGTTAGAATCTTTACCTTTTTTTCCGTGGCTGAAGCCACTGCTGCAACATGGCTTATCCACGGTTTAATAACGCTGCCTTTTGCTTTATATAAGTTTTCAAATTGCATGAAATATGTACCCATAGGTCGTTATGAACCTTTAGGTAGCGGTTTCCTTCATGAGGTCTGGTCGCTCCCATACACATACAGATGTTTTAAGGATGACCAGGAAGTTTATCTGACAGGGGAGGAGTGCACTGAGACGCCAGATCATTCTTTAATGTGTAGACATATACAGTTACACGGTTCATGCAACAAGGACCGACCGAATATGGCTTGCGTTTTACAGGGCACGCCAGTTCCTGCTATCATCCCCACGTTTAAATTATTAGAGAATGGTAGTTATTTAATGCTCAATAATGAGGACTGTTGTGGGTTAATTAAAGGTATTCCTTTCATAATAACAGTAAGTGAGCTGGTTTTTTGCTGCAGAAATGTGCTTTATCCTCCCACACGTGAACATAGGGCGTCTTCCATCTGGCCACAGATACCGACCTTGGGAGCAGAATTCAGCGGCATGGCAAGAATAAGGGCTCTTTTGTCCCAGAAAGAGGTGGCCTTGAGCTCGGCCCGTGAAACTTTCGTGCTTCACATTGCAAACACCCGTACAGAGGTTCAGGCTCTTTTGAATACTGATTTGCCTTTGCATTTCGGAGCGATGGTTCGAACTATCTTTAACGCATCCTCCACAAAAGGCCTTGCACATTTTTTTAAAGTTGTTAGCAGTGGTCTCGTGACTTCCTTTGAAAAGATTTTTGGAGTCATCCCTGCTTTCTTCCATTCTATTTTTTCTTCCTTGTTTGGAGGGTTCCCGTTTTTACTTGCATTAGCAGCTGGCGCGCTAGTTGTTTTTTGTCTCTTTAAATATGGATGTCCATCCTGTGCAAGACCCCGCGCAACAGCTACTGACGCGGTTTTGCAACCGCATGCTTGAATATTATGGCACACTGCCGTTGGCGACATTGAGCACGGCATATGGATTATCTTTTCGATTCTCCTACTTCACCTGTGTCCAGCCTGTCTTTCACTGCCTGACCTGTGATTTCCAGTGGGCCATTGATTTGTGTCTCTGCGGACCGGTTTCTCCTGACGTCGATTTTAATCAACTGATGAGTCCTATCATTGCTCACGAGTTGGTTTGTTCTGACGAGAGGATTATGGCCTTAGCAGTGGCGCATGGACTAATTGGTCCCTGGGATGTGTTGTCAGCAGCACGGAATTTCTTGGAACTGAGTTTTCTTGAAAACCCACCGAGCTGTCCTCTGATGGTTATAGAGGATCCGGTGCTGGAGGAACACGTATGTTCCTTTCATCTTTTAAATTGGATGGCTGAACTGTTTTCGGATGAGGACAGTGACTTCATATTGGAGGCTGTTGCTACTTATTTTTCATATACAGTTTTGTCATAGACACTGTTTCGAATTGACTTGCTGATTTATAGCATTTCGTTGACTTATTTGTCATGAATTTTTAATTTTTCTTGCCTATTGGCTTGAGCCACATTATATTTTTGGGCTATTTTTTAGCATTACCTTTTTGATCTTTAGTTTCAATTCATGCTCGTTTACTGTTGAGTTCTGCTCTCATGAGATGGCACTTCTGTTATCATATTTTGTCCGTTCTCGGATCATGGGGGGGTGTCATATAGCTCCTGTATATCATTATATCGTGTTAAGTTAGCATAGGTACATTTGAGGTTTAAACGCCATTTTTCTTTCTTGCAACTTCTGCACACGACACTTAATTGTTGACTTAGCTTTCAACCTAGTAGTTTGCCGTGGTGTATGTGAGAATAATATGTTATTGCTCTGATATCAGCTTTGCTTAATAAACTATGTCTGCACGAAGAGTGCTGAAGTTTCAGGAACAACACGATATGGAATTGTTATGAGGTCTGATCTCCACGCCTTCATAGTCATAACACAAGTGCAGCCTTTGCCAACTCTGGCTTCAGGCGGGATTGATATAGCTTTGCACGAGGCACATAGAACACACTTGATGCGGTGCACATGCAGAGAGAGCTGGTGTATGCTGATGTGATTCCTTCATGCTAGGACACTAAGGTATGGGCCCGCCCTGAAACAACCCAAAGAGACCTTCTTAGCTAATAATATAATATATGTGTTAGGGAGGGTGAGATATAAGTGTTGTTAACTCTTATTCATTACAGTATGTTAACATGCTGTCACCATTCGCTTTTTATGTCTTAGTAACTATGCTGATAATTTTGCTACTGATAATAAGTATACTTGTATTATCTAAGATACTGCGCCTGAGAAGACGGCATTAGTAAATAAACATTTCAAATGCACATGTGTCTTCTTTACTCCATGTTCTGGTTTGTAATGATAATATAACGAAAGAGTGTTCATGAGTCCCACGTACCCTGAGGTACTGTAAGTTCATGTTCTGGTTTGTCTAAACATTGGGAGTTTGATATGTCCAATGAGACACTGTAGCTAGCTCGGTAAGGGGTGAGTTGGTTGCTAAGGTGAGTTTTGGGACACCCTAATTTGCCGAGGTTCCACTCCTCTGTGCACAGTTCTGTGTGAGAACAGAAACCCTGCGACAGCGTCACCCGCGAAGCGGGTGGTGCGAGTTGTGTAAATGCGGCGGCTGGTGGGAGGGGCGCACCTGTCATGCTTGCTTTTAAATGCCTTGACCTGACTTGTTTTCAAGAGCAGTCACACTCCCTCAGTGACTGGTCGAGCAAATCCTTCTTGTATCCATGCCCCTCCAGCAGGTCTCCCTTCCCCCATCACTCCTGCTGCAAATATGAAAAAAAAACAGCAGGGAGAGGAGGCATTTCCTGGGCCTGCTAGCCCTCGCGCTCTTTGTCTTGTTTTGCTTTCTATCTAGACCCATATCCAGCAACAGTACCTGCTGCCTTAACTTTTATTTTAAATACTGCAGATATTTACTGGTTGCAAACAGAGATCATCTTCTGTAACACAGCCCCCTCAGCAGTCTCAGCCCTATCACTGATCCATCCGGGCCCCCAGATCATAATATATGAGTTAAGTAATGGCCTGCCACGTGGTCTGCAGGAGCCAGCAAGTCTTACTTGCCAAGTTCAGGTTTTGCCAACATTTTACAACAAGCATTTGCAATGCAATAGGTCTCGCAATTGCGAGATTATGAGCTATTGTTATTGCAAATGACAATGCCTTTTATTTTGTGTTTTAAAAACCGTCAATACTAAAAGGCATTGTCATTTACAATCCCAATAGATCAAAATTTCTAAAATGCGGGACATATTGTATTGCAAATGCTTGTTGTATACAAGTGCCCCATGCTGGCTTTCATGTTAATAGAGGCCACGCCACATTTAGATGAGCCGTGCCTATAGAAATGTCTGCGACGGCTATCAAAGTGAATGCGTGGCAAGGGGCATTTATACCCAAAAAAGCATTTGTTTGTGAAGTTGTCAAACAAATGTTTTATTTTTTGTAAAGCTCCCTGTGAAACCGTGCATGGCATGCTGAATATTACAGGAAAGCATGTAGTGCCTGCAGTAGGAGAAACCATTAAAGAAAATAGTGCTTACAGAGTAAATAAGACTTAGGGCCCCATTAGGATGACGGGAGGACTTTGTCCGTCCGCCATCTCGTCGTGAAAATGGACCACCCGCCATAAGGGCGGGGTTCCCGTGGGTGCTTTTAGGATGCATCCTGCATCCCTAACATTGTGGCGGGCAGTGCACTCAGCACGCTGTGCCTGCCACGTTGTGCATGGAACTGCAGGGTGTACTATAGGCACCCCCCATGTGCACCCCCCACCCCGCTAGCAGACTCCGCATGCCTTTCCGTGGCGGCAATGCCAGCCACGGTAAGGCATTCCTAAATGCACATTGTAATATGGCTGGCGGTGTCAAACAGACACCGCCACCATATTGCAACCTTTTCCACCCGGTCGCAAGTCGACTGGAGCGGAAATGCAGCGGACGGTCTTTCCGTCCGCCGCAGGCCCCCCAGCCATAATAATATGGCGGGTGTCTTTTCAACAGGGATGGCGGGCGGATTGCCCCCGCCGGGCTGGCGGTGACCACCGCCGGCCCGGTGGGAATCAATCCGCCGGCCATCCTAATGGGGCCCTTATTGTGCAACAATCGAAGTAAAAGGGCCAGTCCTCATTGGAGGTTACAAATGAAGACAAGGCAGCACTAAGGCGGGACTAACAAGCCTATTAACGAATTAGAAGCCGCATTTAGGAAGGACAATGGAACAAGCCAATGACAAATATGGGCGGAGAGTGGGCGGGGCTTCAAGTTCATAAAGCATTGCTCGCAGAGAAGCGCATGCGCTTCCCAGGCTCGACCTAAAAAGTGAAAAGAGTCTCAAGGGGGTAGAGAAAAATGTGGAAAAGAATGAGATGAGAGGCAAGAGTAAAAAAGAGACTCAAAGGGGTCAAAGCATGAGTGAAAGACGGAAAAGAGGTGTGAGATGGAGCAGTTAAATGCGCAAGAGAAAGAGCAGAAGGAAAAAGCTTGGCAGCAGCTGAAAGTGGGAGAGAGGCGAGTAAAGGAGCTGAAACGAAAAAGCGAGGCGGGCTCCTCAGACAAAAGGAGCTGGTCTGAAAGTGCCTAGACTGGGCGGGGATCAGTTAGACAAGAGGGGGAGGGGGTGCTGGGCCTAGGCACTTGCTCCAAATATTCCAGTGCTCTTGAGTTCTTGCAAAAGATGCCTGGAGGTGTTTCATTTTATATTAGCTGTGGCACGCTTAGATGCAGCTCACAGATATTATGCTCAGGAAGGGATATAACTAGGGATTCGCAGAAATCATTTCAGCAGGAGTACCAAAAAATAGATGGGCTGGACATGAGATGTAGGTGCAGCCCAAATTTCAATCCACATTTTGAGAAATCTCTAAGTGCTGTCTAAAACCTACTTCCGGCTTTGCAATATTGATTTTTCAGGGCACGAGGTTGAGTATGGGAGAGGTGGGAGAGTTAGTTCAGAGTTGTTGCCAGTTTAGTATTCTTTTCGAAACTTACTATGTACATTAAAATACAATAAAAAATGTAAAATTGATTGCCGTTACTTAAAAATGTTGAATTGGCAAAGGCATATGTCACACTTTGCTTTGTCTAAGGGGATAAAACTAAGTTTTAACGTGCATTACCTGTATTTTAATGTTTTTCTTGGAATCGGTGGTTGTTTAATTGTTCCCTGTTGCCTTGTCTGCAAATGAAGAGCCCCTTTTTCATAAAAATATGTAACAGCATAATTCACCTGTTTGACGTACAGCATCATGGGTAACTTATTCTGTGAAGCACAAATTAAAGCCCTGATTCTCTGTAAAGTTTTGAAGTGATTGTTGCATGGAGTAAGCTACTACTTGCAGTCGGGTTGAACTTATTCTTACGGTTCCAGTTACAGCTTTCCCATTGTACCAAAGTGTGATTTTTGGAAAATCACTCGCTTTCTAAAGCCCCTTAATCAGACAGAAAGTAGACATGCTGGGGAACCTGCTACATATTGGCAATAGGCGCTATGGAAAGAAGTAGACATTTATATTTGCGGAGAAGGCATAGCTTTGTTGCCATCAGGTAACACCTCACAAATAATATGTTTTCTGTATTCAGCCCAATTATGTGGGCCTTTGTAGGCATTGGAGGCCTGGCACACAACCCGGCACATGTGAGACAGAAAACGGGATTGTGGAATAGCGAAGACCAAGCTAAAACTGTTTTCTGTATAAACAACCTCAAATATAGGCAGAAAAAACAGAATCAGCACACATCAGTTTTAGATTATTGATAAAAGTTCAAATGAAATCAAGTGTCCATGATGATTTGAAGACAGTTGCAAGGTCCAAAATGTGTCCTTGTATCCAAAAATATTTTCTTTATTGATCAATAGTCATTAAAATCAAATATCCACGTATTTCATTAAGCCATTTAGTCAACGCGTTTCATCTCTTAGGAGACTTCTTCAGGGCTCTTAAGTTGTGTTCTTTCCAAAATCCCAATACTAGTCAAAAGGACTTTTGCAAAAGTGCGTAAAGTTGTAATGTCAAAATATTAATCAGGCTATCACTTCTGGTGCAGCAGGGGCAGCCACTTCTGGTGCAGCCGGAAGAGGCCATCACTTCAGCAGTACCGGAAGACACCGCCCCGGCTGCTGCTCTGGAGACCACAGCGCTTGTTGCAGCACCGGAAGTAGGATGTTAACTTTTAAACTGCAAGTAAATAAAGGATCCCTGGGACACAAGCAGTAACCCACTGATTTATTTACATTATAGGTACTTTGTGATCCGCGTGGTACACATTCTTTGCAGCAGGCATATTAACCCACTGCACTACCTTACAATGAGTTAAAACTTCCACTAGACAAACCTCTGATCTCTCTCCAGCAGGAACATTCATCACTGGAGTGATCTAGATGTTTTTATTGATGGCTGAAAATTGCTGGAAGCAAGGAATGCGGCAGCAGGTGCTTTTAAAAGGAAAATATACCAGCAAATAGGGTGTCAGGCATCAATCCCACTGCCCTGAGCCGGCCCTGTGTGCTTGCTACAGTCAATGCTTGTGATAATATCAGTGACATCGGTAGTAAAAAGCAGCCTACCAGCTCATACAACAGGCCCACTATCAGACAAAAACCCGACAAACACACTGAACTGTCAGTCCAGCCCTTCTTGCACTGTCAGATTGCCTTGCAGATCATCCCGATCCTGTTGCCAGTGGATTCCGTTGGCAGTGCCAGCAGTTAACCACAAAGGTAAGAACATGTTTTGCACGTCGTGCCTTAGGCGTAGGTTCAATTGGTATAGCAGGTGCGAATGCACAGGACCTAGAGGTCCACTGAACCCTGTATTTCGATTTCATACAGCTGCCAGTGGGGGCCACCTATTTACTTGCAATAAGGCCTGTGGACTGGTACACACACACCTACGTCACTGCCTAGTACATCCTTTTTTGCACATGATTAAGCACAGTTTTCATTTGGAGGTAACAACCATCACTTTACCTTTAAATCAGTCAAAAAATGCCTCCAATCCTAAAAGAAACCACAAAAGCAATCATTCAAATTTCTGACGCATGTCAGTGTAAAGTTTAATCCGGGCCAACTCTGTGTCAAGGATACCCTCTTAAAACTGCTTCGAGTAACAACCCTGAACTTACTTGTATGAAAAACGTTACCTATACTGGCAGTGTACGTAACGTTTTGAACACTGACGTCCAAAAATCTATTGTTTTTTTTACGTACCTTATTTTGCCAGCTGTGTCCTGCGTGTGAAGTGCAGTCACAGGCCCAGAGAACTACCTTCTCTGCAGTGAAGGCGGGCCAACTTGGGGAGGCGGCACAGATCATTGGTCAGACTTGGGCATTGCACCAATGAATGATCTGCGCCCCCTCCCATGTCACTGCCTACATGAAGGCAGGTTAGGTGCCTCAGTGCCCCTGGTCACGAGTGGTGGTGGCAGCATGGCACCGAAAGTATACGCGGGCACTGCCTGCGCACACCCTGTCCCTGTCCAGTGTGCACACACAGTGCAGTAGCTGGGTATGTTAACTTGGGTTGAATTTAGTAGTGCCTGTGTGATGCACACACACTACTAAATCCAACCCAACCACCGCACCTCTGTCTGTGGGTTAAAAAGCACTACTGCCATTCATGAGAGGAGGTCACCTCAGCAATGGCAGTTGTGCTTTTTATCTACAGAACAGAGGTCAGAGTGCACTGTGCAGAGCAGAGAGAATGACTCTGTCTCTATCACGGATGTTGGACGCAACGCAGGCCTGGGCTGCCTGGCAGGACGGCCTTCTGATTTTGTTGCTGGCAGGGAGCTGATTTCTAAAAAATAGGCCCCAGTAACAAAACCGACCTCCTGGGAAGAAACCAGCCCCCACCCCTTCCGGCCTTCCAGGGGATTGCCCGGTGCCCGGCATCACCAGTCCGGCCATGGTTGCAACCAGTCCCTGGCACCTACTGTGCCCAGCCTCTGGAACTAGATCCTCTCACACTGATGACTTAGGGCTTAATTACGAGTCTGGTGGTCCATGGACCGCCAGACTCGTGGAAGCAAGGCGGTGGCAGTCTCCCAACCGCCCTATTAAAATATGGGCGGCTGGACCGCCATTGCCCCACTTCAGCCACCAAGGAACCACTGTTCCCTGGTGGTGGTGCGGAGGTGTAAAGGCAGTAAAATGCTTGGTGGGACTGCCACGGTCCCGCCAAGCATATTACACGTTTCCTCCACTATGGTTTTCATGGTGATTTCCCCACCATGAAAACCGTGGCAGAGAGGTAATGAAGCCTCTGGTGCCTCACGCCCTGTTGATGCACACAGGGGGGAACAACATGTGCACTCCTGTGTTCATGCACACCAGGTCCTGCACAGCATGGACTTTACAGTCCATGCCGTGCAGGAACTGTTTTTGGTGTTCCCATTGTGGTGCCCATTTACTGAGGCACCACCGTGGGAATGCCAAAAACCAGCCTGCTAGATAGGAGGAAACTCCTAATCTGGCAGGCGGCCTGACTAACTGCTTTGGCGGTGCAGGCGCAGGGCGGACCGGGCGCTGCACCGCAAGCACGTAATCAGATTTGATTTGATTTGGGATTTATAAAGTGCACGATTGCCCATGGGCGTCTTGGCGCTATGTGACATAGTAGACCAGCTAGCTTCTGTTTGAAGTTAAAAACTTGCAGTGAACAACCAAGTGTTTATCTCTTTTCTAAAAGAGAGCAAGGAGGGGCTGGTTTTGATAGACATTGGGAGCAAGTTCCAAATCCTGGCTGCATGCAGTCTGAAACTTCTCCCACCCCATCGAACCTGATTGAATCTAGGTACCTGAATTATTTTCTGTTGGCTGGATCTCAAGGATCTGGAGGGCTCATACCATTTCAAATGACTTTTCAGGAACTGACAGCCCGTTCCATGGAGTGCCTTGTATGTCAGACAGAGGGATTTGAATTTAAGTCTTTTGCCAATTGGCAGCCAGTGAAGACCAGTTAATCTGTGCGCTACTGGTTCAAACCTTGGGATATCTAGCACCAGCTTGGCTGCTGCATTTTGTAGACGTTGTAATGTTGCCAGTTGCTTGGCATGAATCCCTGCATAAAGCGCATTTCCAAAGTCCAACCTAAACAGCGCTAGTGCAGTAACCACTGTCTTGCGTGAATCGTGTGGAATGAAAGGTAGGAGTTTTCTAATTGTTTTGAGAATGTACCAGATGGAGGATGCTAGCTTGTTTGTTTGTGCCTCATATGTGAGCTTGTCGTCTAGGAGGACTCCCAGGTTTCTGACTTTATTGACTGGGGCGGGATGTTGGCCCAGGTTGTCCGGCCACCATTCCTGAGACCATGCTTGCATGTCAGTCCCCATCAGCATGACTTCACTTTTATTTCCATTTAATTTCAAGCAGTTGCCCTGCATCCATTGAGAAATGTGTTGCATGCATTTCTTAAAATTAAAATCAAGCCGTTAAAGATCATCTGAGAAAGGGATTGCCTGTCTTTAAGTGCCACCTGTCTTCATGCTCAGTTTCACTATCGTAGTACGGCCAAAAGTGCACATAACAATAGTGCAGTTGGATGATGGATGGCTAGTGGTGGGGGAGGCCGGTAAGGCTCGAGCCAGAGGCCCCCCTCACCCCTCCCCTATTAAAATGGAAAGGTGAAACAGATACCCATCTATTCCTAAATCACACAACATGAAACCTAGGATTATTCCCGGCTTCCCCACTTGACTAAATGTGTGTTCCTAGGCAACAAGTTTATTTCACTGGGCATCATCACATTCCAGGGCACCTCGAAATACATCGGATGTTCTCTGTACAAAGACCTCTCATATATGTTTTACTTGATTTAATCTGATTCCATCTATAATAACAGTCTTGGCCACGTATAGGGTATTTGACTCTAGGTTCACTGATGGTATCATTGTCACGGTGATAGGGAAAGTGCATGATTATTATTATTATTATTTTGTGTTTAAAACTATCACTTCTAATAACTACAACCCTGTGCAGTCATACATTATATTATATTGAAGTGAAATGGTGTCGTAAGTTAAAGATAAAAACGTTTTTGAATTTGTGAAGAGTCATCATATTTTAACTAGGGGTGTGTGTGTGCAGGATTTGCTTTCACGTAATTATATAAAATTCTGCAAAAATTAGGTGAAATGCAGTACTGGCATTCAGCTCTACATTTTAGTATGAAATGAGTCCTGGCATCCATTTTGAATGTGAGGATGCAGTTTCCACTAAAGAAATGGTGCAATAAAAAACAAAAGTCCCACTAACAGCAGCTGCTCGCGTTCTGGACATTTCCATTCTTTCTCTGCTCCCCTGCTGAAATTTTGCCACACATGAATTTTACATAAAAAGCGTAATGCCAAATGTGCAGGTCGGTTGCTAAATGATTTACGGTCTAAATATATTGTTAGTTCGGCTTGTGTTAGGGCTCTTAGAGCTAGGGCAAACCCTTGGCTAGGCTCGGCCTATCAATTTGCTGCCTATAGATAGCTGACGTTTCTTTCACTCTCTGTCTCAATTTTTTTATTGTTATGTCCCACACTATGAAATGAGGTTTGCCACGGTTCAGCGGTTTACAAGTAACATCACCTAACAAGCTCCATGACCAACCAAGCCTGGAGAACCAAATGTTCCACCGTCCTGCGTTTGATGGGAGTTGGCAAAGCGCCACCGGTATTTCAGCGGCCGCGTTATTCAGCCTTGTCAAATCCTCATCTCGCGCCGTTGCGGGAGGGCCCCCCTCATTGGCCGGCTGGGCTGCGGCCTGTGAACGTACGTGGGGAGAAGGACAAGACGCTGATATACATATTCGGTATCCCTCATCAGCAGCAGGCCAGCTGTTTGGAAGCCGCCATGGACGGAGAGAATCAGCCCCTGTCACGACGCTGTCACCAGCAAGGCCGCACATTCACGTCTCCTTCCTGGAATCTGAGCAAGTCTCAGGCACGTGGCAGCTGTTGAGGGGATAAATAATTAGTGTTGTCTGAATAACATAAGTGAACAATGGGGAACGCAGGATAATGCTGCGGGATATCTACGCTGCGAATGGCCATGACACAAAATGCTTCAGGTACTTACAGGGCACAATTTCTAAAAACAAAATTAGTGGGAAGACTAACCAGGTTAGGCAGTATGCAAGGGAAATCATGACGCCTGCCATCGCAGTGCATGATGTCACTACGCCTGACATTGCCTATGAAATTACAGGAAGTGACATCACAAGAGGTGTCATCAGATATTAGGACCTCACGCGTATGTTTATCAGGTATATCTTGTGTATATTTAAGCGCATTATGACATTTAACACATGAGATTTGGACTTGTGGTTGTGTCATAAAAGTGGCGCAATCCCGACACAAAATCTGTGCCTCTACTAAAATATTTATTTTTTAAACCCTGCCACAAAGAAATTGGCAACAAGGAGAAGCATGGTAGTAGATGTGTTATGCTTAACCGCTTAACCACGGCGCCGGTTCCGCTGTGGTGCAGCCGTTTAGCGGAGTGGTCAGGTCTGCGTCGGCCAACGGACGTGCGCAGTACTACGGAGGTAGTGCTCGCGACGGCCGTTGGCCGACGAACGCAGCGAAGGGGTTAATTAGTTGCAAAGTCTACATTTTAAAATATTTGATTTGGTCTAGATATCAGCTGTAAAGATGTTCAATAAATCTCAGGGAATGGTAATAATTGTGAGATGACACTGTAGTTTAAAACATTTTATGGAGGGATCAATGTTTTTTGAAGTTCAAGATTTGAATCAAAGTAGTATAAGGTTAATGTGTCTCCTGAAAAGCACATCACATAATATGCAGATGACAGATTAATTTTGTTATGTAGATAGTACCATTGAGTCGAGTAACAACAAACATCTATTAATCAGCGCCAAGATACTGTTAGTGGTGAACGTGCGCCTTACAAATACACATGTTATGTTATGTTATAGTTAAGTGGATTACTGCTTTTAACTGAGAGATTCTTTTGTTACTTGCAGTTCATAAATTGTAATCACAGCGAGCACAGTGAGCTTTGAAGAACATGTGACTCCTACACCTTGTAACCCCGTCTCATGTATCTCATCTTGTACATTGATTTACACATGTACATAATTTATTGTCAATGTGTATGTTACGTAAAGAGCTCTGGCACCTTACATTGGTCTGCATAGTGCTATAAAAGAAATAAAATAGTGCTATTGAAATTGTTATTTGTGTATATACGGGGACAGACCAACACATTTGACATTCTTACAGTGCATGCATCTCTTATATGTAGGGACTGAACAAAGGGCTCTTTTAAGTTCCTTTGAAGAGATAGCAAGCTGTGTACATTTGTTTCCCTTCCATGGCATTTACATGTAAATGTGAGGTTCCAGGCCGCCTACAGTCAGTATATTCAAACAAAAGGAGGCCTGATGGCCCCTTAACTTCGGCCCAGCTGGAGGTGGAAAAAAACTCCCTCGCTGCCTGCACTTTGCTGCTGGAATTGGAAAGCAGACAAAGTACATGCGATACTGAACCTGTCCTGTTGTTTGAAAATCACACCGTGAGAAGTTCAGCATATTTCTGTGGGGCCCAACTTCTTGGCAGGGGGGGAGCGTCCACCTTGTGAAAATAGTGGGAGGAAGCCATGTACCAGCGTGTACCCCCGATTTGTACCCTGGTTACTTACTAGTACTCTTCATTACTCTGAGTCCTAGTCCTCCTGGTCCCAAATCTAGTCACCCCCCCCCCCCCCTGAAAAACTTTTTTTTGACCTTTGCAAAGGCGAAAGAGTTAGTCCATTGTTTATCCTTGTAGGAAAAGGAGTTGCAAAACATGAATTAGGCTAAATATGGGCTGTTGATGCATTTTTAAAATGGGTGAATGTTGTATACATGTGGGAGGTGGAACTCCCAAAAGCAAGAGCTGAGGCGAAGAGGAGGGACAAGGATGTAATGAGTCTGATGACTAGATTAATCTACTGGACTTTTGACACCAATTGCCTCGCCCTGAGTCCATGTCTATTTAGAAAGGAAAACACGTTTGAAAGGATTGAGGAAAAAACGCAGAGTAGAATGTGAGCATTACTTTGAGGCACAAGAAATACACATTTGAAGGAAGTACTACTCACCGAGCAAAGAAAATAAAAGAGTAATAAGAACAGCATTTGGTTGAAAGGAAAGAAAGGCTTGTAAAAGCAAGGAATAAAAGAGGGAATGAGGTAAAGATAAATGCAGAGAAACAAAAAATAGGCAAAAAGAAACAGGCAACTAAACATAAAAAAGTGAAAGGAGAATAAAGGATTGAGAAAGCAAGAAGCAAGATGATAGAAGGAAAAAAGAAAGAGATAGATAAGAAGATACTACCCAATTGCTGTCTGATCCCAGCCTCTACTAAATTATATAGCCATTACATTATTGATTGTTGTTTATATTTTGTAAATGTGTATTTTGATTAAATGAACTTTTCAAGTCATTTTTGAATAGTAATTAAGTTCTAAAAATACAAGTATCAAACAAACTTTACACCAAAGAATTAAAAACATAAAAACAATTCAAATAAATGCTGAAATTTGTTTTCCTATCGTCAAAAATAATATTGTTTGATAAGTAAGAATCATTATTTCTACATTGTCTGTGATTATGTGTTATCGTGCAGATTGCATAGGTCCATAAGTAATTGTTTTTCCTAAATGTATTTATTTTCACAATTGATCTAATTGCCCCAGTTTAGGAACAATAGTCGGGGTACCTCTTCTTCTTTACAAACATGATCCCAGACTCTAATCTCTTCTAAATTAATGATGTTTGCTCTAGACCGCAACCTTAGCTGGTCCATGGCCTTACATAAAAGCGGTGTACCGCACATTCCCATTACATCCCACCTCTTTCTCCTAGGAACTATAGTTCCTCCTATGCCTGGGCTCATACAAGACCCTTGAGCCCTGAAGACATTCATTCTTCCTGGATCTGCTCTGACGATGTTGAATGTTTGGTGTCTGGGCTCAGCATTCTCTATTATTTTTTCCTTTATATTTATTTATTTTGTTGCTTTCATGTAACAGTACACCCAGTTGGTGGAAGATGGGGTGAGGCCTCAGTGTCTGTTATAAGGGACGAAATTCAGACCTGAAAGAATCTCACGTTTGTGTGTTAGAAAACCATGATATTCCTCCTTGGATTACAATGGTAAACTAGTTGGCACTACAAGGCGTATATAACAATGTTGCTGTAAGCTTGGTGTGCAGACTAAACTCAAATTGTTGTTGGGGCCTCATGTAAATTAGTTTGAACAGTGGGGATTTAAAAAAGAGAGCACTGCTTCCACTTAAGACTGCAACTCAGATCAACCCTCTATGGTGGTGGGTCAGTGTGCTCATCAGGAGCAGTAAACAATTATGCAAAAGCCTGCGGCTAGTAGGGTCATTTATTCATTATATTGAGCATCCTAAAATTAGTATGAAGTTCAACAAATTGTTTTAAACCAGCGATGCAGTGAGGATTCATGTTATGGCAGGGACTTGCAGGAATAACTAGTCATTTTTAGGTCGAGCCTAGAGCCAGCGCACATGCGCTGCTCTGTGAGACTTGTGGTAGTAGAGTAGGAAATAGAAGCCCCGCCCACTCTCCACCGATATTTGCCATTGCCTTTTGTCATTGTCTGTCCCAAATGCTGGCTTTTGAATCATAAATAGGCTTGTTAGTCCCTCCTTAGTACCGCCTCCTCTGCATTTGTCACCTCCCATGGCGACTGGCCCCTTGACTTTGGTTGTTAAACGGTACTTGTTATTTATAGAGTGAGCGCTATTTTCTCTATCCAGTTTCTTTTACTGCAGGCACAACTTGCTTTGGTGCCTTCTTTAGCCCCCCCAACCCTCCCTCCCATTGTCGTGCCTTGTTTACCCCCTACCCTTCCGTTGTCCGTACCTTCTCTCCCCCGCCGGCCCTCCCTCCCATTGTCCATGATGCCTACCATTTGCAATGCAATGTATGAATGAAAGAGATTTTACGCAAATTTGAGCTATAGGCATTGTAAATGACAATGCCTTTTATTTATGTTTTGGTTGTTGAAACATAAATACAACACATACCCATTTACAATGCCAATAGCGTAAACTCGCGTAAATGCGAGATCAATTGCATTGCAAATGCTTGTTTTTAAATTACATTTCTTCAGTTTATTGCTATAGAATTATGGTATAAAATTGGCATGTCATAATTCTTATCTGCTTGGTTTACTGATGGCAGTGCCTACAGAGCCAAATGAAAGGTAGACCTGCAGTCTCCCCCAGATGTAGTTACAGCCAGGCTAGCTGAGTAGTCCTTGTTTTATTTTTGTAAGAGTTTATCTGGCTTTGCTTTGGTCACCTGAGTTCCTTCTACAGCACATACTTAAGCAGCAAGGCTGACTGATTTCATTGTGTTTAGAAAAGGATGTTGTAATTGAGCAACATACCATAATACTTCCAAAGAAGAAGGGGCGAGATGAGGGATTAGAAGACGAAGGATTTACTCTTGTCCTTCTTTTGTTCTATCTGATCCGAAGTGCAAATAGAGACTTTTAATCTAATCTCCAACAGATGTGTTGCAGAAGAAAATATCCAACCCTGTGTCAGAGGTGCAAGGAGCCGATTATTCTATTATCTCCTCAACCTCTTCAGCCTTGGTGGGACAAATTGCATTTCCTTTTTCAATATCTTCATGGCCATCACCAAAATATGTATCGGATGAAGAACAATAGCCAATGCAAGAGGGAAAATGTATCCAACGTTCTGACAATGTGTAGGTACATGGCAGATAATATACATCTACAAAAGAATACGCATCTTCAAATGGAAGATGAACCACCTAGAGCCAGTCAGGCATGTTTGAGCACTTGCAAGTGATTCCACCTCCAAAACTGACAGTATATAAAGAAGAAAAAGAGTTACGTTTACAAAAGCTGTCCTGCCTAGATATGTGGTCTTAGAGGATATATCTTTCAACAACCCTGTAGACAAAGAGTACCTAGCCCACTCTCAAAATATTTTTTTTTCTGAATTGAACTTGACAATCAGAGCAGCCACTTTTTCTGTTTAAGCTTCCCACTCATTAAAGATTTTGAGGTCCTGTTTACAGATTTCCAAACTGGAAATGACTGTTCAGAACTATTAGCTCGTCTTGAAATGCAATCTAAATACATTTTAGATTTTGCTACAATGAACTGAAGGTGGCTGCCTTTACACGAAGTACAACTGTTGCAGGAAGAATGGAGGGTCAAAAGTGCACATAAAACCACCCTAGTAAAGTCACATATTGATGGTTCCTCTCTTGTTGACAGTCAATTGGAAGAAATATTAAAGAGGGTATTTAAAAAACAAAAGCATGCTCCGGTGTCCAACACATGCCTTAGATCAGGAAATATTTAAAAAGCAACACCAGAGAAGATACCATCAGCAAACTCGATGAGGGAATTTTCATTATCTTTTAAATCACAGGACATTGATAACGATTCTTCCTTTTCTGCTACATGAAGATACAAGTCCTGACTATCCAGTCCCTTGCCTGTTTAAGAATCTATTGGTGGACATTCTCCCAATGTATTCAAACTTGAGAAGCTTCTTTAATAGACATCTGGGTTCTGGGCATCATCAGGTGTGGTTATCTCCTTGAATTTGAAATAGTCACTCCAGATTCAGGCTCTGTTTAGATGCTTTGGGCAAGGCCATGGCATCCATTTAAGAAGCCAACATTTCTTGAGAGTATTTCAGAGCTACTCTAAGAAAAGGCTGTCATCCCAGTCCCAAAAGCCAAAGAAGGCCAGGGACTTTACTAAGTAGTTTTTATGCCCCCCAAACCACCAGGGAAGTTCAGACTCATTATCATCTTGGAACCTTTAAACCATTAAATAAACTCCATTAATTTCAACAATCAGCTGGTTATTTCCTTGAGAAACTCAAAGGAATGGATGTCAGCAGTAGACTTACAGGACAATAATCTTCTTGTACCAATCATCCATTACATGAACAGTTTCCGAGACTCTGCAGCTTCAGGTAATTCCTCTCAAGTTCAAATCCTTTCCAAGGTTTTTCTCACAAGATTTAGCCCCACTGGATGCAATCATTCGCTATTCAGGGTTTTTGATTAATCTCAATAATTGCTTATTAGATGATTCATCAGCTTCTCAAACAGAGAGGGATACAAGAAAGATATGCCTCTTGTTAGAACGTCTTGGATTTTTGATGTAACACAAAAAGTCCAAGCTGACACATTAAAGCATTTTCAGTTCGTTGGAACTTGATTTCAGACACAAATAGGAGAGGTTTCCGTACCAAAAGTAAGAGCAAAAATTTTTAAATGTATGTTGATTGTTTGCACCTGCCAGAAACTAGCTCGAGGTTCAAGGGGACATAGTAAGTCGTAGTCTTTAAGATGACGAAGGCAAGTGAGTTTCCATTCAGGGCAGATGTAAGCCTCTTGGGGTTTTTTGTTTGTGTTCTCCTCTAGGCTTTGACTGTATTTGTGGTACCTTGGGCATGTCGCCCCCATACTGATGGAATTACATTGTCCCCCGCTGGTCTGCACTATCTTCAAAACCAGCTGCATTATTTACAAAGCCATACTGACCAGCACCAGCACACCTGCTTGCCTTGCCGACAAGCTCACCATCTTTGGTGGCTCTGGCACTCTCCAAGCCAGGACGCCATTAGACTGCAGACTAAGAAATGTAAAAAAGAACAACAAGCCATGGATAAACGATTTGGAACGACATCTATGTATCCATCAGGACTGTTGCAACACTGCTCCAATTTATGAAACATTTGAAGACTCACTTTTTCAAAGAACACTACATTACTATGCATTAACTGTCCACAACCCAGCTACCTTTCCTATCACTCATTGACTTTGTGCTTGTCTTGGACCCTGTACAGCGCCCCTCTGTCTTTTCGCTAGTTTCGTAATAAACAAGTTCATATATATACATATAACAAATATATGTCTATACCGGAGCCCCCTTATTCATCATCTACTCGAGCAGTGAAAAAAGATGTCCTAAGACTTCAGACCTAATACCTTCGGAGATAAAGAGGGTGTTACAGTGGTGGAACATGCCAGAAACTCTCAAGAGAAAAATATTATTGTTTACCACTTCATTTGTTCCCCCCATACCAGTAATTGCAACAACAGACACCAGTTTCTGGGGGTCTGTGGTGACTCTAGACTTTCTGCAGATTCAAGAATTTTTTACCCTCTGAAAAGGCAAACCTCTTCTAATTGGAGAAATGATGTGACATTTCTAAGAGCATTGAGGCATCTTGACTGTCATCTCCGTTGTCCAGCAGTGGTGATAGAATAGACAATACTTTTGTAAAAGCAGGTATATGACAATAGGCAGTCAAGAGCAAGGTCTACTGTCCTCACTGGACACAGTAGAATTTCTTATGCTTTTCAGCTATTTATTTTAGGAGTGTGGACAGTGTGGAGGAGGTTCATTTGAGCAAGGTGTTTTCCCCTTCCCATAACTTCCTTCTGCATCCTTAAATATTCAGGAAGATGTGTGTCAATTTTGGAACTCAGGAGGTTGACTTTCTTGCAAGTGCCAAAAATGCTCTTTTCCTTAATTTTCTTACTCAGTTTCTCAAGAAGAAGGCTGAGGGAGAGGATGTATTGACATCTCAAATGCCTCTTCTCCTGCATAATGCCCTCACTTCATTTCCCGATAGCCAAGGCTCCTAGCAAATCTTTCCGGGAGGGTCATAATGGTAGTGCCCTTTTGGCCTAGCATGGGATTGTTTCCACTGCTGAAGAAGATGGCATTTGACCAAAATGGATGCTTCTGATACATCCTTGTTCATTGTCCAGAGTATTCGTATGTCTCTTTAGTTTTTCCACCTATCTGCTTGGAAGCTGAATGGAGGGGTTTTCAGAAACTGGATCTCTCTTCTTTAGCAGATTCTGTCCAAGAGACCACTCAAAATTCATATAATCATCAGGGGGCATTCTCTACTACTTGGGGTCAGAATCAGGATTTAGATCCTATGAACCTAGGTTGGTTCTCCAATTTCAGTAGGATGGCTTTAATTTGCGCTGGCAGTGGCTCTCGCAAACAAAACTCACCTTACTGGACCTTAATCCCCGCCCGTAATTCCGCCACCCGCCCTCGATGAACCAGCATTCCTCTCTCTGGGTACGACATACGCTCCCTCCTATGATCCCGGTCTCCTGACCCACATAGCCACCACACACCTTCCCATCCTCGCTATCCACGCCAACCCACATAGGTCCCCCACACATAACAATAGAGGTACGGTCCCTAATAACGTAAAAAAAGTCTCCCTCACTCTACACCCCTCCTCTTCCCTCATCACCCCACGGCTCAAGTGCACATTACTCAACTGCAGATCTGCCCCTAGACATGCCTCTGACATAGCTGACCTCATCATTGCACTGAACGTTGACCTGACCATTCTCACGGAAACCTGGTTAACAGAATCCTCATCGCCACTAATTGACATTCTAGTACCCCCCAACTACCATATCATCAGATTGGATAGGACTGGCAAGACAGGCGGTGGAATCGCACGCATTTATAGGAGCAACCTCTCAGTTACTAGAGCCACTTCCCCTATACTCTCCTCCTGTGAACATTTCTGCCTCGGCGTCATTAGCGAGGGCAAACCAGTATGCTCTCTACATATCATTTACCACGCACCAGGGGACAACCTCACCTTCACCCAACAACTCATGGAAATGATCACAACCAACTCCGGTCGTCAAAACACTCAAATATTCCTGGGTGATCTCAACCTCCAAGGGAATGATCACAATGACGCTGTGGTAAATAGTCTCAAAAACTTCCTCAACGCTCTAGACCTCACCCAAATCTGGAACAGCCCCACTAATGACAAAGGTTCTATCCTTGATCTAATCATCTCCAAAGAGGAATCTACCCAACTTGGTTCAATCGAACCGTGTGACTGGTCTGACCACCACATTATCACATTCTTCATCAACGAAAAGGTTATACTCAACCCTGCTCAATCCACCAAACTTAAGGTCTGGAAAAGAGACCTGAAGAAACTCAACCCCAACTCATTACCTTCCCCCAGCTACAATCTTCTCCTACCCCCTACCGGTACCTCAGACGTTCAGGCTCTCACCGACCACTACCTTAACTCAATGACCTCAATAATCAATGAGGTCGCCCCCCTGCAACTTAGGAGAGTCTCCGCTAAGAACTCAAAACCATGGTACGATGGTATGCTTAACGAAGATAGACGAGCCATGAGACTGGCAGAACGCAACTGGAGATCAGCCCCCTCGGCTGTGCATCTTAAAACACTTAAGAATAAGAGAAACGCATACTTTAGGAAAATCAAACGCACAAAGGCAGATTTCCTTAGCCACCAGCTTGACCAAGCAAAAAACCGGCCTAAATAGCTGTTTGAGTTAATCAAAACCCAATCCAAGGAACAACCTCAACAATCACATAGCACGATTAGCACTCTACCATCATGTGAAGAATTATCTGCTTTCTTTAACCTAAAGACAGATAACATCAGGATTGATCTCCTCAATGATCTAAGTCTTTACTCCAGACCCCGCAACATAACACCCATTGAATCAAAAAACAATGCTACATGGTCGTCCTTTGACACCTACACAGAAGAAACGATAAGCAAAATGCTCAGTACCCTGAAACCCTCTAATCATCTCACGGACCCCCTTCCTGCAAACGCTGTAAAGGATTTCATCCCACTGCTTCTCCCGCTTTGGACCAAAATTATTAGCAGCTCACTTCAACAAGGACTCATCCCCGACTCCCTCAAAGTGGGACAAGTTTTGCCCATACTTAAGAAACCCACATCAGACCCTACGGACCTAAATACCTACTGTCCTATTTCAAATATTCCTACCCTGGCCAAATTTCTAGAAAAATGTGTACACCTACAATTGACAAAACACATTGATCAGTTTGACCTCCTCAACTCACACCAATCAGGCTTCCGAGCAGGACACAGCACGGAAACAGCCATGACTCACATAATTGATGACGCAATTCAAAATTTAGATCAGAACTATACCTGCCTCCTCATCCTACTAGACCTCTCATCAGCCTTTGACACCGTCAAACACGAAAACTTACTCGAGCTGCTGAATGTCAGAATGGGTCTATCAGGGTCTGTATTCAAGTGGTTTACCTCCTTTCTGCATAACCAGACTCAGAAATTCAAGATCAACAACACAATGTCCTCACCCGTTCCTCCTGTAACACTAGGTGTCCCACAAGGATCCTCTTTATCTCCAACATTGTTCAATCTAGTCATGGAGCCACTCACCACACTGCTGCAAGCATCTAAAGTACAATTTCACATGTACGCAGACAACACCCAACTCTACCTCAAGATACAATCCCCTGAAGACATCAAACTACTCAACACAATGCTTAGGAACACTCAGACATGGCTGGCAGAGAACCATCTCAAACTTAACGCTCTAAAAACGGAATTCCTTCTTATAGCACCTCCCGCTAAAATCCCCATCACCCAGGGTTGGCTTAAACACCTAACCGCACTCAACGTCCAACCTACCAGCGTGGACTCAGCGAAATCTGTAGGCGTAAACCTTGACGCCAATCTCAATATGCAACATCATATCAGCAAGGCAACTAAAGGAGCTAACTTACAAATCAATACTTTGAGGAAGCTCAAACCCTTCCTCCCAGCCAAGGACTTCCAAACCACAGTGCAAGCCCAAGTCATTCCTCGGATAGACTATGGAAGTGTCACCCTCTGTGGTCTCCCCATATAAAAAATCGCACCACTAAGAGCCTCTTTGAACGCCTTCTGGATCAAAAAAGCGCTCGCACATTTCTCCTGACTTAAAATCCCTGAACTGGCTGCCTTACGAAGCTAGAATCCATCTGAAAATCGCCTGCATGATACACAAGGCTATACATCACAACTCACCCAGCTACCTCACTCAGAAATTGTCTATTTCAGGTGGTTCAAGAGCAACAAGAAGCACACAAAATCTTCTTCTGAAACCACAAAGATTCCAGAAGGAAAAAACTTATAAACGCTCCTTCTCAGGAATGGCACCCAGGATCTGGAATGCCCTCCCTCCAGAAACCAGACTTATCCCCTCCACTGCATCTTTCAAAAAAGAAGTAAAATCGATCCTCATGGCTAAATTCACCTGAACATATGCTATGGAACTCCTGAGACTCTTCATCTAACCTTTTACTACATGTCTGGACTGTTCTACTATGTACCTTTTTACCTTATCTTACTTTGCTCTCCATTGATAACCCTCAGCTTCTCTGTGCACAAAACCTTTGTTAATCACTCGCTTGTTTTTTCTTATCCCAGCTATGTGTAAAGTGCTCTGATATCCGGAAGGATTTTGTTCGCGCTATATAAAACTTTCAAATAAATAAATAAATAAATTAAACTTATTTGTTACCATTAGCATGAATAGCCAACATTGGATACTTAGGTTCCTGTCTTTTAAAAACGATTTGCCTTAGAGGGAGCTGCAACCTAGTCCTTGGCGCCGCATGGGATCTTCCTTTAGTGTATAAGAATGTGCATGTCTCTTTTTGAAGTCGATATTATCAACTGCATACTTGCCCTGTCCTAGAAATTGTGGAATCAATTTTACAGGGGGTCCTTGATACTCAAATTTTATGTCTCTTTTTGAGCCTTTGCAAGAAGTGCATATACATTTTTTAACTTTAAAAACATTCTTGGTGATAATTACTTCATCTAAAATGCTTGGACAGCCTTCTGCTTTATCTGTCTCCTTAATTACAGGTATTTTCATACAAAATTGTTTTGCAATTAGGTTCCAAATCCATTCTCAAATAAGAAAGATTAACTGCTTCTTTTAGATAGAGTTAGAGCAGTTTGGATTTTCCTTTCCTTGACAGTTGACAGTAGACTTTCCGATTGGCTTTCTGTGCATTTTGTGGTTTTCAAGAAAGGCCACAGATCATCTGCTACCTCTTTACGTTAATGGATCAGCTCAAACGTTTGTTTTGGACTATGAATCTAAAGGAGTTTGCCTTCCTGGTAACATTAAAGGTCAATCCATCTGGTGAACGGTTGCTTGCTGGGCACAGATTTTTCACACAGCTATCTTCTGAGCTTCCTCTTCTGTATTTGTTTGCCATTAGAGACTGGTACTAAATGTGAAAGCCTTAAAACTTGGAACCAGTGTGTTGGGAGCTGTTGATTCTTTCTAAGCTCTTTTTGTCGTAGCATTCTTGAACAAATAAATAGAGGGGTAGGAGTTCATTAATACAGAATTATGAACAGTAGTGGTGGTTTCAAATATCGTCCATCGTTTGAGCCTATATACATTTATAGTGGGTAGAGTATTGCAAACACAGAGCATAAAGATAGTTTGGTGGTGCTATTGTGGTTTGGGCACCTTACTTACTACCGAAGGTGTCTCATGACAGACTGAAAACATCCAGTCAGTCAAATCGTATAATATTTATAAACCCAAAGCACTGTCCAAACATTAAGGACTGATAAGGATCACTGTTCCTGTTTATTGTCAAATATGAATATACAGATAGTTTCCTGATACAGATGATGTACAACTTTATGTTATTTGTGGATGAACAGCCAAAATGCGTTTAGTTCCTTCATGGCTTTTTCAAGGCTGCAAAATATTAACAAAGAGGAACATAAAAAAGACAATAACTCACCAATTTCAATAAATAAATGAGGCGAGAGAAAAGATGATGAAACTGGACAGTTATATAGTCCAAGAAGGTGCTTTGCTTAATGAGACAAAATGAGGTGACCAAAAAGTATTATAGTGAAACACCAATGCAGAATCCAAAAAATAATATGATTCTATGAATGTAAAACAAGACCAAGTAAGGTGCCTAAGAGAAACCTGAGAAATGCCCGGTAAGAAGTTCTGTGACAAATCCCAGTATAGTCAGTGTGAAAAAACGTATTTCTAACAGTAGAGTACTGAAGATGCCAAACTGACATGGCACCATAAGTCAAGATTTGGCTCCACCTTTTGAGAATATATGTAGTAAGTCATTCCTTTGTAGGTAGCATAATCCAGTAATGAGTCATCGAATGGTCAAAGACTGTACACAAGAGAAGTATTCTTCTCAATGGAGGGTAGTTGTGAAACTACGAATGACTTAAAAAAGTAAAATAAAATGGAAGCAATAAGAATATGATTGTCAAAAATACTAAAGGGTAATTTCTATAGAGAGTAGATATAATCTAAGAACTACAGCCACTTACTCTCAATGGGTTTGAGGCAATGGCCAAAAGTTTGCAAAAATCAAATCCGAAATATAGTAGCCTGTTGATTCGGAAGAGTAGTGTAAGGTAAATGGTGTAAACACGTCAGACTTTTTCTTGCCCTTTTAAAATAGTTTTATATTCTTAGCAGATACTTGCTATTTGGTTCACTAATAGCTCTTAGGTGGATTCCCCTTCTTATCTACCGCTCTGTAATCAAACCCCACTCATTGTAAGATTAGCCTTTCTAATATGGCCGCTATACGCCCAGACGACTCATAGTTGGACATTCGACTTCCCATGTCCTTCTTCTATGTCCTGTTATTTTCGTGTTGAACAGTGTACAAGACGCCTTCATGACTACTGGACCTTTCTCTATTCACAATAAGGAGGAGCTGAGCAACACATGGGTTCGGCTCGGTCGCTTTTTACAGATACGCTCATATCTTTTTCTTTACATGATGGGGAACAGACTCTCTAAATGACAGTCTTTGCTAGCGTTAAGGGGTCTTTGCTTCCTACAGCATTATCTATATCTAACCTTTATTGACAATTGCCTCTTGGCTCTTCAAATACAAGCCTATATCACTACGTTTTAGAATTACTCTAGCCTAACTGATATCTTAGTCAAGGTTTATTACTGAGCGTACATTACATTTAAGTCCTATATTGACAATTGTCCTTTGGCTTGTTTAGTGCAAGCGGTGACTGCAATGTTTCAGAATTACTCTGCAGTATAACTTACACCATAGTCAGAACATATATTCAATTGAGTTTGGTTATATTACTGGGTGTACATTACATTTTGATTTTTAACTCAACACCTTTCTCTGTACTAACTAAGAACTTACCATGGACTCCTGGGTCTAATATGAATTTTTGTACTTTGACTGCTACCAGACTTATTTACGGTCTCTGGTCCACTTAGTAAGAAGTTTTATCATGCACTTTTTTGTATATAGGTTATGATACCCTAACGTTCAACTTGTAGTTCTTACTGCTTAATATGGAGTTGTGTATCTGAGCCATTCTGCCCACTTTTTTCACAAGTCTTACTAGACTTACCATGCCTACTCCTATTAACTTGCATTGGCCAATGTCAACCGTAGCCCTTACTGCTTAACATGGAGCAGAATGTCTAATGATGTTCTGCACAATATATTATGGGACTTACTGGACTCACGGTGTCCAGTATTTTTAACTTTTACTGGCCTACACCTTTCTTTGTAATGATTCTACATGTTTTCCACAGTAACATTTCTCTTATGCTATGCTCATTTGCCATCATTTTTCTCCAGTTATTGCAATGTAATGACAAGGATGATCCAGCCTAGTATACCCTTTAATATCACCTTTCCTTAGTACTTGAGAGTCAGTGCAATATGTCTTTAAGTTAACTGTCTTCCAGTCTATTACTCAGTATCCGTAGGGAAGCTGTATAAGGATATCAAATATCACCTAATACTGAGGTAACTAATTAAAATGGTATTTTACAGAATTCCCCGTGCACTAACTTTCCGAATCAGCGGGTTACTTTATTTCTGATTTGATTTTTGCCATCGTTTGGCCATCATCTCATACTCATTGAGAGTAAGTGGCTCAAGTTCTTTTATGATATCTAATCTCTATAGAAATTACTCTTTCGTATTTTTGACAATCACATTCTTATTGCTTCCGTTTTATTTTACTTTTTTTAGTCGTTCATAGTTTCACAACTACCCTCCATTGAGAAGAATAATTCTCTTGTGTACCGACTTTGATTATTCAACAACTCATTACTGGATTATGCTACCTACAAAGGAATGACCTACTACATATATTCTCAAAAGGTGGAGCCATATGTTGACTTATGGTGCCATGTCAGTTTGGCATCTTCGGTACTCTACGGTTAGAAATACGTTTTTTCTCACTGACTATACTGGGATTTGTCACAGAACTTCCTATCTGGTATTTCTCAGGTTTCTCTTACTCACCTTACTTGGTCACATTTTACAACCAAGGAATCATATGAAATCAAATCAAATCAAATCAAAATTCGCTTTATTCGATTCAAATATTAAATCATAAAAGCATGATACAAGAAAAACATACATCAATTCCACAAAATGTTTTAAAAACAATTAAAAAACATTATTGAAAGACTTCAGCGTCGTATTTCATCGTCAAGTTGCTCGAAATGTGGGGATGAGATATGATATTGGTTTTCTAAATCTAACAACCCCTTTCATATATTTGGCTATACAATCGTTCAAAATTTCATTTTCTAAAAGTTGTAATTTAATAAATGCGGGACGGCATAGTCTCAGTCCTAGCTCTTTTAAAATTGACATAATCCGTCTTTTCCTTAACAATGTATGGAAAGTGCAGAAAAACATAATGTGAATCGTGGTCTTTGAGGATATATCGTCACATGGGCAAGAGTCTAGGGGGCGTCACCAATCGTTCATGTTTGGAAATGTAACCGTGTTATGAAAATTACCTAAGCGTAAGCTTTTTAATAACATCCTGTCATAACTTCCCTTTGTATTTAAAAGGAATATTTGTATCCCTGGTTGAATCATATTATTTTTGGGATTCTTCTTGGGTGTTTCACTGTAATACTTTTTGGTCACCTCTCTTTGTCTCATTAAGCAAAGCACCTTCTTGGACTCATTTATAGCTGTCCCGTTTCATCATCTTTTCTCTCATTTCATTTCTTTATTGAAATTGGTGAGTTATTGTCTTTTTTATGTTCCTCTTTGTTAATATTTTGCAGCCTTGAAAAAGTCATGAAGTGACGAAACGCGTGTTGGCTGTTCATCCACAAAGAACATAAAGTTGTACATCATCTGTATCTGAAGACGTTCTGTTTGTTCATACTTTACAATAAACAGGAACCATGATCCTTATCAGTCATTACTGTTTGGATAGTGTATCTTTGATACCATACTGTTTTGAGTGCTTTGGGTTTATAAATATTATAGGAGTATATTAATATTAGTGGCAGTCTTTTGTTCTGATACTCTGCTTTGATATAGCCTAATTTACGTTAGGACTGCGAAAAGGTAGGAAGGAGGACGTAATACAATCCCACACTCCCACTGCAGCAGCGTACATTTGGCTCTGCCCTTTAATGTTTGATTAGGCCACATATATGTGTACATATGGGCTCTTATATACTTGTGTGATGTAACATTATTAATGTAATGTAGTGCACTTGAACAGTTACAGAAAGTCCATCTACTGTGTAATCTCAACATTTATGAGAGTGTATATTGGCGTTTTCTTGACAGTAACAGAGTTGCAGTCTACATTAGTGCAGTTTGAATAACATTGCATTCCTTATATGTTCATGTATTTATTTAGAAATACTCTCACTTTATATTATAAGTGAAAATGTATCCATTAGAATAGTGCTCTACATCTGTATTGTAACTGTATATGTCTCTATAATCATGCATATGAAACATGTACTGAAATGCTTGCCGTACAAAAGTTGCTTTTGGATTTCACAATGTTTAACTTTTAACATGAATGCTTGCTTTGGATGCCATGTTTTTCTCTCCTCTGCAGGTGCAGTTGCATTAGCTCATAGTTAAAGAAAGGCACATTGGGCCAGATGTAGGTAATCCCAGATTAGCGATTCTTAAATACCGAATCATACCGATTCGGTATTTAAGAACTGCCAAACGGGATGTAGGTATTTTTACCGATTCAATTACAGAATCGGTAAGATTCAGTAATTACCGAATAGGTATTTACCGATTCGGTAATTGCCATTGATTCCTATGGGCTTTGAGGCCCACAGGAATCAATGTCAATTACCGAATCGGTAAATACCGATTCGGTAAAATTACAGAATTTACAAGGGGGACAGGGTGTCACTTTGACACCCTGTTGCACCCCTGAGTCTGGCTTGTGTGCAATGTGAAACACATACCTGCCCTTAGGGCATGTATGTGTGCCACATGGCACCGGTGTACATGCACAGATGTGCATGTACACAGAAATTCATTATTTACCACCAAGTATTATTTGGTGGTAAATAACGAATTCCTAAGGGCCTGTGGCACTGTTTTCAGTGCCACCTACATCTGAATTTACAGAATCTGTAAATTTACCGATTCAGTATTTTACCAAATCGGTAAATATACCGAATCTGTAACTTTACTGATTCTGTAAATTCAGGCCCCCTACATCTCAATATCCAAATATCGGTCGGTAATGGCCAAAATCGGACGTTACCGACCGGTATTTGGCGACCTACATCTGGCCCATTGTGTGAAAGAGATAGTGAGACTCAAAAGGAATTTCTTTTGGCAAGTATAAGAAGATTTAACAAAGGAAGGAAGGACTACTGTCCGAGAGGAATAAGGAGATGGGAGGAATCGAAGGACGTTCTAATGTGTAGATCAAAGGAAAGAAATCTCAAGTGTATTTGCCAGGTTTTGTTGTTTGAAGATGGAAAATAATTGGATATTGACATGGGATTCTGGAAGGTTCTTTTGGTGGGTATAATGGGCATTGCACTTAGGCTTTGTTCAGATTCCCCTTTAAACTCTAAGAGGTACAGACCCCTTTGCAACATCTCTGTTGTGTGGCTTCACGCTGTACAATATGTTTTACTTTGAGAACTACTACAGAAGTTCTGCTATGATGACAACTTTCTTTGCTTCCCTGACGTAATAGGGTTTCCCTAATTCCCAGTTAGAATTGGGTTTAGTAAATCTTATTAGACAATCTAATGTATAGGCAAGAGGATTGAAACCTTCAATCTACTCACCTGACTTTATTTCTCATTCTTTGTAAAGCAGCTACTAAATTCCTAATTTGCTTTCTGTCATTGAGAATCAATTGTATACGCCGTTTCAGATATCCTCTAGTGATTATGTATTTTTATACTATGTTTTTGCAATTGATTTATATCAGCTTGGCTGTGAATTTATAATAAATCCAAACTTATTCCCATCAATCGACTCTGAGCTTTACTGTGTGACCAAATAGATTACACTGTAATTGGTAAGTTGTAGTTGACCCTAACTCCTTTTATTTCTCAGGTACCTAGAATCTCCCATTACAGGAGACCAGGAAATAGGTCCACATTCTATGTGTTCTCACAGCCATTTGACACAATCCATTCCATATTATTTAGGGATGACATACTATCCTGAGGATAAGGCATCCCTTATCAGCCAGGTCAGGGGAATCCGAGGAGAAAGAGGGGGAAACAAAGGTTTAGCCTAGATTGTGTGATGTTTGTAGGAGTTGTGACACACCTCATTTATCTAAGCATTGTGACAAGGAATGGTAATTTGAATAATGAGGAATACCAGTAAACAATTTGACAGGGAGTTGCTAAGGAGGTGCTTTCTATGTTTCCTATTCTGCCGGCAGATCCATCCAGCAGTTGTTCTGAGTGGCAAGGCTCGTTCACTTTCGAAAGATAGATAAAATGTACCCTTTAGAACATTATTTACTCATTATGGGTAAAAAAGCATTTTTGTAAGGGGACTGTGTGAACACCATACTACTGTCTGCTAAAGTCACATATGAAATATTATTTTAAATGCCACTAAGCAGAGGATCTGAGATGGCTGGAGTGGCAAAGGAGGAGAATGCAGAAAGAAGAGGAGAAGGTAGAAGAAGGGAAACTAAATAAAATAAATACAAATAGAAAGAAAGAGAATGGAGTCATAAAAGAAACACAGTCAAAAAAGAAAATAAATTGGGTGACAAGACAGGAGAAAAACAGAGAGGAAAAAATAAAAAGCAATACAAAGGATAAAGAAAGTGTGGATTTACTAAATGACAGAAGAAATGGAAGGCTATGGGTGTGGTGCATGTAAAGATGATAAGTCTCAGAATCTCTTAGGTAAACGGTTTAATGCACAGTAAAGAAGAGCATGTACTTACATCGACATCCACAGCTAGTGAAATGAAATTACATATTTATAAAGCACATGGAAACTCACATGGAGTGTCCCGGCGCTAGTCTCAAAAACTGAACCATCAAATAGATTCACCCGACAACCAGTGGTTATTGTTGGAACAGCCACGTTTTAAGTTGTTGTCTAAAAAACAACAAGTCCTGAGCCTGTCTAAGGTGTAAAGGTGATTCATTCCACAGTCGAGCCGCTAGAACCTGGAATGACCTTCCTCCTATCCGAGATCTCGTGATCATGGGAATCACCATGAGTGATTGCTTAGAGGATCTTAGGACCCATTGAGGCTGGTAACATTGAATACTATTCCTCAGGTAGACTGCACACATATCATCGAAGGCATGATAAGCGAGTACTAGGCCCTTAAACTGAACCCTCTTTCTCACTGGGAGCCAGTGTAGCACCTTCAGGTGAGGTGACATACGTTCTCTGGTGTTTACCATAAGAATAGCTCTGGCTGCAGTGTTCTGAACAACCTGCAGCCGGTTGAGTAAATACTCAGGCAACCCCAGATACAAGATGTTCATGTAAACCAGCCTAGATGTAATTAAGGCTTGCACTACGATCTTACGGGATTCCATCGGGAGGAGGGGAAGAAAGTTCTTTACCATTCTTATCAAGCCAAAGCAGGTGCCAGCGACCGCTTGACTTTGTGCCTTCATCGCTAGACTCGAGTCATGCTTGACTCCTAAATTTTTAACCATGCTGACTGGGGCCGAAGGGGGGGAAATGTCGCTGGGCCACCATGCATTCCAATCTACATAAGGGGTGCAGCTGAAAAAGATGATTTTGGATTTTTCTGAATTACACTTAAGCTGGTTAAGGTGCAGCCAAGAAAAAACCTCTGTTAAACATTTCTTTATCTCCCAACCGCAAAAACTCTCTCCTTTGTCATAAGTGAAGAGGAGTTGGGTATCGTCGGCGTAGAAAATAATCTTTGCTCCGTACAGCTCTGCCAGATGATCAAGAGGGGCCATATATATATTAAAAAGAGTGGAGCTCAAAATAGAGCCCTGCGGGACCCCCACTTGCATTGGAGGAATGGCAGCTGTAAATGGCGCGGCCAGATTTCCTGCTGCCGCTCTGTGAGGAAGGAAGCAAACCAATTGTACACCATGCCCCTGAGATCACACTCTGCTAACCTGTGCAAAAGCCGGTCATGGGGCATGGTGTCAAAGGCCGCAGAAAGATCCAGCAATATTAAGACAGCACTGCCCCCTTTGTCCATTTGAGCTTTAATGGTTTCTGAAACCACTAATAGGGCTGTTTCTGTACTAAGAGTGGCTCTAAAGCCTGACTGGCCGTCATGAAGCACATGGTTTCCTTCTATGAAGTCCGTTAGCACAGAGTTGACGTACTTCTACATGACCTTAGAATAGAAGGGTAGCAGGGAAATGGGCCTATAGTTAGATGCGATCGCAGGGTCCGCTGTAGGTTTTTTCAGGAGGGGGATCATTTTGGCCCTTTTCCAGCAACTGGGTACTGTTCCATGTCCAAGTGATGAGTTAATAACTGAATTGACTGCAGGATTTAGAAGTTCCGCAATCTTTTTCAGAATACTTGCCGGGCAGGGGTCGGAAGGAGAGCCCGACTTGAGAGTGATCATGATGTCCAATAATTTTTCTAAGGAAATGGGGGGAAATTGGGAAAGTACGCAACTAGACCCAGGGTGCAAGGCACCCAATGTCTCATCTGTTTTGGGCGTGCCTGTACGGGCAAACGATTGCAAATCAGGTGGATTTTGTCGTGGAAGAAACAGGCCATCTGATGGGCCCAAATTGGAGGTGGGAGTGAAAACCTTATTTACAGCACTGGGAGTTGTAAAGTCTTTAACAATTTAAAATATTTCTTTACTTTTATTTGTGGCCCCTTTTATTTTTAAGGTAAAAAACATTTTCTTTTTGGCCCGTACATCATTAAAATAAGCTTTCAAGGCTTGCTTATATATAGCTTTATCCTTAGGGTCATACTTGGTATACCAGACTCTCTCTAAGCATTTGCAGGCACTCCTGCTTTTCCTGAGTGTCACCGTAAACCACGGTGCAGAGGCACGGTTGCTTGTGGCTTTACGAGTTGTGTAACTGAAATATCTCCTTCAACTTGACCAGCTGCCACACTTAGAGCCTGCACTACAACATTGTACACCAAAACATATGGAGTTTCCTTGAAGCAGGCAATATTAAAGAAGGTGAAAGGAGCCTGGTAAAACAACATAGGAAAATAGACAGAACATAGCTTTGTGAATAAGAGAAATATTCAATTAAGTGACTGAATGACTAAGGGTGAAATACAGAGCCAACATAACCTCTGTATGTGCTATTTATGACAGAAAGCTGTGGCATGGCCTAGACGCACAACATGGTGGACACAAACTAAGATCAGGCCCTCAGCACAGTTGAAATCCATTCACATCAGTGGTTCCAGGCACCACTGGGTTGTATTGTTGAAGGAGAGGCAGGTTGGGGGCCTTGGTAAGACTGTGCCACCCCTCTTGCCCACCTCATACACAGCAAGAAAGCAGTACAGGGAGACTGGACACACGTTTGCTTTCTAGCTCTGTGACAAGGCAGAGGTGGGAGCTCCATTGAAGAGGAGCATGGGACTCCTTTGGTGTTCGTAGCACCAATAATTCCCCCCCAGGCAGTGAAGTGCGGAAGGTAGTGGAATTTGTTGGACTGACAGAGGTGAGGGTAGGTGCCCTGCCTTACAGTCCTTTTGATGTGTGGGTGTGCTGGTGGGCCACAGGAGAGGCCCTACCTGACTGCAGGAGCTGTAGTGGCAGCAAGAGGGATACAGAGGAGGAGAAGGTAGTGGGGCATTGTGAGAGGGAATGCAGGCTTCTTTGTGCTTACCCCCAACCCCCGCCAAGGTTACTCCCCTTATCTGTGAGAGGGCTGTGAGCTTTGGGGGAATCTGAGCAAAGCGTTCGGCTACCCAGTGAGGGAGGCTGCCTGAGGGACTGCTGACCCAAGATCCTGTCACTGGATGGAACTTGCAGTATGATCAGAACCCAGTATCTACACCTAAGGGGGGGGCGGCATCTATGGAGAGTAGTGTTGTAGGGAGCTTCCTTTAGGCCCATTGTAGCTCTCCCCTAAATTATCCCAACTGTAGGTGTTAGGCCGCTTTTCCTTCACACACTTTCTGAAGTAACGCATTTGTTTTTGTGCGACGCTATTATTTTAGAAATATGCGGCGCATGTTTTTGTTATTCAGTACTTCTTCTTGTGACTCAGTTTGGACATTTCATACAGGGTCGAACAACATTGTGCTGTCTTTCTATGTGTTCAGTCACTAACACATTTGAACACATAGACATAACAGAGAGACCAAGCGGCTGTTTTCTAACATGGCACTTCTTATCATAAAAGCAGACACTACAGCAGCCGTCGTGCATCTCCCGCCTACAGAGTTTTGCAGATGCGTTGGGCCTAATAGATGTATGGAGACGACAGCACCCAGAGGCGAAACAATACACTTTCCAATCCTCTGTTCACAACAGTCTCTCACGTATAGACTATTTTTTAACTTCGGAGTCCTGCCTACCGCACATACCTGACGTAGCTATAGGACCTAGGGGGGTATCTGACCACTCACCGATAGTGTTGACTTATGCCTCACAGCACACCGCCCGCAAACGACTATACCCAATCTACCCTGGCTACTTGTATGTCCCTCGGGTACGAAAGGAGCTACGACGGACCACCAAGCATTTCTTTACTGAAAACATAGCCTGGATTGCCTCGGCAACCCCCCTCTGGGAGGCATACAAGACAGTATTGCGAGGGCAGGCCATAGCCGCAATTACAGGTCACAAGAGATCCAAGCACCAGGACCTGACGACTTTAGAGCGCGAACTACAATTAGCAAACATCGCACACTCCAATGACCCCACACCCGAAAGCGCGCGCATGCTAGATCTAGAACAGTGACAACATAGGGAATATCTTAGGCAAGAGACGAAGACGTCCCTGACAGCGACTAGGCACAGGCTCTACGAAGTGGGCGACAAAGCAGGAAAGCTACTGGCCTGGCTTGACAGGAAAGAACGCAGCTCCAGAACGATTGCATGTTTGCAGACGGTGGAGGGCCAGATAGTATCGGAACCCGGCGCCATAGCACATACACTAGCAGAACATTTCCGGGGGGTGTACACCTCCTCCTCCGGCTCCACACTGGTGGACGCAGAGGAACTATTACAAACTATAGAGATGCCGAGCCTAGACGCGGAAGCTGTGGCAGAGTTGGAGTCGGATTTAACATCAGACGAAATAGGCACGGCCATTAAATCCTTGCAGTCTGGGAAAGCATTAGGATCCAACGGTATTCCAGTGGAACTCTATAAGCGCTTCACGGAATTCCTTAGCCCGCACCTACTTGCAATGTACAATGATAGTCGTGAACAGGGTATATTACCATTTGACCAGAGGACGGCTACGATCGTGGCGATTCTTAAGCCCAGAAAGCCCCCTTCGGACTGCCACTCGTACCGCCGCATCTCACTGCTCAATGTAGAAGCTAAGATCCTTGCTAAATTGTTCGCTAATAGGCTGCAAGCACACTTGCCTGAATTAATTCATCCGGATCAATCTGGCTTTATGCCCCACAGAAACACTGCACTCAATCTTCGGTGTCTGCAAAATGTACTGGCTCGAAGGCATTTACTAACTGAACCCTCAGCAGTCCTATCGTTGGACGCACGAATGGCGTTCGATATGGTGGAGTGGGGATATCTCTTCGCGGCGCTTCGGCGCTTGGGTTTCGGCCCGAACTTCTGTGCATGGGTCCGGCTCCTTTACACGGCTCCAGTGGCGCATGTAGCGGCCAACGGTCACCTGTCGGAGACGATACCGTTGACGAGGGGGACCAGGCAGGGATGCCCCTTATCTCCACTCCTGTTCGCATTGGTGTTGGAGCCCCTGGAGGCTAGGGTCAGGCAAGCCCCGTTAATGCGAGGTATACGTTGGACCGCATCTCCCTCTACGCTGATGATATCCTTATATATCTCACAGACCCGAAGAGCTCGTTGCCAGCGCTCCTTGAGTTCTGCCGCACTTTCGACCCCATCTCCGGATATACAATCAATTGGTCTAAGTCGGTTTTCTACCCTTTGAATGGTCCAGTGCCTATACTCCCCGGGGATTGTCCCTTAAAGCTCGCACGAGACTCCTTTAAGTACTTGGGCATTGTAGTTACAACTGATCCGGCCGCATTCCACGACACCAATTTAGCCCCACACCTGGAGCGCCTGCAAAGGGATGTGGTCCATTGGGCAGCTCTACCCCTGACATTACTGGGGAAAGCAGCATTATTTAAAATGATGGCCCTGCCTCGCTTCCTATATGCACTTGAAAATACACCCTTCCCAGTGTCATTGCGATACTTCAAACAGGTGGCGGCGCTAGTGTCCACGCTACTTTGGGGTAACAAACCACCGCGCATTTCGCAGACAAAGCT
Source organism: Lissotriton helveticus (assembly GCF_964261635.1). Taxonomy (NCBI): domain Eukaryota; kingdom Metazoa; phylum Chordata; class Amphibia; order Caudata; family Salamandridae; genus Lissotriton; species Lissotriton helveticus. The sequence goes on from NC_136070.1 coordinate 715,308,348, forward strand.
TCATCGTGGTTGGTATGATGGTGGTATAGCGCTCCCCAATGTCCAATTTTACTACTGGGAGGCTCATCTTAAGATCATTAACCAATGGCTTCACGGCCCCCACACAGACCCAGCATTCATGGCCGATCGAGCGCCACTCGGGACGGACACTATGTTAGCGGCCCTATACAACCCAAAAAGTGTGCAGTCGCTGGAAGGCCCAACACGACACACCGTCACATTATGGTACATAGCGCAGGCTCGTCTTGGCTGGAAAGGTGTCATTACCAAACTTACCCCACTCTGGGACTCGAAACAGTTTGGCACACTTCGAAATAGCAAGGGATTCCGGCACTGGGATGCCATTGGTATCTCCACAGTGGGCGACCTCTGGGAAAGAGGAATGGTCATTCCCTTCGATAGACTGCAGCAACAGTACGAACTTGCACCCACTGAAACATTTCACTATCTACAAATCTGCCACGCTCTCATGACACTCCTACCACCGGGCACCGAGGTACCTGAGGCCTCCCCCTTGGAGGATAGACTCCTTACAGACTTCATGCAAAAACGTGCCACATCACTCACATACCGCAAGTTGCTTGACAATATTCCTGATCCCACGACATCCCTAAAAGATAAATGGGTAGCGAATGTTCAAGACATGGACGAGACAGAATGGCAGGAGGCCCTGGCCTCGCCCCGAGAGGTGGGAAACCCAGCTAGACTCAGGTTGGTGCAACTAAAAATTCTTCACCGTTCCTACCTCACTAGGCTTACACTCCATAAAATTGGCAGAGCACAACACCCTTACTGTTTACGCGGCTGTGGGGAGGAGGGTACCTTTTTCCATACGATCTGGGACTGTCCATTTATAGTGGAGTATTGGCGTAAAGTCCTGCGTACGATATCCCAAACCCTACAAGTCTCTTTGCTACCTGAGCCGAGACGATGCCTCCTTAACATATGGGAACCAAATGATCTGACGAGATATGGTCAAACTTGGGCGACACTGGGCTTCATGGTTGCAAAACGTAACATAGCACAAAAATGGGGAGCCACTGACCGACCATCATTAGAGTCTTGGTGTGGGGACATGAATGCCATAATGATCACGGAAAGAACAGTATATGTAAACAGGAATTGCCCGGGGAAATGGACAAAGCTGTGGGCGGCCTGGAACACTTATAGGGGGGACATATGCGAGCCTATTGCTGATATAGATCATGATGACTCTGATGATGAGGACTCCGGAGATGATTAAGCGGGTGGGGATGGGATTGTCGAATCTTAGATTGTTAATATTTACCAGAAATGAGAATGTGCAAGGATATAGTCGTGACCGGATTGTTGTACTGAAAATGATATTGGATCGTTTTCGATATGTAGACAGCTGCTCCTTTCCAGTTGTAAAACCAATAAAAACATGTTTAAAAAAAAAATAAAAAGCAGACACTTGACATTTTGAAAGCAGAGAGGAGGAGTTTTTATCAGAGTAGAGGTTCTGGGACGTGCGTGCCAGTTCTGCAGACCAGCTAACGGTAAATGGCAGGTATGGGGCCCGGTTTTAATCCCAGAGATTTCAAATGTATCACTGTGCTCACCTAGTGAGGTTAGGCCTAGGCAGATATATCATTGGCCATGATAGGACTTTTCTTTGTATGCAGTTTATTAGTAATGCTAATTACACTGCTCTGTGGTATATTTATTTAATTGCAGCACAGTTGCTTTATGATAGAGCATGATAGTTTAAATACATATTGCAAACTTTCCTCATGTCTTTCTTTTATTTATTGTGAACATGCATGAGGAAGAGACCCAAAGGTGATAGCTTGTTACCTCAGTACCCCTGGGGGACTAGAGTGTTGTGTTCTAGGGTGTCAACTTACCTGTTCCTCTGGGAAGGTTAGGAGGGCAGGTAAGGCACTATGAGCTAGTTAGGACTTGGGCCAATATGTACTGAGGTGGTATGGTGACTCAGTCTCTCCATACTGATGCTCTGTGATCCCAGGCATAGTTCTGTTTCCAAACAGAATCCCTGCAACAGCGTTGTCCCCCATAATGGAGCTCATCTGTGGGATTGCCAGATCAAGGTCCTGTTGTATAGCGTTTTAGAATCCAAGCGAAATTTACCGATTCATACCCTTATATAGGTACAATTTGCATTGCCCTTATATAGGCATAGAAATCATAACCATATTTAGACATAGCCCATGCAGTCCAAATACAGGCATGTCTGCTTCCACTCATTCCAAAAAGCCACAACAATCTCTTGGAAAACTCGGCTTAAGCAGTCAGGGACATCCCCTTGCTTGAATATTGATTTGTCCAAGAATTCATGGAGTTTTCAAAGAACTACCATTCCCTTGGGGTTCTTTGATGACGTTATTATGTCAGACTTTACATCAAACTAGGCACCTTCAAGGTATAAATATGACTTCACTTGCTCTAGCAAGGATACGGTGCTCGACTATCTACTTGCCCGACGCAGCTCGCTACAGCAAGTGCCGAAGGAAGCCGACCCTCAAGCTGACGCACTGATCGAGAGGCTGCATTTCTCCCGGCGAGAAATCAGCTCCAGTGTTTCCAAGCTCCCCTTGCGGGGTGTTGGGAAATCAAGTCCCGAGACAGAGATACCAGACCTCCTTCATTCTAAAACCAAGGTACAGACCTAAGAGAAATCTTGGTTAGATTCTTGGCAAAGAAAAACTAAACCTATGCTACACCTCACTTACTTCTACCCTCGTACTAGACTTAGGTTAGGTACATTGGGGTAGGCGTATTTTAGAAGCACCAGTTGAGTACTTTTAGCCTTTGTTATTTATGTATATATTTATCTATGGTTTAGAAACCATACAATGCTTTTACAGTATTATTTTATAATATTCTTCTTGCTGTACGCATTATACCTTGCAGCCAGTATTACGATTGTAGCAGTTCACTTTACTTGCATGAGAAAGACTGTTCAATAAATCCTTTTATTGAAAATGCCCGTCTCTCTATTTCTCTGCACCTCTGATGAAACAAAGCATGCACGAGTGACTGAGTAAAATATCTATCTATTGTTTCCACGACTCTGAAGATACGTTTAATCTTGGAGAAACAAAGTTGTCATGTTTATGCGATTGTCAGAAACTAATCCCTTCTTGTGAACTCGAGAAAGTTTCTAGTGACCTCTAAGCTAGCTGGCACTCACAATTAAGTCTAATATATCCAATAGAGACCTAGTTGACACAAGTCCTACGTCAAATCTATAGGATATAATATTCCACTGTGCAGAGCCTATTGGGAATATAGGAACTACACTAAAGTCCTGAATGTGGGTGAGGCTGGTACTGGGGATGCAAACTGTTGGGTTTAAAGGAGGATGCTCACTCTAGATCTCTATTGAGACATAGTGGGGATGTTAGCTGCTTGTGTTCCCACTTTTCCTCCTCCTTGGTTGCACAGCACGTAGAGGTGCCATTAGATGGGAGAGGACCGCTGACAATGGATGCGGGCTGGCTTTGAATGTGCCATACAGGCAGCAAATATATAACCCCCAGAGGGCATGTAGGAACTCATGGGTCCCGGAGGACTTTTTAAACCAACTATGGAATGGAGCAAGGATGGGTTACCCTCTGGGGTCCTTCCTCAATGGGTAAAGCAAAGGCCATAATCTCACAACTTTGGAGGGATCATCTTCAGTGTGGCAAGGAATCAACACTATGACAGTGCCTGACTTGGATGCTAGACTGGAAGGGCTCATGCAGAGCAAGCTAGATCACATTTGGGCGCCAATTGTTTAGACAAGAATCATGCTAGAAGAGAAGGTATATGTGATGGCCTTGGACCTAGGACTACTACAAGCAGATCAACAAAATGAAACATTGATTTAGGAGTTCCAGCTGTATGCTGCAGTCTGACAAAGACAGACACTATAGTTAACAGGCAGTTTGTTTTCTAGAGGGGAGGTCTGATGAAACGGAAGGGAGTGCTTGTCATAGAAATCTACGGATCATAGGAATGCTAAAGGCATAGTGGGTCTCATCTCCACATAGTTCATCTAAACCTCACTTTCCACAGTGGTAGCCCTTCAAGGGTAAGCTGCCTGTTTCACCGATGGCAGAGCTCACTGTGTTCCTTCTAGACACCCTCCACCAGACTCCCGCCAAGATATACTGTTGCCAAAATTATCGGTTTTCGTTAGAGGGACAGACAATTTTTCTACTTGTCACAAAAAGAGGTCACTTCACTCTTGAGGACGGGAATTTGATGATACTCCCAGATTATACATTAGCAGGACAGCACCAATGTGTAAGCTTTATGGGAGCAAAGAAAATTTGGAGAAACCTAAGTATGAATATTAGAAATGGTGGTCTCCAGTTGGCAACGGCTTGCACCTTTGTCCAAGTTGGGACCCTTCTTTCTAGTCAGTATAAGGGAGTTACAAGCCTAAAATAACCCCTGCTCACCCCCTTGGTAGCTTGGCATGAACAGTCAGGGTTATCTTAGAGGAAGCGTGTAAAGTATCTGCACAAAACCAACAGTAATACATTGAAAACACAACAAAAGGACACACCACCAGTTAAAACAAATATCCAAAATTTTTTTATATCCAAAACAAGACCAAAACAATAAGAATCCAACATACAGTACTTAAAAATATAGTTTGCACTAATATCTCAAAAACACAGATCTTCCGAGTCAGTAGCTCTGTCCGGGGCTACTGCGATGCTGAAAACAAGAGTCTAAAAGTGCCAGCATCGGTACGGCCCAGCTAATGCGTGGACAGACTCGTGAACAGTACCTTTCTTGTTCCGGCTGACACATTGGTGCGAGCCGGTCGTGGCAACCGTCGCAGTTGCAAAATGGAAGTGGTGCAGGGTGCGGTGCTCTCACGATGAGGTGCAGGCAGTGGCTCGGTATCAATCATCCAGATGGCGTTGGTGAGACCAAGACTTACCATGTGAGGTGAGGAAGTGTTCGATGCAGAGCTGGCAGGTTGCGGTGCAGAGCTGGTTAGTGGGAGCTGGTGTCGGTTGGCCCAGACTGCTGTGTGGGAAGAGGTGGTGCATCGTGAAACGCACAAGCGGAGCCCCCAGCCACGATGCAGTCACTGAAGTCAAAGTCAGCAGGCAACGATGGCGTCGGCAAGACCAGGGAGGCAAATAAAAGCACAGAGGTGTAGAGTGCGGTGCCCGCAGGTCAAAGTGCAAGCAGAAGCTCAGTGACGTCGGTCGTCGATGAGACCAGGGTTGCAGTGCGAGATGTAGCAGTGTCTTCTGCACTACTTTCAGGAAACAGAGTCAGTGACGGGGTCAGTTGATTTTCTCTTCTCTGTGGCAACTGAAACAGCGGTTCCAGAAGCGGTACCCAGAGGTTGGTGAAGTCTTCTCAAGGTCCAGTCCTTTCACTCCCCAAGGCAGAAGTAGCAACTGCAGGTCAACTCAACAAAGCAACAACACAGCAAAGGGGCAGTACTTCTCCTAGCAGCTCTTCCAGCTCGACTTCTTGGCAGGTTCCTTGATTACAGCGAGTTATCTGAAGTCTTTGATCTCCCTGAGACTTCCAAAAGGAGGCAAGCTCCACTTCAAGCCCTTGGAGGAAATTCTAACAGCAGGATGATGAAAGCACAATCCAGTCCTTTCCCTGCCAAAGACAGACATAGCAAGCAGCAGGCCTACACAGCAGAGCACGCAGCAAAGTGGCAGTTCCCCAATGACAGGTTTTCTAGCTCTACTTCCAGGTAGGTTCCTTTTTTGAGCAGTAATCTAAAGTTCTGGGCCGCGATATTTATACTCAGTTTCTCTTTGTTCTTTTGGACAGAGAGTGTCTGTGCTTAGCCCAAACCTGTTCTGCCCTCTGTGGTCCAGTTTCCTGGCAGGAGGTGGCTACATCAATTTCCAAGGCAGACAGGGCATATTCAGGTTCAAAGGGAATCCCCTCCCACCACTCTAAATGCAGACCAGGCATATTAAGGTGCTAGTGAAAACTCCACCCACTACTCTGAATGCAGCCCAGGTCTATTCATCCCAGCCCTGACTCATTCGGGAAAGGCATGACACACATCAACCCCCCTTCAGTGGCCATCTGAGGGAATGCACATCCCCAGCCCCTGTCATTCCAAAGCCAGACAGTCAATCCACAAACCAGCAGAGGCACACATGATGGCTAAGCAAGGAAATACCCAATTTCTAAAAGTGGTATTTTCAAACACACAATATAAAAACCATCTTTACTAAAAGATGCATTTCTATATTCTGAGTTCAGGCATACTAAACTCCTTCTTTCTATCTTGCCCCAGTGGGAAGTTATATTTATAAAATGTTATAAATAAATTCCCAATATATCCTATGGGACAGATAGCATTTCAATAGTGGAAAACGAAATACACTGTATTTCACTATCAGGACGTCACACACGAGTCCATGTCCTACCTTTCACATACACTGTACCCTGCCCATGGGGCTACCTTTGGCCTACCTTAGGGGTGCCTTGCATGTAAGAAAAGGGACGGTTAGGGTCTGGCAAGTGGGCGCACTTGCCAGTTCGACATGGCAGTACCAAACTGCGCATAGACACTGCAGTGGCAGGTCTCAGTTACATTTTACCTGCTCATGTGGGTGGCACAATCAGTGCTGCAGGGCCACTAGCAGCATTTGATTTACAGGCCCTGGGCACACTTAGTACACTGTACTAGGGACTTACCAGTAGATCAAATATGGCAATCACGGAATCACCAATCCATAAACTGAATTTACATGGAGAGCATATGCACTTTAGCACTGAATAGCAGTGGTAAAGTGCCCAGAGTCCTAACACCAACAAAAACAGGGTCAAAAACAGGAGGCCAAAAAGCAAAAAGTCTGGGGGTAAAGCAGCTGAAAAAGCCGAGTCGAACAATGATATATATATGCTAATTTTTACAGCCAATTGAAAAATAGCAGTGAATCGGTGTGTGCATTTTTTTCTCAACATGCGTCAACAGAGAGACTGAACAAGCAGCTATGCCCAGCCCGGCCCATCCACTGACAGAAAAGAAGGAGAAGAGATTCTCAGAGGAATGGGATTGGACCATAGACATTGCCATCCCCTTCTCAGGTACATGAGCAGGTTGCAATTGCAATAAATGCATCTTTTCATCTGTTATGAGAGGACTTCATATAGTAGGACATCCACCCATTCTTCTAAAGGTGAACCAGACTATGATTTGAGAAGCGCAGTGTCCATTCAGTCCCCCAAGTCATACCACAGGCAGCTGGTCATTATCCAATGTATGAAGCCTCATGAACACATTAACTTATGATCCTGTGATTCTCATGTTCTTGATATACCACATTTGGCTGGACTGCCCGGTGTGGACCAGGGTTTTGGTACCTGGAGTGAGTAATCTTGAATATCTAGGACAATCTCTATCCAACCATAACCCACAGATGCTGACTATCAAGTGAGGGAGGTGGTTGACACTTATTCTGACATGTTGCCTTCAGAGCACAGCGCTGGGAGACCCTAGGGGATCGACACTAGGGGATGCCATTGAATGATACTTTTAGAAAATTTGGATTTAGATTCCTCTCTCCTATGTGATGTATTTACTATGGGTACTGTATCGATCCCCCTATTTCTGACCCTTGTCTGGTTAATAATTAACTAGCAGCCATTTAACTGCACAAAAACCCGTTATCTGATTAGCCATACAACGGCACAGAAGCCCGTTATCTGATTAGGTCATAGCGCATGCCATCTCATTAGGCAAGCACTATTTCTCCAGCCCCCTAATAGGCATACGGAGTTCTCAAAACAAATCAAACCTACAGCGACCTGGGAAATCCCCGCAGCCATTGTTTTGATTTAGCCGAGAACTTCAGTAAAGAATGTGCGAACGAGCAGTTCTTATGACATCCTTATTGACGTATTTATGTCCATCCTTACGTCAATCTCGGCACCTTTCAGGTATAAATAATACCGACATTGCCTTAAGCAAACACACGAGGTGGTGACAAGATTGGAGCAGCGAGACTTGCCGAGGAGCCCAGCTGACAGCAAAGCCCACAGACGCTGCCCCTCCTTTCTGACGTGCTGAGAAAGAGACGCTGCCTTTTCTCCTGCCGAGAAATCCAGCTCCGGCGCTTCCAGCCGCCCTTGCAGGCAGCTGGGATATCAAGCCCTGAGATAGAGATACCAGCCCTCCAGCCTTCTAAATCCCAGGTACTGAACTGAATAACCCCTTGCAGAGAATTCTTGAAGCAGACCCTTGGCAAAACAAACTTAACTTAAACTGCTACTTATCTACTCCCGCCCACGTATTAGGCTTAGGTCAGGTACATTGGGGTAGGCGTAGTTAGAAGCACCAGTTGAGTACGATTAGTCAATGTATATATGTATGTATCTATTTTATCCATTTTAAGTATCATATGGCTAAGAAACCATATCAATGCTTTTACAGTATTATTTTATAATTCTGTTTTTACTGTATGCACTTTACTTAACAATAAGTATTGCAATAATAGCGATTCATTTCTCTTGTATGAGAAAAGAGACTGATCAATAAATAACATCTTTTATTGAACACGCCCGTCTCTTCCTTTTCTCTACAATCTGCTGAAACTAAGAATGCACTGAACTGACTGAGTAAAATAAGTTGTCTTTTGTTTTCACACAACTCTAGAGATATACTCTTGATTAGGGGAGAGCAAAGTTGTCATGTTCTATGGTTGTCAGAAACTAAATCCCTTCTTGTCTATCCAGGCAGGTTAAACTCCTCCTTGTCTATTCGAGAAAGTTTCTAGTGAAATCTGAGCTAGCTGGCAAACACTAAACTTTAAGTCTAATATCGTCAGTAGAAGACCTAGTTAACCTCTGTCCTACGTCTATACTATTGAAGATATTATTCCAATGCGCAGAGCCTATTGGGATAATAGGAACTACACTACATGGCGCCCAACGGTTTGGATAGGCGATAAATCTAACGTAAGACATTAGAGTAATTCAGTTGTGCTTTTTCACACAGACCCCTTTTTCCCCATAATACTCCAAAGACGTCTGGAGTGGGTGAAAGGTTATATCTGCCAAACTTCGTAGGAGGATACTCCTATGTATGGTTCTTGGTTTATTCAACGTTGAAGGATACACTGTTCCAAAATATTGTGCATCTAATCTTTGTTTCCATAGAAACCTGATCTGCAAATAAACAAAATCTTCTTGTCAGTAAAATGTCAGACAATGAAGTAGAAAGTGAGACAGCTAGAATAGCAGCTCAACTCCTAGCGGATGACAATAGTCTCCTACAGCAAGACCCGGATGCAATACTCATCCCGGTCAACATAAGAAAATCTATAACTTTAAAACTTATAGAAAATGGGCTGACACCGAGAGGTGGTACAGTCATATTCGTAATTGAGGCACACGAATCTCGGCAGACAGAGGTATTCTATTCATGGATAAACTTTCCAGCAGCAAACGCTGTAACAAAGGACTTCCACTATTATAAAATAGAGGAACCTCCTAATGAGTACACTCCTTTCGAGGAGGTGGAAATACCACTCAAATACCAAGAGCACCTGCTCTGGTTTAATGGCGCCCTAAAACATAATAATCACATCACCAGGCTCGGTCCACTAGGTAGACCAGGAGCAACGTGGCCAGTCCTAGCCGGATACACACCACATCCAGACATTGAAGAAATGCCTGCACCAGATCTTTTAGCACAGCTAAAACAATTAATTAAAATACATAGACAATTAGTCCAATATGTAATGCGGACTTCAACAGTCCAACCATCGATTAAAATTCCACAGCTGATCCCTCATCAGGGGAACACAAATAAAATTACACCACAGAACATACAGTCCTGTCTAGGTAAAGTACCCGCAAAACGGGAACAAATTCCATTCTGGCTAGCACAAAAAATCACTCAAATAGAGGCAGTGTTCCCTGATACCACCTCTGTTGAGAAACACAGAATTCTGACTATCTGTCTTCCAATGGGAATCGCACCACATGTGGAGGACTGTGACACTTGGGGTACAGTCTTTGCTTCCATTTACACAAAAACACATGGTGTCCCATCCATGTCAGTAATACCAGATGTGCTAAAACAAATTCAAGATGAATACGGTCCAGAACCTGCTATAACTCTTGGTATGAAACTACTAAAAGACTTCAAGCAGGTCTCGGCAATATTATTAGCCAATATAAAGGGAGAAGCAGCAAATGTGGCGATCCGCCAGAGGTTGAAAGAGACAAATATAGCAGATCAACCATTTGAAATTGCCAGAATCATAGAAAAATCCTATGAAGAACTAGGAAGAGATAGTTTGGGTGGAATACCTGTAAAACCCCAACTTATTGAAAGTCCTGAAAAGGTGTTTATTAAAAATAATCAAAAGAAGATCTGGGATGGAAATAAACAATCCACTCCCAAAGAAAAAAGATTCCAGTCCAGAGGAAGGTCTCCTCGGCGGAGAGAAAGATCTCCGGACCAAGGACGCAAGTCTCCCCAAAGGGAGCCCTCTGTGAAAAACTACAACCTTAGAAATAGGGATAATATAAAAAAAACTGATAGATATCAAGATATTGATACACGTCCCTCTCGATCTTTTCAGACTTCCTCGCAGAAATCGGAAAGAAGAGGACGGTCAGAACACAGGGAAGAGCACGTCAAGTCCAAAGACAAGGAACCTGCTCATCAAAATAAAAAATTACAGTTTCCAAAAAAGAAGGTAGCCAGTATTAAAGTAATCAACCATGCCGAGAATACTGAGGACACAGCTGAAAAACGGAGAATGGGCTCAGGCAATGCTAGACAGCGCAGCAGAAGTGAGCATAGCTCGCAAGATCCTTATGAATCATCTGGAGACAGTGGACACGAATGAATACATTCAGGTGGAAACTGCAGATACCAGAGTTAGCAAACCTCATAAAATATATGAAATAACATTGCGTATAGAGGGGGATAAGACTAGGAAAATAAGGGGTCTCTTTTGGGATAATCTCTCCAAGGGCTATGACATCCTTCTAGCTGAAAGAGACTGGCCACCAGAGTTTGTCAGGGAGTGCCCTCATGGCGAAGAAATAATTATGCCTGCCTTCTCAAATCATATTCCAATTCATAAAAAATATACACTTGCAAGAAAGTGGGCAGTAGGCCAAGCTCCTGCATTATATAAAAACCATGTGGGATGGGATGAGGACTCTCCTCCTCACGAAATCCAGTTAAAATCACAACCTACTGCACAGAGGCAGTACCCAATTAAGCAAGAAGCTAAAAAACGGGTAAAAGAGATCCTAGATCAACTTGAATACCAGGGGGTGATTGAAACTTGCACCTCAAAAATGAATAATCCTTTGTTTCCTGTCTCCAAACCAGATAATTCATATCGTCTTGTTTTGGACTACAGACACCTTAACTCATGTTGTAAAACCTTTGCAGTACAAAACTCGCATAGTGCTGCACTAATGAATAACATAGTGCGCAAAAAATACAAAACAACATTAGACATCTCTAATGGATTCTTCTGTCAAAATATAGCACCAGAGAGCAGATATTTGACCGCGTTCTCAATAAATGCCGCGCAAAAAAAATTCTGTCGTTTGCCCCAAGGGTTCAAGAACAGCCCAGGATTATTCTCAGCAAGAGTAACAGAGTTACTACAAATATATGATGATGAAGCATTATCTTATGTCGATGACATCTATCTAACAGATGATGACTTGGATACTCACTTGAAGAGAGTGAACACCATAATACTTGGGTTCGCAGCAGAGGGTTACAAATTCAACTTTAAAAAGTCAAGAATTGCCCATCTAACTGTCCTGTTTTTAGGATATGAACTATCAAGTGAAGGCAAAAGCCTGGCTGACAATTTCCTAGAGAAATGTGCTGTAATCCAAGCACCTAGAACACTAAAAAACTTACAATCAATTCTAGGTTTCCTAAATTTCGGAAGAACTTACATTATAAATTATGCAGAGAGAGTTAAACCTCTCTATGATCTTATCAAACCAGATTTTAAAAGAATCAATTGGACTCAAAAACACACAGAGATTTTGAGATCTTTACAAACAGATATGTTAGTTAAAACAAAATTACAAACACGTGATAACACACGCAACCTTGTGATTCGAGTCATCCCAGGAAGATGCGGATTCACGTACCTAACCTCTAATGAGGGAGAGAAGGTACCAATTACATACAAATCACACTTGTACACAGAAGCTGAAAAAAGGTTCAGCATTAAGGAAAACATTGTTCATGCGGTTCAAACAGCTGTAGCAAAAGAAAAATACCAAGCCGACGGTAGACAGGTTACAGTCAGAACAGCAGAATCAGCTTTTGAGGCATTAACAACACCATGTAATTTATCGACAACTGCACTGAATCCAGAATGGATACAATGGGTAAATTCTGTTGCTACAGACAAAGTAAAATACTATTTTGACCCGGAAGTGAAAGAATTAAAATATCTAGAATATGAGAGAGAATACCCTCTGCCAATCGACATTCTGCCTTTACGACAGTACGCCTGTGTAATATATACAGACGGTCATGCTCAACCCTCAGTTTGGGGAGAGCTGGCTTACAACGCCACATGCGAAATTGTAAAAGACGTGTGGCGCGGAGGTAAATTGAGACCTCTATTTACAAAAACACACTCAGTGGAAAATAATTCACAACAACAAACTGAAATAATAGCGTTAAAAATGGCGCTAGATAATGCCGATCGCGAATTCCCGACACTTATAGTGTGCGATTCGTATTACTGCGTCAAATCATACAATAACGATTTACAGAAATGGATTCAAAACGGTTACAAAGATGACACAGGTGCAACAATAAAGCAAAAAGTGCTTTGGGAACAAGTAGTTCTTTTACAGAAAGAACTACCAAAAACTCACGTGATACATTCACTGAGTCATCGGCGTGATGGCGTTCACGTTGCAGGGAATTCATTGGCTGAGACAGCCACAGCGGTAGCAACTAAATCGGCTTCCGTAGCTACAAAGAAGCGTGCAGTAAAATACATTGACGGTGAAACTGTGCTGGCAGTAAAAACGTCATCAAAAGGCGACTGCTCAGCGCTACCGATCAATTACCCACTCAATTATACATACATAATCGATGCAAACTCAGTCCCTTTTGCTCGAATCCCTGGAGTGGGGGATAGAGTAATTCCAAACACGGACAAGAGAGTCTTGTTAATAGTAGACGCACATATTGGCGAGGGTCTAAGACATCGCACAATTAAAGATTCTCTAGCAGAATTACAAACAACATACTGGTGGCCAGGAATGAGTCTGGACCAACACCTATTCGCGAGGAACTGTCCAAACTGCAACAGAGATCGCAGTGGTGAACGAAACGGTATATTCCCACGGCTTTTCGCTCAATAAGGAATAGGCTACCAACATAAACACACCCAGTATGAATAATGCGTCATATTAACATGTAGAGACTATTTTCACTTATAATGTAGACCCCAACTTTCGGCTGACGTCGGAACTGTTATAAAAGATTTGCGAGTCTATAATGGCATATACGCTAGAAGCATGTTACGTTCTGACCAAAATCTTTCCTTTAGCTCTAAAACAGCTTATGGGGGGTGCCTGGCCAGAATGAACATTGCATTTCGGGACTCTTCTCACTTCCTTCCTGAGGGAAACGGGATGGTGTAAAGAAAAAACCAAGGCATAAAGCAATCTATAACAGCAAAGGTATTAGGTTCAGGAGCTGGGTGGGTCAAACATTTAATAAGTGTCCAACGTAGTCTAAATAACCTGCCAAGAAATTCTCTGAAAGGACTCAGTCCGTACGAACTATTGTTCGGGACTAGAATGTTGATCCAGGACCTTGATAGTCAGACTTCAGTGGTTAAAGATAAATGCTTTGATATCAAAGATCGTTTGGCTATTTTACAGGACTTAAATGAAACAAGAAAAGACCTGAGCAACATAAAGTTGAAACAGCAGCCAACAACCACTGAAGAAAAACCACCTGTCCCAGCAAGGCCTGTCTGGATTCCAAAAGTCGGGGATCTGGTCAGAGAGAAGATCGCGGTAAAGAAGGAATTTGGGCCTTCTTACAGAAAAGCAGTTCCTGTCTTGTCTATCAACGGGACAAGATCAGTAGTACTACCGCCCCTTGCTGGTAAAAAGGAGAACCGAGTCATATCCATTGACCTGGTTAAACCACAATCATGTGGCCGATAACAAATAGTAGGCCAAGTGGACTCCCAAGAAGTAGCAGAACACCAAAGTTTGCTACATCCACAGAGGTTCAAACTGAAAGACTGATCACATTTGAAAAATCTACAGTGAAACAACAAGGACTATGCAACAAAGCAATGGAACTTAAACCTCTTAAACCCCAAATCAAAGCTTTTCATCAAGAAACACCGACCTACGATGATGTAACTACAGACTTTTCTGATGAAACAAAGCAAAATCCAAAAGCAAAAAGTAATCCAGAAGCAATTGGAACAATTGACAGAACGGCATCCGGCTACTTCATCAACTTCGATGATTTTTCTGAAGATCCAAGTGAACCGGAAGTACAGCCATCAACAAAAACTTTTAAAGACAAAGCAAAGGAACTTTTTCATCAACTAAAGGGAACCTATCTGATTTCTCCATGGATTGAAATTTGGGTGACATTAGGTGCATTTGTCCTCATACTTTGGCTCATCATGGTACTATGCTTGGGACATTTCATTGAGGGAAAATATGCTAAAATGGACACAGCAAGCCAGAAAATCAACTTGGTCCTTAAACCACACACATCTTCACATGTCGAGAAAAGAGAACTTTCTTCAGTGAACTTCACAGCCAATCCTATACCAGGCGGTGTAGCATGGGACAATACTGATTATGAAATCTATGGCCCGGCTGAAATCCTGAAGTATCCACATCAATTTAAGATCTCGTTAAGTGACTTTGTAAAACCAAGCACATTTGCTGATGATTGGGACTTTGAAAGTATTAATGATATGATGTCTGACCTAGTAATGTCTGCTAAATTTACAGAACATGATTATTTGCAGGGTTCGTCTAATTATGATCAAATGTTCTGCTACAACCACTATGGTAACCATTATCTCCATAAATCTGCACAACCTAGAAATGTTTTAAATTATAACCAATGGGAACATTGTGCTACTCCTCCAAAGGGTAGTTCTAAAACATTTTATGATAAATATTCATATTTTTCAGGGTTTAACACAAGTAATGCAGAAACATTTTATTTCAAATTGTCGAATAAGACAGGTATGAAGACCATGCTTACAAACACGAAATTGATATATTCAGATTCATTTTTTGAGCAAATGAATACATTTGGTTTTGATTTCTGGAACAATAACATTGAAGCAAAAACTGTTTGGGGTACAAAAGATTGGCAAGTACAAGTTATAGAATCATTGTTCAGAGCCTGCATGATCCCAGAACAAATTATATTTTTGAATGACACTATTCAACAAACTACCTGTCTTGGCTTAGCCAAAATCAAAGACTTAAACAAACCGTCTATTCCAAAGCCAACAACAAACAGTAATGGCTCTATAGATGTTGAGATAGATGTGAACCATATTTTAAACCAAAACAGAACACATCCTGATTGGAAACAATGGTTGATCTGGCCCACAGACACAAATAACTGTCAAGACAGATTCCTGAACAAAATACAGAGGTTCAAATTGACCAGGCCAGACCCTAGATGTTCCCAAAGACAACATCCAGGGATAGTAACTACTTACAGTGTGGGCAAGCTCTGCCTTCAATGGCTGCAAACATCCACACTGGCAGAAATTAAGCAACACCTAACTTTACTTCAAGAGGGTGCTGACTTGCGTGATTTCATTATGGGACCACGCAAACAGCGTCAAAAACGTTTCATAGCGGCCTCTATATATGCAGCATACAATGAAGCTTGGAAAGAAACTCAAATTGAGACAGCAGAAAAACTACGGGAAATTGACCGTATTAATTTGGAAAAATCACTTTCTGTTGTGGACAATGGGTTAATGACTCTGTCCTCCAGAATATATTCACTGGACAGTATTGTGTCTTCAGCAATCAATATAATATCGCAAGACTTACTGATGTTACAACACGGTCAGTCCCAATTGCGTTCTATTGTACAACTTGGCTGGACGTTACAAAATCTGCGTTCAGGCTATGTGCCTTGGCGTTTAATCAACACAACATCACTGTTTAATATCTTTAACCTTACTGATAAACAAATCAGTTTGGCACAGAAGGGTGCTGACTATACAATTCTGAGCATTGAAAAACTTGAGAGATCACCATTGACAATGTCAGAACGACCTGTCATTGAATGGATAATACATGGGATAATTAATATCCCGATAACAACTTTCCAGTTTCAATACTGCCAAAAATATATACAGGCAGGCCAGTATGAAAGGTTGGGTAAAGGGTACATTAAGTCAACATGGAACTTGCCCTATACACACACATGTGTTAGTAATAAAGGACAGAATGTGTTTCTTAGTGTCAATAATTGTGCAAGGTCACTAAGCGGTACACTTCTGTGTCAGGGTATTAGTTTGCATGGAGCCTGTGAAGGGACTACAAATAACCTTTCATGACACCAGCTAGGCACACCTGCAACACAAATAGAACCATTCTTTAGGAGACTCTCGAACGGGAGTTACATTCTAATTGTAGATCGCAGATGTTGCAGTCTGCTGCCCGGAAAACTTTATCTCATAACCGTGACTACGAAGGTCATGTGCTGTGAACGAGTATTGTTCCCAAACGATGCTCGAGACAGGGAGGCAAGGTTATGGCCCAATTTGAAAATTTCTTCTATTCGAATTGATACTTTAAGCAGAATGAAGACTGTGCTCCTACAGACGCCAACCCGGTTAACGTCATCAAAAGAAACGTATGATCTCCAAGTTGCAAGGACAACTGCAGAGATTCATTCACTGTTATCAACCAATTCCCCCATACATTTCGCAGAAATACTGAGCGAAATCTTAAATATTTCTGATACAAGCGGAATCTCGAGTATATTTAAGACAGTGTTTTCGGGAGCTTTAACCCCATTCAAAGCCATCCTGGGTATTTTTCCTGATTTTGTCCATTCCATCTTTGGCGGACTTCCTCTCCTTTTGGGACTAGTGGCAGGCATCCTATTTTTGATCCTGTTACTTCGCTATGGCAAACCACGTCACAGACAAGACACCAGCGACAATGGAAGAAACGATCCTAGCCATACGCTACAGGGACCGCATAACTAAAGTCCTTGGAATAGCCCGGCTTAGAGACCTGAACATGACTTGGTTTCTTTCATTTAGACCGATGTGGCAAAGTTGTGTTATGCCTGTATTAAGGTGCTTGCTATGCGGCGAAGAATGCGTGTTGGACACCTGTCTGATACTACAATCGGATGTGCCAATGGACGCAGAGACTTTGTTGGGTCCGGTAACGGCTCATGCATTGTACTGTCCCCAGCGGCTACCAATCCTGATGACGGCATTCGTGGAGACTTCACCACTACGATTGAAGAGTAGTGAAGTACAAGATGAAAGCAGCATCGATCAGGTACGACCTTCTGTCAGCTATGCTGATCGAAACATCAATGAAGGCAATCATGCTCATGAATGCATGTTAATAAATTTTTCCGAGTTAGTGGAACTTTCGCAAGAAGCAGTTGACAGTTTTTTCGAAAGTCTCAACAATATGATGTTTTCACCAGAGCAGAAAGAATGACTTTGAGCAAACTAGCACACGGCGTTCCCTACACCCTGAATTTGGCCTTCAACTTTGAAAATAAAGCAATAAGAAATTTTCTCACCAGTTTTTACGGAGAGCGGGACATTTTTTTTTTCTTTCCATTTCCAAAAATATTTACGATTTTTTGGGACACTTATCTTCTGCTTAAAGTAAAACTATTCTTAGAGAACAAAATTTCTATTTTTAGCTACTCTAGAGACATTAGCTACCCTCTAGCATGTTCACAAGTATTTATGATTTTGTGATGAGATGGTATCGAATTTTTTCTTCTGTATTAAGAGCCATTTCATGTGTAATTTCCGCATTTCGTTCATGCTGATTTCAAAATATGCGTATTAGATTTTGCATTATTATACTGCTTGAAGTGCATATAGTAACTATACTCATCTTTTCGTGTATTTCGCATTTCCAATTTTCAAAATGCATTTGATTGTATTTTGGGGTGGTTCGGTATACACATGCACTACTAGTTTTGTTTACTATGCCTAGATTTGTAAATATGGACATAGATTATGTGGAGTGGGTGTGATGTATTTACTATGGGTACTGTATCGATCCCCCTATTTCTGACCCTTGTCTGGTTAATAATTAACTAGCAGCCATTCAACTGCACAAAAACCCGTTATCTGATTAGCCATACAATGGCACAGAAGCCCGTTATCTGATTAGGTCATAGCGCATGCCATCTCATTAGGCAAGCACTATTTCTCCAGCCCCCTAATAGGCATACGGAGTTCTCAAAACAAATCAAACCTACAGCGACCTGGGAAATCCCCGCAGCCATTGTTTTGATTTAGCCGAGAACTTCAGTAAAGAATGTGCGAACGAGCAGTTCTTATGACATCCTTATTGACGTATTTATGTCCATCCTTACGTCAATCTCGGCACCTTTCAGGTATAAATAATACCGACATTGCCTTAAGCAAACACACGAGGTGGTGACAAGATTGGAGCAGCGAGACTTGCCGAGGAGCCCAGCTGACAGCGAAGCCCACAGACGCTGCCCCTCCTTTCTGACGCGCTGAGAAAGAGACGCTGCCTTTTCTCCTGCCGAGAAATCCAGCTCCGGCGCTTCCAGCCGCCCTTGCAGGCAGCTGGGATATCAAGCCCTGAGATAGAGATACCAGCCCTCCAGCCTTCTAAATCCCAGGTACTGAACTGAATAACCCCTTGCAGAGAATTCTTGAAGCAGACCCTTGGCAAAGCAAACTTAACTTAAACTGCTACTTATCTACTCCCGCCCACGTATTAGGCTTAGGTCAGGTACATTGGGGTAGGCGTAGTTAGAAGCACCAGTTGAGTACGATTAGTCAATGTATATATGTAGGTATACAACCTTTAGAACGCAACTTTTACAACGCACTACCATTACAACGAAACTTTTACAACGCAAATACTATTACAACGCATGTATTTACAACGCATGTTTTTACAACGCAGGTACCTTTACAACGCATACCATTACAACGTAAGTATTGGTAAGTATATAATTATATTTAAAATGTTATATGTTTTTTTTTTTTTAAAGGGGTATTTTTAGGGTTCAGGGTCAGTTTTGGGTTTTTGGGTAAAGGGGTATTTTTAGGGTTCAGGGTCAGTTTTAGGTTTTTGGGTAAAGGGGTGTTTTTAGGGTTCAGGGTCAGTTTTGGGTTTTTGGGTAAAGGGGTATTTTTATGGGTTCAGGGTCAGTTTTGGGTTTTTGGGTAAAGGGGTATTTTTAGGGTTCAGGGTCAGTTTTGGGTTTTTGGGTAAAGGGGTATTTTTAGGGTTCAGGGTCAGTTTTGGGTTTTTGGGTAAAGGGGTATTTTTAGGGTTCAGGGTCAGTTTTGGGTTTTTGGGTAAAGGGGTATTTTTAGGGTTCAGGGTCAGTTTTGGGTTTTTGGGTAAAGGGGTATTTTTAGGGTTCAGGGTCAGTTTTGGGTTTTTGGGGTACAGGGGTACAGGGTAAAAATAAAGTAAAATTAAATTTAAATTAAATTAATTAAATTAAATTAAATAATATTACATTAAGTTATATTAATTTCAATTAATTTACAATTAAAAAATTAATATATACTTACCAATACTTACGTTGTAATGGTATGCGTTGTAAAGGTACCTGCGTTGTAAAAACATGCGTTGTAAATACATGCGTTGTAATAGTATTTGCGTTGTAAAAGTTTCGTTGTAACGGTATGCGTTGTAAAAGTATGCGTTGTAACGTCATACATCCATATATGTATGTATCTATTTTATCCATTTTAAGTATCATATGGCTAAGAAACCATATCAATGCTTTTACAGTATTATTTTATAATTCTGTTTTTACTGTATGCACTTTACTTAACAATAAGTATTGCAATAATAGTGATTCATTTCTCTTGTATGAGAAAAGAGACTGATCAATAAATAACATCTTTTATTGAACACGCCCGTCTCTTCCTTTTCTCTACAATCTGGTGAAACTAAGAATGCACTGAACTGACTGAGTAAAATAAGTTGTCTTTTGTTTTCATACGACTCTAGAGATATACTCTTGATTAGGGGAGAGCAAAGTTGTCATGTTCTATGGTTGTCAGAAACTAAATCCCTTCTTGTCTATCCAGGGAGGCTAAACTCCTCCTTGTCTATTCGAGAAAGTTTCTAGTGAACTCTGAGCTAGCTGGCAAACACTAAACTTTAAGTCTAATATCGTCAGTAGAAGACCTAGTTAACCTCTGTCCTACGTCTATACTATTGAAGATATTATTCCAATGCGCAGAGCCTATTGGGATAATAGGAACTACACTACACCTAAAGGAGTGGCAAGCTTTCAAGTTGTTGCTTGGGGGCACTGCATTCAGATTACATCAGGTGCTCTGAAATTTGCACAACTACAGGAGCCTTGGAGTGTGTGGCTGTGACTGAGGATAACAAATATGACCCATTTAAGGTGACTTAAAAAGGTTATGACGAATATATGGCACTACAACGCTTACCATTACAATGCCAACTTTTACATTGCAATTTTTACAAGGCGACTACCATTACAACTCATGTTTTTACAACGCAAACCATTACAGTGCATTATAATAGGGTTATATAGAAACTACCTTTGCAACGCATATATTTACAACGCATACCATTACAATGCATACCATTACAATGGATAATAAATATCCAGTATGTATAAGAGAAAACTATTTTTATTTGTAACTCATCCTCTGAGATGGGATGGAAGGGAAACACAGTGTTTGGTTGGGGGCATCTATTGAAACCAAGGTATTAATTTTAATACTTTAGTAATATTGTAATACCTGTGTAACAATTGTTATGTATTTGTTTAAATAAATTATTTACCCAGGCAATAATTGTAATACTAGTGTATTATTTTAACACCTGTGTACTAATTTTTACATATGTTTTAAAAATAAAATGTTTTAAAAATATATCTTACATTGATGTGTACATATAAAACATTTCTAACAAGAAAAACACTACTGTCACTAGCAGAAGCAGCCTCTACACGTGAGTCATACAAGCAAAGAAAACAGGTTTCCTTCCACTATTTCCATTGCAGCGGCCGAGCCATCATCTATTCAAAATGGCTGCCATTCCGAAACAGAACATATAAACCAAAATTTCACACAGCACATTAAAAATATACATTCTGTCATCTTCTAATTCAGGCAGAAAAATCGAATCCAAAATATATTTTCTTTAAAATTTTCATTTACCTCCTAAAAACGTCTAAATGCAGCCGGCTACCATATTGTGCTCAGTGATGCACTGACTTCCATGGTGACTACACGCAGCTGGAGTAAGAGGAGACAACTGAGACTTGAAAGTTCAAACACTGCCATCTATTGACCAAAGTAAGTGTTAGGTTTCTTAAAAAAATCATTTAAATGATATACCTAAAAAAAGTTTTTTATTAATTCACAGAATTTGAAAAACTACCACAGCAGGAAAATATATTTTTACTTTCAAAAGTAGGTGATTTTGAAACGACAAATACATTTATTTTCAAACCCAAAATCCCCAACATTTTATTTTTATATTTTAGCAGAATATTGTCAAACACATGTAATAAACGATTTTTGTCACAGACCTTTGGAAATTAACTGTGAGTATACTCTAAAAAATATTTTGTCCAAAGCAAATTATATTTTAAGCTTTACAGATTTTAAATTCTGTAATGTAGGTGTAGGTGCTTGCCTCAGGGAAGGTCCTGTAACATGATGTCGCTCAAAAATACTATTGTAACAGCGCAGAGAGTTTACCACAGAGAAGGAGCTGGTTAGTGGTGGGGGTGTAAAATTAATATTCAAACACCACAGGATGCTTACCTCAGGCAAGGTGCTGGTCACTTTATGGGTGGAGGGGCAAAAGTAATATTCTTACTCCGCAGGGTGCTTAGCCCAGGCAAGGTGCTAGTTTGTGCTGGGGAGCAAAATAACTATTGTAACTCAACATGATGCTTGCCTCAGGAGGGTGATTGTTAGTGGTGGGGGGGGGTTACAAATCTGACTCCGCAGGGTGCTTACCTCAGGAAAAGTGCATATTAAAAGTGGTGATCAAAATAACTGTTCTATCTCCAGAGGTGGCTTTCCTCGGGGAAGGTGTTTGTCACTGGTGGGGGCAATATTGCAATTCTAACTCCAACAGGAGTTTGTTTCAGGGAAAGTGCTGGTCAGTGGTGGGGGGCAAAATTACTTTTTAAACTCCAACTGGTGTTTGCCTCAGGGAAATGCTGGTCAGTGGTGGAAGGCAAAATTATTATTCTAACTCCAACAGTGTTTGCTTCAAGGAAAGTGCTAGTCAGTGATGGGGGGCACAATTGCCATTCTAACTCCACAGGGTACTACCCTTAGGGAAGGTCACATATGGTGTGCAAAATTCATATTCTAACTCTGTAGTTGCTTACATCAGGGCAGATGCTGATCTGTGGTTATGAGCAAAATTACTATTCTAACTCCGCAGGGTGATTACCTCAGGGAAGTGCAGGGCAGTGAGGGGTGCACAATTCATATTCTAACTCTACTGTGTGCTTGCCTCAGGGAAGGTGCAGGTCAGGGGCAGAGGGCAAAATCTGTATTCTAACTCCACTCTGTGTTTACCTCAGGGAAGGTGCTGGTCAGTGGTGGGGGGAAACTAACTATTCCATCTCTGTAGGGTGTTTGCCTCAGGAAAGGTGTTGGTCCGTGATCGGTGCAAACTTATTATTTTAACTCCGCAGGGTGCTTGTGTCAGAGAAGGTGCTGGTCAGTGGTGTGGGTTATAGTTAATATTCTAACTCCGCAGGGTTCTTGCGTCATGAAAGGTACTGGTCACGTCTTGCTATCCGAAATGCTAAAAAAAATGTGAATACATACAATCATTATCTGTTTTGTTTTTTACACTGCTTTAATGAACTCCATCTAAAAGCAATAAAATACAATCCATCAACTGGACCACCAAACATCCTCTTAAACACTTGTTAAACAATCATGAGGCCTTTCACATCTAAAATAGTTCACAAATGTAACATATTTCTTTTTAGAAAGCAAAAAGCCAAGCAAACATCAATCATTAAAAATCAACTTTTCCTTTCAGACCTGCCGAACATCACCCAGAAGGGAGAAAACAAAATCACCAAAAACAGCTGAAGATACCAAACTACACTAGCAAAAGGACGAACAAGCAAACAAAGTAACCTTACTAAGGTGAGGCATACTACTTCAGCTATATGAGATGCCTCTTTATCTTTTAACAGGAATCACCAACAAACCCCATTAGAAAAATCACTGCTGGGAAAATCGAAATTAAGCAATGTAATAAACAACATGTCCTTACAAAACTTAATACCCAACATATTAACTTTTAACCCTTTTTTGCAGGTTGTAATAAAGCACATAATAACAGCAAAGCATTGTAAAATATGTATTCTGAAATATACATTGTCAAATATATAAAACGAACAAGATTTTCATTGCAGATTAAACGTTCATTTTAAAACCTAGAACAAAAAAACTATTTTTCTCCCTTCTTTTACAGGCATATACATAATAGCATCAGGAAGACAAGCCACCTATGTGAAATTCCGAAGAGGAAATCGGCTCCTAAAGCATACTGGCTACTTTTATTGTAAGGAGAGACTAACTGAGCACAGAAGTCATTGGAGGTGTGGGCAATATTACTCATCCCATTGCACTGCCAGAGTGGTTACTCTAGGGGAAATTGTTGAAAGGATCACAGAGCATAACCACTCGGCCTCTGCAATGGAGACTGAGGTTAGAGAAAACATAAATCAAATGAAAGACATAGCATCCACCTCCAATGAACCCTGTGGCTCAGTTTTGAGGGAGGTATCACAACACATTCCTGTGCATGTAGGAAGTTCTATGCCTTCAATCCCTAATTTGCGATGAATTATACAGCCAAAAAACACAGACAAGTAACCCCCAACATGTAACATACTCTGATATAAACATACCTCCTGAACTAACAGTCACTGTTACTAATGAAACCTTTCTTTTGCACGACAACAAAAACCCTAAAAAAAATACTAATTAATCTTTAGCACACCCTGTAACCTTTTATAATTCGGTGACGGATGGGATTAAATCCACACCCCATCCATTTTCCCAAATATACACTGTTTATGCCTACTACTCTCTGATAAGCAATCCTCAACATGCACTGAATTATTAACACTAACACCCTAAACAAAAGCCCTAAATAAGTGAATATTGATTTTGAATTATCAATGATTAACACAGTAACTAAAATGTATTCTGAAACCCAAATTCAAGGATTTTTTGTTTTCACTTTTCACAGGCGTATTTGTGAAAAATTCATAAACATACTTATGCAGTCCTAGAATGTTAAAAAAATCAGAGGTCCCTCATTTACATGCCACTGAGGAACCGAAATACTATGGTACATCATTCTACCACTCTTTTTATATAGATCCCTGCATCCGATTTAAACTAGGCGATCTATTAAAAAGCAAGATGCCTCACGAAGATGTACACTCTCTCCAATCATAAGTCCTGATAATTGCATTATAGGCTACTGGAAAATATATATTCCCCAAAGAGGATCAGATGATCCAAACACCTATTCTAGGTGGGGAACCAGGGCTCTAATGTACCAATAGTATGCCAGAGAGCCACACCTATTTCTACTGATCTTTTGTAGTGGTGCCACAAGGAGAATTACCAAGATTGAGTGATATGCCACTGGATATCTTCATTCAAATCTTGTTTAACAGTTTCCATAGTAAAGATCCAAAAGGTTTCCTTCTTTTTGCGGATGATATCAATGGGACATCCAGTCTTGCTTTTAATCTTTTCCAAAACACACCATCTGATGTCACTTTCAGAGCGACTTTTATCCAAATAGTGTTGGACAAGAGGGGCTGTAATCTTCCTTGTGCGTATTGCTGATTTATGTTCGCTAAAGCGTATCGGAAACGCTTGAGCATTCTCACCAATGTATACTAGTCCACACAGACACATAAGCAGATACACTATGGTCTGGCTTCTACAATTAATAAGATCCCGCAAAGTGATATTACAACCATGATAACACAATGATTCCGTGACAATCGCAGCCTCACAGGCGTGGCGGGACCCACACCTGTGGTTGTCTAATATCACTGGTAATCCTGTGATCGAGGTCTGACGTAAGGTATTGTTCACAGCTGGTCTCGTATGGACCAACAGGTCACGCAAATGCTGATTCCTGCGATAAGCTACTAAAGGCTGTTCCAATTGTGTTTCATTCTCATCGCTGTTCAGAATTTTCCAATTCTTTTGAATGATGTTTTTGATTTTAAAATTCAAGGCAGAGTGGTTGACAACACATACAACTCGATTTTGGGGCGTACGACGTGTTCCCTCTAACAAGGCATCACGGTGGTAGTATTTAGCTCTTTTGTGTACGTGTCGCACTAATCTCCGAGGATACCCTCTAGCCAGTAAGCGTGTCCTTAGGGCGTCACCATGTTTGTGAAAATCCACCATATTCATACAGTTACGTCTTACTCTCAAAAATTCTCCAAAAGGAATGTAGCCTTTTTGACAGGTCGGATGGAAACTCTGATATTGCAATATGGTGTTTTTTGCAGTAAGCTTCCTGAACAAACTCACCTAAAGGGAACAATTTACACCTGAGATTAAAATGTCCAAAAATTCTACACTAATGGGACTACTATTCGCAGTGAACTTCAAGTTATTATCGCTCGTATTCAGCCACAATATATAATCTTGTAACAACTCACTGTCTCCCTTCCAGACAAAAAAGATGTCATCAATGAAGCGTCTCCACATTCAGACCTGGTCAAAAAATGGAGCTGCCTCATTGAACACATTCTTAATTTCCCACTCGCCGATATAGGTATTTGCTACGCTGGGAGCACAAGATGCTCCCATGCTGGTCCCCTTCGTTTGTTGGTAAGTGGTGCCATTAAAATCAAAATAATTGTTTTTAAGCACTATCTCCAAGCACTCGAGTATGAAGCCATCCGGTCTTTCTCCTGGCGACCTCTGCAACAGAAAGGCAACCACTTGTAACACTTGACATTGAGGGATATTAGTACATAAAGCCTCAAAGTCAAGCGTTACAAGGATCTGAGTGTTGTGATTGTACGATGTACCCTCAATCTTACTTATGATGCCACCAGTGTCACGGATGTATGAGGCGTAGTTCTGTGTCAGGGGGCACAAATAAGCATCCACAAACGTAGACAATGGCTCAGCACATGGTTGAGATAATGGGACGCAT
Organism: Lissotriton helveticus; assembly: GCF_964261635.1. NCBI lineage: Eukaryota > Metazoa > Chordata > Amphibia > Caudata > Salamandridae > Lissotriton > Lissotriton helveticus. The sequence continues at coordinate 715,334,793 of NC_136070.1, forward strand.
AGGAGGATCTTCAATATCCTTGTGGGTTTTTGGTAGCCCATAAAGGGCTGGCGTTTTAGGACATGATTTATTAAGGAAATTGAATTTCTCTTGACAGATATATCCTAGGTCTAATGCTCTTTCAGTCATTTCCTCAATTGTGGCTCTCAACTTCATTAATTCTCTAGGGTGTGATCTTTTGTAATGTTCTGGGATAGCCAATATTTTCAACATTTTGTCATTATAATCTGACTGATTCATTACGACTATCCCTCCACCCTTATCACAGGGTTTTACAATCAGATTTTTATTCTGTTGGATGTTTTTTAACAGGTCAGGTAACAACTAGAGGGTGCGGGATAGTTGCAAAGGAACACTCTTGGTCCCCCAGTCACAATAGTATAAACAACAAAAGAGTGTAGCTTCTGAGAAGAAAGAGAGAGCGAGCATGAAGAATCTTTCAGATTCTTTTAGAAGGCCCTCACTAACCAACCTAGTTTGTGACATGCTTCATCATCAGACCCCACCGAGAGAGGCCGAGTGCCTCCCCTGTGTGCTGCGACGCCAGAGTTACTGCGGAGCTGGAATTTTGTGGTGATAGGTGTTGGTGTAGTAACGTGTTTTCAAAATGCCTGAATTGTGTCCTAAAAAAGGTTTATTAAATGGCCAATCAGACACGCTAAAAACAAAGTGTGCGAACGACAGCTGAATAAATTGTTCAACTATTTCCCATTAGGTTGGGTCAACATGTTTCTGCCCAGGTGGTAAAATTTACCGAGTATTCATCAGGACCAAAAGAAGAGTGGACTAAACCTCGGCGGCATGGGCACGCTAAGGCCCTCCCTGACCTGAGGACATGAAAGTGAAAAATTCAACAATTTGGGTGAAAAAATCCAACCAAAGAAATATTGTGTGGGGGCTTACTCTTACTCCAGAGAAACCAGGTTGCACCTATGAACAGAAGACAAACAAACAATGACAAACACATAAAGAAAAAAATTGGTTACATTCCATCTTTGCATAGTGTGTTTGTTACAGGAAACACATGCTTGTGTGCTCAGATGAAGTGCACGGCTGTTTGTTGCCTGAATATCATGGTCCTGTGCTCGTTTATTGCAAGTAATCATGCTCAAGTGCTCTAAACAAAGTGCATATATACTTCAGGCTAGTACAATCGCCCGGAGAAACCATGCACTTAAATCTGTAAAGTCAGTTTGTTTTGGTTGACCGGTGATTTGGTAATAGCGCTATGGCACCTTCACGCCTCGAGGGCGTTTAGAGGTATATCGTAACAGGTAGTTATCAAAAAACGTGAGCATTAGCAGCATGTTGAGTCCCCACACACACATACATGCTGTCATTAAAAACATATTTACAATATATACAAAAACATTTCTCACATAGGATGTGAAAAGTTTCCACACCATGGGTCTCGGTAGGGGGTGGTGACACAAATGGCACACCCTGGGGAGGGAGAGAGAAAGGGAGGAAGAGCGAGGTTGAAATCAATTGTGCAATCCAGCAAGGTTTACTTATCTGGAATGGTGGAAGACACGACTTACGCCGGCGATGCCAGGCAACCACTCGGAACCTCAGCGAATCCCTCAGTAACCGGACCCCGAAGATGGAGGGTCGGTATCGCGGTGCTGTATTTAAAAGGAAGGGAAGCGCGGACCCAAAGTGGAAGAGGCGGGTCTCATGTGTCATGTCAGGTGGCCACTGGGTAGGGCCAATGACGGGGCGCGTCCGGCAGGAAGGGGTGGACCAGAAGTGGATATTCAAACCAGCTCGAGAAAGACTAGACCGCTGTAAGAGGGGAAAAAAGGGAAAAACTGAAAAAACTTTATAGAACTTTATCGAAGCCTGAGCTTAATTTGCACGGACATGAAAATGTATTAATATTATTAGGGCATCTGTCAATATACCATCTTGCTACAAGAAATGGAGAATCATTGTGCAGACTCAATGTATGCAGATGGCAGTAGCCATCTAAGCAATATAAGGAGAGTTGCCTAAAAGTGATTACGGGCACTCAGGGCAATGCCCATAAGGAAAATATGAAGAGCAGAAACGTGATAATCACATTCCGTATGGCTCTGATTACCTAGAAGGTTTAGAGCTGTAGAGCTGCCACAACTCAGCAGACGAGGAATGGGAATAGCAGTTCCGACCGGGGGGGAGGGGAGGGCGGGGATTCGTAAAGAAGGTTGTATCATCCGTGGTGTTTGGAACCTATTTTCCATAGAACAAAGAAAAAGAAAAAGAAAGATCTGTTTTCCCTTGAAAAAACAGGTATACATGGCAACAGATGCACAATTGTCCAGAGATCCGTCCATTCTTTATATGTTTCAGAGACAGTGATTTTATTAAAAAGGAGAAAGAAAGCAAAATCATTGGGGTGATTTCAAGCCTATCTCCCCAATAGACTAGCACTTCAGTACTGTGCCCCAAGGGATATCATCGTTGAGGCCCTGTTTGTGGGTCCCTAGGCGGTACACCCACCTTTGTTCCTTCTCGAACAGTAACTGTTGGATGTTTCTCCCAGAGGTTACTTGCTCGATGACAGTCCATTTTAGATCATTGGTAGTGTGATTGTTCTGCAGGAAGTGGTCACTCATTTTGGTTGTGATTTTCCGGCACCTAATATTGCTTCTATGTTCGCATAGTCTCTGTTTGATCTTGCGTGTAGTTATACCCACATACCTTAACTGGCAGGGGCATGTGATGAGGTATATAACGTTCAGGTATTAACCATAAGGCAGGTTTTCCCGCAGCGGGCGCGTGTGAAAGCTTGAAAACTGTAATAGATTATTATTGGCAGTAGGTTTGTAGTGTGTTCTAGTGCTCAGACTACCGTTGTTTACTGCATTGACCACATCCAAGAAGACCACTTCTTTTTTGCTGCTGGCATGTGTGAATCAGATGTTGACGTCGAGAGTGTTGATCCACTCAAGAAATTCACCCAAAAGTTCCTCAGTGCCCTTCCAGATAAGTAGTATATCATCAATATATCTCTTCCAAAGGGCAATGGGAGGGGCATATCGATGGTTCATTGGTAGAATGAACTTCAGTTCGAAATTATGGACATAGAGCCCGGCCACACTAGGGGCAAAAGTGCTGCCCATTGAAGTACCTGTGCATTGGAGAAACTGATTACCCTTATATTAAAAAAAGTTCTCCTTTAGGGCCAGAGTTGCATACTCCAGAATGAATTTTTTGGGAGTCTGATACTCCCAGTTGATGGAGTCTAGAGCCTCCCCCAGGACTCTGATGGTGTCATCCTGGGGGATGCTTGTGTAAACTCTATGTCAAATGTCACCAATATGATGGAATTTTCCTCGAACTCAACCTCCCGAAGAAGCTGTAGCAGGCTCTTGGTATCTTTAAGATACGTGGATGTCTGTTGGATTAGGGGTTTGAGGAAGTGGTCACAGAAGTGCGATAAGGGTTCCAGTAAGGACCCAATGCCAGACACGATAGGTCGTCCAGGTGGGGGGGGGGAAACATCCTTTACCACGCAACTTTTACCACGCTGTGCCTTTACAACGCAGGTTTTACAACGAAAACCATTACAACGCATTGCACTGGGGGGCGCTCTAGGATAGGGAATAGTTTTAATTTACTATCCAACACCTTCCCTACTATCCACGGGGACTGGAGTTGGAATAGTAAATTAAACTATTTACTATCCAGCTCCCCCCAAAGCAATGCGTTGTAATGGCTTGCATTGTAAAACTTGTGTTGTAACAGCATGCGTGGTAAAAGCATGCGTTGTAACAACGTACATCCAGGTGGGGGATTCTTGTTTTTATGAGTCGTAGGTAGTGTGTAAAAGTATGGAATCACACTATCCCCTGTGGTCAGGAAGTCGGCCTCGTGTTTGGTTATGTGGCCATTCTCCACTGCCTCCTTCACCATGTTAACAATTCGTGTCTTTAAATCGGATGAAGGATCCTTCCTAAGTAGGGTGTAGTTCTTGGTGTCATCCAGGCGGTTTCTGCACACTTTGTCATAATCCTCGGTGTTTTGAATTACGATGCCCCCACCTTTGTCGACTGGTTTGATGGTAATTTCTTTGTTTGTTTGGAGTCCCTGCAGAGCTTTGTATTCAAGGGCACTGAGGTTCTTAAACAAGGTTGGTTCCCGATAAGCTTCAATTTCATGAAAAATAGCTTGTTGGAAAGCTATGATTTCCGCTGGTACTGAGTAGGGAGGAGGGGTAAAGGTCGATTTTAATCTTAGGCCAGTGTCTCCTTGATTGGTCTGTGAACCAGTGTGCTCCTTGCCCTCAAAGAATGCTTTGAGTTTCAGCTCTCTGAAAAATTCAGCTACTTCACAGTGCAATTTGAACTTATCTGGTTGGGCTGTTGGGACGAAACCGAGGCCCTTCTATAGAACTTCTATTTGCACAGGGGATAGAGATGTTTTGGAGAGATTGGTGATCAGACTCCCTGTGCACTTGTGCTTGCTTGCTGTGCTTTGCTGCAGGTGTTGTTCCCCACCGTGTCCTCTGTTTCCCAAGTGACTTGGCTTTGCCCTTTTCTTTTATTCCTTCCTCTCCGGCCCCTTTCTCTCCAGATGTTTTTAACGCCATATTCTCATCCTGTGATGAATTACAACGAAAATTCTGGGGAGGTTTAACAATACGGGCAATCTCTCTGATAACATTCTGTTCAAATATCTTCACCATGGGTCCCACCATATCCAAGGTTGGTGTAAATTGTGACGGAGGTTTACAATGAGAACGATTTCCATCATTTTGATCAATAGGGTCGATCAAGAAAAAAAAATGTAATCTCACTTTTCGAAAAAAGGAGAAAAGGTCCTCATGTAGTTTAAAGACATTTGGACGAGTGCACGGAACAAATGAGAGGCCACGGCTAAGAACAGAACGTTCATCTAAACTCAAGTTTGTAGAGGAAAGGTTAAAAATAGATAGTATATCATTATCTAAGACCTCAACCTCGGACGAGGACCCCCTTACCACCAATACTGTTGGTTTCGGGACTTCAGGTAGGGCTGTTGAGAGTTCTCTGGGTCTTTAGACCACCAGATATGGTGAACCGTGAAACTAGCAGGTTGAATGGGAGACATGATGGGGTGGGCAAGAAGCCAACTTTGGTACTTACATTTCAGAGGAAGGTTCAATGTTTGGGAGCGCCCTCTGTTATGGTCTCACCCTCGGATAGTTGCTGAGAAGCTGTCAGTTTGTGGATGAATCAATGTATTTTGGTATTGCTCACAAAACCAGGTTCAAAGCTTGAAAAGTAATGGAAATCTTCGACAAGCCTGTGATATCTGTTAAGGAGCCTTGCATCTCTCCTGCCTTTAAAGTTACTTGAATCACACTATTCCCTGTGAGATCCCCAAATCTTTCCTGGGAAAGAGAAACAACCATAGTGTTGTACTGGACGCATCAAGTGTGAACCATGCGTGTAGACATCAGGTGACAGGTAAACCAGGCTAAGGTTCACAGTAATTTCCCTTTATTCCAAAAGGACCTCACAACTCTGCCTAGTCCAGTGTGAAGAACATTGGACTGAAACATTCAAGAGAGGCAGCATCTAAAAGCCCCTGCGAGGGAGATAAGCACACGTGTCGTGAAGGCGAGAGGCAAAGTGAAACGGACAGCCGCCGCGCTGATGGGCGGCCTGAAAGGGAACAAAAGGCCTCTCCAGGCAAAAAAGATGTCTTTGTGAGGAGACAAAGAAGGCAGCGAATGGCTGCAGAGGGCAGGGGTGTCAGCACGATAATCATTCAAACTTGTTTAACCCTGCACCGGGAGAGAGTGCCTGGGGGTGAGGGTGGGGAGAGCCGAGGAGCGAGTGCATGGGGCCTGGAAGAGTAGCTGGAGCAGGAAGAGTGGGGTGTAATGAGAGAGAGAAGCCAAGTGATACGCAAACAACACAAGCGCTGCTCGCTTCTCCAGTGTTGGACACATTACAAACTGCTAAACTCTTGTAGCAAATGTGGAACTGGTGGAAATGTGAGGCACAGAAAAATGGACATGCCGGAGTACGGTGTACAATACAGAGTTGTAACACAGATTAAAGAGGTACTCACGGCACTGACAACGAAGTGAACAAGTGGGAGGGGTGGGGGAGTGCACGCACGCGCCGGCAAACACACGAGTGGTGCGCGTGAAAGTGAAAGTAATCACTCTGAAAGCAGGCAGCTGTGCACGTTCACGCTTGCGTAAATGCAAGCATTAGGCCAGCAAAGGAAGGTGGGAAGCACATTGAAAACACCCACTTACTAAAAGTTGAGCAAGCAGTGCATACGCTGCTCTAGGCTCGACCTAAAAATGTAAAACATTTATACGTGGCTAATTAAATTAATACTACCATCCACTACCATAGAAAATGTGTCTCAAGCTTCAACATTTTTAAAAACATATATATTAAAACAAAAAAATATGCAAACATTATAAAAGTACTACAACCTAAAGTAATAGCATGTGTTGTAATGGTAATTTTGTTGTAATGGCATGCATTGTAATAGCATGTGTTGTAATGGTAGTTTCTTTGTAATGGCATGCATTGTAAGTCTTGCATTGTAATGGATGTTTCCCGATTATGACAGCCTAGTCAAGACTACTTGGTGCATGCTGCGCATCAGCATGCAAAGGGCGATAAGTCTGCAGACTTCAAATCTAATTTTTATCGAATGACGTTGGGGGGCCTACTGGCTGAGAATATAATCTCCCAGGCTATATTGCACTAATCACAGGAGGCTATTAAGAGGTGTTTAAGAATGCTGTGAAAGATTATAGGAGGAAAGCGACTAGGCTACCTGGAAACTCAACTTTATTTGCTATGCTGGGTTAGACATGGTTGCACTGGGGAAGCTGAAGTGACAAGTAAGTCAGGGGTGGGCTCCGTAATGTCTGACTTTGAGCTGGATCACATTGCAGCTCAGACCCAGTGGAATGCATGATGGCTAGAAGGACCCGATCTACACAAACTTAGTAATGATGTTAGTCAATAAAGTTTGTTACACAGCCGACTACTTCCCACCAGGCTGGTTCGCCCTCTTCCGATGCTAGAATTCATTGATCAAAATTGTCACCTCTGGGCTTTCCAGAGAAACAGGGACAAGACAGCATAGATCCCTGGGATCCTACTGGGCAGTCTTACAGGCTGCATTGATCTTCAATCTTCCATGGAATTGCCATACTGAGGTCAGGTAGTGTTGACTGCAATGGGTGATCAGTTTGAAAATCGGTCCCTTGAGTCATGTTAATACCTGACGGAAGAAATCTGACTCCTGATATGTCAATTTCTTCAACATGGGACACTGATTGTGGATTTTGCATGTTATGTGGAAGCACAGACTTGTGACTTCCGCACAAATATATCCAGGCCATTGATATGACGGGTTGAGCAAGACGTCTGATCAATTTGCTGTGGTAGGCCCTGATTGGTATAAAGGGAATACCCCTGGGCTGGTTAAAGGATTAATTGGAGAGTGATCATAGGAGGGCATTTTATGAAATGGAATGGGAAAACGTTTTGGAGCATCCAAGCAAGGTATTCCAGAACACCAAACTCCAATACATCCAGAATAATTATTTGCATAGTGCCTATCCAACCACCAGAAGAGGTCCAATGGCACTGAACTGCCTGCAATGTCATATGGAACTGGCGGGCTTTGTCCACATGATCTGAAATTGGCCAGTAATGAGGGTGCATACACAGAGGGTAAATACTTTTTTAACTCACTTGAAAACCCTACACTGGGCCTAGATTCCGACATAAAGTAGGTAAAGCAAAGACAACATTTTCTGACCTCCTGCTAATCTTAGGCCAACGTACAATCACTGTCAATTTGAAGGCAAAATAGGGGTCTCAGGTAAAACATTTAATCAATTACGTAATAAGATTCACAGCAAGTGAGAGACAGACTTTACACTGAAAGGAGGCCTGGGTACTCAGGAGATCCCAAATGCTCAAGCTTGGGATGAGTTGATACCATCCTTTTTTCAGGCTGCCAAGAACAATGACAAACCTTCCTTTGGAGCAACCCTAAGAAAGAAATGATCTTGAGTTAATTGTTGGAGATTCCTCCATTAAGATGGAGAAACCCTAATATATATTTTCAAGTATACAAAGCTGAATTACTTCATTCTGCCCACCTGTTTTTTTATCGCTGGTGACATCTTGGAAATATAGGGTCTGCTTGGGAACCCTCTGTTTCTCCACTAGATAGGGGCTCCTAGGTGGAGAGGTCACCTAGTGGGCACCATCCATTACTTCCTCGCTAATGGCCTCCTTGCCCTAATTGACAGCTGAACTGAACTACCAACTATCAAATTTGGTCTTTCATCTTCTAGGTGGGGTTGTTATATAGTTACACAGTTAAAACGGTTTGGTTACATTACCCAGTCACCTGGTAGAACTGGACTTACTGCTATGAACTTGCTACATGATGGGCCTCCTCCTTGTGCCCTAGATTGGACAGGAAGGGTGCTAGGGAGGGAGGACTAGGGAATACATGAGTCAAGGTATGATCTAATATACTGGTGGCATGGTGCATGTTCCTCATTACAAGTATCTATGATGATTGAAAATGGCTATAAAGATGTGTTTTGAGAAGTTATGAGAGAAAGGTGTGTGCAAGTTATTGTGTTTGCTGACAATGTTGTGGCTTGAAGCCTTTGTACGTTTGTATCTTTTGTGTAGTTATTCTTTATCACAGAAGTTAAAGTGCCTGAAGACAAGAGAGTGCATCAGTTTTTGATTCTTCTACGTATGTGAGACAACAGCACAGCTCTCTCCTGCTGGCTCTTTCTCTGTCCTCAACCACTGCTGGAATGCAGGGTGTATCCCAAGGTGCATTTGAATTAATTTGATCATTTGATATTTTAATGTAAACACTGAGGGCCTGATTCTGATGCGGTTAGGAAAGCATTCCCACCTAGGGCCTGATTCTGATGCGACTAGGAAGGCCTCCTAATGGCATTTGCCCCTTCCAACTCAGATCGGGAACATGTCTTACCGACCAAGGGCCCAATTATGATGTGGTTAGGAACATATGCTCCCATCAACCAAATCGTCTCGGGAAGCAGCCGGATGCATCGTACTCCGTCGGTCGGACTCTACCGATCCGAGTCGGTCGGAAACCATTTCCAAACCAATTCGATCGGGAAGCTTTCCACTCAGCATCAGAATTCGACCCTTAGCCTAAGTTAATTTCGTAAAAGAGTAAATAAAACATGAATTGGTATCAGTAGCCGCTGGCAGGGAGTGAGGGTGGAGATGCGGGGGAACAAAATATTTTCTTTAAAAACACTTACCTCTTTCACTGGACCCATCTCTTCTCTGCCTCTCGGCGAGTCCGGAACCATGAAGCACATAGACGCCCCATAGCCAATCACAATGCTGAAATGCAGCATTGTGATTGGGTCCCCTAAGCCAATTACAATTCTGCAATGCAGCATTGTGATTGATCTGAGTGCTGTGGATTGGCGCTCAGATGAGGACTGGGGGCCTGGATGTGTCCCCCCCAGGCTGTGGAATGCAGCCTAGTAGGAAACATGCAAAGTGTGCATGACTGTTTGGCCAGCTCGAGAGGGCTGGTCAAACATTCATGCACACTTGGAGTGGGCAAACCAGTCTTCCCCTGTGCATACAGCCCGCCCTAACCGAGCCCCGAAACTTAAAAAAATTCCATGATAATAACTGTGTTATTATCATTTTATTTTTCCTGCTAAAAAAAGCAGTGATGCAACGCTCCTCCGCTTTGTGGAGGAGCTGCCCCTGATTGATATGCACCTGTTCTAAAATAAAGAAGAAGCCTATTTTGGGGACAATAGCTGAGAAGCAGCGGAGGAAAATCAAAATTCATATATATATAAATATATTCAAACTGAGTTTCCATAGGAGGAGCATTTGTTGATTTGCTAATAACTTTGGCACTGTTTGACAAATCTTCATGAAACTTTTTCAAAAAATTAATTAATCTACCTCATCTCCATCCTTGAAACCTTCGGTGTAATCCATCAAGAGGGGGCCAAGTAAAAAGGAGTTAATCCCAAAGCACATTTTCCCCATGCAATTTTCATAGGAATTTTGAACAGCCCTACAACACAAATGGCTGGACAGAATGACACCAAATTTGGCTGAAAGCTAGATCTTTACCCACAGAGCGTGCTTTTTGTGATTTGTATGTCCCTCTGGATGTTTGGAGTTGGGGAACTCTCGCAAGAATCCCATGGGCCTACAACCACAAATAATAGAGCGATCTGATTTGCCAAGAGGATTTTTCCCAGTTGGCAGTCTAGCTCTCCCATGAGCGAGAAGCACCTGTAATTCCCACAGGAACTTATTGCTGTTATTGGCTGGCTGTAAAATGAAGAGAAACATTGTGGCTGCCTTTTCATGTCACTGTGACTCTGTCGCTGTGAACTTAAAGTTAAAAGAAAAAAGTTATGAGAGGGTGGGGATACCTTGACCCCCCGAACCCTGTGGCCAAATAAAACAAGCATTGGCATAGCCAATAGGTCTCGCTTTTGGGATCTTATAAGTATTTAGTTACGCAGCACAATATGCTTGGTGCAACAACATCAACTGTTGCATGGCTAAACACTTATAAGGTCCGAAAGGCGAGACCTATTGGCTATGCCAATGCTGGTTTTCCTATGTTTTTAGCACACCATGGTAGTAGTGCATTTGTGTTCTTCCTCTCTCTGCTGCAAGTGGTTTCCTCCTTCACAGTTTATTTTGCTCTCCCTCCCCCAGTGTTGCTCCTATAACCTGCTGTCTTTTTACTACAGACGCTGCTCAGCCCAACTCCCTACCCCCATTGCTGCTCCATGTCAATCATGGTGTATTTTAATGGAGAAATTTTGCTGGCAGCTAGCACGTTTCCCAAAGATAGAAAACAGATGTACATCTTAAGTGGGCAGGGTCAAAATCCCCTCTGACAGCATGAAAATGCAATTATCTGAGTGTGATTCTACTGTGAAGGTTAATAATTAAGTAGAACTGAATTTTATGGTATGGATCAGACACCACCGCATCACATACCTCAAGAGTACAACAAGTATGTAGTCACTAGTTAAAGTGATTACTGCAGATGAAGAGTGGAGTCAGTGTTAACGTTGAGAGAAGAGAGTGGAAACCTCCCGATTAGAGTAACACCCTCCATGAATTCTAATCATAAATTGGAAAAGGTTCCATAGGGACAAGTGGGCGAGTCTCCCAAATAACACTGATTCTGAACACATATGGGCAGCAACTATTAACAGATGTAGTGAGTGTGAGAAAAACTCTGAAGCCTCAAGGACTGAAACTGGTTCATTAACATAGGACTGGTACCAGGCATCTAATTGATGAAAACAGGTGAGTGTGCACTGAAATTAGGAGTGGAGCATTGAAGGTAACACACGAGCCAATGATTTCAGAAGGACTCTCCCAAACCTTTGGCATCCTTAAAATTCGGAACCCGTATTAGATAGTAAGACTGTAGATGCAGAATATGATTTTTTGTGAATTGGTCCCAGGGCATTCGTAAACTTTACACTTAATTTCCATTGCCCCTCCAATCACACACCTGTGGAAATTTATGCTAATGTAATCTTAAATTAAAAGTGACACAGGAGTTGTGAAAGTATGGGCTTGAAGTCAGCACATGAACGTTGTAAACTACAATGTATGCTAGGCCTAACCTGTACTCACATATGTAAAAAGCATTACAAATGGTTCTAAGATGCAGTAACTATTTAATACATTTCAGGAAGCAAATGGAATGTTTTCTGATAACATTTCCACGCAAGATCGATAGCGAAATTGATATAGTTAACTGTGGTAAGTATTCATATTGTCCTTTGAACATACATGATTGTCTTCCACTTAGCCATCATTTTAACATCGTCTTGGAAACAGGCACAATGCAGACACCTTCCTTAAATGTAATTTTAAAGCTCAGCCGAAAGTCACATCTTTGAGGGGGAATCTCTGCAGATCCCCTACTCACCATGGGACTGTTTCTGAACCCCAACTTTCCCCGAGCAGGGCTTTTTTTCTATTTTCTTAATAGATATGTTCTATTTTGCAGAGGGCGGGTAAGACAATGGCTCCATTCAGGCCTGTCCTTTTGTACCATCACAGCTTGCAGTGTACTACAGAGGCCCGCTGTCCTTCACAGACGACATTTCGAGCCCCTTGGTGTGCCTGCTGTCAATCAAACCCCTTTCAGATGCACAAGCGGAGATGCGTCGGCTGTGAATATGCTGCACCAGCGACACGTGCATAACGCTGAGGTCTTGTTTGCAAATTGCACATCTCTTCCTGCTGCACAAATCGGCATGGCCACACTGACACGGCTCCAGCCCAACCAATTATTTAGGGAGACTGACCCCAGTATTAAAGGCAGCGTGGGGCACAGATGTAGTTATTTGAATACAGCCCTGTCAGGCTAACTCCTTGAACCAAGGGCGCTTAATAAACTGACATCCTTTTATACAAATCAATGTATATAACGTATTTGTGCTGCAGAGGAAATGCATATGGCCTTTGCCGGCAACAGATTTACAAATAAAACAAGCAACAAAAAGATGTGTGGCCGCGAGACCCGCTCTGTGATGGGGGAGGGGGAGGAGCATTGAAGCCGAGCAGGCAAGACGGAGGTGCAAAAGTGAAAGCAGGCTGGCTGGCGAGTGGTGTGCAATGTGCGCGCACCATGGCGAGAGAGGAAAGCCATATGGAGTCTCTGCTCGTCATTGTGCGCGTAACCGCACTCCCGTGCCCAGCCAGCTTTGGTAGGACTTTTAAAAGTCCACATACAAAACGTCTCGCTGACAGCGCATGTGCGCTAACACAGTGAGAACTAAAAAAACCTGTGTGGGTTGCCGCGATCCAGCTGGACTTTTGTGGGGACCCGCTAGAGTCCCCTGCTGCAGTGCGGGGCCACAGGAGCACAAGTGCTGCGCTGACTCCCACAAGAGTCCTGTGGGATCAGAAATCCGTTAAAAAACAGTGGGGGCCTGAGTGTCTGTGGTGGGTTGGCTGCATACAAGTGGTTGGCCTTGCTTCTAACCCACACCACGCACCTTTGAAGGTCATTTGTGGTGGGCGTGGAGGGGTGGTTGCCCACGGGTAGTTGGGTACTGGAATTGGACACAAGCCAGCCTTGAGGTCAAACCCCTCATGCACACAACATTTGGCTGTGTGCATGAGGGGTTGGGCACAGGTTCTGTGGCTAGGCCCTGTGACCAGCCACAAGCTGCATATGGCTGAAAGGCGTGAGGTTAGCTGCAATGCTTGATGGCCACCGTCGGAGGGGTAGGGTGCAGGGGCGGGTTTGGCATACATAATTATGTATAGTAAAATATTACTTTACATTTAAAAAAAAAAAAACTAACAATTGACAAAAAAAGGTTAAAGTGACCATATAGATGGAGATGGTAATAATATCTTATGTTGCAAAAACTCCCTCAGAAATTCACTGAAAAAAATGAAGATTAAAGTGACATTATAGTTAGGTGAAAATGTTAGTTTAAAGGTAACAAACAAAAAAAATGTAACACACCAAAATTCACCAGTTATAGTTATTTCAAATAACTATAACTTGCGCCCTTGCCATGCACTACTTGTAACGTCACATATTACATCAACCATGACATATTCTATCACATTATTGATAACATTGATACAACATCTAAAATTAAAAAATTGGTGACATCACTGTGCATGATGGGAGTGCGAGCTATAATTTACTTGAAATAACTATACATTTTGAATTTCAGTGTTTTCAACTGACCTTTCCACTTAACTATAACATCAGTTAAACCTTTGATTTTTCATTATATATATATATATTATATATATGTATATATATTACCTACTGGCGATAGCCAGTAGGTATATATAGTTAGGATTGTTTTACATAGGGAAATCGCAACATTCTATTGGGAATAACTTTGGCGCCGGTTGAGGAATCTTCCTGAATTTTTCCTTAACTTTGCCTCGCGGCGCTCCGGTCCTTCCCTGGAAGTTTGGGGGGGATTCGTCAAGCGGGGGCCGAGATAAAAGGGGGGTCCCAAAACGTGTTTTCCCCATGTTAATTTCCGTAGGGCGGTCGAACTCACTTTTAGCTCGAACGGCTGAATGGATTTTCACCAAACTTGGCAAAATTGTAGGGACTGGTAGCCCGATGTGCCTTTGCTATGTCTCAAGATATGTGCTCCAGAGGATTTTGAGTAATTTGGGTTAAAAAAAAAAATATATCTATAGCAGCTTACCCGTGAGCTTACCCGTGCGCTTACGGTACGCGCACGTACGCGTACCGTACGCGTACCTCTAGTGCGCGAGCTGCATTCTGATTGGCTGCCAATGTCTGTCAACACTCCAAAACAGAAACTGTTGGCAGCCATCTTGTGCCTCGGTAGACTGAGGCACAGGAAAGCAGAAAAACAAACGTGTAGAACTCAAAAAGGGGGCAGGGTAGAAGCACCCTGACCCCCTAGGCCTGCTCAGGGGGTCCCACAAGGACCCCCAAGGCAAAAAAACCCAACTTTTTTTTTAAAAAAAGTCGCGGGGTACGCGTACGGTACGCGTACCCCGTGACTTTAAAAAAAATAATAATAGGAATTAGCTTTTATAAAACCTTTGAAATTCACTCAAAAAACTATAAGTTTTAGTGGTGTTATAGTTAGCTGGACATTTTACTCATACAAAACCATTGAAATTGCTCCTATATAGTTAGTTGTACTAACTATATTTCGCGCACCCGCAATCCACTGCTGATGATGTCACATATTAGATCATTCATGACATGGTCAGTGACATCACTGATGACATCTCAAATGACATCACTGATGACATCACTGATGACATCATCCAGTGAATGTGGTTTGCTTCGTTATTTAAATATGCATTATATATTTAGCAATTTGCATTGAAGAATGAGTGGATATATATAAATAAATATTTGGATGGAGGATTTAGTAGCAGTGTAATTGACTGTTTACTTGACCAATTTATAATGTCTCACTGCCTTCTCGCACGGCGAGAAAGCAGAAGTTCCTGGTTGAGAGAGTGGGCTGCCCAAACAGACAGTATTAACAACAGTGTGAAAGCCACTTCCCCCTGCCCTCGAGTAACGCCGCCCACTCTCTCAACCAGGAACTTCTGCTGTCTCGCCGTGCGAGAAGGCAGTGGGGCGGCGCCCAAACGCCCCCATGTGAGAGGCAACGCCCACTGGGGGGCTGGACACCGTGATATAAGTGGAAAAGCAATTGTGGTTGCGGAACTCTGTGCAAGCCTCTGAAGAAGTGGTAAAAACCATGAAACGCGTCAGGCTAAGATGAATGCTGAAAATGTCGGACTCCTTTGCTGCTGCAACCTTCATTAAAGAAATCCCTCAAGCAATACCAACCTCTGCAAGGGCTCTTCTGTAGGGGTAACTCTTGTTGAATTATATATATAATCTGGTGAGCAAGGCAACAGGATCGCCGAAACGCGTCGGATCGCGGCACCCTTGACACTGCAATGATATAAAATAAAAAAGAAACTTTGCTGCACAGATTACCGGATTTGTGTCCGTTTCTCTTCCTGGGAGTGCTGTTTGCTCGGTGCATCGAGGGAGCGTTAGCGTATATATATATATATCTGTTGACTGCTGCTGAAGGTTGAATAAAACATCTTGCCTGACAAAGAAGTGGTTCGCTTCTCCTTCTTCGCCGCCGAGGCTTTGGTGGAAGTGGATGGAGGCAAGACCCAAAATTAGTGCAGATTATTTATTATTTAGCCCAACACCAAACTGCCATGACGCGGTTCGGCTTAACGAAGCCTTGATCACATGACACCATCATGGGGGCTGGCTTACCATTTTTAAAGTGCAAAGTGCCGTTACATCATAGATATGGTAAAGTTACTATCCTAATTACCACATAATGCGTGAAAAAGATTTAAAGTTAGAGGAAAATGATGCTGAATTACAACATTCATATAAATATATAAATATATAGCAGCCTCTACGTGATATTGCACATATACAGGTGACTAAACATAATCAATTCAGAATAATGATAAAACATATAAATACATAAAATGTTTTAAAATATAAATATTCTCATTCATTGCAAATGAACAACCTGTAATATTTTATCAATGTTATCAAAATTACTATCAACCCAAACTGTATACATAATATCTGCAACAGGGGCATATAATAACTAATGAAGTCAAATACCAAGAAATATCTTTTTCATAGATCTCGGAAATAACGGTCAATAAGGCCCAAGTGGGCTAACAGATATTGTATGTGCAACATAAAGTCATTTGTGCAAATAGGCATGTCTTGTAACGGTAAAATTGTATAAATGTGCTACCAGTGAGTTAAAAACATGAACAACTATTGTGTTTGTGTATTCATGTGGAGGACTGGGGTACTAGTTCATTCAAGTTTGTAAGTTTCAAGGTTTCAGTTTCAATGTATTGATATAAAGTATTGCGATACAAAAGATGGTACTGCCATTTACAGGTAAGTGTGACAATCTTCACTAGTGTTTAATCCATTGGGCATTTTGGTGTCGAGTAATATGATATGTCTAGTCTCTAATCTCCACAGGAGGGATTCTCTGTCACCACCCCTTCTCTGTGGTGGTACAGTATCAATGACAAAATACAATAACCCGGAGGCATTTTTCGCATGGACTTTCTCAAAATGCCTGGCTACGGGGTAGGATGGATCTGCATTCGTGATAGCTCTTAAATTTTGCAAGATCCTTTTGTACACCTGTGGTCTGGTGCTCCCTACATACCTTAGACCACAGGGACATTCTAAAACATAGACAGCATACTCAGGCCTGCAATTGAGTTTTTCTCTAATCTTAATAGGAATAGGAGATATATGTATATATATATATATATATATATATATATATATATATATATATGTATGCCACAAATCTCGCACCTCGCACAGTTGCTTGAGAACCAAGAAAAGACGAGCGTAGACCCAGGTTTGGTGCTAATTTGTTTTATCCGGAAACACCACCAGCTGCTATATATATATATATATATATATATATATATATATATATATATATATATATATATCTATATATATATATATATATATATATATATATATATATATATATATATATATATATATATATATATATCTATATAGATATATAGATATATGTATATATATATATATATATATATATATATATATATATATATATATATATATATATTACCTACTGGCGGTCGCCAGTAGGTATATATAGTTAGGATTTTTTCTCTATGGGATTTTTGAAAATTCTATGTCTAATAACTTTGGCGTTTGTGGACGGAATTGGCTGAAATTTTCAGGAAAATGGCACATTTTGTTTCTGAGCAGCCCTTGAAAATTTGGGGGGGGGTTCGTCAAGGGGGGGCCGAGAAAAAAGGGGGGTCCCAAAACGTGTTTTTAACATTGAGTTTTCCATAGGGCGGTTGGCCTCACTTTTAGCCCGAACGGCTGAATGGATTTGCACGAAACTTGGCAAAATTGTAGGGACTGGTAGCCCGATGTGCCTTTGCTAGGTCTCAATATATGTGCTCCAGTGGATTTTGAGAAATTAACGTTCAAAAAAAGATATATATCTGTAACAGCGGCGGGCAGCGCTCCGGTTCGCGGACTTTTCGCGGTACGGAGCTTTGTGAAGCGAAGCTGATTGGTTCTCCGGCGTCTGTGAACATTCCAAACAGTCCGTAGCGGCCGCCATCTTGTTTCTCGGTAGGATCAAGAGACAAGAGGAGGCCAAAGCGAAGGGGCAAATGACCATAAGGGGGCATAGTAGATCCTCGCTGACCCCCTAGGTTTGATGTGGAGGTTTTAAAAGGGTCCCGCGGGACAAAAAAAAATAATAATAATAATAATCGAACGGCTGAATGGATTTGCACGAAACTTGGTAAAATATTAGGGACTGGTAGCCCGATGTGCCTTTGCTAGGTCTCAATATATGTGCTCCAGTGGATTTTGAGAAATTAACGTTCAAAAAAAGATATATATCTGTAACAGCGCTCCGCTTCGCGTAACGGAGGTTTGCGAAGCTGATTGGTTCTCCGGCGTCTGTAAACATTGCAAACAGTCCGTAGCGGCCGCCATCTTGTCTCTCGGTAGGATCGAGAGACAAGAGGAGGCCAAAGCGAAGGGGCAAATGACCATAAGGGGGCATAGTAGATCCTCCTTGACCTCTTAGGTTTGATGTGGAGGTTTTAAAAGGGCCCCGCGGGGCAAAAAAAAAAATAATAATAATAATCGAACGGCTGAATGGATTTGCACGAAACTTGGCAAAATTGTAGGGACTGGTAGCTCGATGTGCCTTTGCTAGGTCTCAATATATGTGCTTCAGTGGATTTTGAGAAATTAACGTTCAAAAACAAGATATATATCTGTAACAGCGCTCCGCTTCGCGGAGATAAAATTATATCTGTATTACCTAGCTGTTGCTAACACCAGTTAGCGACGGCTAGTAGGAGATAGCGACCATCTTGGGCCCCACTTTGCATGTGAGTGATATTTATCACTAATGACATGCAAAGTGGGCATGCCAAGATGTTAGCGACTGGAAACAGTCGCTAACATCGCTATCTCCTATTATCAACTTTTGGAAATATTCGCGATAAGCGCGAATATCTCCAAAAGCTAGCACCTGCCCTGAGCAGTTCTTAGCCATGTTATCCAATGGGAGGTGGATAACATGGCTAAGAGCATTAGCTCGGTAATGCATGAATATCGCTGAGTTTTCAGCGATATTAATGCATTGCGGTCGTTTTTTATCGTATTTGCGATAAACCTTGATAATAGCAAGGTTTATCTGCGATAATTTCTGACGATGCTTAGCGGTAAAAAAATCGTTGCTAAGCATCGTTAGGGATAAATATCGCTTAACTTTGGTAATATGCCCCAACGTCTGTTAACGTTCGATTCGAAGGAAATCAGGAAGTGTTGAAAAACATTGTCTGCGCCATCTTGTCTTTTTTCAAATGCCACACTTTTGTCGTGCACGGCAGTCATTTTAGATGCCTTGACCAGACCCACTCTGTGCACGCTGTCGATCCTTAGCATGGCTCCCCACCCTCGCAAGCATCTCCCCCAGGCAGTGGTCACCCCCGCTCTCTGTCTTATGCATGGGTAATAAACCTCCCCCCATCTGCGCTGCTCTTCCCTGAGAATCACACCCTGTGCCCGCCCGACACCTCCCTTTCGCCCTATTCACTACCGCACCCTCTGACACTCCTTTTCCTCTGTGTCCGATTGTCCAGGCCGGTCCTAGGGTATCAGCTAGCCCTGCAGATGTAGTTTATGGCCCCAGCTGCAAAGAATCACCCCTCTTCAAAGGAGTTATAGTAGATCAAGGCCCACACCCGATGAGATCCGTCACACCACACGCGTTCCTACTATCTGAAAACCATCCTGTATTGTGATTGGGGAGGGGACCGAGCCTGAAGCGGAAGATTCCAGGGATGACTCTTTGTACATCAAAGTTTTTACAATTATGTGTCACATTAAAAATATATAGCACTCCGACAAAGTAGTAAGATTATAAAACTTTAATAACTTATAAATATATACAAGAAAACAAAAACAGTAATAACATATAAACATTTTTAGGGAAAAACAACGAAGTAGCGGTCGGCTGTGCGAATAGTCCCAACGCAGCACAACGTCCAGATTTCCGGCGTGGGGCGTCGCGGGGGGTGGGTCATCAGTAGCAAACTGTTGTGCGAATAGTTCCAAGGCAGCAGAACGATGGCACCAAGGTGATGTCCAGTAAGTTGCCGCACTGGTTTTGGTATCCTACAATGCTGCTCCGAATAACGGCGTGGGGCGCCCCGGGGGAGGCGGCGTGAACGGGCCTCTCCAGGTGGAGTGTCATCTGTTGTAGTGGGGCGCCCCTTTACCGTTTCAGTTGCCATTCCGTCCGTTTTTGGTCCACTGTGTCAAAAGCCGCAATTCAGCTGAGTTGCGCCCACTCTTGCGGTGCAGCGATAGGCGGCTGTCACAGGACTCTCAAAATGGCGGCAGGCTGTTTCCTTTTTGGGCCTGGTCCACTGAAATGGCCCTGGGACACCTTGGAAATCGGACGCTTGTCTGCTAGGTCTTGGACCCCATTCTCGAAAGCGTCCCCTCCGCCTTGAGGATTCATCAAAAGTTTTGGGGGCCCCCGACTCCTGTAGGCTTCTGGTGGGGAGCGGCTGCCATGATTGCTCGCGGAATGACCACGACGGAGCTACGAGATGGTGGTGCTCTCATGCTGACGCCAGCTTCAGTCTGAAACATCCAGAAACAAGGTGGGGCTTTCATCGTTTGGGAAAAAAAAAAAGTTTTCATCCAATGAAAAGTGTTGTTTTTAGGTCATATGATCAAGCCTTCCATCATTAGGAAACCAAAAGTAAAATGAACCAATGAAAAGTTTTATAAACAAGTCACATGACCTGTTATGCGGCATAGGGTATAAAATGCGGAGAAAATACGTTGGCACGTGAGGCGGCGTCAGTAGCGGACCGATGTGCGAATAGGCCGAAGGCAACACAACGCGCCAAGATCCGGATGGCACCGAGGTGGTGTCCAGCAAGTTGCAGCACTGGTGTGGCCATCCTACAATGCTGAAAGTCGGCGTGGGGCGCCCCGTTGGCCTGTGAGTTTGCGTCAGTAGCGGACCGATGTGCGAATAGGCCGAAGGCAGCACAACGCGCCAAGATCCGGATGGCACCGATGTGGTGTCTAGTAAGTTGCCGCACTGGTGTGGCCATCCTACAATGTTGAAAGTCGGCGTGGGGCGCCCCGTTGGCCTGTGAGATGGCGGCAGTAGCGGACCGATGTGCGAATGGGGCCAAAGGCAGCGCAACAATATTTTCGGAATAGAAGACACCACAAGGCGCTGAGATGCCAAGATCCGGATGGCACCGAGGTGGTGTCTAGCAAGTTGTGGCACTGGTGTGGCCATCCTACAATGGTAAAAGTCGGCGTGGGGCGCCCTGTTGGCCTGTGAGATGGTGTCAGTAGCGGACTGATGTGCGAATGGGGCCAAAGGCAGCGCAACAATATTTTCTGACTGACACCACAAGGCGCTGAGATGCCAAGATCCGGATGGCACCGAGGTGATGTCTAGCAAGTTGCTGTACTGCTGTGGCCATCCTACAATGGTAAAAGTCGGCGTGGGGTGCCCTGTTGGCCTGTGAGATGGTGTCAGTTGCGGACCGATGTGCGAATTGGGCCAAAGGCAGCGCAACAATATTTTCTGTATGGAAGATACCACTAGGCGTTGAGATGCCAAGATCCGGATGGCACCGAGGTGATGTCTAGCAAGTTGCTGTACTGGTGTGGTCATCCTACAATGCTGAAACTCGGCGTGGGGCGCCCCATTAGCCTGTGAGATGGCGTCAGTAGCGGACCGATGTGTGAATAGGCCGGAACCAGCACAAGGCGCCAAGATCCGGATGTCACCGTGGTGGTTTCATAGTTGAGAGGCACTTCATCTGCAGTGGGGCGCCGAGATCCGGATGGCACCGAGGTGATGTCTAGCAAGTTGCTGTACTGGTGTGGTCATCCTACAATGCTGAAACTCGGCGTGGGGCGCCCCATTAGCCTGTGAGATGGCGTCAGTAGCGGACCGATGTGTGAATGGGGCAAAGGTAGCGCAAGAATATTTTCTGAATAGAAGACACCACAAGGCGCTGAGATGCCAAGATCCGGATGGCACCGAGGTGGTGTCTAGTAAGGTGCACTGGTGTGGTCATCCTACAATGCTGAAAGTCGGCGTGGGGCGCCCCGTTGGCCTGTGAGATGGCGGCAGTAGCGGACCGATGTGCGAATGGGGCCAAAGGCAGCGCAACAATATTTTTGGAATAGAAGAGACCACAAGGCGCTGAGATTCGGTTAGCACCGAGGTGGTGTCTAGCAAGCTATGCAGCTGAGTTGCGTGCGCACTTGCGGCGAATAGGTCGAAGGCAGCATAACAATGTTTTCTGAATAGAAGACACCACAAGGCGCTGAGATTCGGTTACCACCGAGGTGATGTCTAGCAAGTTGCCGCACTGGTGTGGCCATCCTACAATACTGCTCCGAATAACGGCGTGGGGTGCCCGAAGGGGGGGGGGAGGCGGCGTGAACGGGCCTTCCTAGGTGGAGGCTCGTCTGCTGTAGTGGGGCGCCCCTTTACCGTTTCAGTTGCCATTCAGCTGAGTTTCGGCTGCTCTTGATGCTACAGCGACAGGCGGCTGCAACAGGACTCTCAAAATGGCGGCCTGTTCTTTGGATTTGGGCCTGGTCCACTAAAATGGCCCTGGGACACCTTAGAACTCGGACGCTCGTTTTTTTTTTCCTTTCCTGTACATGCAAAAAAAGGTAAATGCCCGGTACGTTACACGCTTCATCTGCCACGATGAACTCTCCAGAGGAACCGAAAAAAAATATAGTTATGGTAACTATACCATGCATCGTCATATGGAGAGGTGGCACCAATTAATTATAGTGCTGCATAAAAGAGAGATTTGGAGGAGAACCCCTGACCTGCTAGTATATTCATCAAAGAAGTGTCACTGACAGCATCAGAGGCAAGGGAAACGGTCCCAAATATTTAGAAGAACTTTGGAAAGATTAAAATGACATGTTTAGATTGTGGCAAATTAATTTCATGTGGACAGATGAGTGTTACTCTAATAAATACAGCATATGAACATCATCATAGTCGATGGTTGGTAGAGACATTTTGACTATATCCTGGACCTGCCCGTCCTCGCCCAAAATGGCGCCGGAATAAATGGGACTCGTAACTCCTTGTTTTGTACTTGTTGTACAACCTTGATATCACGAGATACGTATGCAGTTTTGAAGCACATGGCGGGCGGGGACGAGAATAGATTGAATATTTCGACATCTCTATTGATATTAAGTTGTGATGTGTTATTGATTACTGTACTATTGAAAGTTCGAAATAACGTCACCCATGGTACTTGCCCGCAAATGTATATCTAGATAATTTTATTGTAACTGGCCCTGTCGTATTTTAATTATAAAATGTACGTCCACCGATTCCGCAACTGTTAGACACCTTAGTTCTTGCAACCTAATGGCCCGCCCGTTACGTTCCTCTACAGTGTAAATGTCTCCTCATCATATACGATTACAGTTTGCTCCGTGGCCGGCGCACGTGGTTATAGGCTCGTATTTGTATAATGAAATTTTCACAATAAAGGTTTTTAAAAGAAAACATGGTAGTAGTATATACATTGGTAAAGTTTTTAATAATAGTCACTGTTTTAGAATCATTAAAAGGCAAGTGAAATAAAGCAGACCAATTACATGAAGGGTAAAAGGTATAATACGAAGGAACGCAGTAAAGATAAATGGTCAAGGGCTGTTGTGTTTTCTATTCCTGCAACATAAAGTGATCGATAAGAATCTCATATTCAGGCGTATCGGCGACTAAGACAGCAGGTCGACCCTCTTTTGCTCAACGGCTCCGTCATGGGACGAAGAAACGCTCTTTTTCTCGAAAAAAGAATATATTTTACTTGCAGGACAGTTGTAAATTTTCCGGGAAAGTACATTAGCCTGGAACATTATAACATATATTTAAGAAAAAATAATGTTCGGAAGTAATAAAAAGCGTAATTTTTAGGTCATATGACCAAGCCTTTCATCATTAGAATAAGAAAAGTAAAATGAACCAATGAAAAGTTTTATTAACAAGTCACATGACTTGTTATGCTTACGTTACGCGCTGCGCACCCCGGATGACTTCCGGATGCGCTAACGCGGCGCGTCATATGACGCATTACGCGACAACGCAGGTCCAGAATATAGTCAAAATGTCTCCACCAACCAGCGGTCGGAACACAACCCCTTTCAGCAGGCTAAATAGTTCTGTTAAATGACAACAGAAGGGACAGGCAACAAGAACCATTAGTCAAAGAGGGGAGGGCTAGTTCTTCTCTACCGGGTTACATTGGGGCGCTACCGGAACTGATCGAATTGGTAGTCTACAGTGTTTCTGGATGTTTCAGACTGAAGCTGGGGTTAGCATGAGAGCAGCACCATTTCGTAGCTCCGTCGTGGCCATTCCGCAACCAATCATGGCAGCCGCTCTTTATCGTTATTTTGGGTGGGGTGGGTGGCGGAGCCGAGCTGTTTTGCAGCCATCATTGTGTGGAGTTCAGTTCATTTCACTAGTTTTGTATTTGTCATGAGGGGTTGTTCCTAATGTTTCTATTTTAGCGAGGTCAAAAAGAGATCCCATTAGTGGCCTACTGATTTTGCTTGATTCCTTTTCTTTTTTTTTTACACGATTTTTCGTTATCTGCAAAGACTAAACAGAGTATTGCGACTCTGTGTTTGTTTGTAAATAGAGAATGAACCAAAGAGAACCAATTCTAAAACAGTAAATACTTGGATAACAATCAATCAAATGGAGAGAGAAGCAGGCACGACGTATTACAACGGGGGCAAAGGCCTGCGTTAACTACCCTTCACTATGTGCAAAGAGAGAGTACTCCTAATAGAAATGAGGGGGGGGGGGGCACCATTCAAAGCAGATCAGTGTGCATAAACACGAAAATGTTTTCACTTACCACGTACTTGACATTCGACAGCTTATGATATTTGCTATTAAAAAACCATTGAAATTCACTGAAAAAACCATAGGTTATAGACCATATATAGTTAGGAATTAGCATTTACAAAACCTTGAAAATTCACTGAAAAAACCATAGGTTATAGACCATATATAGTTAGGAATTAGCATTTAAAAAACCTTATTTTACTCACACAAAACCATTGAAATTCCATATATAGTTAGTTGCACTAACTATATATCGCGCACCCGCAATCCACTGCTGATGATGTCACATATTACATCATTCATGACATGGTCAGTGACATCACTGATGACATCACTGATGACATCTCAAATGACATCACTGATGACATCACTGATGACATCTCATTTGACATCAATGACCACATCACTGATGATATCATTCATGTGACAATACAATGCATCTCCTCACATTTTAATATAACCTCTGTTTCACCCAGTGTTAAATACAGAGTATAATTTTTGAAACCATTGACACACCAATACTAGTTACTACATATGTACTCACTGATTCCTACGTCTACACACACATTCACTCATTCACCCATACAATCATTCATACATACAATCACTCATCTTTACAACACTATCATATGCACTCATACACCTATACAGACACTCACACTCTGCCACTCATCCATGGAGTTACTCACACACCTAGTCAGTCCTGTAAAGAATCAATCACACTTCCATTTTCTTGTCTATACAGTTAAACATAGAGCACCTTACATTTTCAAACATATACTAACACATACTTACCTTGTTATACAATCATTGATATAAGTACACATTGATCTGCACAGAGTCACACACCTCCCAGCCAGCCACACACACACTCAGTCTCCCATACAAATACTTGGACAATCAATCAGTAACCCATATTGTTAATCATATAGCTACTGATCAACACATGCAGCAGTTTACAGAACAACAGACATAATGATGCACAAATTAAGACACTTTAGTCACTAACCCATGCACTCAGTGAGACACATTTAATCACTCACTCATACATTCAGTCATGCACCTACTAAATCCTTTGTCCAGACACTTATACTTCCACTCATTCTTCAATATGTAAGACACATTTTAACTTTACAGAAACATACAGTCACTGGATGTTGTCATCAGTGATGTCATCAGTGATGTCATTTGAGATGTCATCAGTGATGTCATCAGTGATGTCACTGACCATGTCATGAATGATGTAATATGTGACATCATCAGCAGTGGATTGCGGGTGCGCGATATATAGTTAGTGCAACTAACTATATATGGAATTTCAATGGTTTTGTGTGAGTAAAATAAGGTTTTTTAAATGCTAATTCCTAACTATATATGGTCTATAACCTATGGTTTTTTCAGTGAATATATATATAAATATGTGCTCAGTGGGGTGTCCAACAATAGGCATCACTGGAATGCAGCTTCGCTTTTCCCCGTAAAAGCTTTTCTTTATTTATTGGCATGCATGTCCTCAATTCTCAGTTATTTGCAGCATACCCCCGCAGCCTGACACGTTTCGTGGCTTCACTTCTTCAGAGGCTGAGCGGGCGGAAGAGGCATTGCGGGTCACGCCTCCCTTTTGAACAACATCATACGCTGTCATGTAGCTGCTTCAATTAAGACTGTATGCAATTTTACGGGGAAAAGCGAAGCTGCATTCGAGTGATGCCTATTGTTGGACACCCCACTGAGCACGAATTTATAAGCGGCCGTCCTGCCGCTAGGCATGCACCATCCCATCTTCGAAGGGAGCCATGGAGTCTTAATGTGGACTCAACTGTGGAATGCACCTTCTGGATCAGCGTGTCACCGATCCTTGGGGCTCCAGGTGAGCTAAGAATTCAGCAAATACTCTGGGGGCATCCATCTGTGGAAGTAAAGGCGGACTACATCTCCCATAGAACATTGCATACAGTCTTAATTGAAGCAGCTGCATGACAGCGTATGATGTTGTTTAAAAGGGAGGCGTGACCCGCAATGCCTCTTCCGCCCGCTCAGCCTCTGAAGAAGTGAAGCCACGAAACGCGTCAGGCTGCGGGGGTATGCTGCAAATAACTGAGAATTGAGGACACGCATGCCAATAAATAAAGAAAAGCTTTTACGGGGAAAAGCGAAGCTGCATTCGAGTGATGCCTATTGTTGGACACCCCACTGAGCACGAATTTATAAGCGGCCGTCCTGCCGCTAGGCATGCACCATCCCATCTTCGAAGGGAGCCATGGAGTCTTAATGTGGACTCAACTGTGGAATGCACCTTCTGGATCAGCGTGTCACCGATCCTTGGGGCTCCAGGTGAGCTAAGAATTCAGCAAATACTCTGGGGGCATCCATCTGTGGAAGTAAAGGCGGACTACATCTCCCATAGAACATTGCATACAGTCTTAATTGAAGCAGCTGCATGACAGCGTATGATGTTGTTTAAAAGGGCGGCGTGACCCGCAATGCCTCTTCCGCCCGCTCAGCCTCTGAAGAAGTGAAGCCACGAAACACGTCAGGCTGCGGGGGTATGCTGCAAATAACTGAGAATTGAGGACACGCATGCCAATAAATAAAGAAAAGCTTTTACGGGGAAAAGCGAAGCTGCATTCGAGTGATGCCTATTGTTGGACACCCCACTGAGCACGAAATTATAAGCGGCCGTCCTGCCGCTAGCCATGCACCATCCCATCTTCGAAGGGAGCCATGGAGTCTTAATGTGGACTCAACTGTGGAATGCACCTTCTGGATCAGCGTGTCACCGATCCTTGGGGCTCCAGGTGAGCTAAGAATTCAGCAAATACTCTGGGGGCATCCATCTGTGGAAGTAAAGGCGGACTACATCTCCCATAGAACATTGCATACAGTCTTAATTGAAGCAGCTGCATGACAGCGTATGATGTTGTTTAAAAGGGAGGCGTGACCCGCAATGCCTCTTCCGCCCGCTCAGCCTCTGAAGAAGTGAAGCCACGAAACGCGTCAGGCTGCGGGGGTATGCTGCAAATAACTGAGAATTGAGGACACGCATGCCAATAAATAAAGAAAAGCTTTTACGGGGAAAAGCGAAGCTGCATTCGAGTGATGCCTATTGTTGGACATCCCACTGAGCACGAATTTATAAGCGGCCGTCCTGCCGCTAGGCATGTACCATCCCATCTTCGAAGGGAGCCATGGAGTCTTAATGTGGACTCAACTGTGGAATGCACCTTCTGGATCAGCGTGTCACCGATCCTTGGGGCTCCAGGTGAGCTAAGAATTCAGCAAATACTCTGGGGGCATCCATCTGTGGAAGTAAAGGCGGACTACATCTCCCATAGAACATTGCATACAGTCTTAATTGATGCAGCTGCATGACAGCGTATGATGTTGTTTAAAAGGGAGGCGTGACCCGCAATGCCTCTTCCGCCCGCTCAGCCTCTGAAGAAGTGAAGCCACGAAACGCGTCAGGCTGCGGGGGTATGCTGCAAATAACTGAGAATTGAGGACACGCATGCCAATAAATAAAGAAAAGCTTTTACGGGGAAAAGCGAAGCTGCATTCGAGTGATGCCTATTGTTGGACACCCCACTGAGCACGAATTTATAAGCGGCCGTCCTGCCGCTAGGCATGCACCATCCCATCTTCGAAGGGAGCCATGGAGTCTTAATGTGGACTCAACTGTGGAATGCACCTTCTGGATCAGCGTGTCACCGATCCTTGGGGCTCCAGGTGAGCTAAGAATTCAGCAAATACTCTGGGGGCATCCATCTGTGGAAGTAAAGGCGGACTACATCTCCCATAGAACATTGCATACAGTCTTAATTGAAGCAGCTGCATGACAGCGTATGATGTTGTTTAAAAGGGAGGCGTGACCCGCAATGCCTCTTCCGCCCGCTCAGCCTCTGAAGAAGTGAAGCCACGAAACGCGTCAGGCTGCGGGGGTATGCTGCAAATAACTGAGAATTGAGGACACGCATGCCAATAAATAAAGAAAAGCTTTTACGGGGAAAAGCGAAGCTGCATTCGAGTGATGCCTATTGTTGGACACCCCACTGAGCACGAATTTATAAGCGGCCGTCCTGCCGCTAGGCATGCACCATCCCATATTCGAAGGGAGCCATGGAGTCTTAATGTGGACTCAACTGTGGAATGCACCTTCTGGATCAGCGTGTCACCGATCCTTGGGGCTCCAGGTGAGCTAAGAATTCAGCAAATACTCTGGGGGCATCCATCTGTGGAAGTAAAGGCGGACTACATCTCCCATAGAACATTGCATACAGTCTTAATTGAAGCAGCTGCATGACAGCGTATGATGTTGTTTAAAAGGGAGGCGTGACCCGCAATGCCTCTTCCGCCCGCTCAGCCTCTAAAGAAGTGAAGCCACGAAACGCGTCAGGCTGCGGGGGTATGCTGCAAATAACTGAGAATTGAGGACACGCATGCCAATAAATAAAGAAAAGCTTTTACGGGGAAAAGCGAAGCTGCATTCGAGTGATGCCTATTGTTGGACACCCCACTGAGCACGAATTTATAAGCGGCCGTCCTGCCGCTAGGCATGCACCATCCCATCTTCGAAGGGAGCCATGGAGTCTTAATGTGGACTCAACTGTGGAATGCACCTTCTGGATCAGCGTGTCACCGATCCTTGGGGCTCCAGGTGAGCTAAGAATTCAGCAAATACTCTGGGGGCATCCATCTGTGGAAGTAAAGGCGGACTACATCTCCCATAGAACATTGCATACAGTCTTAATTGAAGCAGCTGCATGACAGCGTATGATGTTGTTTAAAAGGGAGGCGTGACCCGCAATGCCTCTTCCGCCCGCTCAGCCTCTGAAGAAGTGAAGCCACGAAACGCGTCAGGCTGCGGGGGTATGGTGCAAATAACTGAGAATTGAGGACACGCATGCCAATAAATAAAGAAAAGCTTTTACGGGGAAAAGCGAAGCTGCATTCGAGTGATGCCTATTGTTGGACACCCCACTGAGCACGAATTTATAAGCGGCCGTCCTGCCGCTAGGCATGCACCATCCCATCTTCGAAGGGCGCCATGGAGTCTTAATGTGGACTCAACTGTGGAATGCACCTTCTGGATCAGCGTGTCACCGATCCTTGGGGCTCCAGGTGAGCTAAGAATTCAGCAAATACTCTGGGGGCATCCATCTGTGGAAGTAAAGGCGGACTACATCTCCCATAGAACATTGCATACAGTCTTAATTGAAGCAGCTGCATGACAGCGTATGATGTTGTTTAAAAGGGAGGCGTGACCCGCAATGCCTCTTCCGCCCGCTCAGCCTCTGAAGAAGTGAAGCCACGAAACGCGTCAGGCTGCGGGGGTATGCTGCAAATAACTGAGAATTGAGGACACGCATGCCAATAAATAAAGAAAAGCTTTTACGGGGAAAAGCGAAGCTGCATTCGAGTGATGCCTATTGTTGGACACCCCACTGAGCACGAATATATAAGCGGCCGTCCTGCCGCTAGGCATGCACCATCCCATCTTCGAAGGGAGCCATGGAGTCTTAATGTGGACTCAACTGTGGAATGCACCTTCTGGATCAGCGTGTCACCGATCCTTGGGGCTCCAGGTGAGCTAAGAATTCAGCAAATACTCTGGGGGCATCCATCTGTGGAAGTAAAGGCGGACTACATCTCCCATAGAACATTGCATACAGTCTTAATTGAAGCAGCTGCATGACAGCGTATGATGTTGTTTAAAAGGGAGGCGTGACCCGCAATGCCTCTTCCGCCCGCTCAGCCTCTGAAGAAGTGAAGCCACGAAACGCGTCAGGCTGCGGGGGTATGCTGCAAATAACTGAGAATTGAGGACACGCATGCCAATAAATAAAGAAAAGCTTTTACGGGGAAAAGCGAAGCTGCATTCGAGTGATGCCTATTGTTGGACACCCCACTGAGCACGAATATATATAAATATATATATATATAAAGAGAGAGAGAGAGAGAGACAGGTACACAGAGAGATAAAGAGAGATAGAGATAGAGAGAGAGAGAGAGAGAGAGAGAGAGAGACTGCAGGATGGTCCACTAGGAGATTGAACCACTTTAGAAATGGTGGGAGGGGTTCAGCAAAAACTCATGGCTCCACTATGAAATGCCTGCAAGTTATTTGGGCATCTAAAGGTGATGAGAAACCTCTTTGAAAGTCTGGGCAGATCACCACCAGAAATGAGAGTGTGATCGCCACACATCTCTGCATCTAGCTAGCTGTCTCGTCCTGCAGACGCTAGAGTTTATGCACTAGTCAGAATGGACTTTTAGTAGGCACGTTTTCCCATAGTGGACCAGTAGCTATATATACATCCATGTAGCACTGATTGGCGTGCCCAGTCAATAAATATTTTTGCAACCCACCTTTGAAGGACTGGTGATAATCATTGGTCCCATTGGGAAGCTACACTTGACTCAACTGACCTTCCTAGGTTGCTACACTGGATCCAAGCGGCAGAAAAATCCCATTAATAGGTGGGATAAATTATACTTAGCAGGATTCAAATTTCTTCTAACCATATCATGTTGAAAACAAGTCACTGCCCGTGAAATGCTTCTGCCTGCTACCTCATTAACAGCCATTTTCAAACTTCGCAGTGACTACTTAGAGGAAAAGAATACAGTCCTCCAGATAAGGACGCGTGACAAGTTTAGCGCTACATGATACCAGCTATATCAGATACTTTCAGCTCTGAGAAACAACTTAGCCATCTAGCCGCCAAGCGGCTTGAAACAAGCAACCCCATTAGCCCCTGTTAGCACTTATTTGTTTTGTGGGAAGTGATAACTGCTGTCAGATGGTACTTACGGTACTAGTTTATCTCAAAGCTTTTGAAAACTGAGCTGACACATGGGCAGGATGTCACTGGTAATGCCTCGATTGATTTTCCCCTGCACATGACAGATCAAGGCATTTCGCTCTGAAGAAAACAAAACAGTGTTTATTCTGTTTTCTTGAATTTATCACTTGTCATCGCCTAGTGTTCTGAAAACAGAGAATACCTTCTGTAAAGTTCAGACAGTATTGTCAAGAAGAAACATTCAGGCATCTAGTCGCAAAGCTGCAAACCCACTTCAAACGTTTCACCAACCAAAAGCAATGCCTCTTCAGGGTTGTTTTTTTCCTGATGCCCTTTGGCCCTGATGACTGAGGTGATGGCTCACAAATTGTTTGAACTTGTATAGACAAGATCGCCAATAACTATAAGTTTGACATCAAGAACTGAGGCTCACCCAACAACTATGAAATGGAAAACACTGAGCCCAACAAAAAATATTGTATTTTATTTAAAATGTGTTTAAATTACTCACTTGACCCTAAGGCGTGTTATGACGGTTACACTGGTGAAACATGTGAAAACAATTGATTGACTACCTTAGCCCAGTGGCGGCTGGTGATCCCTGAAAGTGGTGAAGCGTAATACTTGCCACTGGTTCCCCTCATAACTGTCAAAAATTGCCATGGGTGCCTTAACACACACAACAGCACCCATACACTAACACTGCTTCTTGCACACCAACGCACATGCACACACACTTTCATAATCACTGACCCTTAATCACAACCATTGGTATACAGGGGCTCTGATCTGAGCTCCTAGGGTACAGTTGTTCTGCTTTAATAGCGCAGCCAGAGCAGCTGCACCAGGGCCTATAAGCCATGGTGCCACTGCACCAGCTGCACAATTGATAAAGGCTCCTCTGACTCACTCCCACTCCCTTTCAATCACCCCCTCACACACTCATTGTAACTTCCACTACTTTACTCACTACCTCGCTTTCCCTTACTCGTGCTCCCTCATTGATTCTCACTCTCATTCTCATTGACACTCTCAAACACTACGCTTAATCTCATTCTCTCTCAATCAAACACACTTTTACTCGCACACGCATCCAGAAACAAGACGGAATTATTTTTTTACTAACTTTTATTCTTTTTTTGGCTGCTCAGAGGCTCAATGGTGCGGCAGATGAGAAATTAAATCTGGTGCTGGAAACTGGAACAGGCAAACCATGATTCTTAACCAGGAGTCAGACCAAGCAGCAGGGCCAGGTCTCAGAGGCATGAACACGGCTAAATAAATATTGCAAGTGTAATAGAATAATTCACAGTGGCTCTGTGGTCTCATAGGTGGGTCCAGGCTATGCTCTGGAGCCCCTGAAGAGGAATCACACCTGTTGTTTCCAAGATGCACTACTACTGTCATCTACCCTATTTCTGGGTTCAATTTTGGGGGAGCTTGCACTGCTTTTGCCCATATTGTGCCTGTGTTAGATATTGGTAGAAACATTTTCACTAAAGAGAAAAAAAAGAAAAGTTCTCTGGCACACACATCCATACACACATTGCATCAGTAAGATCTGTATCTACACCAAGCTCCCTTTACTTTCAAATTAATATCCACAAACCACTTCTAAACCTAACAGAAAACAATCCTCTTCTAATCATATACCATGAAACACTACTCATAACAGACACAACCAAATAGTGCAATACGCAATGCTGTGCTAAAGATCGCTCAGAATAAACAAGCAGTACTGTCCCATACCAACAGCAGAAAGCGCTACACAAATGCCCATAAAATAAAACAGCCAAAAGGACTAACATCGCCAAGAATAAAGTGAAAATGAATGACTGAAAAGCCAACTTACTCGCATTATCCGTATTGATGGAGAAGGCCGACGTCCGTCGTATGCAACTATATTTCTGCTTCGTTGACTTTAAGGCGGCTTTCGACCGAGTGCCACGCGGCCGCCTATGGCAAAAATTGGTGCGCTGGGGTATACCGACGGCCCTCCTACAAGCTATCATCCAACTCCACACACAGACCTGGATAAGGATTAAGTTGGGCGACGGGTCCCATGTCTCAAGAAAAGATCCAAACAGGAGGTGGCATCAAACAAGGATGCATTCTGGCACCCCTTCTTTTTAACCTGTTTATTTCTGACTTATCCCCCATACTTGACAAGGTCAACTCCCACCCGCCCCAACTAGACAGGACCCGCATCAGCAACCTGCTATACGCTGACGACCTTGTGTTATTGAGTCACACAAAGGTTGGTTTGCAGAGGCTTCTTGAAGAACTTCTAGCTTATACATCTGAAAACGCCCTTGAATTCAACCTGTCAAAAACAAAAATAATTCATTTTAGCAAACAGAAGCAGCAGAAAAGCAGGTGGTTCTTTAATAACAAAAGCATGACACAGTGCCACACTACAAATACCTAGGAAGTTTTTCTTGACTCTAGAGCTACTTTCACCAAACAAAAAGATGCCATCAAGGCTAAGGCACTGTCGCTAGAGGTTGCATCAGCAAAACTCTCAAAACACCCACTAGGACCAAGCCTAACTCCTCTGCACAAGGTGATGAAGGCCAAGATCACAAATTCTCTATCATATGGCCACGAGATTATGATGGGCTCAGCAAACATCGTACTTAATAAATTAATCACCAGAATCTTCAAGCGAGCATGGCGCTTACCGAGATCTTCTTCTCCGGCACAAGTCAGACTAGAACTCGGTCGGTTGGACCATAATGGTGTCGAGGCTGGTGCTTTCATTAAGTTATGCAACAAACTGCGCAATTCCAGGGAAAATAGTCTTGAGATCAAACTCTGGAACGAAATATCGACCAGTGTCTCCGTCCAAAAACATCGGCACCACCTGGACCAATCCCTCCAGCTCCTCGGAGTCTCGGAATACTGGGGAACAAACCCCTCACAACAGGCATTGAAGAGCGTAATTAAGAGAAGCGTTCGATCCTGGTCCTTCCACTCCGACAGGGCAAAACTATCCAGAAGGAAGCACGCATGGGCCGTCATCTCAGACTACAAACCAGGAGTTGAGTCATCCTACCTATCAAGTACTTACTCAATATTCTGGAAGGTCAAATTCATGGCCTTAAGGCTAGGCGAATGGCCCTTTTTAAAAATCTACCACAACGGCGGCGCCTTAATCATAAAATCGAATGCAGGGAATGCGGCTACCACTCTGAAAGCCTGGAACATATAGCCTGCGCATGTCCCGCTCTGTTACATGACAGAAGGACCTTATTGAGAGTTGAGTGGATTAAATTAGGCGCTCGCACATGTCGCCAGGCAATAATGGCAGCTATGAACCAGAAAAATATAAAGCTGAACATTCGGTTTACAAAATTTGTTGCTAGAGCTGCAAAAATGTTGGAGAAAGAAAAGGCAGCAATCCTTTCGCCGTTTGGTCCAGATATCATTCTGGAATAAAAACTCCAGCAGCCACCGGCCCCCTCCAGCAAGGTCCACATGGACACCTGGTTCAGCATTTTAAAACCAGCTGTCACATTGACTTGTTCCCCTCTTTTAAACCTTTTTAAAACTATTCTGTGACTGCCATGTCACTTAATGAGCTTGATCTGTAAAAGATACATGCACATCCAGACAATTTTTAAATGTCATCCAATTTTATTGTCAATCTATTGCACTACGGTTGTACTAATCAAAGTTCCTCTTTGCTCCTTTTTAAATTAACATATGTATAGGTGAGTTATAAGGTCTTAACATTTTTGTCATGATTTTAATAAATCAAACAATAAACTTGAATTTGAATTTGAAAAACCAAAGTGGGTGTGGCTGTGAGGGCTTGTGCAAATTGGTGCAACTCTAGGCACTTCCACGTCGTAGCTGCAGCGCTTACCAATAATGCTCAGCTAGTTGAAACAATGACACTTGGCATCCAATGAAACTAATGCGGAAAATACTAATTATTTGCCAAAGATCACAAGTGTCACCCTATTAAATGATTTAATTTGAGAAAAGCGGAAAGAATTCACTTTGCTCCAGCTGACAGTGCCTTTACAGACTGCAGTGTAAGTAGAGAGAGAGAGAGAAACTTGTTTATTTAGACCTTGGTCTTTTAAACAGTACAGAACACATACAATAGGATCAAGAGAAAGTACGAACAGACAAAATTCTACAACATCTTAAATAGATAAAATTCAATGCTTGTTATTGAAAAGTTAAAAGAGGGTGGCGTCCTCAGAAACGCAACATACAATGCACCCTATTTTTACAGAAATCTCATAATCGCTAAAAGAATAAAATTGAAAATTTACTTTTTATAAAAACTTTAAGACGACTTAAAAAAAAAAAATCAATCAGTGCCCCTCCTTCGAAATCTCCCTTCCAAATTCTTTTAAACCCTTCAAAAATGTACCCAGTCCAATTGCGATTTCTAACGTGGGCATATCAGTAAGTAGGCAGATCGCCTGGGCACGTGAGGTTTTCTTATGTGATAGGAATATAGGACGTAAAAACAATTTCCTTATATCGTGTACAAATAAGCAGTCAAGTAAAATATGCAGCATATCATGTCTTAGGCCACGCCCACAGTTACAGTTACCTTCTGGGTCAATCAGTGCAGACTTTAATTTTCCATCTATCTTCCAAGGGTTGAATGTGCCAGTTGCACTTCAGGAAGTCTTTAAAAATGCTTCTGTTTAGGGAAGCCTTAAACACCGCTTAGTGCCACGGCCACACGCTCCTTCTTTATCTACTCTGTTGTTGTTGTCTCCTTCTGCCATGAGCGCCTAGAGACCTGACGGTGATTTGGCGCTATACAAGCTTCAGTTAACAATAACAATAACAAGCCCAACCCGGGTTCTAAGAATTTCATATCTCAGCGCTTGGTTGGGTAGTATGTCCAAATACGGGAACCAGCCATTGTTAACCCATGACTTTTTTAGCCACTGGACTGATTTTTTCTCTGACATATAAACTAGGTCCTGCGCCCTAGCAAGTGACTGGCCTTGTTCCCTAAGAGTTTTCTTAGTAAAATCGGCTATCAAGGCGTCCTGAGAAAATTTCACATTAAGGCGCCCTGTTACTTTCTGGAGAGTTTTACTCACATCCTTTGCCCAGTCAAGATTACTTTTTTGGATCTCATCTCTACACCATTGTGAGACCTTTAGTGTCACACCTGGGTCTTGGCACGTCCAGAATCTTACCAGGGCCATTTGGGATTGTACAGTCCATGAGGTTAGCCCTAGCTCCATTCTTATTGCTTGAACCATAGTACAGTTCGGTAAGGACAATAGCGTTTTCAAGATTTTTCCCTCTTCCTGGTCCCACTCAAGTTTACCGCTCAAGTATAACACCTCAGCCCCATACAATACTTGGGGGGTATCATTGCTCCAAATGCCTTTAACATTGGTTTATGAGTCATGTCACCATATTCTTTATTAAACCTTTTCAACCCACACGTAGATGAAAAAGCTTTGGCTCTTTGAGCCTCCAAATGGGTGCGCCATTTTAGCGCACTATCAAACCAGAGGCCTAGATATCTATATTCCTTGACTGCCTCTAGTTTATCATTACCCAAAAACCAATTAAAGTTCTTCTTACTCTTTCCAAAACATAAAACCTTAGTTTTTTCCATATTTACAGCTAAAATTTTCTTATCACAATTACTTTTAAAAACATTTAGTTTCCTTTGAAGTCCTAGTTCTGTTTAGTCCTGGATCACTAGGTCATCTGCATATAGAAGACAAGGCACTTCATGCCCGCTCATTTTAGGGCTTGCGCTTCTTTCTACTTCAAGTGTCGCAGGGAGATCTGCCAGAAAGATTGAAAATAACAGGGGTGCCAAAACGCACCCCTGTCTAAGGCCATTCCCTACCAATATCTTGTGAGTTAGTGACCCATGCGAATCTCTAATAACCTGGGCCCAATTTCCTCTGTGAAGATCTCTCAAGATCATCAATAAGCCATCCGGAATTCCATATCCTGACAGATCTTCCCAGAGTTTACTACGGTCCACAGAGTCTAACGCGGCCCGAAAATCAACGAAACAACAGTGCAACTTCCCATTTTGTTCTATTGATTTCCGGGCCAGAGCCCATAGAGCAAAGCAGTGGTCTATTGTAGAATGGCCTTCTTTAAACCCGCCTTGTTCACTGGAATAATTGCTCCCTCCTCTGCCCAAGTCTTTAACCTACCTAATATTATTTTAGCAAATATTTTTTATCCAATATCAAGTAGGTTAATAAGTCTATAGTTCCTTGGTGCGTTGATGTCCCCTTTTTTATGGATCGGTCGAATTATCGCACCTTTCCAATTGCTTGGGACTATCCCTGATTCTAGGATTACTAAGAACATTTGGGAGAAAAATGTAGCCCACCAGGATGTCCGTGACTTAATTATCAGGGCAGGCAGGTTATCTGGGCCTGAGGCTCTTGTTAAGTTTAGGGTTTTTATCGTGTTAAGTACATTTTCTTCTGAGAAGTCTGGTTTTAGGTCATCTACTAGACCTCTACAGTCCCCTTGTACTTCCTCTTCGGTTTCTCTCCCCGGAGGGTATAGTTCTTTCAAATAATCCTCCCAGGCACCCTCGTCTACCACGCAGGTCATTGAAGCAGCTGAGGCTTCTGTTACTGAACGGAGTAGATTCCAGAATAATCGTATATTCTTGGATTCTATTGCCTCCAGCAGTTTCCCCCAGCAGTTGTCCTTATGGGCTCTTCTTGTACTATGAAGAAGCATGGTATATTCTTTCTTTAATTTTACAAGATATTCAGCTCTAGATTTATCAAATTTTTTACGCAAACTGCGCTGTTCTCGCCTTAATTCTCTTTTCTTATTTAAACAGGCTGCATTGTACCAACTTCCCTTCCTAACCTGTGTGGTTTGTATACTCTTAGTAATCTTTACGTCTGTTCTAAGTTCGACCTTGATACTTTGTACCACTTGGTTTATCTTTTCAATGTACCAGTCCAGATCCAGACCAGCTGCACATCCTAAAACGATGTTATGTTGGAGCCTGGTTAATTTATCAATATATTCTTCGGTTAACCGTGTTGTGATGCACCTGGGATAGTTCATCTGTGGTATAATTACTTTTTCAGCAACTGTCTGATGGGAATGTACCAGTTCCAGTTCTAGAATATTGTGTTCACTATTTTCTATGTGGTTAACCGTAAAGCCCATTATTATGTTAAAGTTCCATGCTGGAATAAAGACATAATCTATGGGACAATTTTGTGTACCTTGTTTAAAGGTTTTCTTTGCCGGGCAATCTTGTGGAAACCTACCGTACAAACAGAAAAAACTTTTATTCGCTAGGTAGTTCCCCAAGCTTACATCATTCGTCGAACACAGACTTTCGGGGAAACTTTGCTTGTATTATATCATAAGATTCTAAAATATCCTGATACATGAGATCCTGCCGCTTAGGGTTAAGTTTATGATTAAAATCTCCGCCAACAAAATCAAATCTGAATCGTACTTTTAACACAGTAAATCTAAATCATTTTAAAAAAGACTCATTTCAACTTCATATTCCTCCTAGGCCCCCCCATTGCATATATACATTTAGAATCAGCATATTTTCTTTCTTATTTCCGACTGCAATTAAAGTTATTCTACAGCAGAGCAGCCATTTACATGTTACAGTGAGCCGGGAGAAATTTTCACCAAATTTGTAGATAGTAAAGTCAATAAACCCCCTGCTGGGCGTCCTGATCTAGATTTTACTACCGGTTGATAGGCTTGACAGAACCCATCCACTACAGGGGGCTCGCCACATAGCCAGGTCTCCTGGATACAGATGATCGCATTATTTTTTGCCAGATCTTTTAGCCTTTCAAGTTTTATTTGGTTTCCTAGACCATTTATTTTCCAGGAGACCATTTTTAAGCCATGTGGCTGCCCCTTTACCTATTCTACGTCACTAAGGGGCCCAAACCTATTAGATTCCTCTAAGTACCACTGGGAAGGTCCTGGGAGGCTGGTATTAAGGCTCCAGTTCTTCCAAGAGTCCTCCGGAGCAGAGTTATTTATTATAATATTAAGGTTTCCCGGGCCTTGCCCTAAACCTCTTTCTACAAATCTTACTTGCCTTTTACCAAGTCCTGCATGGTACTTTAAGAAATCTTTTCCTTGCTGAACACTTTCTTCAGCCCCTACTTCTTCAATAGGTACTAGTCGAATCCCTGCTTTTAATATCTCACTACCCGCTCGTTCAATGGCTATTTTTACCAACTCAGAGTAAACTTGTACCTTAGTAAGCTCTTTTCCATCAAAAGTTGTTTGAAAGCCCACCTGT
This sequence comes from Lissotriton helveticus, assembly GCF_964261635.1. NCBI lineage: Eukaryota > Metazoa > Chordata > Amphibia > Caudata > Salamandridae > Lissotriton > Lissotriton helveticus. The sequence continues at coordinate 715,374,412 of NC_136070.1, forward strand.
CTGAGATCTTTTGTGCCGATACCTTTCAGGTTGGGGCAATGGGCGAAAGAATTAAGAAGAAGTGCTCTATTTAAGTACGAAATCTTCTTCATTTTTTTCCCTCCCCTTCCAATTTTTACTTGCTCAAAATACAGCCATTGTTTCCTTTAGACTCCATTCCATTTGCCTTTGACCCTCTATGTGGTTGTTGTATTTTAGTTTTAACCTCATAGGCTTTCTCGTTAAGTTGTATCCCCTTGTTATTTTGTTTCCTACTGCCATTATCCTGTATTACTCGATTCATTGCTGGCTTCTCTGCGCTTCCCATTCTTGCATTGCTCACTCTCTCTCTCTTATTTTTTTGAGGCTTACGTTTTGGCACTTGTTCCGTTAAATCTAATGATTCCCCCATCTCGGTCCTTTTTCTCACTACTCTGCCTTTACTCTTTCTTTGCATATCTCCACTAATAGGTCTCCCCTGTCTTGATAAAGTATAACTCTTATATACACCCCTTCTTTTTATCAGCATAGGCCATTTTGAGATGTACACTTCATGATTTACATCTGTGGGTTCTATGTTCCCAACCTCCATCACAATTGGGGTTACAGCTGGGGGTTCTTTGTTCCCAACCTCCCTCCCAGTTGGAGTTATATGTTCAGGGTCAGGGACTGGTCTAAGCATTAAGGGCATTTGACTCTTGATTCCTTGTAGTTCACCCTGAATTTTTAAGAGGGCTGCGAATTCTGTGTTTTTAGTGTATCATGATTTAACATTGTCACTTCAAGGATTCCCTGGAGAGTTTTTTGCAATATTAGTATCAGATCCAGCATTGAGGAGGCCGGATTTGTAGAGGACTCCGGATTCATCTGTGAAAATTGATTACAGTCTTTAGTCCCCTTGGACCCTAAAGTATGCTCTTTGTGCTCGTCATGTCCTTTCGAGTTTCCATTCAGAACCAAGTCGTTCAAATCCAAGTCATCTTCCTCCTCATGTCCTTGGATTTTACTATTTACTTCCTTAGAGTCATGGAGCAAAGACAACTTTGGGGACGAGGATAGCCGAGGTGACATTGTAGTACCAATGTGAGTTGTTAAAAACTGTAGTGATTGGTTAATTAGATTATCAGGGTCCACCATTTGGTCATCAAAGATGACAGAGGAGCCTCCCTTCCAAGATTCCCCCCCGGCTGATTCCAGGTCAGGTGCGAGGGGCTTAACTGGAGAGAAGACCCTTTTGAAGTGTTTTCCAACAAAGTCTTTCAGAGGGTTTGAAGCTTTGCCACCCATATGTCCCACTTGCGATTGCTCATTGGGTATTTTCTCTTTTTCCTTTTGGATACGTTTAGATTTTGGTTTTGACCCGGGGTCCACCGAGCTTCCTCCTGACGAGTTTAGATCCATTGGGGGGGTTTTAGAAGACTTTGTCTTTACCTTTGCCTGGCCCAAAACACTTTTGTTCTTCCTTGGCGCCATCAGATGGGCCTTAGAGATACGACAACGCTTAGTTCCGGCTGATTCAAGCCCCTCAGCCCTAGACACTGCACTCCGAACTGGGGTGAACTATTTGCATCAATGAAAAGATAGAATAAATTGAAAGGGGGAGGGAGCAAAGAGACACCCTTTACCCCACTTACCTCTGTTGTGCTTTTGTAAATGGCCTGTACCGTGCCAGAGCCCGTTTGCTGCTTGCCCTTGTGAGGCCTTTTCCTCTCCTTAGCTCTTCAGGTAGCTGGGGCCTCTTGCGCCTTTTTCCAGCGCTGTCCTCCGATTTAAGCCAGCCTCTCCCTTTCTTTACCACTCACTGCAGACTCGCGCTGTGGGGCTGAGCTGCGGAGTGCGACGGGAGGATTCCAACGTCTACTCCCTGGGCACCGCTTCTTCCCACACCAGCGCTATTGCAGTAGGGGGGGCCGAGCGGCCGCAATGCCGCTACGCTGCACTATGCCGGGCCGTGTCCAAGCTTCTAGCTTCTGTTCCGCTGCACTCGCGGCTCTCGCGGCTCTTCGGTCACGTGGGGGCTCCCGGGTCACGGTGCGGCACGGCAATACGCAACTACGCAACAGTCGCGCAGCACAACAGAGTCACGCAGCACAACAGAGCTTAGCACTCTTGCTCCAGTGTAAGCGAAAGTAATTTGTCTTAATGTTATCATCACTGCAAGAACCTAGGGAGGAAATACTTGAATACAAAAATGTTATTTAAAACCCCGAGCCCAAATGAACTTTGGTGAAAAAGCTTCACGAGATAAATATGTGGAAATCCATCGATAAGGCTCAAGTCCTCAACCAGCTGAATTAAGCCACACGCCCATGCAACACGTCCTCACCATCATCTTTAGGGCTTATAGGAACACCCCTCGCCGCTCCATGTGAAATGTTCTTCAGCGCAAGGCTTTAACACACGTGGACTTAAAGGGATTTTCCCCGAAAAGAACATTTGAATCTCTTTTGCTCAATAAGGGCCTTTCAGGTCCAAAAGAGGAATGGCCTCAAACGCCACGCAAGGGAATCAAGTGTATTTGCTATATGCCAATATAACTGTATATTTTACATTAAAGATGTATGGAAACATCTGTAAAACTGAATAATCGCATATGTAAATCAAAATTATCTGAAAGCTACATTTTGATAGACACTGCCCCTTTCTCTAATAATCAGCCAGATGGCAGTTAACTAAAACTGTACCCGGATCATTTTTCGCAGTTGACCTGCTGTGGTAATGAAGTGACACATGAGGTTAGACTCACACAAAAAAGTCAAATACGGTCGCTTTCATGACAGAGTCCCTGTGTGGTAAAATAACCCTATTTCGGTCCCCCGTTTAAGCCCTCTGTTACAGCCCAATAAACGTTTGTATCTTAGTCTGAGTGGGCAGAAATAAGGGCAGTGTGCGGCGTGGCGCGGGCACCTGTGTGAGGGACGTGTGGTCTCATGAATGCCCAGACGTAATGGGAGATAACAAACAAGCATTGGCCATGGCTTCAGAGTGCTCACACAAAGGTGCATATATTGTATTTGCATGCACACATTCAACCCAGAACACGGCCGGTACCGGCTCGGGGAGGAGGTACGTGCGGGGGGGGGATGGGGGGGTTAATTTAATGAATAAAAGAACTTAGCAGGCATCTCCTCCGGCTCCGGTCCTGCGTCGCATCACGTCACCTCTGCAACATGGTGGAAGTAACTTCTCCCCGCTCTTTTCTTTTGCCAATTAGGAGACTTGATGCAACGGGGGCGGGTGGCTGAACTTTGTTTACTCTGTCCTGGCATTTGATAGGGCATGGGGCGACTTTGCGCAAAACGCATCACCGCCCGAGCAGGAGCCTATCTTCAAACTCCTGCACTACACTGGGCATGCGCAGCATACCTTTATGGTTTGTGAATATGAGTGAGGGGCAATGCTCCTCTCTCACATGCCCAGACCATCTTCTGAACTCATGCTCATCTCTGCCTGCGTGCGCTGGTCGTGACATGCGCACTTTCACCAGTGAAGCGCACAGGCGGGCCCGGAAATTTAAACACACAAATTGTAAGCTGTCAATTCGTCTGCTTACATTTCTGTTCACCTGATGCCCAATTCTTTTGTGGGGCGCTGCCCCAAAGCCCCTATGGACCTGCCGCCCCTGCCTTAGCCATTGTCCCGTCAGACGAGAATTTGGAGTCAACGTGCATGCATTTAGAAATGTACCTACTAATTCCTTTCCAGGTAATTCTCCAGAGCTTGCATCAACTCTATTAAGAAACAGAATCAGGGTTTTACACTTCCTGCATTTTATTGTCTCCAGCCTGAATTCTTTTAGTTAGCCTTTGACGTTCAGTTTTTGGACAATGTAAAATGGTGTATCAAAACGAATCAAATTTTCATTAGGCCGCATAAAAGTGTATTCTTCCATACAAAGTGGACTTTTTAAAATGTATTTAACATCCTTACGTAGCGCATGTAGGAAAGTAGGATCTGCTTCTTTTGGTTACCCCCACTTTTTTTGCTAAATGTGATACTGTTTTTGACTAGTCTGACTGGGATCCTCCTAATCAGGACCCCAGTCTATCTGCATTTTCCCTAAACTGTTATGTTATGCACTTAGGTACATTCCAGATTGGATACTGGGGTGCCCTTGTCAGTCCCTAGTATATGGTACCCATGTACCCAGGACATAGTTACCCTAGAAACCTCCCATGGGCTGAAGCATGTATTATGCCCCCCATAAGAGACCATGCAAAAGGGAACCTACAGGCCTGCCATTGCGGCCTGTGTACATTGGTGCATGCACCACTTACTTAAGATATAGATTTACTATATCTAAGGGTCACTGCACTTAAAACCTATAAGTCACCCCTATAGCAGGCCTTAACAATCCTGAAGGCAGGGTGATTGGTTCTAAGTGAGAGGGTGCCAGTGCATAAGCAGGACACCCATGCAGCCTACGGAGTCCATTCTCCCAGGTTGTCAGTGAGGCAGACATTTACGACATATAGAGTGGCATTATGTGACCATGTGATGACCAACTCTAAAACAGCTGAAACGTACCCTCTCGTGTTTGGTGTCAAAAATTGTGGAATCATACCCCCACACTCGTAACTGGTGTGGGAGGTATGATTCCACCCCTCCGAAGCGAGCTTCGTTGAGTCCCTGGTTTTTCTGGTACCAACCTTCTAGTCCCGGGCAGTACAAAATGGTTGCTGCCGACCAGAGACACATTTCTGCCCTCCTGCTGCTGAGCCAAGCTCGAGCAGGGGAAGGCAGAACAATAGGCATCATATCACAGGGAGGTGTGACCACCTACCAGACAGGATTTAGTGTATTAGGGCTGGGTGGGTATTCTTGCCAGCGAACGAAAATCTGCATGGGGGGCACATTTGGTGTCCCTGTGCATAGTCCAGTTCAAACCAGTCCTTGGAGCCATTGGCTCCTGCTCTGGTGCGAAACTGGACAAAGGACATGGGAGTAACCTCCCCACTGTTCGACCCTCCCCTAGGTGGGTCCCCTGAATCTGTCCAACCCTCTCCTGTGGGAACAAAAAGGCATAACTTTCTATAGGGCCCTAGATTCGACGTGGACCAGATCTGAACCAGAAACCGCTGAACATCGACCGTCTGGACACTCTGGACTTCGCTGGACTTCGTTTGGCCCCGACTTCATTTCCCTCTCAGTCTGAAGCATCTTTTGTGCCCGTGCACCAATCAGGATCTGTGCATGGGCTGTGGAGCTTCAAGGGAAACCAAAGCGATCTCTCTTGTAATGAAGGAGTCACTCCCCTGCATTTGCAGGAACTGCAATACTGCTGACTGGTCTACTGACCCTGAACTCCTATGGACTCTGAATGCTTCATCAACACAAGGGGTGGGTCTGTACATTCCACAAGGTCTGAGCTGCCATCTCACCAAGTTTGAGGTCAGAATTCCTCATGGGTGCTGCAATACCCGAACCCCGGTGCATCCGGTACATTTGCAAGTGCATATGCTTGTTGGCGTTTCCCGAACAAGTGCATTGGGCTCCAAGTAGCCTCGCCTCTGGCACCATTTGCTACCAAGAACTCAGGCCTCCTCACACCAAGTGCTCCGTGGGCTGCTGTTTGGTGAAATTGCTCGAGGACATTTTGCGACTCCTGTGCCTCCGGCCAGTGGGTCCTTTGAGGTTCAAATTTGCTTTTCTTGGGCTCCCCTAGTTGCTCCAGGCTTGCCCTGACTCCTCTGTTTGGTGAGTCTCCTGGACCTTGCTGGTCCAAACCGAACACATCCTTAACTTTCTGCATAGGTTGTCGATGCCAAGGCTTGTTGGTGCTCCAGCCAGACACCGACCCCTCAGTACTCGACATCCTTTGTGGGACAGCTTGTGTACAGCTCCTGGTCATCCTCGATGTCTCCTGGTCCCCGTGGCTGCAGAGTCAAGAACTCCATCAACGCACCTGATGCATCCGACATTGGTGGGCATTCGTCTACCAAGCCCCTGGTCACTCTGGAGTGACCCAGACTCTGTCCCCTCTGCTTTCTGGTACTCTTCGACAAGTATCCACCTTTGGATTCCAACAGACACTTTTCTTCATTCCAGCAGCGGCTCTTCTTCAAAGTCCTCCATTGGGTTCTACTGAGGTTTCCAACGCCACTTCGGACCTTTGCACACAGCTTCCCTGGGATAGCTAACTCTGGTACTTCAGTGTCCACAGGTGGGGTGGATTTCCAACCTCCTAACTTTTATGGGGGTTCTTCGAAGGCCACTGGGAAGGGTCCTTAAACTTTAAAACTTCAACTGCGACTTTCCCATACAATTGTACGGAGCACGCAGTGGTGTTCCCACATGGCACTTGTCCTCTGTGGGGTCCCTTCTTACTCACCTTGGGTGGTTCCTTGGGGTCCCAGCGATTCTACATCCTCTAGACACTGTCTTGACTTGAGTCGTGGTTCTTGTACCACTATTTTAGTATGAGGTTTGGTTCCCCCCTGGGGCCCACTGTGTATTAGTGCTATTTACTATCATTTCTGTGCTTAAGTATTGTGTGCTTTGTGATTACCTCTGTGTAGGAGATATTGTGTCGTACTAGAGAGTGTTATAATAATAAATACATATTTAAATAACTACTGTGTGGTTCTCCTTTCATTTAACCAATACTATAAGGTTGCATTCTGGTAAAACAAGTTGCTTAACATTCCTTCAAGACTAAGCCTGAAGTCTGCTCTCCACAGCTACCACTTTCTAGCTTTCTGAGGTTATCTTTGACCTCTTAAATCACGATAAGGGTTGTTTGGGCTGGTGCTAGGTGCCCACTTTAATTAGTAGACAGCATATACCAGGCCAACTTCTCACAGCACACTAGCACTCAGAGACATTTAGGTTTATACATCAAACATTGACTCCATAAATATAATGGTTTAAGGAGATAAACAGTGAAGACAAAACAGCAACAATAATTTTATCTGGATGGGATTTAAGGGGAATATGGCGTGGGAGCACCAGTGCAAGGAGAGAGTAACAAGCAAACAGCACCAGTCCAAGAAAAGATGGGATACGTGAGATTTCAAGCGTTTTATGTGAGTGGGGAGTGTATGTGTGTGTGTGAAGGGGGGTCTGGCCCATGCAACCTTGGCACTTAAGACAGTCTGCAGGTCAATCCATAAAAGGAAGTGTCAACTGAAGTGGGAGGAATTAAATCTACTAAAGAAGTCTAAATGTATCCTCTTGCTGGAATCAAATATCAGTAGAACACCTGAGCTTGCATTTGCAACATTTTATTCCAGGGTAACAAAGCTGTTGCTGGAATAAAATTAGTTTTTCACTCAGCATAAGCCACTGCTTAATTTGTGCCAGTAGTTTCAGGTTCTCAGCATGCCACTCGTTTTGGGGACCAGGACGTATTTTTCATGATCAGACTTTGACCCAGAGCAAGAGAGAGGGGGGCTGAAGAACCAGGGATAAAAGGAGAAAGCTGGGATCAAAGAAACATGCATGACTGAGATGAAGAGACATGAAGTGCAGGATGGTGGATGAGGTATGAGGTGGAATCACGACTATGCAATCCCAGCATTCTGCAGCACCAGCTGTAGACACACCTAAGAAAAAGTCTCGGCCATTTTGTTCTTTTTATAAATCAAGTATGTTGCAAATTACCAGACTTGGTTAGAATGTGATGTAATATTACAAGCCGTGTTGATAAAGAATCACAGGAATATAGCATAAAACTCCAAGACTTGAGCCTTGAAGATGTGTGTCCATTTTCCCAGCCAAGACTGCACAGATGACAGCATATACCCGGAGACAAGCTGAAACAGTCTAGTTTGAATTCAATTTTTAGACAGTATTGGACCATTTAGTCTCCTATTATTTCAAGACAGTGGTGTGGGAATAGATGTCCCTAAAGTGAACCCTTACAGGTATAACTAAAGGTCATCTGCAAGTTAATACCATCATTTCATCTTCAATTATATTAAGCTTTTATGTTTCCTCCAAACCTTTCTGGCACAAACAGGACATTTATTGCAATCTCGAAATTAGATTATTGTGATTCACTTCTGTTAATGTCTTGGAGCGTGTATGCCCTCTGCTTGGTGTCATACCATGTCACCTGCTCTGAATGCGATTATCTTTAATCTTTCTTAACAAGTTTCACTCTAGTTTGCGCGCAGAAGCCTGGGCCTGTCTCTTGAAATGAGTGAGGTTCTGGACCTGCCCTTTGACATGGAGGGGTGCATCAAGCATGCCCTCCTTGTACTGGCAGAGGAATACTCTCTTTGTCATGAGTTTAACACATGGAGCGTAGTGAAGAGTACTTGTTGCTAAACCTTTGTATCTTTGTCACTGGGGGGGTGGGAGGGGGCTACTGGCCCACTCATGTAAAGTTCTGCTTCTAGGTCAGATCATAGTGCTAACTAACCCTGCGCGAAGTATGCGCTACGCTCGCGTAGTTTGCGCAGTTTGCGCTACTTTGCACTACGCGTATTGCACGTAGCACAGTGCAAACACGCATAGCGTAGCGGTCATTTTTTGCTAGTTCGTGGTCCTCAACGTCAAGTTGGCGACTGCGAGCGAGAAAAATGACATCCCGGCGAGACTTTTTCCTCGTTCGCGATCAGCAACATCAAGTTGCCATCCAGAGCATGGAAAATAAACCTCCCGGTGAGATTCTCAATGCGGGGAGGTCAGGTTTCTCATTGCGAGTGGTCGCGTATGCTCGCGACCGCTAGCGATGAGAAACTACCAGTCCGCGTTGAGAGAGCTGCAGCTCGAGTACAAATCTACTCGAGAAGCAGAAAACGACTGCTTGCACTGTGCAAGGCTAGACAAAAGTTAAGTCTGAAGAGCTGCCTCGAAAGGACACTTAAAAGGAGAATCACTCCAAACTGGTTTTGAAAGTGCAGACAGTGAATCTGCATTTCCTGTCTACTTTGGGTGTATTCAAATGGGACCCACTTGTAGTTCTAGTTCCAAGTTCTCTCTGAACAAGAAAGGGAGTGATCCACAGAGTACTCAGAGAACCGTGGTGCAAGGAGAAATGGTGTCTGGTTGACAGACAACTTCCCAGAGATTAGAAAACACCACCTGAGTCTAGCTCTTGCTGCAAGAGTGGATTAACAGGGTTGTAACCTGAAGTATCTCGAATCCTGACTGCCTGCCTGCTGAGAGAAGGAGGGACTACTTGACTGTCCAGAAGGCTCATGGTGCCTCATAACGGGAGCGGTGGATCTGTGGGACACGTGGAGTAGTGGGAGTGATGGTGCACCACTGTGTCGTCAGACTCCAGACTCTTGTGATTCTAGACCAGAATTGGGAAGACGCAGTGCAATCTGAGCTGCCATGCCTGAAGTGTTTAACTGCAGCATGACCTGAGTCACTGTGCCCAAGTAACTGACACTGGAGTGATGTGAGCAGCTGCACAAGACGTAATCACCTACGATGTGAAACGTGCCATGGCACAAGAAGGAATCTACTGTGGCGTGCTCTCAGCCACAGCAGAAGTAGCAATCACCTGTTGAGTCTTTGGCAGTAGCACAAGAAGCAATAGCCTCTAGCCAGACCTGAGCCATAGTTTCCCACACACCTGATGAGGCCACACACATCACCTCACCTGTGACAAGGAACTTAGGATGCACGTGGCCGCAACCATCTGGACCTGACCGCATATGAGATGCTTTCGATAATCTGAGCAGCTACAGACATAACCGTGGAGAGGGCTAAACAAGGATGACTGCCTCATATGCAGACTAGAAGCAGGTAAACCACTGCGAAGATTTGGAGCAGGGCTGCCAAGAAGCATCAGCTCAATCTGTACATTCACATCCGTGCTGTGTGAGAAACCATGCCAGGGACTAACAAACTGTACACTATCTTAAGAGTGTCAGGGGGGAAACTCCACCTCACCAGATTCTAGCTACAGCATGTCTAAAGCTGGAAATCTACATAAGCCAAAGTGAGGACCTTGGAGCCATAGCAGGGAGAAGTGCCAATCGACTCTCTCACCAGGACACTCATGTGCATTATGTACATATCAATGAGAGGTGTTTATTCTAGTGTGAATAAGGTACTTTTCTTTTTGAAAGTCAAGGAACAGTTTGGACCATCCTTTACTGCACGGATGCAAGTTTGTTGAGAGCTTAGCTCAAGCACCTCCACACTATCTCCATTGGAAGTCTGGAACTACTCGCCACTGCTACCACTGAGAGTCAAGTACTGAAGGGGTTGTTTTTGGCCCAGTTTAAAGAGCCAAAGTGGGACATAGCCCTGGAACATTGACAACAAATTACCTCAATCCCACCATTTAGGCCCAGTAGGAACTTATTATCCTGCGCTCCCCTGAAGCGAGTTTGATATAAGGTCTACAAAAAGGACTGCTGAGAAGTTGCAGCTGATCTAGAACAAAGCTGTTAACTCTGGTCAAATTTTGCTATAAAGGACTACATCATGCAAATGCCAAGACTTCACAGGCAGCCAAAGCCGGCCTAACCCAATACAAGAGTTTAGCACTGGTCACAGATCTAATACTAAGACCCCACACTAAATCCAGTGTTGGCTAGTACTAAAGAATATGGTAGGGCGTGAATGTGCCAAACTCACCATTGATAATTCTCCCACAGGTTCAGCACTTCTCTCCTCGATCAGCTTCCTTGAGCGTGAAAGGGAAGGACTTCCTTCCTGCTCAGTGGAACACCAACAACCAATCCTGGAGCTGCTCTCAAGCTGTTTTTAGCATGGGAGCAGCTACAGGATTTGTGAAAGCAGGCAAACCCAGAGCTCATTTTGAGGCTGAGGGCAGCAATCCACTGGCTGTTCCACAGCTATGGGTTTGCTGTGTCTAAATGCGCATGTCGGACTGGCTGTAGCAAACCAACCAGTCAACCCGACATGCGCATTGCAGGGACAGCTGTAATCCTGCAATCAAAGGATTCAGCCCCACTCCCTGCACTCACACTGCGGCTTATAAATAAAATGGCAAAGACATGCAATTTTACCTATTTGTGTGTGCCTATTACGCTTGCACCAGGTGGGGCGATGCTCCTCCGCTCTTTAGGAGGAGCCACCTTGACTACATCAAATGCAGACCGCAACTCAAGTAGACCTTTGCAGTCAGAATACAAAAGACTCTCAGAAGGGTACGGAATACAAAAAGCCTGAGCCGGTATGTTTTTAAATTTCTGGCCACCACATTGGGGAGCAATCAATGAACATTCTTACAAACACTATGTTAACTTTTGTCTACCAGGAAATCATCAAAATCCTTCTCTTATTTAAATCTTTATTATCTCCTAGATGCACACAAAACGGACATGCCTAACACAGTTTGTCAGCGTATTATTAGTCCAATTATATGGATGACAATGCTTACCTTTAGCAACTGGATGACAGTTGGAAAGAAAACCAATCCGGAAACCTGCCATCTAAGCCTACTTGGTTTCATGATGTAAATCAGAGAACTATAATTAATTGCATCAAAACCTGTCACAGGATCTAGGTAGACCAACTGACAGGCACCACCTCCTATCAAATAGGCAATGAGTTATCCAAACTCTGAATGGTGCTACCTTCGGTGCTTTAGACAAACCGGGGAGTCATTTTACAAAGCTGCCACTTACCTGATAAGACGCCGCCACCGCCAGGAGTCATCTAGGGGCTGCCACTTACCTGAGAGGACGCCGCCCCGCCAGGAGTCATCCAAACACTGCCAAACCGTGCCGCCGCCCCGGGACTACGATTCCCGGTCGCCTCAGCAGCGGCGCGCTCTCCTGACACCGTGCCAGCGCCAGGAGGTGCACAAAAGCAGAGCTATGCCCGACGGAGTGGGGGAGTCATTTTACAAAGCTGCCACTTACCTGATAAGACGCCGCCACCGCCAGGAGTCATCTAGGGGCTGCCACTTACCTGAGAGGACACCTCCACCGCCAGGAGTCATCCAAACACTGCCAAACCGCGCCGCCGCCCCGGGACTACAATTCCCGGTAGCCTCTGCTGACACCGCGCCAGCGCCAGGAGGCGCACAAAAGCGCAGGACTAGCCGGACGAAGCCCGGACAAAGGGCGGACAGTCTGAGACAGTCCGAGACTGAACGTGACTGGGCTGGGCCAGGATCCTTGCTGCTGTTGCTGTGGATCATCTGTGGTATCCTCATAGTAAGACTTACTGAAGCCAACATTATTGTGGTACTTTTGTGCTTTTGTTCTATTAGCAATCGCTATTCATTTTTTGCCCTAGGGCTACCAGTGCAAGCTCGCTACCTCCTTACTGTGTGTAATATGTCCAAGCAAAAGTCTTCTTCTGTTTCTAATACTATGGACAATTACCTAGTGCAGGTTGTGAGTAAAATTAACAGCACGAGAAGGATATCACTGGGTTTGAGTTCTCCTCCCATTATCCCCACACAGAGCTCTCTCCCAGAACCCAATCCGATAGAAGTCCCGATACAGGTGCATAGCAGTGATGTTCCAGATATTGCGTCTCCCCTTGATGAAATTTTGACCAAAACATACCTACTATTGTTAATTTAGATAATGACTCCTTAGATCAGTCAAACATGATAGAAGATAATTCCCCCTCCCCTGTGCCCGTCCGTGTAACTAGAGCAGTTAGAGAATGTAGAAAAGGTCAGAGTAAACGTGGTGGGTTACGCTCTAGTAGGAAAAGGAATGCCTCTCCACCTAAAAATATGGCTACAAAAGAGGCAATTGGGGAGCATGGTGGGAAGGAGATAATGGAGGATGATCAAATTAAAAAATTAGTGAGTATGATTGACTCCAAGATCAAATGCATTATCAAACCGTTGGTAGCTAAAATCGACCAGCTAACAGCTGAGGTAAATAGGCTAGGGGGACTCATAAATAAGACTGTGGAGAAGGTGGATAACATACCAATTCTAGTTTCAAACTGAGTTTAACCAACTGTGAATGTCCTTGGGGTTGGGTTAGGGGGTAGGGATAAGGTGGTATCAAATCCTCCCCCTATGCAGCACCAAGTACTTAGTGATGTGCAGGTAACAGTCAATGAAGACCTCCCATTAAAATCCACTGGGACGGGTTTAGAGAAAGGCTCAGTCCAACTCATTGTAGAGGCCTCCCCCATTGTCCTGGTCTTGGCTAATGTACCTCCCTTAAAACCGGGCCAAGCAGAATCTACTTCCTCCCTGATTAGCAAATCCTTTCACTGGTTATCTAACAACATGATGATATCCCCATGGGGAAAACAGCAGCTAGCTGGGGAAATTACTATGGCAAGAAGGGTGGACTGGATAGGGAATAGTGTGAAAAAATGTAAAGGAGATTGTGTAGTTTTGCATTTTCTAAGTCCAGAAGTACTCCCAGATGTCTTGAGAAGTTTATTTCCCCCACAACGCAGGAGCACTGACATCATCCTGCTAACTCTAGATTTTTTCTATCGTAGAGGTAGCACAGGGAATCCAAATATATTAAAGACAAAGTGGAACCCAGTGTTAAATAAGTGGGGCAGGGGTCCCCAACCCAGCGAATGGGGAATCAGTCTTGAAAATAGATATGCGGCACTGTCAGACCTGAACGAATGTGATTGACTTAAGAGGGCAGACAGTGTAGCACTAAATGAACCAGCCGAGCTAAAAAGAACACATACTCCCATAGATGAGGGGATTGGTATTATAAATGTTATTTCCTTGACCCCAGGGAAAAGGGTAGTTGATTCAAATATCTTGGTAAATAGAAAGGAGAATAAATACTCCGAGCTACAGTCTGTCTCCATCTTGACAGTACCACATTTTGTTCCTGGTCCAGTAGTATCCTCACCCGAACCATTAGGTTACCATTGTATTAATATAGAATCAGAACTAGGGCAGGAGGATGACACCCAAGGTATATTAACAACCCGGGCCCCTGTATGCTCAGTAGCAGATGAAGTAGATGAGGAAGGGTTGTCCTTTCTTTCCTGGAATATTGCTGGAATTACCAATAAATTGTCATCACCAGAATGGTGTAACTTTATAGATCAATTTGACATCCTACTGTTCCAGGAAACATGGTCAGTGACCCCAGTACATCATCTAGGGTTTCTGAATTTCCAAATCCCAGCCACAAAAAATCCAAAAGGTCGCCCATCAGGGGGCCTAATAATTTGGGTCCGCCAAACATTACGCTGTAAAATCCAGCAAAGGAGTTCTCCACTAGATGACATTTTGTCAGTTAACCTTACATGGGCTAACGGATTGGGGGTGGTTATATTCAACATCTATGCTAGGGGAGTAGCGGGAGGTCAAACATATGAAGTAATCGCCGCTCTTGACCTTGAGCTCGAGGCACTCCCAACACAACTGTCCTTTATTGTGGGGGGTGATGTTAACATCACATTTGAACCGCTTGGTCAAGAAGACCAAATTTTAGCAGAAGAGGAGGATAGTAAATGGGGTGTCCCCCAGCTAGAACTACCTGTAGTCAGAAGATGGACAGCGGTGGCCATCCAACTGAAGGCCCTTTGTCTAGCAAGAGGACTCAGAGCAGCTAATGGACGCACCCCTTCAGATCGCCAGGGGAATAAAACATTTGACAATGGCAGGTTCTCTAGTCGAATAGACTATTTTCTAGTCGATATAAGAGAATGGTACAGGCTGCCTGATATGGCTGTAAAAAACAGGATGGAGAGTGACCACAACCCTCTCTGTATGGTCTTTAAAGCAAATATGGGGTTAAGAGAACCAAATTATGGGGGTGGCAAAGTCACCTTAGACATTGTAGCCTCGAATAACCTGCGCCATATAAAATGGGGTAGATTAATTGAGAACTCAGAGAGATTGGAGGAACTTAAAAAAGTGGTGGTTGATGAAGTGAGTAAGATAACTTCATACTCCACAAATCAAAATGTTCCTGAAATTATGCTTGAGGCCCATACGAATCTTTTTGCCAAGCTCCAGGAGTTTTTCAAGAAACGCATAAAATTACATAATGTTCATAAAAAATTACCCGTAATGGGATGGTATGATAAGTCCTGTAGAGTAGCTCGCCAGAATCTCAGCACCGAACTTAGAAACAAGAACATTCTAGGTGTGAGAAAGGCGAGGGACATCTATAGGAAGGTACAAAAAGAGGCTAGGAAACATTGGGATGAGGCCCACTGGCGTGATCTTAAATTGGCCTGTGATGCAAAGAACCAAAGCCAATTTTGGGCATTGGTCAAGTGGGATAGAGGGGGGGTGGCACAACCCCCGCAAAACAACGTTGCCAAAAACCAGTGGGTAGACTTCTTCAAACCACAATATGCACGTGATCCAACGGAAGGAGAGTGTGTATTACCTCCTACAGTTTTTTATCAATATGATTTATTTACTAAAAAAGATGTTAGCATAGCGTTAGATTACGTGACAGGGGGCCGTGCCCATGGAATGGATGCCATACCTGCTGATGTATTTTTAAGCGATCGATTGTCTTGGTGTCAGTATTTTGAGTGGCTAGCTAATTCTGTGGCCAGGGGTGCACCAATACCGACCTCATGGAAGGGTGCAGAAATAATTCCAGTTTTAAAAAAGGGAAACAAATCATTACCTAGTAATTACAGACCTATCAGTCTCATAGACTCTGCTCAAAAGTTAATAGGTCGACTAGTGCAAAACAAACTGCAAAGTTGGATTGAGGAAAATGATATTTTATCACCTTATCAAGCCGGTTTTCGTCCTTGTACAAGTTCAGTTGACCAGGTCTTTTTTTTCATAGCTCTATACTGGAGGAACGTGATGTTAACTAATGGGACCCTATACGCTGTCTTCGTAGATTTAAAATCGGCTTTCGATTTAGTCCCTCGTTCTAAGCTTTGGAGGGTACTTGCTGAAGCTGGGTTGGCCCCGGAACTGTTGACGCTTCTTGTCCGCTTACATGAGAACAACTACGCTAGAATCAGGTGGGGGGCTCAGGGCGAGGTGACGGACTCATTCCCTGTCGAACGCGGGGTCAGACAGGGGTGTGTACTGGCACCCACACTGTTTTCTATTTACATCAATAGCATTGTAGACCATCTATGCCGTACTCCCACCGATGCTCCTGTCTTTAGCAGGGGCACGCCTGCCTGTCATCATGTTTGCGGACGACATGCTCATAGTTTCTCGCACACCGATTGGGCTCCAGAAGGCAGTCAACACTTTCGGTGAGTTCTGTCAAACACGTGGCCTTGAGATAAATACCTCAAAAACCAAGTTTATGTGTATGTGTTTGAACCAGCGGAACACTTTTAAGGGTTCTATTAATTTTAATGCTACTCCCCTAGAACAGGTTGTGGCTTTCACGTATGTAGGAATATCCCTACAGCCAATTATGAGTTGGAAAAATCACATCGACATGGCTGTCTTAAAATTCCACCAGCTGGCGGGAGTAGTGGCCCTTAAACATAAAGCTTCATTGACCAAGCCAATCTCCCCTGCTTTAGAAATGTATAATATGAAGGTAATTAGTGCCTCCTTATACGGTTCGGAACTTTGGGGATTCTCCAATTTGAAACAACTAAAACTGGCGGAAAACAGGTTTTGCGCCGTCTTGTTGGGGTTCCCCAAAGTACTCCAACCGTTCCACTAGCATATGACCTTGGCAGGAAAAACATTGAGGATTTGGCACGACTGCGACCCCTATTATACTGGAGACGCATCGTGACTACTCCTGAACTTGTGCATTATGCCACTGCCCTAAAGGATATTATTAGGGTAGATTGCTTCCATTCGATCCCGTGGTTAAAGGAAATGAGAGGGCTGCTAATAAAGCTGGAACTAGACCACCTATGGAACTCTCCCATCGCTGAAAATTTTCCTTCAAAGGTAACATTGAAAAAAATGTATTGGGAAATGGTGTGGTCTTCCGCTTATAGCATTGGATCCAACACAAATCTAACAGGACGCTTTTTGGATATCAAACCCTTACCATCTTGTGAGCTATACTGGGACATTATTGAAAGGCCGTTTGACAGAAAAATGTATTTTCAATTTAGAATCGGGACCCTTCCATTAAATGCGTTTACCTCCAAATGGTCATCAACCCAGGATGACAAATGTCACCATTGTAAAGATTCTATTGAGAACAACGCTCATATATTGTTTGTTTGCCCCCTTTATGTAAGCCCACGACGGAAGTGGATAAAACCTGTGTGTTTAAACTTAGGTACACATAGGTGTATAGAGGCACTAAGAATGCTGGAATCAGATTGCTCACCCTGCATGGCAATTGCGTTGCAAAATGTTTAGGTTGGGCATGGATTATACGCACCTGCACTTTACATCAGTTAGACACTGCTTGATGAATTAACTAACACCGTTTATTGTAGATCAGCTCTTAAAAATTTATGTTTTATTGAACTATTTTTAATCATCATGTATAACATTGTCCTTTTAATTGCAACATGACAGCATTATGGTTTAATGAGTTTTTTAAGAAATAATGAATTTAATATTGTAGTATTTATTGTGTAGTGTAGGATGCATTATCGCTTTTATGACATGCTGTCGAATAAAGCTTTGAAATTTGATTTGACAAACCGGACTTCAGATTGGTATGACAGCTGCCAATTTCTACCCACAACTCTCTGAGCTCATTCAGAAGCAAACTGCAGTGCACTACAGAAATCTTGCCCCGAAGTGGCATATCGAGGTGCTACTAGCTTTTCAATATGGACAGGTGAAATATATATATATTTTTTTAACAAGCGTGACATGATCAAATTAAAAGTTTTTTTTAACGTATATTCGAAACAAAAAGTAAGACTAGCAATAAGTCAGGAATTTATAGATAATTAAACAAATTAAGAAAAAAATATAATTTTAGACCTTGAATTAACAGGCAAAATAAATGCAAGCACAATTAAACTAAGCTACAGGAAAACTTTGAATAAGTTGAAAAAAGAATGCACATTACCCAGCACGAGGTGAATGTGGGGAGAGGATGTAACCTTAGGGCTAGAGCGGTAGATGTCGAGACTGGGGAACCGGGTTTGAGTCTTGGCAAGGACACTCAACATCCTGTGATTCTGGGCAAATCACTTGGGGCTAGATGTAGGTAATCAGATTTTACCGATTCTTAAATACCGAATTTTACCGATTCGGTATTTAAAAATCGGTAATTGAGATGTAGAGGAAAAATCGGTATTTTTTACCGAATCGGTAAAAATCGGTATCTGAGTTTCGGAAAATACCGATTCGGTATTTACCGAATCGGTATTTACCGATCGGTATGTCCAATGCATTCCTATGGGCCAAAAGGCCCATAGAAATGCATTGAAAATACCGATCGGTAAATACCGATCGGTAAATACCGAATCGGTAAATAACGATCGGTATTTTCCGAATCGGACAGCAAACAAAAGTGAAACTTAACACAACAGCCAATCAGGTGCAACCACCCTCCCCCTTCCTACCAGGAAGTGGGTACACAGGCAGCTGCAACTAATTAGAAGGTTCTGGAAAGGCAGTTGGAGCAGAGAGACTGGGAGCAGCAGCAGCAGCAGACAGAGCTTGTGATTTTTTGAAAACTTTAACATGGAAAGCAGCAGGGACACTGAGCAGGCTGAAAGGAAAAGAAAGCTTAAATTCAGTAGTATGGAGCTACAGGTCCTTGTTCAGGAGGTGGTAAAGGTACACCACAGACGTTTTGGAAAGCAGTCCCTCACTGTGCCAGAATCTACAAAAAGGAAAATATGGCTGGAAATCTTAGATAAAGTTAATGTAGTGGGAGTGACCACCAGAGTCACTGAAGATTTAAAGAAGAGGTTCTATGACCTAAGGAGCCTCACAAAGAAAAAATTGGCTGACCGCCACAAACAGTCACAGAAAACAGGTGGAGGAAAGAACACTGCACCCCCCCTCACCGACCTGGAGGAGCTGGTAGCCACAACCCTGGAGGCTGAAAGTGTCCATGGACTGGGAGAAGTGGACAGCTCGGCGCAATCTGCAAAAAAAAAAGGTAAGATGCATGCACAGCAATCCCCCTCCCACCCCCATCCATCCCTCACCCCTTGCAGCTAAGTTACCCCAGTCCCATGGTGTCTGTGCAAAATTGTAGCAATGCATCATGGTACACATAGTCAGTTATTGAAAGACCATGTCACACAGCACTGTAACCAACAAGTAATTTAAATGAATGCAGACAAAATGAAGGGCAGGCAGCATGTACACAGTGCAATGGTATATGTTTAATTGTAGTGGCTGTGACACATTTGCACCTAGCTGATATGTGCTCATATGTCCACAGGTCACACATCCAGAAGGCAGTCCGAGGAGGCAGAAGGCACGGCACCCCAGAGGGATGACAGTCAGGAGCCAGGGCCCAGTGCATCCCAGGACACAGGTATTTCGAGTGGGCAGGCACCAGCCCAAGAAACTGACATCAGTGAAGAAATGCAGGGCTCCCCAATTCCTTCACAGTCACCACTATTGGTCTCATCACCAGAAATGCCTGCATCCCTTGTAGTAGTAACACCTGTTGCACACCCTAGCAGGAGGCATGTCGTTTCCCCACTGCTGGAAATGGAGACAGGTGCTGATGAATTGGTGGGTGAAGACTCACAGAACTTGTCTCAAGCTGACATCACTGCCACACTGCAGCCCAGCACAGAGCCTGTACCAAGTACCACTAGAAGGCGCAGAGTACAAGGAAGGGGTGTAGGTGCACGTGGGGAGGGGTCCAGTGTCTTCCAAGGCCTGGAGGGGTCCATGGTCAGGATTCAGAGGATGCAGGGCAAGGGCATCATGGCCTGTCAAAGACAAATGCGAAACCTGAACATCAACATGCATGAAATTGGCAAGGGCATAAAAGAGCTGGTGGAAGTGAACAAGAGCATGGCAACAGGCATACAGCAACTGTGCACTAAACTTGACTCTGAAATTACTGCAAGGCGCAGGGACAAGCAGCGCGCAGAGCCAACAGAGAAATCCATACACCGCCTGGCAACAGCCACATCCCTGCTATGCAGGTGTAGCATCAATAGTCAGGAAGTCCTGACTCATAATAGCAACCAGTTGACAAGGGGCATAGCTGGAATGACCGGTGCACTGGAGGCCCTACTCAATGCACAAAGTGCACAAAGTTCTGCTATTGACGTGCCAGACACTGAAGCTAGCACCAGTAAGAGCAGCACAGCTAGCCCCCATGGCGTAGAGCCAAGGAGGAGCAGCAGGCGACAGGGTGAGGCTACAGGCCAAACGCCCAGTGAACAGGTTGAGCCACAGACACCTGCCAGTGCAAAGCGTGGCCGAAAATGAACAGTTGTAACTATGGCCTACTGCCATTGGACATTTGATTCATAGTTAATAAAGTTTTATTTGCACATTTGTGCCATTTCAACCTGCCTAGTGACAATGTACAACTACGGTGGGTGGATTCAACACCTGTCTGAGTGTGTTTGCTCACTGTGAGCATTGCTGTCAAATGCTTACTGTTGCACTTTTGTTCTTTAACATATCTTTAAAAAATCTAATTAAACAGAAGCTTGTGCATTCACTATAGCTCAGTGTCTTCACTTACGCAGAAATAGTTGCGTGTTATGTCATCACGTCTGTATCTGCCATCACTTGGTGTTGACACTCCAGCAGGTTGTCTTTCAGGCACAGCAATGTCGTCGTCATGATCCTCATAGTCAGATAACTCCACCTCAGTCCCCTTCTTAACAGCCAGATTGTGCAACATAGCACAGGCAGCAATGATCTTACAGCAGGTGATGGGGGTATACTGCCTTGCACTTCCGCTCTTGTGCAAGCATCTAAACCTGCTTTTCCAGATACCAAATGTTCTCTCAACAACATTGCGTGTGCTCTTGTGTGCCCGGTTGTATCTCCTTTGGCTGGGTGTTGAGGGGTTGAGGTAGGGGGTGAGTATGAATGAGCGGAGGGCATATGCACTGTCTCCTAAAATGAAAAGGGAATAATTTACTCACATGCATACATGTACTGCTTATTGCAATAGGTGTAATAGGTGTTGCACACTGTCTCTTACCTAGGAGGTAGCCTTCACCAAATTCCCCTGCAGTCAGGCGTGCATAGATGCCACTGTTTTGAAATATATATGAGTCGTGGGTACTTCCCGGGAATTTTGCAACAAGGTCTGTGATGACGTTCTTTGCATTGCAAATCACCTGCACGTTGATGGTGTGGCTTGACTTCCTATTGCGGTAAATGTATTCTGTGGCAGCAGGGGGACAAATGGGTATGTGCGTGCCATCAATGCATCCGATGATATGGGGAAATCTTGCCATCTGGTAGAAGTCAGATTTGGTTTGAACCAGTTCAGCATGGGTGGATGGAAAAGAAAAGTAATGCTCCATCCTATGCAACATGGCGTCAAGGAAATTGTGAAACAACCTTGAGAGGCTGCTCTGGCTCACCCCTCCCACCGCAGCTACCACGCTCTGGTAGCTCCCTGACGCCAGCAAGTGAATGCTGCACAGCACCTGTACATGTGTTGGAATTGCATGTGCTCTTGGGGTGGGGTGCTCCAACAGTGGTTTTAGGTCCCTGATGAGCGGTGTCTGGAGTCAACCTGTACCTTTGCAGTATCTGTGAGCATGAACAGGGTCACCCTCTGCCTGTAAACCTGCTCCTGTCTGAGCCATTCCCTCTCTCCTTCCTCCTGTAGCCGTAGCCGTCTTGCAATGACATAAAATGCCGCCATTGTGCAAACAGAATTGCATTTTGGGTCCATTTTTATAGGCTGCACCTGGTTACCACCTGATTTGAATCCATGGCAAATACCGACTCTTAAATGCCGATTTTGGTGCACATTCGGTATTTCAGAGGCTCCCTACATCTCAATCTTCAATTTTAACTATTCTTAATTACCGATTTGGTATTTTACCGATCGGTAAGTTTACCGATCGGTAAGTTTACCGATCGGTAATTTTTCCGATTCGGTATTTTACCGATCGGTAAGTTTACCGATTCGGTAAATTTACCGATTCGACCTATTTTCTATCACCTACATACCGATCGCTCAATACCGGTCGGTAACGGCCGAAAATCGGTATTTTCGTCCGTTACCGACCGGTAAAAGCCTACCTACATCTGGCCCTTAATCTCCCTGTGCCTAACAAAAATGAAGGTGTCCTCATGTAACAAAACTGGTGCTATGTAAAGCGCTTTGATACCCGATATCTTTGGGTCTAGTTTGCACTATATAAAACTCTAAAAAAAAAAAAAAATGTGCCCATGCTTAAGGGCCTGGACAAGCAACTTGGCATTTTGGTTGAAAATGAAAACACTTTCCATTTCATTAGAACATCCCATATTAGACCAGTAAATCTTGAACATACGTGGATGCATAACAATTATGCAGTACACGAATTTTAATTTTTTTAAACGTGAATATTTCTATATGATATGAGGAGACGCTGAAATCAGTCTTATATGTCTACAAGGAGAAGAAGAAATTATTTAATATGTAACAAAGAGTCAGTAGGTGCCCGTTAAGAGAAGGAATGCTTTACTGGGACTTGAGATTATTGCAAAGTGATTAGTCACACAGCGTGACCCGTGTTCTGCTGCATTTTTGAGAACAGATAATATGGAAAGGAAAGGAAAGGAAAGGAAAGGTAAGGAAAGGAAAGGAAAGGAAAGGAAAGGAAAGGAAAGGAAAGGAAAAAATAAATGGAAAAAATAAATGGTCCAGGCTTTGCGATGTGTGAGAGGAAGAGGGGAGGATATGTAATAGGCGGAGGGGAACGCTGTATGTAGAAGAGAGTAATTTCAACATGGTGAGAAACAGTCTAGGAAAAATAAAAAAATAAAAAATGGTAGACTTCAAATATGTAAATAACAGTCCCAAAATTAACATTTTCCTAATACTTGATCAACTCTGTCCCAAGGAGGATCCTATCGCTGGAGTTGGTGACAAGGGTACAACAAATTACCACTTCCATCTGAAAAATTGTTTTCCATTTTTCAGAGAAAAGGAAAAAAGTGAAACAAATACCAACTGAGGGAGTTGCAGACAGCTCTACTACCTTCCACTGCCCCAGGGTTCAGAAGGTAATTTATAATGATGACTCGTGCAAGGGATCAAAAATGCAATTTACCAAAGGTCGCCCTTCTTGAAAATGTATTCAATAGCTGAACCGAAACTAGCATAAATATATGACATAGCGTTAATACAATGAAAGAGGTCAGAGATATCGTGTCTGCAAATGATTCTACTGGGAAAGACATGAATGCCACCTCCCATAGCTCGGCCTACAAAAACACCAGGCCCCTCTACTAAGCAACCGGCCGAGTGAGGTATTTTTCTTGGCTCTGGACATAGCATCAAATAGGGCCAGCAGCTGCTACTCTTGGCTTGTCCTTTGGTGCCCCTAGTACTGCTGTTGTGGTCTCAGGGGCATTGACACCTTCAGGAACAGGAAGTAAGCAGGGTCCAACCAGAATAGTGCACTTACTGCTTATTGCCCTTCACCTAATATTTCATTGATAAATGAAATCTTGCTGATTGGCGAAGGCTGTGATAAGGGGTCAACTGTGTGATGTAATCAGATGGCAAAAGATGCGTGATTTCCATGCCCTTGCTTTGGGGTGGCAACGTGAGGTAGAGTTTTGTATCACAGGTGCCCTGTTGGACCACTATGACCCAAAATGATTCTATGTGGATGATGGAGAATGTGGACGTGGGGATGAAGCCCCGCAGATGCCGCAGAAGACTGGGGGTGGGAATGTGCATGAGATTATTTTGAATAAATTGTTGCTGCCTCAGAGAAAGGAGGTACATTTTAAGATGGAATTAGAGATGCAATCGAGGAAGGAGGCTGGCAAGTGCAGCTTGCTGGTCCACAATGTTGAAAGTTACTGACTTTTCAAGGAGAAAACACTCTCAGTGTTGAGGTGCTGGTTGGTAGCAGCCGTTGACCATCCTTTCACTGACTCTCCCTACAAAGCGTGGGTGAGTTATAGTGTTGTAGTGGAAGAGTTCATCAGATGCTATTGTGGGGTTTCAAAGAGTGTGCTATAGTCTGTCAATTGTTTTTAGAACTGTTCGGAGGGTGCATGTTTGGTTTTAGGAGCTTGAATTTCGAATCGGGTCGGAAGGGCTCCGAACCATGTTCGGAGCCCTTCCGACTGAATCGGTATGTGTCAGATGGATTCCTTTCTGACTGAGCCATTCCGATGGGCTCGGTCAGAAAGGAATCCGACTCGGATTTCCGGATGGCCTACGATGGGCTCGGAGAGCCCATCTGCCATCCGGAAATCCTCCAGTACTCTCCCGGTCGCCTCTTTAAGACCGAGGGAGTACGATGGCAGTTTTTCACTGCCTTTTCATGCCAGTCTGTCCGGCACGAAAAGGCAGTCGGAAACTGTCTATGGGGGCCCCCAGCAGGGCCCCCATGGCTGCAAGGCAGCCGAATGGCAGCCTGGAGCACCTTTGGTGCCCCTCTGTGGATCCCTGCACCCGGTGGCAGGCACCTTGGGGTGCCGGCTACAGGGTGAAGGGACGAACTGCACCCCTGCTTTTCTCAATGCAGGCATGCATTCAACTCAGAATGCATGCTTGCATTGTGAACCATACAAATGCATCGTACTAGCAGGGCCATAACCGACCACAGCAGGTCGGTCGGTTACGGCTCCTGACCGTTGTCGGACGGACCTGAGTCCGTCCGACATCGGAATTGGACCCTCTGTTGTAAAGGTTTGTGATGGTATTGAGGAATACAGTTTTGATGATTGAGAACATGATGAAGTGGTCATCATAGGTGATTGCTTTTATTTATATGAATTTAATTGGGATTCCATTCAATGCTGTGTGTTACATTTCAAATATCACAGAGGGCTGCAAGTGAATAAGAGTCTAGCTTATTGAGTTGATGGGAACAGTTAGAGTTCCACGGGTGCAGGAGTTCTGGGTCTTGTTTGTGAGGAGATCATGAAAAGGTGGCAGGAACAGTTCCGTTCACAGCTTCTTCCTGAACTTTAATTGGTTCAGCTCTGCCTACAGCGTTGGAGTGATTTTGTATCAGACCTTGGCACCCAGAATGCATTGCAATCTCCTTCCATGTTTCATCCTTTCAAAGGATCACTGGATGAGGAGCGGTGCTGTTGATGGGTGCATCTATCTATTCGGGGCGTAACATGGTGCACTTTTTTGGACATATCGAGCCCTTTGCCACATAAGGCCTAATGGTTTTACGGATGATTTTGAGCCTCACATCCACTGCCAAGGTAGGCTTTCAAAAGCTTACTTGATATACTCCTCTTTCTGCAATCTCAAACATAACCTCACTGCCTGCTTTGCGATTCTATGCAGAGTTCCAGTTAGTTTCTTTGGTAGACCAGTGTAGACATTTTTACAGTAACCTCGTTGTGCCATTAACTGGGCTCTCATTGACTCTACCTTCTGAGAGGAGAACATTTTTCTAGAGGAAGTAGAGCTGCAGATTGATGCCCCTGAACACCACACTGACATGGTGATGAAAGACTTCTCTGATTGTATATGATTCCCAAAGTCTGCATTTTCAAGGTGGTGCATGATAAGACACCAAGACTGGAGGATTTATGAAAGGATTGAGGTGGATTCTTTTACTCTCAGCATCAGGATCTCTATTTTTGCTCCATTTATGCAAAATAAACTCTACTTCATTCAGAAAAAAAACAAGACACAAATAGGGAGAGATGCTAGTCTAGCTCAAAGGCTTATTTTTAAGCAGGAAATTAATTTTAAAATTGACAGACTACATTTGGACAGTCACTTGATACTGTTGAGGATGATGAGATAGAGGATGGTGCACAATGATATTAAAGAACAAGCAGGGCAGGGAGGACCCCTTTGGCACTCTGCATCTTACACCACATGATGATAATTCTGCAAACTTGTTAGCTTCAACTTGAGAGGAAGGACCGTATGCAAACTGTGCAGAGACCCCATCTGAAGTCCTACCTAGCTGGGTGTTATGGCCTATGGCATACAATGGAAAGGGATATTTGGATTATCTGAAGGTTTTTTCAAGAGAGGTGTAAAGATAGCATATTTCAGAGCCTTCATTTTGGTACTGGTGAGAAAGGAGGCATTTATCATGCAGTGCTTGACAGACATAAACCAGACCTTGCTTTATTGTTGACTTTGAGGATGGATTATATATGGTGATCAGGCGTAAAACGGTTGATGTGATGTGCACGCTTTTTCAGGGAACTGATTGACACTAGCTTTTTATTATTTTCTATTATTGAGTTTTCCAATTGCATACTGCAAAACAATACAGCACATTGGAGCATGGCACGGTCAATAAGATGACATACATCTGAACGTCATGCTAAAAAATGGTATATATATATATATATATATATTCACTGAAAAAACCATAGGTTATACACCATATATAGTTAGGAATTAGCATTTAAAAAACCTTATTTTACTCACACAAAACCATTGAAATTCCATATATAGTTAGTTGTACTAACTATATATCGCGCACCCGCAATTCACTGCTGATCATGTCACATATTACATCATTCATGACATGGTCAGTGACATCACTGATGACATCACTGATGACATCTCAAATGACATCACTGATGACATCACTGATGACAACATCCAGTGACTGTATGTTTCTGTAAAGTTAAAATATGTCTTACATATTGAAGAATGAGTGGATGTAGAAGTGTCTGAACAAAGGATTTAGTAGGTGCATGACTGACTGTATGAGTGAGTGATTAAATGTGTCTCACTGAGTGCATGGGTTAGTGACTAAACTGTCTTAATTTGTGCATCATTATGTCTGTTGTTCTGTAAACTGCTGCATGTGTTGATCAGTAGCTATATGATTAACTATATGGGTTATTGATTGGTTGCCCAAGTATTTGTATGGGAGACTGAGAGTGTGTATGGGTGGCTGGGAGGTGTATGACTCTCTGCATAGATGTATGGGTTCAAAAGTGCATGTGGAAACAGCTGTATGGGTGGTTGACTGTGTGCATGACTGTATTGGTGAGTGAATAGATATCTCAGTGCTACATGTCAAAGTAAGTACATATGTAAAATACAGTACATGTGAGAGTTGACATATATAAATAACTGTGCATAAGAGCCAGTGAATGTGTGAGTGGCTGTATGGATCATTGTGAACTTGTATCCAGGATTGTATAAGTGAGTAAATATGTTTTAGTATATGTTTGAATAAGTAAGGTGTGTTTAACTGTATAGTTAAGGAAATGGAGGTGTGATTGATTGTTTGAATGACTGACTAGGTGTGTGTGTAACTTCATGGATGAGTGACAATCTGCGAGTCTGTGTTTACACTGAGTGTATCTAAGGTTATATTAGAGTCTGAAGAGGTTCATCGTATTATCACATGAATGATGTCATCAGTGATGTGATCAGTAATGTCAAATGAGATGTCATCAGTGATGTCATTTGAGATGTCATTTGAGATGTTATCAGTGATGTCATCAGTGATGTCATTAGTGATGTCATCAATGATGTCATTTGAGATGTCATCAGTGATGTCATCAGTGATGTCATTTGAGATGTCATCAGTGATGTTATTTGAGATGTCATCAGTGATGCCATCAGTGATGTCATCAGTGATGTCATTTGAGATGTCATCAGTGATGTCATCAGTGATGTCATTTGAGATGTCATCAGTGATGTCATCAGTGATGTCACTGACCATGTCATGAATGATGTAATATGTGACATGATCAGCAGTGGATTGCGGGTGCGCGATATATAGTTAGTACAACTAACTATATATGGAATTTCAATGGTTTTGTGTGAGTAAAATAAGGTTTTTTAAATGCTAATTCCTAACTATATATGGTGTATAACCTATGGTTTTTTCAGTGAATTTTCAAGGTTTTGTAAATGCTATTTCTAACTATATATGGTCTATAACCTTTGGTTTTTTCAGTGAATTTCATTGGTTTTTTAAAAGCTAATATCTATAGCTGTAAAATGTATTCTTCTTTAAATCCAAAAATATATTTTATATGTTTATTAATACATTTTTTTAAATATTTTTTTTGTTTCGCTCCCGGTCCGCGAACCGGGAAGCTTCCCGTTAGCTCAATTTAATGCCGCGACCCGGTCCGCGAACCGGTAAGAAATCAACATAGTGACGGTATCGCGTTGCCGCGTAATGCGTCTTATGACGTACTGCGTTAGCGCACCCGGAAGTGCCCCGGGGCGCGGACCGAGGCGCGAAACGCACCTCCCCGGAAGCGATCCGCGGCGCGTCGAGAAAACGCGACGTATCGCGTTGCCGCGTAATGCGTCTTGTGACGTACCGTGTTAGCGCACCCGGAAGTGCCCCGGGGCGCGGACCGAGGCGCGAAGCGCAGCGACCCGGAAGCTATCCGGGGCGCGGACCGGGGCGCGGACCGGAGCGCGTAACGTAAGCATAACAGGTCATGTGACTTGTTAATAACACTTTTCATTGGTTCATTTCACTTTTGGTTTCATAATGATGTACGGCTAGGTCAGGTGACCTAAAAATAACACTTTTCATTGGTTGAGAAGTATTGTTTTTCCCAAATGATGAAAACCCCTCCTTCTTTCCTCACTCTGACTTTCATCATTGTGAGAGGAAGACCTTTACTACTATATGAGAAATGGCTTCATTGGTAGCTTCAGCTGGTGGACCCCCACCACCACCTCCACCTCCTCATGGGAAGAGAGGACCACCTCCCCAGGTCATTACCAACACTGAGGAGGAAGATGAAGAAATGGATGAGGAGGGAGAAGAACCACAGTTCTTAGAAGAGGTGCCCCGGGTTTCCAGAAAGAAAGCCAGTTTCATCTGGCAGTTTTATTCGATCCCTCGTGGCCAAAAAAAAGTCAATGCGAGGTATGTCACCTGCCGCATATGCAAAGAACAATTATCAAGAGGGACGGACAAGAAATATAGTTACGGAAATCACACAATGTACAGGCACATGACAAGGAAGCATCCACTAAATTACAGCCGGGCGGAAATAAGGGATATGCAGGACAATCCAAGACCAACTCCTGTGGCCAGACCAAGATTACCAATTTCATTAACACCAGAAGAGGCACGGGAAACTGTGCCAAATATACAAGAAAATTTTGGCCACATGATACACTCTTGTATGCACTGTTGTGCGTTGTTAGCGTGTGGCAACATGAGCATCAATGCTATAAACCTGGCGTATGAACACCATGATTGCCCTAACCGCCCCCAGTAATTTTTTTTTTGCTCCTGTTGAGCCCTTTTCAACGCCTGTTTTTTGTTGTTTTCCCCCCCCCCAAAAAAAACCAAAAAAAATATAAAATCGTTCAAAAAATACAAAAAAACCAAAAAATGTTAAAAAAATAAAAAAAAAATATAAAACAACAAAAATATTAAAAAAAAAGTTCTTTTCAGAACTACCTTCCCTTTCAAAAAAAATTGCTAGAATGTTTAGCACTCTGGCAAGCTCTATTTCTTTTGGTTCGCTCCCGGGTTAGCTTCCCGGTACGCGGACCGGGAGCTAACCCAAAAAAAAAAAAAAAAAAAAAAAGAGTAAGTATAAGGAAAGTAAACAGAGAGTGATGTTAAAAGAAAGACAGCTATAGGGAGTAAAGAAGAGATACTGTTTAATAGATCTATTTACCGGAGAAAAGACGGAAGAGGGTATAATTGTGAAAAACAAAATAGATAACGAAGTGAAAGAAAAAAAAAGAGAGTATAACATTAACAAAGAAGAGTTTCTTGGAGAATGTGAGTGAATGTTCAAAATAAGATTAAAACATGAGGAATAACAGAGAGAAAAAATAGAAAACAGAAAACAAAAAATAACAGAAAAAGATTAATTGAAACAGCAAAGAAATGTAAGTAACATAGAGCCATATCATCAACATAGGCAATAAAAGTTTTGCAGCTTTTATTGGCAGAAATGTGTCGCTAAAGCTGCTTTTGCGGCAGAAAACTGCCGCTAAAACCACTTTTGCACCAGTTTTCTGCCAATAAAAAGAGCAATAATTTTATTGGCTGTATTCATAATATGCCCCTTAGTGTGCTTCAACTACACAGAGAAAGCATTATGAACAAGTAGTGATAGAGTGATCAGTCAAAGACACTAAGAGTAATAGAGACGGAGTGAGTGAACAAGAGTGAGGAACTATGAGAAGAGAGGGACTGAGAAAAAGAGTGGAAGGAGTTGAGTAAGTAGGTAATAGAGAAAGGAATGAGGGAAGTAGCAAAGGCAGGAAACAGGGTTAAAGAAATGAAGCAGTGGAACTAATAGTAGGTGAATGTGATAGAAATGTAACGAAAAGAGTACAAAGCATTTACCTTATAATTGTCGTTAAATTACTCACTTTTTGTTTTTATACTTTCAATCTGTGAAAGAGAGAACAAACATTTCAAAAATATTAAAACATGTATTTAAAAATTACAAAAGACAAGGGAAATGATTGAAGGACAAACAGTTTTTCAACAACTTTGACACTTACAGAAGCTTCTGCTTCTCCAGGCCCCCTACACAGTCCTAAAGATATACATTTTAAACTAACAGTATCTTGATGCAGATGAAGTGAGGCCTATCTTAAAACATGGTGCATCTTTTGCATTGCTGTTGTCTCAGAAAAGTGTCGCAAGACACTAAAATTTTAAATAATTGCTTCAGGATGCCAATAAGATGTGTCCTATCCAGAGGTTTGTTTGAGGTGAGGCCTACTCAGGGTTGCAGATGAAATTTCGAGTTGTTGAAGAGAATAGAGGACACAATACATGTGAAGGTCTACCAATGAAGTGAGTCATGTCCACTGCACTCTTGAACAAAGTCCAAACCTCCTATGTTTCCCTGGACAGACCTAAACTTGATCTGCACAATGTGATTCGTAATGATAAGAAACACAGGTGATGTAATTGAAATACGTGCAATTTATTTTGCTCATTTCACAATCACATCACTTGTGTTTCCTTTGCTTAGGTATCTCATTGTGCAGATGTAGTCTAGCATATGAAAGAATACGCAGAAGTGCAGCACTGCATGCAACAACTTTGACACTTACAGAAGCCTCACCTTCTCCATGCCTCCTACACAGTTCTACATATACATCATAAATGCAAACAGTACAGAATTAATTATACATGTTAAATGGTTTATTTTTGCTGTTCTCAGAATGTATCAAAATTCACTAAAAACAGTGACTTGAAGGTATTCATCATATAACAGCGGGGAAAAAAAACCACAATCAAAATGATTGTGTTTAAAAAACCCATACAACATAAGAAATCAGAATTCAGAACTCCTTAAAGTTAACTTACTTTCCATGACGTCAAAGGATGTCCTATGAACAGCTTACACTCTTTTTTGCTGTTATTACTTTCAGCCCGCCACTTTCTGAAAGAAAATCTCCATCGTTTTTAAAAACATGTTACATGCAATAAATGACTTCTTGCTCTCTACCACAAGTTTCCACAAGGCCAAATCTTGTCAGACCCATTTATAACTCTTGGATTTCTTGTAAGCCAATCCCGTCATTTGGCATTTCCGCAACTTTCAGAATTAAAATGTTGAAGATCATTTTCACAATCCTGGAATAGTAATATCTTCCCCTTCTTGCTCAGTCATGTTCTACATTTCCTATGACACTGATACTGCTTACTATGAAGCAGACTTACACTAACTCTATGACTACTACAATTATTTAATTCTCTACATCACTTTCAATCACAAAGCAATGTAAAACAGTAGACAGCGTTGCAGACTTACATTCCCTCTACTCTATGTTTTGATTGGCTGCTTCAATTAGCTTATAAAAAGAAATAGTTTTTCTGAACTCATTCAAAGTGCATGTATTTCTCCATGACGTCCAGTGTTATGGTAAAAAGTTATGTCTCTGTACTACACTTATCCTCAAGGCCAAATAGTGTAGGAGCCATGAGAACTTCTTGAAATTCCTCAGAGCACATCCCGAGATTCTTTCCCTAAAATTTTGGTTTTAAAAACACCAGGTAAGAGTTTTTAAGGTCATATGGCAATTTTTTTTGGAAAATTAAAACAGAATCATTGCAGAATGACCAGCCATTTCTACACTTTAAATAAGCTGTATAATGTCCTGATGTTATTGAAGGGCCGTCATGATATATAATTGCTGCAGTTACAAAAGTCCTTCCTGATATTGACAACTGCGAAGCTACAAAATTTTTAATTAAAGTTGTCAATTTTGTTCCATCAGGCCTACATCTTTGGAACATTAAAATGACATACTGGCCATATGTTCGTATAAATAATGTGGACATCATTTCAGATTTACATTGGCTACACTCCATGTTGTGATCAGCTGCTTTTACTAGCTTATTAAAGGAGACTGATTTACTGTCTGGCAAAGTTAAATATATAAATCTTTCTGAGTCTACACTAGTAGTACTTGATACCATACAGTTCTCGCAGTCATGCTGCCATTGATAAGAAAGCCCAAACAGCTGATCTACATCTACACCTTCAGCATGCAATACATCAAGCATATACATTAAAAACTCCTGACAATCTTGCTGAATATTTTGAGAGAATTGTGTTTGGCCTGAACATCTGTCTAACAGATTTCGAATTTCAGACACACTTTCTATGTTTCTTCTATCAGTGCTACATTTCTCTAACACAGAATTTAACAAACTGCAAAATCTTTGATCAGAATTGACCACAATCTCTTCTTTTACATTTTCTAGAGAAAACAAAACATTAACCACTACATTAGCATAGCAGTTGACACCAGAACTGTTTTCAAATTGAAAACCAACAACATCTTCAACAGAATCCTTTTTGTTTCTGCTTGTAATTTTAGGTTCATCGACTTTTCGTCTTTTTGCTACAACCTCCCCAGTATTGGTCACATTTCTTCGTTTCCGGCCTACCACACGTTTCTCAAACAAAGGATACTGAGGCAAATGTGACGCATACTCTCTTCTTAACCTATTGTATTCCTTAACACAATCTAGATCCGCACAAATGTTTGTGACATCACACTCAATCAAGTACAATCCCGATAAAGTTCTAACTCGTGACAATGCCACGTATGCCATACCCTCCTTGAACACAGAACTGCCAATATTCACCAATGCACAGTCTACACTTAAACCTTGCGATTTATGGATTGTCACCGCATATGCCAAGCAAACAGGAAACTGCTTACGGCGAACATATAAGTCTTTTACAAGCAAAAATCTAGCAGAGCAACGACCAATTAGCTGTACTTCCTCAATGCCATCAAATTTAATTTTTAAAAATTCAATTCCATCTCTATTTCTGTATTTTACAAAATCAACAACATTACCCATTGATCCATTTACCAGACCTCTTTCAACATGTAAATTCCTTCTTAAAATTATACGGCAGTTCAAGCACACATTCAGAGTCTTTTCAAAACCTGCAGTTTTAGATATACTCTTCTCTAATGAATCCAATTTTGTTTTCAGATTCTCAGACAAAATAATTGTTGATCCCATATGCTCTACTCTGTCAATAGCTTCCAGTTTCACAATCTCTTGCTTTTCTAAATGCAACATTTTGTTGTTGAATTTGGCACATTCTGCAAGAGTTGGCATCAAACATATTCCAGATTTCTTATCAGTAATTTTCTGAAAAATATTCTCAGGCACAACATCTTGTTCTGGATATAAATTTGACAGTAATCGTGCATGTAAAGCTTCTTTCCCATGCTCGGTCACTTTTCCAATTCTAACATCTTGTAGAATAGTCTTGTAAACTTCATCCTTCGCCTGACGCATATTTTCATGCAGTTCAGCATAATTGAAGTTTAACCATATATTGACGTTGCCAATGCTGCCTAGGCACTTCCTGGTATCTTCATGCGTGAGCATTTTGAACACAGGTTGCCCTTTCACTGGTGTCAGCTGCAGAAGATCTCCGAAAACAATGATGTGTTTGCCACCAAATAAAACATCATACTCTGTTTTGAGAACTTCTTGCATTCTCAAATGCACAAAGGCAAGCATGACATTGGAAACCATGCTTACTTCGTCAATGATAAGAAGTTTCATTTTCCTCAAGATTCTTGAAACTTCAAAACAAGCATCTCCAGATAGCTTGTGATATTGTAATTTGTTGTCATGCTCCACTGGCAGCATCAGTAAACGATGTAAAGGGTATACAACGGTAACCACGCATTTTTTACAACGCGGTACCGTTACCACGCTACTTTTACCACGCAAGTCGTTACCACGACTTGCGCTGGGGGGCGCTCCAGGATAGTAAATAGATTAATTTACTATCCAACTCCTTTCCCTAGAGTCCACGGGGACTGGAGTTGGAATAGTAAATTAAAAAATTTACTATCCAGCGCCCCTCCACGCAAGTCGTTGTAACGACTTGCGTGGTAAAAGTAGCGTTGTAACGGTACGCGTTGTAAAAGTACGCGTGGTACCGTCATATATCCGATGTAAAGTAATCCCTTTAATGTTATGTGCTGCCAGTCCAGTTGGAGCGGTGACAACACAAGACAGCGATGACTCTGTCCTTTCCTGCAAATAGCATGAAATTGCTTTAATGAGGAAACTTTTTCCAGTTCCCGCTTCTCCACTCACGTACAGTCGGACAGGCTTCAACGACGTACATGAGCACTCTTTCTTGTCATGACTTAATCCATGATCAATTTGCATGGTAACTTCGTCATATATTTTCCTCTGCTCAACGTTGAGTTGTCTTTCCAACTCTTCTAAGTTAACCGCATCCTCCTGAGCATGTGCCATGGCTCTTTCCACTTCATTCATGGCAGTGGCAGCTTCATTTTCGATAACAGGTCCTCCTAGTGGATCCTGACTCAATGAAGCAGAACTCTGACTGTCCTGAGAACTGTCTCTGGCAATCTCGGCTGCAATCGTTGCTTCCTGCTCAATTTCCGCATTCAACATTTCTACATATTTGGGAAAAGCAGGACATTCTATGGTCTCCTTGGCGGCATTGAAAGAGTCTTCGTAACAGAGGAAATCTCCAAGCAGTTCCTCTTCTGCACGCCAAGGCTTGAAAAGTTGCAAAAGTGCTAAATAGAAAAACTCCTTTTTTTCAGGAGATTCGCCAC
Source organism: Lissotriton helveticus (assembly GCF_964261635.1). Taxonomy (NCBI): domain Eukaryota; kingdom Metazoa; phylum Chordata; class Amphibia; order Caudata; family Salamandridae; genus Lissotriton; species Lissotriton helveticus. Next base: position 715,409,307 of record NC_136070.1, read on the forward strand.
TCAATTTTCGATGGTTTACCAAGTGGCATTTTCTTTGCTTGACCAGACATCCCTCACTTCCTATTACAGCATACACTCCTTTCTCAGTATCTTCTTTGATGTTCCTCTTGAATATGTAATTTTGAAGAACCTCATACAGACAAACATTGTCGAGGTGACTGCTTCTATTTGGATAATATGTATCCAACATGTTGGTCTTCAAAATGTCGGTACTGTTTGGCTCCTTTTCCGCCAAATACTCAATTTCCCGCACAGGTTTCAGAACTCGATTACGCGTTGCAGCAAGACCAAGACTCGCCCAAACGATACTCCTGGACTTGGCATAGAGACTTGCTGAAGACAACCGGTCAGAGCATTCGTAAGCTCCAATTTCTCGATGCGACAACATCTTCAGACTGAAACTATACAACTTCTTGCTGAGGCTCTTTTCATGGGAAATGTCCTCCCACATATCCTTCAATTCTGTCTTCTCTTTTTTGGTGATGTAAGACGTCACATACCGAGCCACAGCCATACAGTTATCAGCCACAAACTGTATATCCATGTTAGCATTCCACATGGACAAAATCACCGGGTTGTAGTCGTTGATGTACTTGGACTCTTCGTTCCTCTTCAAATTGTATGTGTTTTTAGGTGATTTCTTCATGACATTATGTCGCAGCGAAGACATCAAACTGTTTACTCTTCCTTTAGAAATCACCGGTCGTGGAAAGCCGAAACGACATTTGGTGTAGAACTTGTCCTTGTTTCGGAATTTACGACGGCAGTACTTTCCACATCGATGGCTTTGGAAACGCAGAACTTTTTCTCTTAGGCTTTTCTTCTCCTTTGCGTTTGGAACAGCACACGTAGAATACTGTTGGATGAAACTCATCACTGAGTCTTCTGGATCCGTTCCAAATTTAGGTGCATCCTTGATCCACAGCAACATATGTATATGAGGAGCACCTCTTGCTTGGTACTCCTTTCTCCAGAAGAAATCCAACACCTCTCCAAGAGGTGGATTCTTCTTATTCATGATGAAAGACATCATAGCTTCAAATCTATGATTGAAGTACCTACATACATTGACTGGATCCAAAGAGCACAGTTCTCCGGGTGTCTTGAATTCGATGTTATCTACGTTAGCATTTGCCTCTCGTAGAAATTCAAGTAAGTCTTCCCAGCCATACTCGGCACAGCTCAGAGTGAGGAACCATGTGGGAGTACCTAAGTTCCTCAGCATACATTTTAAATCACCATGACGACGGTACCAGTACTCATTAGTACCACGCTGACACGCCATGAGATTAATCAGGTGAGAATCCAAAATACTGTCTTGGACATTGACTTTATCCATAAAGTCACTTGCCGAGATGTTTTGCATGTGTATACCACTTTTCAAGATGTGGTTCACTGCATATGACAGTCCAGACAGATCGCTTTCAAACAGGAGATGAAACAAATAGGGAATGCATTGTCGAAACCTAGCATCTCCTGCATACAATCGCAAAGTCCGGTATTCAGAAGCAGGAATTTGATGAGGTCGCTCATCATATCTTCCTCCCTGACCTGTTGGAAAAAGCTGTGGGAAACACCGAGCTTCCAAACTTTCCTCCCAAACACTAATGGGACTCCCTTTGGCTTGTTTCATTTGAAACAACTCAATAGCATTCCCCATGACTTCCTTGGAATGCAAAGGATGAACACTATAATGTTCATATATTTCTTCACTAGTAGAGGGTTCTACTTTCTCAATTTGACCAGCACACAAATCGCTATCCTCTTCCTCACTTACTTCCTCTTCTGCAACATATACATTCTTATAGTATTTATTATTTTTTTTCAAATACAATGTTGCCTTTTTAACTTTCCTAACATCTACTAAATCTTGCCATATTTTCTTATTCTTTGTCGGAACCCCATTAACTAAGATAACCAGAGGTTCCTCTTCCACTATTTCTACTCCAATTGTGTTAATGTTTTTCTTCAAATCTAGAGGCAAATAAACAACTCTTCCCTTTAATCCTCTCTGTAAATCTGATGGAGGCAATTTCCCTGTCTTTGGCTCCATTCTTACAATAGCCTGAAAGGGATGGATACTTTGAATCAAAATAGATTCATAAGTATTTAAATCCTTCAATTCAGAAGGAATCTCAACCAATTCCAGATTATTATGAACTGCTCTAGCAGGCATCTGGTTTTGATTTAATTTGCAACAACAATAAGTACACACACGTTGATCAAATCCCAAATCAAAACAATTTTCTACCATCAAGTATGTTGCAAAATCCTTCCATTCACTATTATTTTCCCTTTCACTTTTTGCATATAAATCCACTAACTTAGTCTGATTCTTATAATAAGTGCGTCGACAACACACACAAGTGAAATTAGGCCTCTCACTTGATTTCACCTGAAACGTCGCAATTTCCCTCTGGAAATTATCTGTACTGGAAACCTGTACACTATCTTCCACATTACCCTCTTCTTCTGGGTCAATTTCAACATTCTCCTCTTTACTTCCAAAGTAACAAAACTCAATTTCTTCACATATGTTCTTCACATCTATTTCAGAACCATGCAAAAGAGCAGCGCATAATTGTTTAAGCATATTTGCTGGACTCTTAGCATAATACAACATTCTAACTAATTTCCTCACTTTATTATGATGCACTGCTAGCATCCTGAAATGATGAAAAACACTCTGGCATACTCTCCTGGAAAGACAAGCCAGTGAATGACCATGCAAACCTGTCACTTCTCTCACTCTGCAAGGATCTAATTCTTGCAACAACCTTATTTTCTGCTTCAAACTTTTCCTATTAAATGACCGTACAAAATCACAAAGCAAATTGATGGAATCCTGTCGCACACTGCAAATACTACTACACTTCCAGGTGTACACAGGACCCTTAGCACGTCTTCCTAAAACCTCATTACCTAACACCTCTTCTGTCTCTGTTGTCACAAGTTTTTCTTTTTCAACTGGACAACCATCTTTCACTTCATAAGCACGACCACTGGTGTCAACTGCATGCACCAAATCATTATCCTGGAAATAACTCTCCTCATTAAAAAATGCCTCACAGCTTGAACTATGCATCCATTCTCCAGAAAAAACTTCACAAAAATTACTACGATTAACTATTCTCTTCCACTTACTATTTCTTTTGAAATCATAAATTGCCTTGTTTAGCTTCCTAATTCTATTGATTATCAAAATAAATAACTTACGTTTAATTTCAAATGCCTGATCAATAACTTTCTCAACTTTTTTTTTCTCTTATAAAAAAACAGTTTCTGTTGACCTTTCTTAATATTTTTTAACAAATTGCCAATTATCCTGTTGCGGAACATTCGTTTACGAATGTCCCTAAACTGTTGTTTCCTTCTACTATCATGCACAGACTTATCTCTTGCTCTAGCAGTAACATTTTTGATTGGCCTTTCCTTTCCATTTGATTTGCTTCTCTTTTTATGGACTGAAACATTTTCTGTAGTAATATTTTTTTTACTACACATATTTCTTATGAAATATTTTGTGCTCTTACCCGGTGCTTTCTTCGTGACTTGACAAATATTTTTGTTAGAGGACTGCTGCTTATTTTGTTTCACCTGCTGTCTTTGACGTTTTGCAGCCTTTCTCTGTCTTTCTATTGTTGGCATGGTGAAATCTTGAAATGATCTGCAGTTGAATCTGTGGTAAAATATAATAAAAAATGTTATTAACCATTATTACCAAACAGTAAATCAATAACAATGATCAAAAACTTAACACACTACTTGACATTTTAAATAGAAGATTTTTTAGTCCTTGGCAAATTTACAATACAGAAATAGCAGAAAAGAAATGACATTTATATTTATGTTACCTGTGCTATTTTATATGTGAATCTGATCTAATTTTATGAGCATATTTTAATATTTTATTGAAGACACTACACATAACCTGTTTTTGAAGGTGTCTTTATTTTTAAATTAAACGGTTTACATTTTTACTTTTCATTAATTATACATTTTAAAAATAAATGTTTATATTTCCATAGGCTCAAGCAGGTCAGCTTCCCACCCTATGTCATATAATTCGGACAAATCTGCATCCTCATCACGCTCTTCTTCATCCTCAGGATTTAAATCATCCAATGGATCAACATCCACTGATGTTTCAATTACAAGTTCAATGATGAGGTCAAAATCAACTGATTGCAGATTGTCACTCATGTTGATGTTGTCTTTATCTTTAAAGAAAGATAACAACAATGAGATGTTGCAGAGTAAGAGACAAATCTCAGAGATTATAATAGTAAAATTGTTTAACAAGAGTAATATTTTGCAGCTATTATTTAGCCATGTCCAGCAATGCTGATCAGGTGAAGACTATGTCTAATTTTTCAGTGAACAGGACTCATCTCTTCTTAACCTTGGATAAGCCTCACCGACTCTGTGTGTCCTGCACATACTTAAATGTAAAGGGGCAGATTTATGTTAAATGGCACATCCCAGGCATGCACCAGTTAACGTGCACCGCTGCTCTGCCACCCATGGTGTGCCGTATTTACAATCAGATAGGAGAAAGCTGCGTCAAAACCCTGCGCCTGCTTTAAGCAGGCATAGGTCTTGACGCAACATTGTGGAGATGGGGCACCCCTGAGCCTTGCTTGAGCTGCATCGCACTTGCGATACAACTCCAGCAATCACTACCTTTACAGCACAGATACATCACGCATCTGTGCCATTTTTGCCCCATGATGCCCCGCATTGTAAATGCAGCACACCATGGGTGGCGGAACAGCGGCGCAGGATGACTGACACATCCCTGGTGATGAACCAGTCATCATAAATCTATCCCTAATCTTCTTATCTTGTTACAGATGAACCGCCATATGTACCATCAAACTATTTTGCATTTCCTAAATAGCGAATTTTAAGGAATAAATAGCAATTCTTTACCATTCCTAATTTGCAATGAGCAAATTGCTAATTGCAAGTTACCCATTCATTTCCATGGGCTAGGAGCCTCATAGGAATGAAGGTTTAATTTGCGATTAGCAATTTGCTCATCACAAATTAGGAATTTTTCCAAGGGTGCAGGGGTGTCTCAAGAACACCCTGCTGCACCCCTGAAAAAGAAATTTGGGGGCATATGGCACACATACATGCCCTAAGGGCATGTGTTGGCGTCATATGGGACCTTTTGTTTTTTTGAAAAAAAGCTTTTTGAAAAGAATTCACAAATTACCACCAATTTACCACAATAGTTTCCAAATCCTTAATGTCATTTTTTTACATATTTTTTGTTTGATACATTGCATTTAAGTAATCGCAAAATTTGCAAATCCTTCAGTGCAATCGCAAAATAAGGAATAGCAAATTTTGCTATTCCTTATTTTGCATCAAACTTGTTTGATACATACCATTTGTCTAATTAGCATTCGCAAAGGCCGAAATTCGCAGAATTTTGATCTTTGCGAATGCTAATTAGCTTGATACATATGGCCCCAAGTGAGGCCTGTCTTGCAACATGGTGCATCTTTTGCATCACTGCTGCATCGGTTTCATGTGGTACGTTTTTTTTACACCATGACATATCTGCCTAAAAGCATCAATTTGTAATTTTGTCGCCTCATAGCAAATCTTTTGCACCGCCGCTGCATCATAAAAGTGACGCACAGTGGCGCAAAAGAGGCATACACCTATCATAAATCTGTCCCTAGCATTTTAAATGATTAATCCAGGATGACGATAAGGTGTGGCCTATCCAGAGGTTTGTTTAAGGTGAGGCCTACTCAGGATTGCAGATTAAAGTTACGCTTGATGAAGAATACAGAAGAGATAATACATGTAAAGGCCTACCAATGAAGTAAGTGATTTGCAATTTATTTTGCCAGTCATCATAAATGTATCCCTAAGCTTCTTATCTTGTTACAGATGAACCACCATATGTACCATCAAAATATTTTGCATTTCCTAAATAGCGAATTTTAAGGAATAAATAGCGATTCTTTACCATTCCTAATTTGCAATGAGCAAATTGCTAATTGCAAATTACCCATTCATTTCCATGGGCTAGGAGGCTCATAGGAATGAAGGTGCAATTTGCGATTAGCAATTAGCTCATCACAAAATAGGAATTTTTCCAAGGGTGCAGGGGTGTCTCAAGAACACCCTGCTGCACCCCCTGAAAAAGAAATTTGGGGGCATATGGCGCACATACATGCCCTAAGGGCATGTATGGGCGTCATATGGCACCTTTTGTTTTTTGGAAAAAAAGCTTTTTGAAAAGAATTCACAAATTACCACCAACTAGAAGTTGGTGGTAGTTTCCAAATCCTTAATGTCATTTTTTTACATATTTTTTGTTTGATACATTGCATTTAAGTAATCGCAAAATTTGCAAATCCTTCAGTGCAATCGCAAAATAAGGAATAGCAAATTTTGCTATTCCTTATTTTGCATCAAACTTGTTTGATACATACCATTTGTCTAATTAGCATTCGCAAAGGCCGAAATTCGCAGAATTTTGATCTTTGCGAATGCCAAATAGCTTGATACATATGGCCCCAAGTGAGGCCTGTCTTGCAACATGGTGCATCTTTTGCATCACTGCTGCATCGGTTTCATGTGGTAAGTTTTTTTTACACCATGACATATCTGCCTAAAAGCATCAATTTGTAATTTTGTCGCCTCATAGCAAATCTTTTGCACCACCGCTGCATCATAAAAGTGACGCACAGTGGCGCAAAAGAGGCATACACCTATCATAAATCTGTCCCTAGCATTTTAAATGATTAATCCAGGATGACGATAAGGTGTGGCCTATCCAGAGGTTTGTTTAAGGTGAGGCCTACTCAGGATTGCAGATTAAAGTTACGCTTGATGAAGAATACAGAAGAGATAATACATGTAAAGGCCTACCAATGAAGTAAGTGATTTGCACTTTATTTTGCCAGTCATCATAAATGTATCCCTAAGCTTCTTATCTTGTTACAGATGAACCACCATATGTACCATCAAACTATTTTGCATTTCCTAAATAGCGAATTTTAAGGAATAAATAGCAATTCTTTACCATTCCTACTTTGCAATGAGCAAATTGCTAATTGCAAATTACCCATTCATTTCCATGGGCTAGGAGGCTCATAGGAATGAAGGTTGCAATTTGCGATTAGCAATTACCTCATCACAAAATAGGAATTTTTTCAAGGGTGCAGGGGTATCTCAAGAACACCCTGCTGCACCCCTGAAAAAGAAATTTGGGGGCATATGGCGCACATACATGCCCTAAGGGCATGTATGGGCGTCATATGGCACCTTTTGTTTTTTGGAAAAAAATGCTTTTTGAAAAGAATTCGCAAATTACCACAAACTAGAAGTTGGTGGTAGTTTCCAAATCCTTAATGTCATTTTTTACATATTTTTTGTTTGATACATTGCATTTAAGGAATCGCAAAATTTGCAAATCCTTCAGTGCAATCGCAAAATAAGGAATAGCAAATTTTGAATTAAGGACATTTTAAGTCATTTCCACATGTGCAGTGTTTTCAAATTATGATTTGAAAATCGTTTTTGGGGAAAAGTAATGGTTTGCAAATTTATGACAAGGACATAATGGTGTATGCTTCTCTATAAGGCATTTCAGTGTCTCTGATGTCATTTTTCCCATATTACATTATAAGACCTTTCCCCATGGAGCACATTCCTTGTAAATATGCTCCCACCTGTGCATGGTGAATTTAGATTTTGACTGTTTGAGTCACATAGCCATGTTAAAAGTGACCCAAAAAAATTGCAAACGCTTTAAAAAAACACATTCATGTGTCTTAAGGACATTTTAAGTCATTTCCCCATGGACAGTGTTTTGTAAGTGGCGCAAAAGAGGCATACACCTATCATAAATCTGTCCCTAGCATTTTAAATGAATAATTCAGGATGACGATAAGATGTGGCCTATCCAGAGGTTTGTTTAAGGTGAGGCCTACTCAGGATTGCAGATTAAAGTTACGCTTGATGAAGAATACAGAGGACATAATACATGTAAAGCTCTACCAATGAAGTAAGTGATGTCCACTTCATTGCGCCAGTCATCATAAATGTATCCCTAAGCTTCTTATCTTGTTAGACATCAACCGCCATATGTATCATATAACTATTTTGCATTTCCAAAATAGCGAATTTTAAGGAATAAATAGCGATTCTTTACCATTCCAAATTTGCGATGAGCAAATTGCTAATTGCAAATTACCCATTCATTTCCATGCGCCAGGATGCCCATATGAAAGAAGGTGCAATTTGCAATTAGCAATTAGCTCATCGCAAATTAGGAATTTTTCCAAAGGTGTAGGGGTGTCTCAATAACACCCTGCTGCACCCCTGAAAAAGAAATTTGGGGGCATATGGCGCACATAAATTTTAACAACATTCCTTTACCTCAAAAACGATTTTCAATTCATAATTTGAAAACACTGCCCACAGGGAAATTACTTAAAATGTCCTTAAGACACATGAAAGTGTTTTTTTATTGCCTTTCCAGCATGGTTGGGTCACTTTTAACATGGCTATGTAACACAAACATTTAAAATCTAAATTTGCCATGCACAGGTGGGAGCATATTTACAAGCAATTTGCGCCACAGAGAAAGGTCTTACATTAAAATGGGAAAAATAACATCAGGGACAGTCAATTGCCTTATAAAGAAGCATACACCATTATGTCCTTGTCATAAATTTAAAAACAATTCCTTTTCCCCAAAAACGATTTTCAAATCATAATTTCAAAACACTGCACATGGGAAAATTACTTAAAATGTCCTTAAGACACATAAAAGCGTTTTTTAATTGCCTTTGCAGCATGTTTGTATCACTTTTAACATGGCTATGTAACACAAACATTAAAAATCAAAATTTTCCTTGCACAGGTGGGAGCATATTTACAAGCAATTTGCGCCACATAATTCATAATTTTCTCCTTAAAGCACACTATTCTCTATCTAAATTAAAGAAATATTTTCTCACCTTAGCAAATACTTTGAGTTTGAAAACAGTCTCAGAAACACACCAATTTGTCTTCAGCAGAGCAAAAGGTATGCACTCCAGAGTCTGCAGCTATCAAAAGCACAGAAATGCTGTAATTCTTCACACATATCTCTCATGTCACCCAATCAAAACTCTTCCCTCACTTTTTTTCAAATGAAAACCCTTCCCCCCTCTGCCCTTTCTGCCTTTTCTGCATGGCAACCACCTCTTGGAAGACTTCTGGTGTTTGCAAGTTCACACAACAATGTTGCAATTGAACTCTGAACTCTCAGTGCACCTGCATATCCAGTGCATTCTTTCATTTAATGATTTTTTATTGACCATTCAAAATACATCTTTCAAATAACTCATCCGTGCACCCTAACTTTCTGTTTTCAGCAATCAAAATCCACCAATCACTGTTACTGCTTCATGAACACAGAAACTCCACAGTTTTTTTCATTTTAAACTATCATTTTTTCAACTGCCATTTCATTGCCACACTTCATCTGACTGCAGGAGAACCTTCTCTCACCATGTTTTCTGTCTGGATTGTTGGACATAGTTATATTCACTGGGCTCAAAGGTACACTGAAAACAGGAATTTACCTAACCTCAATTTACAAGATGTGGAAATTAAGTGGTTTGGCCACAGAGGATTAAAATGTCACCAATTGATACCATTGGTGAAAACCTTTATGCATTTGCCCAAACCTGACCTGTTAATTGTGCACTGTGGAGGTAATGACTTGGGCACTTTGACTGGTGTAGGTCTGGAAATGCTTTTAAAGGACACCTTTGAGCAATTAATGGCACTTTTTCCTCAGACTGCCTTGGTATATTCAAATATATGCCAAAGACAGAAATGGAGGTGGTCAAACCAATTTTGTCCACAAATTGAGAAGTCGAGGAAGCATGTAAACAAATCTGTTTCAGCTTACATGAGAGACCATGGAATGGGCTCCCTGTACAACAATAACTTGCGTTACTACATGCAAGATATCTACAGAGGAGATGGAGTTCACTTCTCAGATGAGGGCAACAGAATTTTCACTCTGAATTTAAGAATGTGCATTGGTACCTACTTATAAGTACCTAAATGTACCATAAACACAAAAGCTCTTCTCAGAGCTACCCTACATCTGATCACTCACAATTATTATTTTACTCTAACATTTTTCACTAATTTTCAACAAAGTACGCTCCCTGGGGCGCTACCCGGTACGCGAACCGGGAGCTAACCTCGCGAAATTTTTAAAAAAAATGTTTTTTTTTCGCACATATGGGCCTCCTCAGCCACCCTCACAAAACCTAGGGGGTCAAGATAAGTCTACCGTGCCCCCTTCTACCCATTCTGAACATTATTTGCCCTCCATCTTGTATCTTAATTCGACCGAAACACAAAATGGTGGACTCCCGTTACGCTTAAGGTTCGCGAACCGGGGCGCTCAACGGTTCGCGTACCGGGTCGCTCCCTGGGAAGCGCACCATCAAAAAAGGTGGGAAAGTAGTTCACAGAAAAGCCACTGGAGACAATTTCACCAAATATAGACTAGCTCATACTACATACCAATCCCTACCATTTTCACAAATTTGATTGGAATTCCATTTAGCCATTTAGCCTGTAGACCTCTCTAAATACCGTGAGGTAAATTACTTCACAAAACACATCTGAAGTGTTGGAATTGACAACCAATTAAAATGTTACTTTCATTTTCTACTTTTTTTACCTGACATTTGATTGGTTATATACCTGAATATATATAAAGGAAGAGAAGAAAACACAGCCATTTTGACTACTACTTCTTGGTGTACATTTCAATAGGATTTTCACTAATTCCTTCAACTTCTTTCTAAAGGTAAGTTTTTATTTTTAAAACTGAAGTATATTGTGCACTATAAGTTAATATGGTAAACTTTTTCTGGAGTTAGGCTTCTCTTGTATAATTATGAATTTACTTACGTTAAATCACATACACTTTTTTATATTCCTACTTCCACTCTGATACTATACACTGCCCAAAATTAATCCCAACAGTGCCCTATCTCTACTAATATATATTTTTTTAATCTAAATTTCAGGCAAAATGGAAGGCGAACAGAAAGTTGAATTTCAAATTGTCCTGCAAGAGAGCAGCCAAGAAATCAATGATGAAAATGATATTGAATTTTTCGATGAAACTTTAGACAAAGAACTACTGCAATGTGTACAAGCAGTAGATAACCTCCTTGAAAATGAGGACATTTTACACCCTCAGAGACTACAATGTATATTCAATGATAATTATGAAATTTCTGACAATGAAATGTTAGAAAGTTTAATAAATTATGAAACACAATCACAATAAAAAAATGCTTAAAAAATAAAGAAAATAAAAAATAATCAACAAAACCAACAATCAATTAACATACAGCATTTGAAAAGTCTATCATTCATTTTTCATTGCAGTATGCTGCCCAGAACGCTTCCCGGTTCGCGGACCGGGCGCTCCCCACGCAAAAAAAACCAAAAAAAATGTTTTTTTTTTTTGCCCCGCGGGGCCCTTTTAAAACCTCCACATTAAACCTAGGGGGTCAGGGAGGATCTAGTATGCCCCCTTATGGTTATTTCCCCCTTTGTTTTGGCCTCCTCTTGTCTCTCAATCCTACCGAGAGACAAGATGGCGGCCGCTCCGGACTGTTTAGAATGTTGACAGACACCGGAGAGCCAATCAGCTTCGCTACGCGAAGTTCCGGTACGCTTAAAGTCCGCGGACCGGAGCGCTGCCCAGAGCGCGCTTACAGATATATATCTTTTTTTAAACGTTAATTTCTCAAAATCCACTGGAGCACATATATTGAGACCTACAAAAGGCACATCGGGCTACCAGTCCCTACAATTTTGCCAAGTTTCATGCAAATCCATTCAGCCGTTCGGGCTAAAAGTGAGGCCAACCGCCCTATGGAAAACTCAATGTTAAAAACACGTTTTGGGACCCCCCTTTTTTCTCGACCCCCCCTGGACGACCCCCCCCCAAATTTCCAGGGGCTGCTCAGAAACAAAATGTTCCATTTTCCAGAAAATGTCAGCCAATTCCGTCCACAAACGCCAAAGTTATTAGACATAGAATTTTCAAAAATCCCGTAGGGAAAAAATCCTAACTATATATACCTACTGGCGACCGCCAGTAGGTAATATATATATATATATATATATTTTTTTTTTTATTACCTACTGGCGGTCGCCAGTAGGTAGTTATAGTTAGGACCTAGTTTCCATAGGAAATCCACAACATTCTATTGAGAATAACTTTGGCGCCGGTGGACGAATTTCTCAAAGAAGATGGCCTGCTCCGCTCAGCTCCTTCCCTGAAAGTTTGGGGGGGATTCGTCAAGTGGGGGCTGAGATAAAAGGGGGGTACCAAAACTTGTTTTCCCCATGTTATTTTCCATAGGGACGTTTAGACATGGCTACAGCTCGAACGGCTGAATGGATTTATAAGACATTTGGTAGGAAGGTAGAGTCCGGCTCGCAGATTACGCTTTTCTTTAAATGGTGTAAATCTGTTCAGTAGTTGCAGAGAAAATTAACTTTGAAAAAATATACATTGGGCTACATTGGGCTATATATATGTTAGAGCCCAAATATAGCCCAATGTAGCCCAATGTAGCCCAATGTAGCCCAAAGATGGCCACCAGAGACAAAAAATAACCAAATGTAGCCCAAATATCAGCCAGATGTAGCCCAACTATAGCCCAATGACAGAATGTCCCAGAGTGTTCTAAAGAACAACTAGAGCGCCAACAGTCTTACTTATGACAAAAGTATGGCACACCTGAAGTCATCTTGATTGGAATAAAGTGTTAACACTTGACACATTTAATTTGCAAAGGAACAAAATGAGGGGGTTCATTTTGCCATAGAAATTATGATTAGTGCTGAAGAAAGAAAAATTAGGGCACATTTTGAGTGACTTCTCAAATCCTCTTATATTTCATTAAAAAAATTCTGATATGCAGTCTCCCAAGATGCCCACCAGAGACAAAAGAGCCCAAATGTAGCCCAAATATCAGCCAGATGTAGCCCAACTATAGCCCAATGACAGTAGTTAGGACCTAGTTTCCATAGGAAATCCGCAACATTCTATTGAGAATAACTTTGGCGCCGGTGGACGAATCTTTGTGAATTTCTCAAAGAAGATGGCCTGCTCCGCTCCGCTCCTTCCCTGAAAGTTTGGGGGGGATTCGTGAAGTGGGGGCTGAGATAAAAGGGGGTCCCAAAACGTGTTTTCCCCATGGTATTTTCCATAGGGACGTTTAGACACGGCTACAGCTCGAACGGCTGAATGGATTTATAAGAAATTTGGTAGGAAGGTAGAGTCCGGCTCGCAGATTACGCTTTTCTTTGAATGGTGTAAATCTGTTCAGTAGTTGCTGAGAAAATTAACTTTGAAAAAATATATATTGGGCTACATTGGGCTATATATATGTTAGAGCCCAAATATAGCCCAATGTAGCCCAATATAGCCCAAAGATGGCCACCAGAGACAAAAAAAAACGAATGTAGCACAAATATCAGCCAGATGTAGCCCAACTATAGCCCAATGACAGAATGTCACAGAGTGTTCTAAAGAACAACTAGAGCGCTAACAGTCTTACTTATGACAAAAGTATGGCACACCTGAAGTCATCTTGATTGGAATAAAGTGTTAACACTTGAAACATTTAATTTGCAAAGGAACAAAATGAGGGGGTTCATTTTGCCATAGAAATTATGATTAGTGCTGAAGAAAGAAAAATTAGGGCACATTTTGAGTGACTTCTCAAATCCTCTTATATTTCATTAAAAAAATTCTGATATGCAGTCTCCCAAGATGGCCACCAGAGACAAAAGAGCCCAAATGTAGCCCAAATATCAGCCAGATGTAGCCCAACTATAGCCCAATGACAGTAGTTAGGACCTAGTTTCCATAGGAAATCCGTAACATTCTATTGAGAATAACTTTGGCGCCGGTGGACGAATCTTTGTGAATTTCTCAAAGAAGATGGCCTGCTCTGCTCCGCGCCTTCCCTGAAAGTTTGGGGGGGATTCGTCAAGTGGGGGCTGAGATAAAAGGGGGGTCCCAAAACGTGTTTTCCCTATGTTATTTTCCATATGGACGTTTAGACACGGCTACAGCTCGAACGGCTGAATGGATTTATAAGAACTTTGGTAGGAAGGTAGAGTCCGGCTCGCAGATTACGCTTTTCTTTGAATGGTGTAAATCTGTTCAGTAGTTGCTGAGAAAATTAACTTTGAAAAAATATATATTGGGCTACATTGGGCTATATATATGTTAGAGCCCAAATATAGCCCAATGTAGCCCAATGTAGCCCAAAGATGGCCACCAGAGACAAAAAAAACTAATGTAGCCCAAATATCAGCCAGATGTAGCCCAACTATAGCCCAATGACAGAATGTCCCAGAGTGTTCTAAAGAACAACTAGAGCGCTAACAGTCTTACTTATGACAAAAGTATGGCATACCTGAAGTCATCTTGATTGGAATAAAGTGTTAACACTTGAAACATTTAATTTGCAAAGGAACAAAATGAGGGGGTTCATTTTGCCATAGAAATTATGATTAGTGCTGAAGAAAGAAAAATTAGGGCACATTTTGAGTGACTTCTCAAATCCTCTTATATTTCATTAAAAAAATTCTGATATGCAGTCTCCCAAGATGGCCACCCGAGACAAAAGAGCCCAAATGTAGCCCAAATATCAGCCAGATGTAGCCCAACTATAGCCCAATGACAGAATGTCCCAGAGTGTTCTAAAGAACAACTAGAACGCTAACAGTCTTACTTATGACAAAAGTATGACACACCTGAAGTCATCTTGATTGGAATAAAGAGGTAACACTTAATACATTTAATTTGAAAAGGAACAAAATGAGGGGTTTCATTTTGCCATAGAAATTTTATATATATATATATATATATATATATATATATATATATATATATATATATATATATATATATATATATATATATATATATATATATATTCACTGAAAAAACCATAGGTTTTAAACACGTTATAGTTAGGAAGTAGCATTTAAAAAACCTATGAAATTCACAAAAAAAACCATAGGTTTTACACACGTTATAGTTAGGAAATAGCATTTACAAAACCTATGAAATTCACTGAAAAAAACATAGGTTTGACACCAGTTATAGTTAGCTGGAAATTTTACTCGCATAAAACCAATGAAATTCCCACGTTATAGTTAGTTGGACTCACTATAACTTGCGCGTGCAATGCACTGCTGATGACGTCACATATTACATCACTCATGACATGGTCAGTGACATCAGTCATGACATCACTGATGACACCATCCTTGTGACAGAGTGACAGACCTCTTTTCACTGTAATGTAACCCTTGAAACACATATTCAAAAATAGAAACTAAAATTTTCAAAAAAATGGAGATACCCATACCAGTTACAACAACCAATTCAATAATTCCACCATCTATATACACATCCACTCATTGATCAACAGCTCTATATAGTCACTCGTACATATACTCACTCATGATATGTAGTGATACACCTATACATTCTGTTACACACCGACAGTCATCCAAAAGATACTCTCGCACATATTCACACATGCAAATAAACTATTGAACATCCATTTATTTGCATATACAGCTATACACACACAACCACCATACTTCTATGGAAACTTACACATACTTACTCTCTTAAACAATCACCTATAGAAACACATACTTATCTAAACAGGAACTCTTACAATCTCTTTCTCTCACATATACTCACTTATATACATCAATATTCACATATATTAGATTAAAACATATGTAGTTACTGATAAAGACACTAGTGAGACAGTCATTCACTCACTAACACACACATATACACACTCTTCCACCCATACAGTCCTGCTCATATGCTGTCTTCAAAACACATACAAAGAGAGAGTCAGTCATTCATGCATCTATGTGTTAAGTAATACCCCCACCAAACCATACAAACACTCATACTGATACTAACAAAAACATCTAATAACCCATACACATGTAGCTACTCACCAACCCATGCAACCACTTATACACAAAGTGAAACACTAATACATATATTTAAATATGTAAACATTACTCTCTAATATATGTATTCACTAAGATACACTTAATAAACCAGTTAACCAATCAATAAAAAAAAAAACATCCAAGTAATCACTTATTTAAACATTTATTCTTCCATCAACTTTTACATATACATATATAACACATATTTATTTTTTAAAAAGACACACATTCACTGGATAGTGTCATCAGTGATGTCATGACTGATGTCACTGACCATGTCATGAGTGATGTAATATGTGACGTCATCAGCAGTGCATTGCACGCGCAAGTTATAGTGAGTCCAACTAACTATAACGTGGGAATTTCATTGGTTTTATGCAAGTAAAATTTCCAGCTAACTATAACTGGTGTCAAACCTATGGTTTTTTCAGTGAATTTCATAGGTTTTGTAAATGCTATTTCCTAACTATAACGTGTGTAAAACCTATGTTTTTTTTTAGTGAATATATATATATATATATATATATATATATATAGCAGAGCGAAGGAACACATATGCATGTGGAAACAAATGAGCACAGAATTCCGCCAATCACGTTTGCATCACAACAGGCACAGCCATTTCACCATCATTGCATATTAGGTAGCATTTGTTGACAGGTTAATTACATAAATCCTAATTTCTCCCTAACCTGGAGGGCCAAAACCCTGACGTTTACCCCAGCCAGCCCAACAGGTACACACAGGCTCAGTCCGAGTTTTCTCGCAAATATTCCACTAGGGGTTCCCAAATATATCTGAGACGAGAGGAAGCAGGCAGGAGTACCGCATAGATCGGTAGCTGCTCCTTGCAATAAATAAAGTCTGATAACCAGTCCTTGAATTTAGGGGCTCTCCCTCTGCCCCATCTGCATGCCACCTTACGTTTTGCCAATAATAGGTCCACTGCAACAATCTTTCTATGTGGTGCCTGTAGCTCAGCCATATAGCCTAGAAGCGTTGAGCATAAGAGACACAGGAAGAGAAGATATATTGAGACTAATAGTTGAGGCGAGGGATATTGTATAGTGTATTCTCTATGGCGCTCCCGGAGTTTGGCCACAAGAGGTTCAATGGCCAAGGCAAAAAGTAGCTGAGAGAGAGGACACCGCTAACGGGTGTCTCTCGAAATAGGGAACGGAGTGGAGAATAGGCCATTAATCTGTCTAATGGCCTTCGGCTGGGAATAAAGTAGTTTTTTCCACTCTAAAAAAGGTTGGGGGAAGCCCATTCTGCCCAGTATTGTGAACATGCAGTCCCATTCCAGAGAATCAAAGGCTTTTGTGGCATCTAAAAAAATCCCGGTCCCCAAGATTCCGGATCGACATTGTGCAGTACTGTGAATATGGTCCGTATATTGTGGGAAGTGGCCCTCCCAGGTATGAAGCCTGCCTGGTCCAGCAGCACCAGTCCCTCCATCAACAATGTTAGTCTATTTGCGATAACTTTAGTCAACATCTTGGTGTCACAATCAATCAGTGACAAGGGTCTGTAGGCCTCACAGGCGGTGGTGTCCTTGCCTGGCTTGAGCAAGGAGATGATCATGTCTTGCCTCTTGGTCATGGGGAGAACCCCATGTTCGCTAGCCTCTTCAAGGACTTGTTTAAGGAATGGGGGCTATCTGATCAATATAGCATTTATAGAAGTCTGCAGGAAGGCGGTCGGGACCAGGGGCTGTGCCAGAGCGCCGGCCCATTATTGCAGCTCGAATTTCATCTTCTTTAAAGTCGGCACAAGAAATTACCTGCAAGAATCACTGATCCACCCGAGGGCAGTGTCTTCCAAGTAGTAAGCGATATCAGGTAGATTCCTTCTGTGCGTGCAATTGAGTTGCGCGTAGTAATTAGAAGAAATACTGAGAATCTCACACAAGTCACTTTGTTGAGTACCATCTTCCTTAATTATTTTTAGTATCTGATTAGCAAATCTGGGGGATCGAGTTACTTCAGTTAGGGTCCTTCTGGGACACTCACTCTCTCCATATGTCCTAGCTGTAGGATATTTGGAGCAAAACTTTGACTTGCGCTCTGCCTCAGCTGTGTACTCATTTAGCAGCTCTTTGAGGTGTGCCCTCCGCTTAGGGGTAAGGGCAGTAGCCAGGTGTTCCTCTGCTTTATTGTTATCTCCTTTTAATCTATGTAGGGCCGGTCCCCCTATTAGCGTGCAGGATCCCTGTCCTTTGCTATACAGAGTACCAGCACAGTGACCTTAAAGCTTTCCCATACTCAAGCAAGTGATGAAACGCTGTCTATATTACGGGGGGAAAATGCAAGAATTTCCTGGCGTATTTCTTTGCAAAAGGCGCTATCTAATAGAGTTGTGGGCTGGAGCCTCCAGGAACAATGCGGAGATTCGTTGCCTGGCAGAGCCAATCTCATTAGTCCAGGGGAGTGATCAGAGACGGTGTGTGCCAGATATTTAACCTCTCGGAGCCACGTTCTCAGTCCTTTCGAGAGCAGCCAAAAATCTATACGGGCCTCGAGATAAATAGTATACAATCTGGGAAGGCGATGGGTCCCATCTGGATCCCTATCGAATTCCTGAAAAGTATGGCCTCACTTGTTGTGCCCCACCTACGAGAAATGTACAACAAAAGTTATGATAAAGGGGTTTTGCCAGTGGACCAGCAACTGGCCTCCCTCTAGTTATTTGCAAGCCGGGGGAAACCCGCAGACAGCTGTGGATCTTATAGGCCAATTTTGTTAATTAACTTAGAAGCAAAAATCCTTGCAAAGCTCCTTGTGTCTCGCCTGATAGCGATAATCCCTTCATTGGTTCATGTGGGTCAATCAGGTTTTGTGCCAGGCCCGAACACTGCGTTGAACATCCGTGGTCTCCATAGCGTTTTAGGCCACAAGCAAATAATAGAGGAAGATGCAGTAATATTATCTTTAGACGCCAAAATGGTGTTCGATTCCATTAAATGGCCATATCTCTTTGAAGTGCTTCGACGCCTGGAAATTCATGAAGTGGATTAAGTTGCTTTATACAGACCTAAAGGGCCAGGTCAGGGTCAACAGCCGTCTCTCCAGGACATTCTCACTGGGAAGGGATACAAGACAAGGTTGTTCCCTGTCCCCCTGATTTTCTCTGACTAATATTGGAACCACTGGCCTCATGGGTGAGGAGGGATCCGCTGCTTAGAGGGCTGAAGTGGGCAGAGGGACAAGAAGATAGGATATCCCTCTATGCCGATAATATCCTGCTACATTTGGCGTCTCCTTATAAATCGTTACATAGAATCTTGAATATCTCCACAAATTTCGCAAGGTATTTCGGTTACTCGATCAACTGGTTTAATCGGTGATCTTTGCGATCCAGGGACCGATCCCAAAACTCCCCAAAGGCTGTGAGTTGGAGGTGGCTACTGAAGGATTCCGCTACCTTGGGATCTAGATAACTCTGGATCCTCAGATTTTTTACTGTATGAACTTGGCAGTCCCTCTGGAGACATTGCGTAATGACGTTAAGAATTGGAGGTCACTGCCCCTCTCCTTACTGGGTCGAGCTATCCTCTTTAAGATGCTTGCTCTCCCCTGTTTCTTATGTATCCTCCAAAACTGCCCACATAAGGACCCCGATTCCTACTTCAAGTACATAGAAAGTGAGGTTTGGACCCTACTATGGGACGAAAGACACCCCTAATAGCACTAAACAAATTAACGAAGGGTTGGTACGATGGAGGCATTGCGCTCCCAGATATGCGATTATATTACTGGGCTTCGCAGTTGATTGTGGTAAATGACTGGAATTATTGTTCCACATTGGATCCAGTTTATATGCTGGATAAATACCAAATGGGTAGAGATGGCTATCTTGGAGCCCTCTACTCGAAAGTTCAGAAAGGTCGATACTTGGGACCAATGGCCCACACGGTAGAGATCTGGTGCCAAGCTAATGGCCGGCTCGGATGGCTCGGATGGTCGGATGTACTGACACAAGCCACTCCATTATGGTCCACTCAAAAGCTGGGTTTTCTGTTATCAGCCAGGTTTTGATAGGTGGGACACTATTGGGATCTCGACAATTGGCCATTTAGTAAGTAAAGGGAAAATATTACCATTTGCAGAATTGGGGGAGAAATATGAACTTGCTCAGGGGAAGGTTTTCAGGTATCTACAGGTTAGTCATGCCCTTAAAGCCGCACTCCCAGATTTGGACCATATACCAGAGTCGTCCCCTCTGGAGGACCGATTGCTTTCGGAACCTATGTTGGAGAGAAAGCTGTATTGTTAACATATAGAAAGTTATGTAAAAATGTACCAGATCCATTCCATACTCTCCGAGAAAGGTGACAGACCGATGTGGGGCAAATCGAAGATGAGGACTGGGAAATGGCACTGATGTCCCCAAGAGAAGCCGCCATTCCTTTTAGGCTCCGTCTTATTCAACTAAAAATCCTGCACAGAGCCTATCTCACCGGGGTTACCTTAGCTAAAATAGGGAATAGACAGGATGCACAGTGTCTTCGCAGCTGCCATCAGCAGGCCTCTTTTTATCACACTATCTGGGATTGCCCCTACATACAAACTCTATGGGAAAAGGCCACAAACCACATGTAGAGGGCACTAGGAAAGGAGATCAATTTAACACCACAAATGGGACTCCTTAATATATGGGACGCTACAGCCCTAACAGAGTTGGAGCAACAGATGGTCACTTTGGGATACACATTAGTGAAGCAGGCGATTGCAATGAAGTGGGGGGTGGAAGAGAAACCATCATCGAAGAATTGGGCTAAGGAGTTAGACAAGTGCATGATAGCAGAAAAAGAAGTGTTCAAAGCAAGGGGTTGCCCTAAGAAATGGGATAAAAAATGGAGCAGGTGGAATGTGTACCAAGAGGACTTGTGTACATTACCTACCAAAGAGATGGAAATGAGACAGAATGTCTGGAACAGTATTGTGGCAAATGACTGATTAACTTTTAATTCCTTGTATACGCAAATGATGTAACTGCATTGTACATTATGGGGGTCATTAGTATGGTGGGCGGATCGCCACCGCCCGTATGGCGGTGGCGATTCCACCCGCCATAAACTACCGCCTGCTCTCCATTTACCCCCGTCACATTACCATGGCGGGGGGGAACCCGGCGGACGGAAAGACCGTCCGCCGGTTTTCCACCCGGTCGCAGAGTCGACCGGGCGGAAAAGGTGCTGACATGGTGGCGGTGTCTGAGAGACACCGCCATCCACATTAGCATGTGTGCTGGGTTGTGCCTTTCCGTGGCGGCATTGCCGACACGGAAAGGCAGACGGTTTTCGCCATTGGGGGTCCGTAGCGGGCCCCCTGGAATTCAGGGGTGTGGGGGGTGCACATGGGGGGTCCCTATGGTACTCCCCTGCAGTTTCATGCACAACATGGCAGGCACCGTGCGGTGCCTGCCATGTTGTGCATTGAAGTGCACAGCATGCTTTCCTGGCATTGTGGCGGGCGGTGCTGACTGCACCGCCTGCCACAATGACAGGAATGCTGGATGCGCTGCCACTGTGATGGGCGCATCCTAATGTCCCCCACGGGACCCCCGCCCTTATGGCGGGCGGTCCCTTTTTGTGATGGGATGGCGGCTGGACAAAGTCCGCCCGTCATCCTAATGACCCCCTATGTATTCAAAAGAAATCTGACTTTTTTTTCCATTCAATAAAACAATCTTTAAAAGCAAAACAAAAACATCTATATGGGACCAGCTGGAATGTACACTAGATTAAAAGGTACCTTCTCTGCGTGTGGGATGGAGGGACCTCCATGCATCAAACAGATGGTGGTCTGTCATAATACCTGAAAGATGTTTATTTGCTTGTGGGTGTGATGAAGGGAGTGATTGTGAACGGTCAGTCTTCAGGTCCAGTGCTATATTAAAATCACCTTCGCATATAATGTGGGTGGAGCCTATCTCCAGAATGCAACCCCAGAGTTTATTAAAGTAGATGGTGTTGTCAATGATGGGGGCATAACAGCTTACCAACGTTACTGAATGGTCCACTAGTCTGCCCCATATCACGCTAAATCTACCCAGTGGATCTTGGAAGGCCCCTTTCGGGAATAATTTACACAAGCCTCAACTAGCATTGCTGTGCCCCTAACATATGTCGAGTAGGATGAGAAGCAGCTATGCGCTGCCCACTTCTTACCAAAGCTGGGTGTTGTTCCAGGGTCCAGATGCGTCTCCTGCAACATTGCCACCTGAACTTGGTGCCTGTCTAGGTAGCCTAGGATTTGTCTGCGCTTGCGGGGATCGCGGAGCCCTCGCACATTACATGTCACAAAGTTATAAGTGAGGTCTGTAGTCAGTTTAGTCACAGCAATAGCCATTCTGGTGCCCTTAGGACAGGAAGCCTTTGTGGAATACGTCGTCCTGAGCATTTAAAGGATACCTTGTGTGTATTTGCAACAGCACAGATTTAAGGTTTGGACCTGCAACGCTGCTGTATATAACAATAAAGGCCCCATCCCTCCCCCTGCCCACACCCACGGCACATTCCCGCAGGCAAAACGCAACCCACCTAGAAATCCTGTGAACAATCAGGATTGGGATACATTGCAAAGAGGAACAGTGACAGGACAGATAAGAGAGTAGCCAGAAGAGAGAATAGAGAGATGTAGAGAGAAGGATATATAAATAGGGACATGGCTTGGAGAGCCTTAGTCGAGAAAGAAAGGTAAGAAAGAAGGAAGGTTCGGGTCAACATTGTGCATTATTCAGGGATGTCCCATGGGGGAAATGCGCCAGAGAGACCTTTTATGCTCCTCACAAATGTGAGGGTACCCGGGAGTTCATTGTTAAGTGGCGGGCTCACTGATCCCAACAGCGACGTCTGCACAAGTTCAGTCAAGTCCAGTGCGGACCCGCACGAGACCCTTGCAGGCACGTTGTAAGTTAGTTTCATAGCCTGAACAGGTGTGGAGGCAATCGTCTTGCATACAATGACTATCTTTGGTCCTCCTCAGGAGCCGGGGATGACCGTTTGGAATCTGGATCTCCATCTCGAGATGTGGTTGACTGCCTTCCAACAGATTTTAGGAAGCCCTGGGTTTGTTGTGGGGATGTTGAAGATGTGTATCTTCCCACATTAGGGGATATGCAGCCTAGCAGGGTAGAGCATTGAATACTGTATATTGGCTTGTTGGAGCTTGCGCCTGACAAGCAGGAACCTTTTCCGTGCTTCCTGCACTGCCATAGTGAAGTCTGGGTATATAGAGAGTCTGTTCCCTTCGTGTACTAGCTGTTGCTTATCTCTTGCCAGTCTCAGCACCGTGTTGCGGTCCTTGTAGTTGAGTAGCCGTGCCAGATTGGGGCGGGGAGGTGCACCCTGCGGCTGTCTGATCAAGAGTGAACGGTGATCTCTCTCTACTACCAGTACTTTAGAGAGCGCCTCCATGCCGAAAAGCCCCAGCAGCATTTGCTCCATAGAGTCCTCCATGCAGCCAGTGGGTGTAGATTCCGGGATCCCCATTTTGTGCACATTGTTTCTGTGCGAGCGCACCTCCAAGTCTTCGTTTTTGGCTGCAATGATTTTAAGTCATTTTTCCATTCCTTGTAGTCCCTCTCGGCTAGTGGAGGAGGTGTCTTCGAGAGTGGAAATGCGCTGTTCTGTCTCGGTTATGCTGCAGTCGTCCTTTTCCACTTTTTGCGTCATAAAGTCCATTCTCATATTCATGGCATCCATTTTGGACTCGATGGATGTAAGGCTGTGGTGCATCGTTAGGAGTAGGGATTTTATATCTGAGTCCTGTGGGGCAGATGAGGCAGGGTTATCCTCTTCCCATTGTGAGTCTGTGTCCTCAGCAGCAGCAGCAGCAGCAGTTTTACGCGCAGTGAACTGCAATTTGGCTGCTTGCCCCCATGCAGCCCATTTTGTGCACTTCGGTGTAGTTTTGGCAGGTGCTGTTCACACCACAGGGGGGGCAGGAATATACTTGGGATTCTGGTCACCCTCCAGCCTATATGTGCCCGACCACACTGACCTCCAGGCACCATAGCGGCCTCACAATGTTTACTTCCTCAGGCTATTGGTTAACTGTGCAGGCCTCAGGCCCTCTCCATTGCAAGTCTTCACAGGTTATATAATGCCCCTAGTGTTTCTCTGGCCCCAGCTTCAAGTGAAGCAGTGCAGCCTCACCTCTCATCTGAAAGCTAGCTTACCGTTGGCAGGTCTTCTCATCCACCACTGCACAGGGGCGTCTCAGCACCTCCCGCGCCATCTGCTGCCACACAGTGTCTCCATTCTGGGCCGTGCAGTCCTCTCCACACCCAGCTCCAGGCATGTCTTACCCGAGTCTTCACCGCCCCTCCCCCATGCACTTAGTGATCTTGAAGAGGGGGGGCACCACCTCCACAGCAGTGTCTGCCTAAAGCAGGCTGCCCATCTCCCTGGCTGCAGCCAGCAGCCCCTGGAGGACCGGATGCGGATATCATCCGCTTCTACCGCAGCTCCAGCCCGGGCTCACCTTGGCTCAGGGCTCAGGCCGCCCCCTCCAGCTGTGAATCCGTGGGGCAGCCCCATGAACCTGGCTGCTAAGTCAGCGGGGATCCCCTCTCGTCAAGGCCAGTCGGTACTGTCGAGCTCCGCAGTCCCGTCTAGTCTGCCATCACAGCCACCATTTTTCCCCAATCTTAGGCCACATTCAGTTCCGTGCGGCGATAGGCTATGTAGAATAGGTTGGTCACATTTCAGTCACTGCATCAGTTTCCCAGTACCTTGCCTAAGCCGGGTTGATACTTTGGCGTGGTTTCGCCACCATGTAACAAAAGATTCTGCCGGTTATTGTTCCCGGGCTGCCAGAGCCCCATGAGAGTGCAGCCATCTTGCTCACCGGCTCTCTAGCGCCCCCTGTGACACTGACTTTTTAAGGTGTCTGATTGGCTATATTTACAGATGTGTCTTTTGATGGCATTGCATTCTTTAGTCTACACATAGCATAGTGGAAGGAGGCACTTGTGTACAGCTATCTTGGAATGAAAGAAATTAATTGTAGTTGTAAGGGTTGTGATGAGGGCCTTGGTGTCAGATATGGACTTGAGAGGGAAAGATGCAAGTATGCATGTTGTTGAATAAGCATGCTCTGATTTGAGTGGGTGAAGGAATACGGTTGTGGACGGTATGGCTCATATATCACAGAATGTGACCTGACAAGTGAAGGGAACGAGTCTTGTCAGTTCTGAGAACACTGGGATGAGATGACGAAGTTGTGTGTTGCTTTTAATATGAGTTGATGCAAAGAAAATCTGTGAGCTGAAGGAAGTGGAGATATCCATGGAGTCGTTCATGGGTGTATGAAGGTGCACCACATGGTTTTTACTTGAGTTAGTAGTGGTCTGTGCAGTTGTGAATTCAGAGAAATATTTGCTGAATTGTTTGTTAGAGCCTGGACAACAGATCAAATGTAAAGTGATGGTTGTGTGAACAAGAGTGCAAGTCAGATGGAGTGGCATTCATAGGAGGTGAAGCGGATGAGTGCTGTTAGTGTTCATCTAGGCTAGGCTTGTAAATAAATAACAATGCAGTCGTCATTCGCCTTGTGAGTAGAAGGCTGGTCTGTGATTGTACGCTTGTCTGCGATGGGATCATGGACAACAGGGAGTGAGGTTGGGTAGTCATATATCTATGCTGTTGACAATAATAGGTTGTTCATTGATTTTAAGTCCACTGTGTCACAGCATGGGCATGACTGAAGTATGTACTGAGGAAAATGAGTGTGAGCTGTAGGGTGTTGATGGGTTTGAGATGGAAAGCATCAAGTGTGCTGGTGGAGGGGTTAGGAGAAACCTGGGGGCATATTTACAAACAATAGGTATAGGTCAGTACCACAATTCTTTTTGCTGCGCTGCCCTACGCCAATTAGAAAGGGCAGATTGCACTGTATTTACGAGGTAAGGTGCATCCCTGTCCTTTCAGCCAGCGCCAGTGCACTATTTGATACCTAACGCCTGGTGCAAGGGTTTCTGCGTTGTTGGCAGGATTGTTTTTTTGCAGGAAAGGGCACCTTCCTATACAAAAACAATCCCAAGAGGTGTTTTCCTCGTTCTATTTGTGTGAATGCAGCACACATGGAAAGAGGAAAAAGGAGGAGAAATGAAAGCATTTCTCCCCGTTACACCTACTATGAGGAGGTGTAAGGTTTTGGTGCTGCCTCAGGTGTAGGTGATTGTGTAAATCTGTTGCAGCATCAAAACCCATGGGTGTTGCATGGGAACACTTACTGCAATGCCCATGGAACGCCTCCTTGACACAGAGTAAGGCAAGGCAGCACTTTGAGATGCCTTGCCCTACTACATATCTCAGAAGCCATGCAAAGCCATGAAGGTTGACTTTACATCACCTCCTAGCTATGATTGCGAGGCCTGGCCCACCGGAGCGCCAACAAAAGTGATGCTCTGGTGGTGCAGGCCTCTTGCAAATAAGCACCTTGGTGCTTTAACTGATGGATGAGGTGCAAGATTTATGACCTATGGTCACAACTGGTCCAAAGATGGGAAATGGCATAAGAATCGACCTTACCTCCCCTAAACCCATTGCTTCAGCATGTCAGTGAGATTACCTAGATGAATTCCAGATGTGGAGGGGTGATCTTGTGCCCTGTTTGTAAGTGTTATGCTCAGCTACTGTCTCAATCAGAAATCAGAAACTACAAAATGTAAACACTTCATGAGATGGTCCTATTCAGCCTCTCTGCAATGGATGTTCTGATTCATATCCATAGACCACCTGTTGGTCCCATAGAAATACTTCTCTGGACTGATAAAACTGCATTACAGTACTTCATTTCTTGTTTCATCACGTTCATCTAACACTTACTGGTGGCTGAAGTATTAGCCATTGTTCAGGTTTATTTTTTTCTTTCTTTTTTTAAATTTTTTGTCCTCATACGCCAAAAGATGTGCCCAGAATCTACTTTACTTGTTCTGCGGACCCCCCATTCGAATGATTGGCACCAGCAGTGCATAGACTCTGATCTGATCTTAATGGATGCACTTTCCACAGATACGCTCACAGTTAGTCAGTTCAGTTCTCCTAACTTGATAGCCCGTACAACTGATCCGAGGGATATGTTCTTCTGCGTAAAGGCATAATCATTGGACAAATAGGTCTCTATTGTCACAACTTGTCTTACCACCCTATACAGGGCAACCAAAAATCTTTTTTCCTTTTCCAATTAACCCTATCTAGATTTTATGTATATTTAATCGCATTTATCCAGTCTAGGTAGGTCGGTGCGGTGCTTTTAAGCCAACATTTACACATTTTTCTGCGAGCAAGTAAGATTAAATAAAAAGACAATTTACTAACATCTCGAGGAAGCAAATCGTAGTTCGATAAAATACCCCCCAAAAAAAAATAATGCTCACCTGGATTTCAAAACTGAACATGGCTTACATACCGTCAATAACCGCACCCCAAAATGTGTATATCATTGGGCACCTTAAAAACATGTGAATATCATCTGCTTTTTCCTGCTGACACTTCGGAGAGCAGGGGATAAGACCCTTCGAAAATTTTGACAGCCTAAATGGGGACCAGAAAACTCTGTGGAGAGAAAAAGATGGTTTCTTTTTAAATTGGCAGCAGATACTATAGAGTGTAGTAAGTCGTAAGATATTTGCCATATTTCTTCTGTATTCTCATCTGGCAAGCATTCTCCCAGGAGCTCAATCGGTAATGTGAAGTCTCCGTCAGCCATATCCAACATCGTCCAGTATAGATTCGCTTTCTCTTTCTTGTTCCGCTTTGTCTCATGTAATGCCCTCTCCAACTCATTTGAGACGCCCGCAACTGAGCCAGATGCCTGGCTCCAGCTTCTAATTTGGAGATATTTAAATTTTGATCGTTTTCTTTCTGTGTTGTTGTTTATCTCGTCCCATGATATCAGACAGCCCTCGGGCATTAACTGAGCCCAGCATTCTATCCCTGCAGCCTTCAATGGTTTTGCGAGTGCATCTTTGGACCACTCTGGAGAACCTGGCGAGTCCCATATAGGAGCCAGAGCACTGTAATAACCAATTTTCAAAACCTTTTTGATTTTGTACCAGATGGTCGCTATATCTCTCAGCAGCTTTAAGCGGACCTTCTTAAAGAAGTGAGGATCGCCAAACCTATACATAAAGGCGTGGTCGCCTCCTTTAATGTCCCATAGCATTTCTTTAAGCATTTTTCCTGTATCCGAGTCATCAGGCTGACTTAGGAGCATCTTTCCTGCCCTTAATAAAAATACCCAGGCGTAAAGCTTCAAGTCCGGTGCACACAACTCCCCTTTGTTTTCTTCCTTCACAGCTTTTTACATGAAATCCTTATGCCCTTGGAGGCCCAAACAAATTCTCTCTTGTATTTTCCTTAACTTCTCCTCCTTAACTGCTAATGGGATGTTCTGAAATAGGAATATAGGTTTTGGTAAAAGCATCATTTTCAATATGTTGACTCTACCTATTAATATCAAGGGAAGAAACGCCCAGCTTTTTTAAGGAATCTGCTATTTCTTTATCTATTCTAGCTAGATTTTTGTCGGTGATATGATCGATATCTTGTGTGATTCTGATACCCAGATACCTTATCTCTCTTTTCAATATAGGAAGTTGGACATTTATGTTCCAGGCCATACACTCTGTTTTTGACTGATTGATCTCATAACCAGAAATCTGCCCAAACTGGGAAGCTATGTTATATATTGTTGGGATCGCCTCTGCTGGGTCAGATGTATATATCATCATGTCGTCCGCATAAAAGGATACTTTTTTTCCCAACTTCGAAACTTAAACGGAACTATGCTGGCCTGCTGCCTAATCTTCTCTGCCAGCGGCTCAATATAGAGGTTAAAAAGTAAAGGTGACAAGGGGCACCCCTGCCTTGTCCCTCTTTTGATTGTTACTGGTGCCGAGAGATTACCATTTACCAGTATTCTGGCTGTGGGTTTTTGATAAAATGATAAAATAGTTCTGCAAAAATTTTCACCCAAATTACACCTGTCCAAAACTTGTGGTAAATAGACCCAGTTCACACGGTCAAATACCTTTGTGGCGTCTAATATGATGATGGCCAATGGCAATTTATGCAGAGTTGCTATATCTATGGCGCCAACCAAATTATGTGTTAAGTCCTGAATGCTCCACCCTCTAACAAAGGCTTTTTGATCATTATGAATCAACTTTCCTATTACACCATTTAATCTCTCTGCTAAAATCTTGGCAAAGATCTTGTAGTCAAGATTAAGCAGAGATTGGCCTGTAAGAGTCGCATTGGCCTGATGGCTTTGATGATTTTAGAATCAGGACCACCGTTGCCTCATTCCATGACGGAGGCGCCTTTCCTCTATCCTCAAAAATATATGCAAATGACTTTTGCAGGACAGGGGCAAGGACTACCGCTAAAACTCAGTACAGCTTGGCAGGCAGCCCGTCAGGTCTCGGCGCTTTGCCCTTTTTCCCAGACTCGATTGCCTTAATTATCTCACTTAAACTAATCTTTTTATTAAGATTGTTAGACTTTTCCTCCTCGATTTTATTCGGAGAATATTGATCAAGCCATGAGTGAATCAGTTTATCTTGTGTAGTTAGATCTTCCTTATAAACCCGTCCAAAATGCTTATAAAAAGCTTCTTCAATATCTTTGGGATTCTCCAATATTTTTCCAGAGGTCTCACATAAGACTCCTTTTATCCTGTTTTTACTTAGATCCTGTTTGGTTTTCCAGGCTAGGTGCTTGACACTCGATTCTCCATATTCAAAGTGTGCCAGATTACTGGCCTCCCACCGTTTCCTCAACCTGGTGTCTAGCACCCCGCTAGTTCTAACTTATATGATGCCAACTCCTCCTGAATATCTCCCTGGAGCGTAAGCCTCTGGGCTAAGAGATCTTGTTCTAACTTGCAAATTTTTGCCTCTATACCTGCTATCTCGGCCCTGAACTTCCTTTGTCTAGCAATTTGTATAGATGTAATCAGGCCCCTCAGGAATGCCTTGTATGCATCCCATACCAATTCAATTGGAGAATTTTGTAAATTAGTCACCAAAAAGCTCTCTGTCTCTCCTACCAACTTTTGTATAACTTCGTCCTCTGACAGAATAGTTCGGTCCAGGGTCCATCTTTTAGTACCCTGCATAGTGGGTAGTTTTAATACTAGCAAGACCGCCGAATGGTCTGATAAGTGACCTCCTAGGTGTTTAGAATCTGTCACCCAGACTAACAACTCCATACTAATCAAAAAGAAATCTAACCTAGATTTATGACCGTATTTATTATTATGGAATGTGTACCCCCTTTTATTCCCCATTCTTTTCCTCCATACATCTACCCATCCCATTTGCTGAATTGCATTTGTTAGAAGAGGTCTCATCTTGCAATTTGTGGTGATCTATTCTTGTAAGTTCTATCCAACAGGGGATCTAGCACCAGATTAAAATCTCTGGGCAGGATTAGTGGATCCTGAAAAACTAGTAACTCTGCCAGCATCTCCCGGAGCGGAACTGGGTCATCCAGGTTGGGTCCGTAGTAACCTGCCACTGTAAATTTATGCATGTGGTACCTGATCTTGGCAATGACCCACCTACCCCTTTTATCTACTTTAGCCCCTTCCACTGCAAGAGCTGTGTTGGTTTTGATGAGAATAGCGACTCCCTTTGTAGTCAGTTGCTGTGTGGTACATATTACTTCCTGGGTCCATTTTTTAGTTTTGCACATGTCTCTCATCTCTTTTTCTGTAAGATGAGTCTCTTGAATAATAAGAATTTGTTCAGAAGTGTCTTTAAGGCGCAGGCTGCTTTAGAAGTCAGAAGGGGCGCAGAGCAGCTGCCAGACTCTCCCATACTGGTAGAGGCTGGGGGAACCGGGGCAGCTTAGGACTCAGTATCCCAGAATCCCCCAGGAGTGGCCCAAAAAAAGTCCTCACGTTGGACTCACCCCCTAGTACAAACAGTGCAAGTGTAAGTCTCATCGAGGAAGGTAGGGCAGCTACAGCTGGCGAGACTTCAGGGAGGTATAGGGTAAGAGCATAGGGGGTATTACAGAAGAGACCCCAGCACTCAGATATGCTCTCAGAAGTACAAACAGGAAACATGATTTAAAAACGGCTGACATATTTAATGCTTCTGACAAGTCAACCAAGAGCACAAAGGCAGCAATCTCTGTAAGGTGTCCCAAAACTGCCACCATAACAAAGCCTAAGAAAAGGAGGTAGAACAGAAACGTTAAGCTTACTTCATCAAACCTTATAACACAACCGATTCAGCTTAAGGCAAAACCTGTACCTTTATTAAAAGAGTATTTTAGGTCAGTACTCAGTACCCTTATACTAAAACCAATGAATGGTGTCCTGGATGGTGGCCATTTAGAAGGCTCTTATAGTTTCCCAGAAGGGGTCTTAAATCCTAATAGGTTCCACGTACTGGGGGGCAACTAGAAGCAGCTGAAGTGGAAGATTCCATGATGGCTGACGTGAAAAGAGCAGCGGAAGATAGAGACTCCAATGCTGACATTAATGTTGACACTGTACCCATAGGTGGGAATGAACCAAAGGCAGATCAGAATCCAAATAAGGGACTGGGAGTACATGTTATTCCAATGAGAATAATGGGGACTCGCCAGCCCATCAGCCTGTTCTGCAAATTCTTCAATCTTTAAGTCTGGAGATGAAGAACAGTTTCTGGGTTTCAGAGGTGAACCAAGGTGAAATCAAGACTTTCTGTGAAAAGTTGGAAGACAAGCTTGATTCCCTGGTTGTAAGGACCACAGCTTTTGAATCTACAGTCGCAGAATTGACAGTTCAAACTACGGCAAATTCAAAAGAAATTGATAGAATAAAAGAATGTGAGCAGGGCCTCCAGGAGAAAATAGAATCCATTGAGAACTCTCAGAGGAGAAATAATTTACATCTGCTTAAAGTTCCGGAAGGGCTGGAAAGGATCAATATCAAAGAATTTGTGGTTACATTGATCAAACAAGCGACTCTAATTGAATCTACGGAACAAGATCTTATCAAGGACATACAGAAAGTCCATAGAGACCCATTTAGATTAAACCCAAACAAAACCAGACCAAGGAAGTTTCTTTTACATTTCCTAACTTACAGTCTGAAGGATGAAATACTAAACAGGGCATTAAAAAAGAGCACTCTAACCGCAGAAGGGATAACATCCAGATACGGTCGGCTGTCTCTTCGATAACTGCTTCCAGACAGTGGGAGTTAGGAAAGCTGCTTGACCCCTTTAGACAGTTAGGCGCAAAGCTCAGCTAAAATTTCCTGCAACTTTAAAAATAATATATAATAATAAAATGCGGGTGTTTAAGAGAGTGGAAGAAGCAGAATCCTTTTTACAATCAATATCTGGGAAGGGAAGGGAGGTTAATTTTCTAGACCTTTCCGATCTCCCTTTATCTTTTTGTTTTTGTAGTTTATGTCCTCGCTGTTTAAAATACACATACTTTTTGTTTTGTAGATCAACTGCCATATAGTCAAAACCGTCCCAAAACCGGGGAGGGATGCCTCAAGGCCAGAGTAGGGCCATAAGAGGAAGATTGGGGGTTCTCCAGGGGAGCACTAGGGGGGAGAGAGGAGGGGTGGGGGGCAGTCACTGGTGGGGAGCATTTGGGAAAAAAACAAAAAATAAGTCTGAAGCGCCAAAATAGGTCGTCTAAGAAAGATACCACTTGTATCGAGAGCAATGTCACAAGTTCGGTCTGATCAGGAAACATACTTGAAGGTTTTAGCTTGGAACTTGAATGGGCTGAGGGTAAAATATAGAATGGAGAGAATTCTACAATTGTTCAGGTTTCTTGTGCTACTGTGTCACCAGTAGCAAATTTGACAATCAACAAGGATGGAGAGAGGCAAGATGGCTGCCGTGGGGAAGGCTGTGTAGGCAGCTAGCTCCCCTGCTCCTGGCGTCTTAACGTGAAGGGAGGAGGATACCTAGTTAATTCTTCTGTCTAATTACTACAAGAGTCGACTTTGAGACTCTATGCAACTCCTGTTGATTTTTCGAAAAGCGGGCGCACTCTAACCGCTTATCTGCAGAGTGGTGCGATTATCGCCGGCTGATTGGAGCCGTTGCCGCTGCTGGCGGAGGCTGACGGAGGCTGCTCTGGGCTGGGCTACTTGGAGGCGGCTGTGGAGTCGCGAGCTGCGCGGAGACTGGGAGACTGAAGGGTGTTTTCCACTTCCGTCCACTACCTTCGGACCTGATTTGGAGCCTTACAGTTGCCGAGAGGCGTTGGCTGTTTTTTCTGGTGGCGAATGCCGATTCCCTTTGGGTGTACTACGTTATAGCTGTATCTAGCTCTGACAAACTGCTACAAACTGCTATAAACTGCTACAAACTATTATTGCAACAAACTATCTTCGTGGCGGGCGGTGTTCACGAATGATACTAAATTTCTCTGAGCTTCGACGGCGGTCTCCGCTGTGGCGCGCTACACTCTGCCTCTGCTGGGCTCAGAGGAACGTTTTTCCTGGCAGAGGGGGCTCACGAAAGAAGAAGAGGACGCCGCTTCCCTCCTCCATTGCAACACGTAGCAGTAAGAAAAACGACACTGGGTCTAAGCCGAAGGACGTGGGACAAGTGAGCGTGGAGGTCGCGATGGCAGAGGCAGCCCCACTGATTCCTGGCAAAACTGTTACTAAACCGGGTAAGAGCTCCAACAAGGGGGCTGCTACTAAACCTAATGTATCACAAACATTACCTGTCTTGTTTGAGAAGCATGCCGCTAAAAAGAAAACTTTGGATAATGGCATGGAAAATCAAAGTACTGATTTAACTGCTACACAGTTTTCAAATCAATCACCTACTAGCGGCGGTATTCAGCATAATACTAATATTCCTTCAAGTTTGATAATGGCTCCGATTCCGATACCGATACCGACTGATTCCTTGAGGAGGGGCTTTATGGGAACTGTAGTCCCTGCTGGAGCCATTTCCAATCGGTCTTGCTCGCTTCCATCATTATCTTTGGTATTAAACGACGTACCTCGCGATCTGCGCTCTGAAAAAGAAGTTATTACGCAGCAAAACAACCAGGAGCTTCCTGAAAACTTTTATTCTCTTTCTGATCTCTCATCTGATGAGGCGACAGGTGTAAACAAAGATTGGGCAGACATTAGCTGTGAGACTTTATCCTCTGCTGGAGAGAATAGTTTCAGCCCTGATAATGCAAACGCAGCTACCATTATTAAAAAGAGGCTGAAGAAGAAAAGATCCTTTCGTGCAGCGAGCAAAGAGACTACTCTTAGGCTATCAAACAATGTGGATTCTCTATCTCCTAATTTAGTAGCTACTGCTTCTGCTATTGTTGATGAAACTCCTCGATCTAATCATAATGGCTTACCTGACCCAATTCTGCCACTAGATGATTCTGCAGAGATCACATTGAAAATGATATTTGACACCATGATGACTCATAGGGCAGAAAGCAAGGCGGAGAATCAACGCACGCAAATGACATGTGCTAAAGTTAAAAATGTAGTACGTCGTGCAATTAAACTATGCTCAGAGACTGCGGATAGGGTCACTGAAGCAGAGGCCAGGATATCCGTCCTGGAAGAGGAATGTATGGCTCAAAGGCAAGAAGTGGGAGACTTTAAAATGCAAAAAAACGATTTATCTGATAAGCTAGCTAGTTTGGAAAACCAGGCCCGCAGATGTAACTTGCGTTTTTTGGGAATCCCTGAAAACAAAGAAGGAGGGGACCCGAGGCGGTTCATTATTAATCTACTAAGCGATGCTTTCCCAGAAATCACTGATTGGGACTGGGCTCGGGAGATTCAACGAGCTCATAGATTCCCTTTTACTGCAAGGAGACCGCGACAAGGCCAAGAAATCTACCCTAGGGCCATTTTGGTATCATTCAATAACTTTCTTGCCCGTGAAGCCATTTTTGTTAACGCAAGGCCAGACAAGAAAGCGGATGGTCTTGGCGTTCAGTTTTTCGTGCGACCAGACTACTGCCAAGCCACTGTGGCTCAACGCTGGCATTTGAAGCAACTAATACCTGACTTTCAGAAGAAGGAAGTTGCAGTATTCCTTCAAGGTCCTGCAAAACTTAAAACTATATATAAAGGCCAAACAAAATTTTTCATTTCTACAATTAAAGCTAAGGAGTACTTAGATTCACTTTGAACGATTCTGACCAACTCAAACGTGTGTAAGAAAATGCCAGAATTTAAGTTCAGGAATTACACTGAGTAATAATAATCATTATTTTCATGTAGGATTTTCTATGTCTCTCTTTGTTCTCAAATTTCCTTATACTCCTTTTATTATCTGTCCGAATTTTGTTTGAATTTTGTCTGAATTTTGAATTTTCTCCTCTCTTATTCTGTTTCTTTTTACTTTTCCTCTCGTTTTTTTTTTTGGTAAAGATGCTAGGAGCCAGGGACACGGCATCCATATGTTTCAGGAGCTAATAGTTCCTGTGCCTCCTATAGTGGGGAGGGTGGGGGGAGGGGTCTCGGGGGCTGGGGTGGGGGTCGGTATGGGCAGCGGGGGGTGGTGGGGGTGTAAGGCAGAGGTGTTCAATACAGGGATGGTTACTAAGGCTGACGTGCCCAAGGCAGGGATGGTTATAATGCTGATAAAGTATAATTTGGAGGCGCAAATTTTTGTGATGATGGCCAATAATTGCTATTCTATATTGTTTTTGAAATGTATAAAAGGCTGAAAATATGCACTATTAATATTAATGGCCTTAATGATTTAAAGAAGATTGCTATGTTTCGTACCATGCTTCTAACTCTGAATATTGACCTGTTATGTGTTCAGGAAACTCACATTTCATGGGACAAACGCTCTCTCCTGAATAATTTGGGGTTAGAAGTTTTGATTACATCTAAACAAATGGGTATCAAGAGAGGCGTTGCTATTTGTATGCGAAAGGGAGTAGGGAAGTGCGTTAAAACATCCTCTGATAAATGGGGGAGATGGGGGCTCGCTGAATTAAAAATTGGGAGTTGTAGATTTACTCTATGTTGTTTGTATGGCCCCAATTTGGATGACGCTGAGTTATTCAATCTTATCAACATAGAGTTATCCTCTTGGACACAACCGATAATAATGTGTGGGGACCTTAATCTCCATATACCAGCCGATTGGAATATTAAACTAGGAAAAAGATATGTGGGCCGTAAGATTCAAGCCTATAAAGCACTTAGAGATTTGGTATTATGTAACGGGTTAACTGATGTCTGGAATAAGCTTTATTATAATGATCCTGGTTACACTTTTTTTTCTACCCCCCACCGAAAATTTGTCCGTCTAGATTATTTTTTTGTATCTTCAGTTTTTCTGGAGCAAATTCGTATCGAAATATTACCACAGGTTATTTCAGATCATAATCCTATCATTGCCGAGATCCAATTCCCTACCGATTGTCAAAGTCCCAATAGATCTTGGTCATTTCAGAGGAGTTTATTACTAGACGAAGAGTATCTCCAGTTCATGGTCACAATCATTAAAGAATATTTTTCCATAAATAATGATTCTGCCTCTCCTCAGGTAGTTTGGGATTCTTTTAAATCCGTTGTACGGGGGGAGACTATTAGTTTTGCAAATTACAGAAGGCAAAAAAATCAAAAAGATTTCAAAGATAGGCTAAATAAGGTTAGACTGGCGGAGCTTGAATTATCTACCGCCTGTAAAAACAATGTCAGTATAGAGGATGCACAAATTCGACTAACTATTGAACGTTCAGGACTCCGAACACATTTTGCTGAAGAAGTAGCCGTAAAATTCAAACAATATAAAACAGAACGTTATGAACTCAGCGAACGTACGGGGAAAATCTTAGCGCAGCGCCTACGTCAAAAATCTTCTTTTAACGAAATACAATGTATCAAAGACATTAACGGGGTCCTTAAAGAAAATAAGGCAGGAATACTAGACGCATTTCATGGTTTTTATAAGGCGCTGTATAACGACGAAAACAATGAAGTCGATAAGACTCTTAACCCTATAAACTACCTTCCAAACTCTAATCAACTGTCATTGTGTACAGATGATATTGATTTCTTTGCTAGGCCAATAAGCTGGGAAGAGATCGAAGAGGCTATTTTGAGTCTAGCTGCCGGCAAAGCTATGGGGTCCGATCAGATCCCTCTCGAATTCTATCGGACGTTTAGACATTTGTTGAAGGCAGAACTATTAAAAATTTTTAATGTAGCATTCCAAGATTATCCTCCTGATTCTTGGTCGACTGCCATTATCGTTGTTTTTGTAAAAAAAAACAAGGATGCAAAGGAATTAGGTTCATATCGTCCCATCTCCCTCATCACGGCAGATAGCAAGATATATTCCAAAATTCTTGCCAATAGATTAAACGATGTCATGGCCGGTCTGGTCTCTCATATTCAACACGGGTTTATCAAACATAGGGATACCACAGACCATGTTAAACGTGTTATTGCACTGTTGGACTGGGCCCAAGCAAAGGAATCCCCAGTCGGAGTGATTTTACTCGATGCTGAAAAAGCGTTTGATAGAGTAGACTGGGGGTTCCTTTGGTCGGTGTTAGAATGGAAGGGCTTCCCATTACAATTCATTAAAGCTATACAGTCACTCTATTTTAATGCAAAAGGAGTAATAAGACTTGGCACTGACATTTCCAGATCATTCTCTATCACTAGGGGGACCAGACAAGGGTGCCCCTGTTCTCCACTTTTATTTGCACTTTATTTAGAGCCTTATTTGAACAGATTAATTACAGAACCTGGTATTCCTCCTGTCCGACTCCATGAAGTAGACCATAAAGTTTTAGCATACGCCGACGACGTGGCCATCGTAACTTCTGACTCTTCTATAGCTTTACCTAAAATAATTGAAGTTGCCAGCGAATTTGGCAAATTCTCTGGCTATAAATTGAACGTTTCCAAAACCCAAATTATACATTCTAAAACAGGTACGCCCCTTGATTTGCCAATTAATTCTACTGCTACATATCTCGGTGTAACTTTATCTCCCAAAATAGACGACATCGTTGGACTAAATCTGGACCCTTTACTTGTATCTACTAATAGGACTTTGGAAAGGATAAACAACTTACATTTATCCCTATTTGGACGGACCAATGTCATTAAGATGCTAATCTTTCCAAAGTTTCTTTATTTTTTTCGTACTATTCCTTTATTTTTTTCCATGTCTCTTTTTAATAAAATAGATAGGATGTTGTCTAGATTTTTATGGGGGTATCGTCGGTCAAGAAGATCTATTAAATGGTGTACACTCTCGCAAGGGCGTGCTGGGTTAGGATTTCCGAATTTTAGGCTATACTATTGGGCCATTACCCTTAAAACTATTAAAGTTTTACTATTTCATGACCATGTTAATGAAATTAGTAAGGCACCTTCTATCTTTGAAATGCTTATGGGTGATCATGTGCGTCAATTATTATTGATATTTATGGAGCCGAGCTACTATAAAAAAACAAAATTTAAGACTTTGCTTTCTGCTTTTTCGGCTTGGAAACAGATGAATAAAGTTCTGCGGATTATTCCTAAATATAATTTCTATACACCTATACGTTGTAACATTTCAACATCAGGGATTCCTCAAAGTATTCCTACTCCTGGATTTCGTTTGGGATCGATTCACTCAATTGGGCAATTGTATTCAGATGGGACCTTAATGTCCTTCTCTGAACTCCAAAACACATTTGGTCTTTCTAGACACGATTTTTTTAAGTACCTACAAATCCGTAGCTTTTTGGATAGAAACAATCTGCTTCATAGTGATGTAATGGAGCCTAATGAAGTTTTGGAGAGTGGTAGGAAGGATGCCCGTATTGGCACCATCTATCAGTTGATGATAAATAGGTTACACGATGACCTCGATCAACAAGCCCAGAAGTGGGAGAGGAAACTGTCTATAGAAGGGATCGATTTGGCAAGGGCATTTGAGATCAGTAACACAGTATTAATTAACAGCTCTCTTAAAAGTCAACATTATATGGCCTCTCTGGATCTGTATTACACACCTGCCAAATTTGTTAAATGGAAAGCTACGAAAGGCATCAATTGTAGTCGGTGTGGAATTGTAGCAGCTGACTCATGCCATATGTTCTTTAGCTGTCCTAAACTTATTGTATATAAAAATAAGATAGAAAATTTTTTGACTAATTTGCTAAATGTCAACATCAAACTATGCCCTTCTG
This sequence comes from Lissotriton helveticus, assembly GCF_964261635.1. Lineage (NCBI taxonomy): Eukaryota > Metazoa > Chordata > Amphibia > Caudata > Salamandridae > Lissotriton > Lissotriton helveticus. Next base: position 715,448,542 of record NC_136070.1, read on the forward strand.
TCACTATCTTCGGTGTATACTTTCCACCCGAGAGTCTATCTGTTGATCAAGAGTATTTTCTTTTCATTGGAATGTCCATTTACCGCTTTTGTATAACCTCAAGATGGTTAGATGCTGACCCACCTTCATTTGAACAATGGCTAGGTAAACTGCTAGATACTTATCGAATGGACAATGCAGTTTACAAATTGAAAGGACGAAGAAAAAAGTCATTTGCTAGGAAGTTATGGCTTCCTATCGATAACTGGATTTAATTTAACCATGCTCATACCTTTAAAGAGACAGTATCTGAGTGTTATGTTTTGTTTTGAATTTTGTCATTGTAGTCTATCGTCTTATTACTGTCTTATATCTGTTATTGTTGTACCTTGTTCCATCTTTGTATTTTGTTCTGCCTCTGCCTTTGAAAAATAAAAAAAAAATTTAAAAAAAAAAAAACAACAAGGATGGAGAGCTAAAGGTTGTGTGGTGTGCTGTCCCTCTCATGTTGTGATTATCCTATGTGCACGGGGGAGGGAGAGCCAGACATGCCAGCCACCGACCAGGGCTTAGGAGATAAGCGATGCAGTTAATAGTAGCAAGGGAATGCTGACAACATACCGGTACTTAGAAGGAGGAGGAAGAACATTCGTCACTAAATGGTACTGAGGAAGGTAAAATATGAGGACGGCTGTCCTCAGCATCTCCTCTTACAGTACGACTTATAAGACTAAAATATAATCGTTAACTTTTTAGTACAGCATAAACCGAGACTTTTGTAAAACAGACATAATAAATCATGTTTCAGGTAAGCCGTATGTGAGTGCCATGTTCCTGCACCTTCTAGTGGTGGGAGTGAACACTAATGATGGATTGTGTTGGGAGTGATCTCATAAGATGATTTGTAAATACATTATTAAAAGCAATCCATCTGTTTGCTGAGCTATCCTTAATGGGTTTTTTGATGTGTGGTTTATCTAGACAGCCGAATCTACTGAACAGCTCGCAAATGCGTGTGCTCTTTAGTAATACCAAAAATGATTTAGTAATTAAAATAGCAAATGTTACCTTTTAGTAAGCCAGCTTTAACCTCAGTGCAAGTGGCGTAAGCTATGCAAAAGTGAACCTCAGTATTTAAAGTTGCTGAGAATGTTGTCTCCACTTACACGTGTATTAAAACTGCAACATGGTCTTGAAATAGCTACATAGGACTACAGGTAGGGACTCACAGCCTGATTCATGAAAAAGGGAATCTGCGATTCTCAAATAGCGATTTACAGCGAATCGCAATTTGAAAAGCGCAGATCGGCATTCATCATAGTTAGCGAGAAAAAAAAGCGATTCGCTCCCGGCCGCAAACAGCGTTAGCGAATTACTAAAATCGCAGAAAAATCACAATTACCCTCAAAATCCGTGTCGATTTAGCGATATCGCTATTAGCGAGATCGCTAATTGCGAGATCGAAAAATACGATCTCACAAGTAGCGAGATCGCAAAAACGGGAAGTCGCTTTTCAAGCACAGTGATGACATCACAACCAGGAAGCAGGCAGTTCCCACCCCCATTCAGAACTGTGAGGCTGATCTCGAGGCTGCAGCTTAACAGAGCTCCTTCCAGGACACCTCCAAACCTGCAAATCCAAACCATTTGTGACTGCAGCAATGGCAGAGGAGCCAGCACCAGGGCCCAGTGACACCGGGCGCAAGAGGAAGCTCAAGTTCTCCGAGCAGGAGTTGGAGCACCTCATTGAGGGAGTGGTTGATAACCACTCCAAACTATTTGGGAAGGACTCCAGGAGGGTGCCGGAGGTAGAGAGACGTAGAATCTGGCTTGGGATAGCTGCTAAAGTGAACGCTGTGGGCGTGACACACAGGTCACTGGATGAGCTGAAAAAGCGGTGGTACGACCTCCGAGGTTGTGCCAAGGAGAGGGTGGCAGAGAGGCTGGGCGAGACCCAGGCTACTGGGGGCGGAGATCCAACAGTCCCTCCCAACACCCCCATGGAGGACCACGTGGAGGACACTCTGGAGCCAGAGGCGTGCATAGGGGTCATCAATCTGGACTCATCCCGACCCAGCCAAGACAGCCAAGGTAAGTGGCATGCAACTGCGACCCTGTCCCCTAACAATGGCCATAGGCTCCCATATTCATCCCAAATCATGCAAACCATGCACATTAGGTCATGCCCAAAAGCATTGTGGGACATGTAGTCTGCCCACAATGTACAAGAACCCCAATGCAGCCTCACATGTCCCAAAGTACGCAATGCCAAAGCCAGGCAGGAAATGTCATCCAGCATGCATGTAGCAACTGCACGTGTGACAGATACATGCAATTAATGTACGTCCAATTCCCCCCACAGGAGGCGCTGACAACAGCAGCGACAGCGACAGGCTGTTCATTGACGATGCACGAGAGGATGCTGAGGAGGTGCCAACACCAACACTTCCTGCACCATCAGGCGCAGCACCTCTCCCTGCAGCCAGGGCAACACCAACTGCGCCAGCACCATCAGGCGCAGCACCTCTCCTCGCAGCCAGGGCAACACCAACTGCGCCAGCACCATCCGGCGCAGCACCTTTGACAACCACAACTCCACCACCAGCTGGACCATCTACATCTGGTGCAGCTACTGTGGTGACAGTGCGCACACCCACTGTGGGCAGCCAGCACAGCAGGCATGGCAGGGATCGCCAGCAGAACACAGCACGCAGCGGCAGGAGGGGGATGGCTGTGCGCGTGCCAGGCCTGAGCATTGAGCGCCAGATGCTACGCATACACCAACTGCAGGCACGACGGCAAGGGGCTATTCAACTGCAGCTAAACAACATTGGCCGCAATGTAGCCAATGTGGGCGTGAGGATTGAGCGCATGACGACAGCCATGGAGGCCAACACTGCTGCGCTCATATCGCAGCGCAACTCTGCCCGCCGCCGCCACCGGAAGCTTCTTACGCGGCTGTCAGCTTACACCCGCTCAAACTATATAATCGGGAATGCCACCTCCCAGCTCTCACGACGGTCCCTGGCGCAGCAGCAGCAGTTGATCCAATGTGTTGAGGATATTGGACGAGTGTTGGAGCAGGTCACCAATGCCGTGCTGGCACTCCATCCTACTGGGCCAGGCAATGGGGGGGGACGACACCAGTGAGGGCACCTCCAGTGTCAGCAGCCTGTCTGCCTCACTGGTTGGCGTGTTACGCCGCAGCACCAGGCCCACTGCAGGGACACGTGCCGTCCCAGAGGAAGAGCCCGAGAGGCGTTTGGGTGCTGCGCGCCGGAGGCGCAATTGAGTTTCATGTACATTGTCTGGGACATGCTGCTGATACAAGCATGTCCAGTGTTTTGTTAGGAGCAGTATGGCACAATACTGCTAGCATTTGATGAATGGAGCCATAACATTATTATTGTGCATTTAACAATAATATTTATTCCTGCATCATACATCGGCCTCCTGTCATTATTTCCATTGGCATGCAATTGTGATGTGTTGAGTGAGGGGAGTGGGTGACTAGAAACTGTTCATTGTGATGTGGTTGCGGCGTCTGTGTCCTTCAGCTGGGTTCTCCCCGCGTGCATGACGCACATGTGCAGGTGGCCGGTCGTCCCCTTCCGACTCACTGCCAGAGATCTCTACAGGTATCCGGCGCTTGGTAGCAATGTTGTGTAGTATTGCACACACAGCCACAATGCGGCAGCACACATCAGGACTGTAGTACATGGCCCCACCAGTCTTGTGCAGTATGCGGAATCTGCTTTTCAGTAGCCCAAATGTCCGCTCAATGCAATTCCTTGTGCGTATGTGTGCTACATTGTAACGCCGTTGCTGTGGGGTCGCAGGGTTGAGGTATGGGGTGAGGAGGTATTCACGGAGGGCGTAGTCACTGTCACCTGCATGAGAGGAGCAGAGGGTGAGTGCCTGTGCAGCGCAGATACTACATCACAGTGTGACATTGTGGGGCAAGTGTACTTACCAAGTAGGTGTCCTTCACCAAAGTCTCCCCTGGCCCGTCGTGTGTGGAGGCCGCTGTGCCGGAATATGAAGGAGTCATGTGTACTCCCCGGGTACTGTGCCACAATGTCCGTGATGTATGACTTAGCATTGCAGACCATCTGGATGTTGAGGGAGTGGTAGGACTTGCGATTGCGGTACATGTACTCCGTTGCAGCTGGTGGGCAGATGTGGATGTGAGTACAGTCAATGCATCCTATCACATGTGGGAACTGCGCAACATTGTAGAATTGCTGCTTGGTCACATCCAAATTTTGTTGGCTGGTGGGAAATTTGATGTGCTGGTGTAGCTGGGTCAGAATTGCGTCAAGGAAACTCCGTAGGCAGCGGGACATGGTGGGCTGGGATATCCCCCCAGCAGCCGCAACTATCCCCTGGAAGCTCCCGTAGGCCAGGAGGTGCAGGCTACACAATACCTGGACATGTGTAGGCACGGCATTGGTCCGCCTTGTTGGGTGCTGCATCAGGGGGTCAAGTTCCTGTATTAGCTTGATAATCATTGCCCCATTCAGGCGGTACTTTGCATATATTTGCTCTCTGGTTTGGCCCAGCAGGGTGACCCGCTGGCGGAATATCCTCTCCTGGATTCTGCGTCTCCTCCGTGCTGCTCGCTGTAGCCTTCGCCGCCTGACCACCATGTAGAGTACTGGCATTGTGAGACTCCGAATGCTGCTGCAGCATCTCCTTAAGTGTGTTTCGTCAGGCCAGCACCTGTTCCTGATTGGGTAACGGTTTTTCAAAAAAAAATTTAAGGGGCTTTGATGGTTACCACCTGCTTTGGGTTGTCCTTAAAATGCGCCTCGCTAATTGCGATTTACGGGATTTTTGGTATTAGCGATATTTCTTGAATAGCGATTGCGATTATATTGCGGTTTTGCAATTTTTTCGCAATTTCCATGGTTCCTCGCTATTTCCGATTCGCAATTGGGCAACTGCCGGGAATCTGCGAAAATATTTGCGTATTCGTTATTCTGGCTTAGTGAATTCGCTATTTCCTTCATGAATAGCGATTTTGACTATTGCGCTCGCAATAGCTTTTTCGCAGCTATTGCGAGCGCAATTTCGGTTCATGAATCAGGCTGTTAGTTTTAAGAAGAAAAAGTAATGGTGGTTTTCAAATTAAAATGCCATATTTAAAAATTAATCAAAAACTTATACCAGCTGCTCAGTGTTAGAATCTAGGAACTAACGTTTTACTTCTTGTAACCACAAAGATATCACAAGTTTAGAAGCCACGCAGTTTCAAGTAGCTACATCCAGATGAAAGCTTATAAAATAAAATATTCTTTTTAAAATCTATTTTATCTAATTTCTGCAAGTAAATTGCTGCACATTAAATTTTTGTGTAATTTAAGAAATTAAGTCAAATAAATTCGCCATCTGAGTTTTTATTTTCTATACTGGTAATGAAGTTTATGGGAAGTGGCAGTTCAATTTGCCTTGTACTCTAGCCAGCAAGAACACAGGAATTTGCCGCTTACGCCTTCCCTTCTAGTTGAGCCTACATGACTCAGAAACAACGGGTGTCAGTCTAAACTTGACATCCCTGCGGCTTTTTGGCCAAGTCCCCGCTTCAAAGAAATGTGAATTGAAAGGCTTCAATGGCTTCATGTAAGTTCAGCCTCTAAGAAAGCCACATTTGAGTGTTAATAGGGTCCGGTCCATGGCGTTTGTTCACTTTGAGAGGATAATGCATTCTTGGTCCGTTTTTCATGTGATGGTGCGTAGATATAATGTTACAACGCATACCAGTACAACGCAAACTTTACTACATGTTTTTTACAACAACACTACCATTAGAATGCATATTTTTACAAAGCAGGGCATTACAACGCACATTGATACACATATATAAAAAAACATTAAAACGCCAACAATTACAACGCATACCAATAAATCTAATAACATTACAATGGATAATAATCATCCCATGGTAAACATACACATAAACTAATTATTAAAAAAAGAAAACTAAACAATAACGCTGTCCCAAAAAGTTTTAAAAATATTTCGACACATACAAAACCTTTAACAATAAAAAAAACTGTGTACATTCATTTCACAAACAAGCATATATGTCCAAAACATCAAAACAAAAAGTCTTTCCACTATTCCCATGAAAATATCCTAATCATGAACGACAATAGAAAAAATTATGTCCTGCTATCATTTCCACTACATCTGCCTGACCACCATCTACCTAAAATGAATGCCAATCTCATCGGAAACGTTAAAACTAACATTTTATGCACAACATAAAAAATACACTTTCAGTCAGATTCTGCATCACGTTGAAAAATAGATTTCAACACATATTTCATTTACCCCTAACAAATGTATAAACTAATCCAGCCATCATTTTGTGCTCAGTGGTGCATTGACTTCCTTGGTAACCACACACATCTACAGTAGCAGGACAAAACTTCCGGCTGCGACTGTAGACACTGCCATCTATTAACAAAAGTAAGGGGCTGATTATGGTGTAGGTCGGAAAGGCTCTGAACGGGACTTCAGATTTCCCTAACCCGTGTCGGAACCTATGTGTGAAACATTTTCGACTGACCGATTACGATAGAAAGGTAACCGTCTTTTCGACTTGGGGTCCAATTATGATGCAGGCAGGAAGGGCTCCGACCATCAGTCGGAGCCCTCCTGCCCGTATCATAATCACTGATTCGGATTCCCTACCAACCAAGCCATTTCGATGGGCTTGGTTGGAAGGGCATCCAAATCAGTCTTCGGAATGGCTCACGACGGGCTCGGAGAGGCTGTGCGCCATTCGGAAGGCCCACAGTAATCCCCAGCCGGCTCTTTCCTGCTGAGGGATTACGATGGCAGTTTCCCACTGTCTTCCTATGCCAGCCTTTCCAGCCCAAAAAGGCATTGGTAAACAGCTTTGGGGGCCCCCAGCATGACGCCATGGGTGAAAGGCCACCAAATGGTGGCCATAGGTGCCCCTCCATTGATCCATGCACCCCGTGGCAGGCACCTTGGTCCTGCCATGGGGTACAGGGATGAACTGCACCCCTGCTCTTTGATATGAGAGCATGCATTCCATTTGGAATGTATGCTCTCATAGCAAAGTATAAGATTGCGACCAAACAGGGTCCAGTCGCATCCTAGTTCCTGGGCTGGAACCAACGACTTGAGGTCATTCAGTTCCAGATTAATGCCAGACGGACTCGGGTCCATCCGGCATCGTAATTCGCCCATTGGTTTTGACCGGCGGAGATTTCAAGTCAGTCGGAGATGAATCATACAGGTCTTTGGACCGCATTTCTGATCAACGTATTATGATGTCAGATTTGGTCATTGGTCCATTCAACACAAAACAATTAACTTTGGGGGTCTATACCAGGAGGCCTCCGGTTGGGGCCCATGGGGGTACCCATGGCACCCCTCTTTAAAACCATGCACAGTGTGGCAGGCACCATGGGTGCACGCTACAGGGTGAAAGGTTTTACGCAATCACCGTTTTTAGGTCTCGGCTAGCCGCGCGGAAGCGCGTCTCCGCCGAGAACCTATTGCTGCCGTGTCTGCTTCCCAAGAGACTATCCTGGCCACGCGCATGGCGATTTGAAACTGCCACGCGCACGCGAACGCGTGCTGTGGCCAGGCGCTGTCTCCTGGGAAGCTCGAAACACCACACACGCATGCGCATACACACAGACACACACACAAGTGCCCATGCACGCACGCACATACATACAGAGACACAAGCGCACCAAGGCCCCCCCTCCCCTCCTCTCCCTTCTCCCCGCCGCCGTCGCACACATACATACACACACGAGCATACACACAAACACACACACACCAAGCCCCCCAGCCCTTTTGAACTTACCTGGCCAATCTCGGGGGACTCTGCTCTCAGCACGCGGTGCGCAACCTCCTGCTGGCGCGGCCCCGGGGCTCTCCACCGCTCACAGGAGCCCCGGGCCGCGAGACGCATTGACTCCGCCTGCCTCCTCTTCCGGTCCGGAAGCGGCCCCACCCCCATCACAGGCGACCTTGCCTGACTTCCGGTGCGGCCGCGGCGGGATTCCGGGGGCATTTTCTGTTGCTCCCTCTCCCCCCTTTTGCTCCTGCTGCTCGTCTTCGTGTACACCATTCCCCTGCTGATCCAGCATTGCTGTTCCCTCCCCAATCCATCTTTAAAAAAATATATATTGTTGAAGAGCCGGGAAACTGCACTTAACAGCCGGTCCGGTCCTTTCAAAAAAAGGAAATATGCTTTGCCACACTGTTTGTTTTGTTAAGTTACAGCTCCATGACACCTTATTACAATATTGCTGCTGCTTCATGACACATACGTGAGCATGCGGGATGATGCATGCGGATGTATGTACTGTTGCTGTTGTTACCACTTCTTGTCCGTATGGGCATGAAAAGCATTGTTTCTCCGCTCTTTACCGATGCTAAATAGTATCGGCAAAATTCTCTGACAAAGACAATACGTTTGGTTTGGGAGCCAAAAGGCGACACTTTGAGCCTGGCAAGTCTTGTTTTCTGTCTTCCTTGATCCTTTGCCTTTCCTCTCTGTTTTGGTGCTTGTCCTCCCAGGAGCATTGTTTCCTTGCTTCTTTATTCTTCCCACCCCCGAATGCGTCCTCTTCACCCCTCTTGCTTTCCCATGCTCCCGATATATTTTTTTAAAAATGTTTATTATTTTTATTTTTTATGAGAGCCTGGCAGCTGCAAAGAACTACTGGACCGCTTTATCTATTTTCCTCCTTTTTCCCCTATGTGATGTTCACCGCAGTCTCCTTCCCGCTTCAAAAACTGTGTTGAATTTTTTTATTTATTTACTTATTTATATTATCAGGGGCCAGCTGCTTGGTTGGTCGTTTAATTTTTCGCAATTTGCCTGACTTGCATTATGCTCTATTTTATTTCAATTTGCCAGTCTAACAAGGCCGACTGTGATGTTAAATCTGTACAGGAAATAGACAATGTGCATTACAATGCATATGTGTGCATCAGAGGCCATCTTGAAATGGAGTTTCTTTGATAGAAACCCATCCTTAAATTGTAGACCATGTGCGCACATGCATGAATTTCATTGAAAAAAAGAATACGCAAAGCCAAAAGCCCTTCGCTTTATACTGCCACCTATTGGCTTTGCCAATGCTTCTTAAGGCTTCCTTACTTGTCACTCTGCTCGGTACTCTACATCCAATTGTCAGAAAAAGAATGGGCTTGATTCTACTACAATCACCGGAAACTGTATGGAAAACTAATCAATTGAGAGAAAATATTTTTAAACTGAAAGCTGATGGTCAAACAGATTTTCATCCAGCTACAGTGTGCTTGTTCTGATCTCCATCCTTTTGCTCGATGTTACTTTGGCCTGTCAGTTACATGCTGTCTGTGCATACCCACACACACACACACACCCCTGCCACCCTCACTCTTCTCCTGCACAGCTTCCTTCACTTTACCACTACCTTTACTTTAGCTTGATCTGGTCACTCCTCCACCTGTGTCTGCACCATATCCGCCCTCCACCTATTTGCCTACGTTCCTCACCCTGTACTCTCTCTACTCCATGCGCACCCCCGCTCCACCTGAGTCCCCTCACCAGCACATTTGTCTACTTCACCCGTATACCTGCTTCACCCAAACAACCCCTTCCACCCGTACCTTCCCACTTCTCAACGTCTGCCCTAGCCTCTACTCCGCCTCTCCCCCTAATTCACCTGTTCCCACCCACCGGCACTCTCCCCTACTCCTGCACACTCTACCCCTCTATCACTCCACCTGCACCCTTCACCTTTCCATCCCTCCACCTGCACACTGCACCCCCCATCTCTCCACCTGCTTCCTTCTGCCTCCCAACAAGTGAATCCCCTCTACTCCACCTGTAACGCTGCTCCGTCTGAAGCCCCTCTTCTCCTCCACCTGCTGCACCCTCCACCTTTCTGCCTTGAAACAGGCACATCCTCTACTCCACCAGGAACATTCCTCCCCCTGAATCCCCTCCTCTCTACCAGCTCCCGTCCACTCCTGCAGCACCAGTTACCCTCACCTTAGCTCTCCTCCCTCCACTGTTCTTCTCTTTCTTTGCCCACCTAGTTTCCTTCCTCTCCATCTGCACTGCGATACTTTCTCTCCATCTACCTCCATTCGCCCTTACCCTCGGCCTCCCACTCAGCCCTCACCCCGCCTCGCTCTTCACCACCTCCCTCCAACCGCACATCACAGCTCTCTACCGGTGCACATCCGTACCCCCTCTCTTTATCTACATCACTCCACACCACCTACACACACACACTCTCCTGTGATCTCCCTCTGGTCACACTTTCTTCACGTTATTACCTTTCTCCCCGGCGAGGACCCCCCCCCACACACACACACACACACACACACACGCGCGTACCTCCCTGCCTCTCTGTCACCGCGCCCTGTCAGTCTCCATATCACTGGCTCCCTATCGCTTTACTTTCACTTATCAGGCACTAATTTATCTAAATTCTGATGGTGCATAATTACTAATATATACTGTATACTTTTTAGAAAAGAACAACATTATAAAAAAGTATATCATTTACAATACTAATAGCTCTAAACATTGTCACTACGAGACCTATTGCATTGTAAATGGTTGTTTTCAATGGGAGCCTGTGTTGTCGGTCGGAACACATGCTCCCATTGAAGTCAATGGGAGTCCGACTGAACGGTTTTCGGAAAAATTGTAATCAGTCGGTTGGACTCCCCAAACCTGAATCAGTCGGAAATGATTCCGACCATGAGTCGGTCAGAATGCTTTCTGACCGACATTGTAATGGAGCCCAAAGTGTAAGTTTTAAATGAAGCACATTTAGATTTTAAAAACTCTTTTTACATTTTTTATATATTCACAAATACATCCAACCATACAATAGCTATATTCTGACAAAAGTAAGTCTATGTTTTAAATAATGATCAAATAAACTTAATTTTTCTTTTAAATTACAAATGAAATGTTTTTTGAAAATCATAGACTGAATTTGACCATACTCAAACAACAATCAACATTGGACGAAATTTCACAGAAAATTCATATTGTAAGTGCACTGTAAAGAATTTGTATCAATAAAAAAAATGTATACAGTTAAATATATGAAAATTAATGTACTAACTACTCAGCCTGCTTACCTCAAGAAACGTGCTAGTCAGTAGTAGGGGACAAATCAATTATTCAAACTCAACAAGGTGCTTGGCTCAGGGTAAGTGCTGGTCACTGGTGGGGGCAAAATAACTATTATAAAAATCCGCATCCTGTTTACCTCAGGGAAGGTGCTGGTCACTGCTGTAAGACAAAATAAATATTCTAACTTCACAGGATGTTAGCCTCAGGGAAGGTGCGGGTCACTGGTAGTGGAAAAATTACTATTCTAACTCCGCAGAGTGCTTACCTCAGAGAAGCTGAGGGTTAAAGGTGGAGGGAAAAATTAATAATCTCACTCCACAGGATGCTTGCCTCAGGGAAGGTGGTGGTAACTGGTGAAGGTCAAAATTACTATACTAACTCTGCAGTCAGTTTACCTCGGGGAAGTGGCTGGATAGTGGGGAAATAACTATTCTAACTCTGCAGGATGCTTTACCAGAGAAGGTGCTTGTCACTGGTGGGGGGCACAATGCCTATTCTATCTCCCTGCGGTGGTTACTTCAGGGTTAGGAGCTGGTTAGGTGGTGAATGGCAACATTTATAATTGAACTCCGCTAGATGCCTGCCTCAGAGAAAGTGCTGGCCACTGGTGGGGGCAAAATTTCTATTCTAACTTGCAGTGTGCATAGCTCAGAGAAGGTTCTGAACAGTGGAGGGGGTGACTTTTTTAATGGGAGTATGTGTTCTCGTTCGGAACACAGGCTCCCATTGAAGTCAATGCGAGTCCGACCGAACGATGTTGGGAAGCATCGTAATCATTCATCTGGACTCGCAGGACCGATTCGTTTGGAAACTAGTCCAGAACCAATTTGTTTACGATGTCGTTAGGAAACTGTCACAATCGGGCCCAAGGTATCCCACCCACAATCTCTATTAACCCCTTAACCGTGGCATTAATTCTCCCGCAGTGCGGGAGAATTAATGAGCGGGCGGGGCTTCGACGTCCTACGGATGTGGGCATTGGCCGTCGCAAGTACCGTTGGGGTTAAATAAAAAAAGTTTGTCTTCCCTGACCGCAGCTCTTCCTTGCTTCCGATCTTGACCGCGATGCTTCACCTACTGTAAAAAGAAACACTCAACCGTACGTCATCTGTAATAGTAAAAAAGAAAAAAATAACAATTTCACCCATTGAATCCAAAGGCAAAATGTGGGAAAAAAGTTAAAAATATGTTTACAAATTGTTACTGCACTTCTTTATTAAATTTTGCATTTATCAAAATGAATATATAATTTGACATCTTTATATGTTTGTTAAAAAAATTCTGTCAGATGTTTATTTTTTTAAATAAAAATATATTTTTAATGAATACTTTTTACTGTCCCATTTATTTTCTTTATATTCAAAATATAAATAAATGTCTTTTTATTGTTATATTTTAAACAATTTTATTTTGAAAACTTGGTGTGTACATTTAACCCTTTTTACCTATGTTTTAAACGTAATTAAAATTTAAATTTAAATTTATCAACTATTCTTTATTAAATAATATTTTTTAATAACTACTGTGCCCTTCCCCAAAAATCTTTTTCTATATCGAAACATAACACATTTCTAATGTTAAATCCTCATTATTTTTTTTAAATTAGAAAAATGTATTGTAAAATGTTTAACAAAATTTAATTACTAAATAAGTATTAAAATGAAAACTCGAGTACTAATACACTCCCGCACCCAAACCCCTATTTCGCTAGCATCCTGTGCCAGAGATTGGGTGTCTTAAACTCTAAATATTTAATATTTTTATTTTTAAATGACTTGAAAAATGATATTAAGGTTAGTACACATTAATACCTGGGTATTAAAATTAATACACAAGTATTAATACACTCCCCCACCTACAACCTCTATTTTCCTGGCATCCTGTGCCGTGGAAATGGTGTCACAGCCTCTCAAATTTTAATTATATTTATATATATATTACTTAAAAAATGTAATTAAGTGTCAAATAATTAATATACGGGTATTAAACGTGATTTTTGATTATTAATACACTCCCCTATCCAAAAACCCTACTTCCCTGGCATCTTGTGCCAGAGAAAAAATGTCACACTCTCACGATTTATTTCTAAATGACTTTAAAAATAATATTAAGAGTAACAAAAATGAATATCGGGGTATTAGAATTAATACCCGAGTATTAATACAATTCCCCGCCCAAATTCCTGTTTCACTGGCACCCCAGGCCAAAGAAAGGCTGTCACACCCTCTCTAATTTTATTTATATTTATTTTTAAATTACTTAATAATATTAAGGATAATATATTAATATCTGTGTATTAAAAGTAGTACTCACATATTAATATACTCCCCCACCCAAAACCCCTATTTCCCTGGCATCCCCTGCCAAAGAAAGGGCTTTACACCCTCTCTAATTTTATTTAAATGTATTTTTAATTACAAAAAAAAATATGAAGGGTAATAGAAATAAATACCTGTGTATTAACATTAATACCAGAGTCTTAATACACTCCCCCACCCAGCCCCCTATTTTCCTGGCATCCTGTGCCAAAGAAAGGGTGTCTCTCACTCTAAAATTGTATTTACATTTATTTGTAAATTACATAAAAAATAATATTAAGGGTAATATAAATGAACACCTGTGTATTAAAATTAATACCAGCGTATTAATACACTCCCTCAACCAAAACCCCTATTTCCCTGGCCTTCCGTGACAGAGAAAAAGGTGTCAAACTCTCCCAAATATTATTTAAATTGTATTTAAATTTATGAATTACTTAAAAAGAATAGTAAATTAACAAAGTATTAAAACTAAGGTATTATAACATAAAGAAAAAGTACTTACCTAAATACTTACCTTAATTCATGATGTAATAGCATGTGTTGTAATGTCAAATGTGTTGTAATGGCATGCGTTGTCATAGCATGCGTTGTAATGGCACATTTGTTGTAATGACTGTGTTGTAAATGCATTACGTTGTAATGCATGTGCTGTAATGGATGATTCCCGAGGGTGCAGATCTGTGGAAGAAGGGTGAGGATTTGCTTTCATTCTCAAAAGGTATATTTAAGTGGGCCTTGGGAAGAGGTTGAGGAGAAATTGGAAGACATCTAAAAAAGCCTAAAGCTATTATTTTGGGGAATTCTGGAACAAAATGCTATGAGTTGCTTTAACAATAAAGCGCCTTTGTGAGACAAACACCTGGTCACACTCTCACAAAATTGTGGTGCAGAATCGAAATTTGCCTAGCAATGTAATGGTAAATTTCAATTCTATTAAGGACACGGAGGCGAGGATTATGCTTTTCCTACTTCGCTCTTTAATTAATGAACAAAACATAGCAGCCAGAAAAGCTCCAACATAAGCTCTAAATCCCAGAACAAGGATAAAGCTTAAAACACATCAAAGAAAATACTCGGATTTTGAATTAAAAAAAACTACAAATCCCATCAGTCAATCAATATAGTGCGCAGAGTAGTCCTTTGCCAATGTCCATGACAGGTAGATAGGACGTCCCTCCTGTGACCACTTCCTCTTTCTTCGAGCGAGTCACGCCATAATCCTACTGGTATTGTTTCGAACCTTCATTCCCTAGTAGAAAAGATACAACAGCGTAAGCGGTGTAAAATACATCCATACGCTCCAAGTAAAACCAAACATTACCATTTCATAATTCATGGGCAGATTAGAATAATCAACCTGACTGCTTACTGTAGTACGGGCGGGATCGCCTCCGAAGGGGGCCTGGGAGGGATAATAGATAGATAGAACCTAGTAACGCGGCTGCGGGGGCAAGAAGAGACGGATACCCCTCAGGAGCCTACACACGAAAGGATGTTCTCCGACCGGCACTCCCTCCACTGCATGGTGAGCTCGGCAAAATCGTAGAACGCATTGCGGTAATAGTGCGATACGCGAGGCCGGCGGAAACCGATTCCGCCAAAAAATTCAGCACTGGAACGACGCCTGCGACCAGGGGATCCAGGTCCCGTCAAAGACACCAACGGGTCCACTTATTTCAGGCGGAGCGGTACCGCTTCGCAGTACTGACTTCCCAGGCCTTTGACAAAAAATCCTCAGCTGATCTCGAAAGGCCTGGGAGCGACCAACGTCGCTGGAAAGCCGCTATACCATGAGGCGGAGAGAACTCTGAGTTACCAGATGATGGGGATCCCCGTCTGCGTTGAGAAGAAGACGCGGAAACTGGGGGAGTAGGATTGGGGAATCCCAAGAAAGTTCCAGAAGAACCGGAAACCAAACTTGAGACCTCCAGAAAGGTGTCACCATCATCACCTCTGCCTCCTGACAGCGAAGTTGGGCCACCGCCCACACCACCCTCGAGAAAGGAGGGAACATGTAGGCTCTTTCCTGACTCCAATCCTGGAGAAAGGAGTCCGTGGCCTCCGCAAGAGGATCCGGCCTCCAGCTGAAGACACAGCGGGTGCTGGTGGTCTAACCGCGACGCAAAGAGGTCCACTGAGAATGGATCCGAAAGACCGTCCAGCCACTGGAAGACTTGAATGTCCAGTTTCCACTGAATGGAGTCCCGCAGGTGCCTGGAGTACCAATCCGCTACCTGGTTGGCTTGGCCCAGTAAGTACTCGGCTGTCACGGACACATGGTGATCCAGACAGTAGTCCCAGAAGTCCTTTGCCAAGTCTGCTAGGGCTCTGGACTGAGGACGGCCCAGGTGGTTGACGTATCGAACCGCTGAGATGCTGTCCATTCGAAGGAAAACACAGGACGGAACTGAATCCCTGGTCCAGCAAGTCATTGCGAAGGACCCCGCCAGCAGTTCCAAGAAGTTTATGTTCAACTCCTGCTCCACGGACGACCAGGCGCTGCCTGTGGAAAATTCCCCACAGCGGGCGCCCCAACCCGACCTGCTGGTGTCGGACTCTATCACCAGTTCTGGAACCGGGCCAAAGATCGCTCGGCCGTTCCAGGCCTCCATATGGGTGAGCCACCAGGCCATCTCCTCTTTCACTACGTCCGAAAGGGGAACCAACTGATCGTACGTCAGGCCCCTCCTTAGATGATGCCCCTTGGGACGTTGAAGAGCCCGATAATGGAGGGGACCCGAAAAGATTGCCTAGATGGATGAGGAGAGGAGAGCAGCCCCACCACTCGGGCAATCTGGCGGAGGGAGGTGTGGGACTTCGAGATCGTTTGACGCAACATGTGCCAAATTTTTCCCACCTTCCGGGGCGGAAGACTTAAGGTGGATAGAACCGAGTCCACGACAAACCCCAGGTACACAATGTTCTGGGATGGAGAGAGGATGGACTTGTCTCTGTTGATAACAAACCCCAATCCCTGAAACAGGGAAACCATCTGCTGAAGCTGGAACCCCAACTTTCTGGAACATTGGGCCATCAACAGGATGTCGTCTAAGTAGAGGGTCATCCGAATAACCTGGCCCCTCAAGAATTCCTCCGCCGGATAGAGTAGCTTGGTGAAGCACCAAGGTGCTGAGGAAAGTCCGAACGGAAAGGCGGTGAATTCGAACACCTGATCCTTCCAGATAAACCGAAGAAACCGGTGATGCGGGGGGTGGATGGGCACCACCAGGTACGCATCTTTGAGGTCCAAATGGACCATCCAGTCATTCGGAAGCAGCACATACCGAAGAAGATGGATACCCTCCATCTT
This sequence comes from Lissotriton helveticus, assembly GCF_964261635.1. NCBI lineage: Eukaryota > Metazoa > Chordata > Amphibia > Caudata > Salamandridae > Lissotriton > Lissotriton helveticus. The sequence goes on from NC_136070.1 coordinate 715,465,292, forward strand.
GAAATGACGGTAGATCACCCAGCCGCTGAATTCTTTGAGGTTGATCACCGGGCGTTTTCCCCCATCGTTTTTTTCTACTAAAAAGTGATTGCTAAAAAAAAAACAGGGGGATGGCGAGCTGAGCGGCCAATGGCCCCTTTTCGAAGCAAGTCTGAGACCTCTTCGTCGACCAGCTGCACGTCGGTCAGTGAAAAAACAATAGGACGTTGAGGCTTCTCCTGGCGGGGCAGATCGTAAAATTATATGAAAAACCTGCAGACTGTCTGTAAGACCCATGCGTCTGCCGTAATCGCAGCCCAAGCCTCCGGAAAAAGGGCTAGCCGCCCCCCAATGCGGACATGATCTGCCGGGATTACACTCACCATTGGAATTGTTGTTGCCAGAGGAGTTCTTGAATCCACCTCGACCTCTGAAGTGCTGGCCTCTGGTGGGGTAGAATTTTGTGTAATTGGCCCAGATGTTATATTGACCTCGCCCGGAGCCTTGACCCTTGTTAACAAACTGTTGACCGCCATGGCCGGTCGCGCGGCCCCCACTGCAACCGGCCCCTAGAGAGAAACGTTGTTGAAAAACTTAATGCTTGACTGGGCCTTGTTTAGGGATGTAAAGGTCGAGAAAAATGTACCCAGTTCTTTTATAAAGGGGTACCCAAAGAGGCCCCCTTGGGCCACTGCCCCGCCTCTGAGGAGGCCAAGTCCCCGAACTTTGGGTCTAACTTGAGCAGAAGCAATCGTCGAGGGGGATGAGGGTGCTGTGCCCCCTGATCCTGAGGGGCCGGGGCCGGCAGAGGCACAGGGGTGGGCGCGGTTACCTTAGCCAAAAAAGTGTCAAGTAAACGCTCAAAGGCGTCCCTGTCCACACCCCGCGCCACCCCAGAATCCCCTTCCCTGCAAACCTTTTTGGGGCTGAGGGATTATCCCCTATGGAGGTAGAGGGGTTCCCAGAAGTCCCTAAATGGGCCTGCGCCAATTTTTCGCATTTGTTTTTCATTTTTGCACATGTTTATTCTTTTTCATATTTATTAACATTGCAAATTTCGAAATGTTTTTATACTAACGTGACTGTAATGAAATGTTTTCCTTTTATTTTTTGCCTTTTTATGTGCTTTGCAAAAGTGCTTAACCAAGTACTTTTAGACCAATTGCAAGATTTGTATTAATCATGCAATAAAGTATTTACTTACTTACTTAGGAAACATTAGAACGTACTTGATCAGATATTTTATTCAGGGAGCATATTTTACGAAATTGCAGAATAGAAAATATAGCTTTCATACATACTTTGTTACTTTAAATATTTGATAAACCCTACATTTCTGAATGTTATTTTCTAATTTTTATTCTTCTCATTGAGGTTCCTATTCACCTTCTCCCTAAAGAATATATAGGACCAGCTCTGTATATTATAATAGTATTATCCTATATATTCTCAAGTGAGTATGTGATTTGTTAGCGGAACAGTGTGCGACCTCTAAGCACTATGACAGAACATTCCTGAATTCTACAGAATACAAATTTGAAAAATAATAATGTATACATTTCTATGTAATATGAAGTCACTTGTATTTAACTGTTTTTTACTTGTTCTCCTGACCTCAGATAATGTAGTGCAGGAGTGTTTGTTGTAGCACTTCTATTCTACTTTATCTAAAAGTAACTGATGCCCTCTTACGTTATCAAGAATATGGGGCAACACTTTTACAAACTATAGCCGAAAAAGGAGGGTATGGCCACGCTTAACTGATATTTTCTGAAATTGCATTTTTTAAATTTTTTTTTAAACTTTATTTTGCATTTGTACTTCAGAATTATACATTAGTTTCCATGAATCATGTCATCAACCCTTAACAGTTCTCTCCATTAACATTTAGGGAATATATCAGCGAGTTCTCCATTGTCCAAGTGAGTTAGTGTCAGTTACAGTCCATTGCATAAATGACAAATCACTTTCCCAGCGCCCCCCATCACATCCTCCCACTGCCGTACAAATGTGCCATCTGGGTTCCATGCCCAAACATTTTACCTTCTTATACAGCGCTAAATACGGAAAGCAGCTCGCATAGCTTGTTCTGGCGGTACACATGGAGTAATGTAGATACCTTATTCCTTCCCCCTAGCATCCCAGCACGAACCATTCCAGGTATGCTGTAACCAGTATGTCTTATTCTGATGGACTATGCTCGTGGACCGTTGACAGCTGTGGCGGGTCGCAAATGTGTCCCCGGGATTCATTCCATTTCTCCCAAACTTTAGACCGCTTCTTGGGACATCCCCTGTGTGTATAGACCGCCCTTTCCGCCACCATCGCTACATCCATGTCGTTTCCCCACTGTGTCTGTGTGGGCACTGTTCCGGAACCCCAATGTTTCGCAATGTTCCTCTTTGCGATGGCTAATCCGAGCGTGGCCCAGGTTTGGAGTCCCAGGCTAAGGTCTGTGGGGGGCCAAATACCCAAGAGACACCATCCGGGGTCTAGTTAGACATCTGCCTCCCCCACCAGTGCTATTTCTGCCAGTATGTGTTCCCAGTATGTTTGTATTCTAGGGCATTCCCATATGGTGTGAAAGAATTTTCCCGCCATCCCACAGCCTCGTAGACAGAGCGGGTCCGGTGCCCGTCCCAACTTGTGGAGTAGGGTGCGAGAGTAGTATACTCGATGTAGCACTTTAAGTTGCATTAATTTCAGCCGTGATGGGATAGCCGCATCTCTAGCCGATGCCAGTGCATCCATCCAACCTGTGTCGTCTATGTCCCCCAGCTCAACCTCCCATTTACTGCGTAAAACAACCATAGGGTCTGGGAGATTGTTGACAAGTTTACGATATGTTTGTGAGATAGCTTTTCTGTCTAAATGGTCAGTAAGTAGTCTGTCTTCAAGGGGGGATGAGTCAGCTAGCTTAGTGCCTGTTGGGATTGCACTCTGGAGTGCGTGTCGGACTTGAATGTATCTGTATAGTTCAGTGTCTGCCATCCCATATTTCTCTTGTAGGGCAGCAAATGATATGACCTCCTCCTTAATCCACAGGTCTCCTATTTTCGTTATACCGATGAGGTCCCATTGCCTGAAGCCCTTGGTGTTAGCCAGAGTACCTAGTCCCAAAGGGGGGTAGCCAAAGTGAGCACTCCCTCCCAGCCCAGGGCCCTCTGTGCCATATGCCAAATTTTGATTGTGTGTTCTGTTGGGCCTGTAAGTGTGTGTCGTTTTTTGTTCGTATAGAGGGCCTTCATCAAGTGTTCCATGGGAAGTGTACTTCTATCCAGTCTGTATGTAGGGTTGTGTTGTGGGGCGTGCAACCATTGGTTAACAACCATTAGTTTTACCGCCCAATAATAAAGTTTAACATTCGGTAAGGCTATGCCTCCGTCATACCAGCTACGGACCAGTTTGGCGTGGGCTATCCGGGCTGGTTTCCCATCCCACGTCAAGGAGGATACTTCCGCGTCAATATCCCTGAAGTAGGAAAGAGGGACCGGGAACGGGGTATTGTGGAGCGTATAGAGGAATCTAGGGAGTGCGAGCATTTTGAAAAGAGCGGCCCTTCCCAAGAGCGTCAGCGGGAGAGCCCTCCAATGTTTACATCTGATTTGAGTCTCTGGAGGGGTTTCGTTAGATTTTCCTCTATGAATAGGAAGTGTTCCGGGGTGACATAGATGCCCAAGTATTTAAACCCTCTAGTCGCCGTTTGTAATGTGCAGTCGGTGGGTAGTGTCGGTAGTTGGCCTCGTAATACATACAGTGGTGATTTTGCCCAGTTAATGGTGTACCCCGAGACCTCCCCATATGCAGCGGGTACGTCCATTAGTGCCTGTAAGGACTCCGTGGGGGACATCAAATAGATCAAAACGTCATCGGCATAAAGAGATATGCGGTCTTCCCAGCCCTGATCCCATGTAATTCTACAGATGAGTGGTTCGTTCCGAATTTTGGTCGCCAATGGTTCTAATATGAGTGTGAAAAGGAGCGGGGACAACGGGCACTCTTGTCGTGTACCGCGCCCCAGTGCGAACTCCCGTGAAATATGCCCATTAGCCACAACTTGGGCCAGTGGTGCCGTGTACAATAACTTGATCCAGCCGCAGAATTTAGGACCGAACCCCATCTTTTGAAGTACTGCATATAGGAAAGGCCATTCAACCAGGTCAAATGCCATTGTGGCGTCTAAGGAAAGAATGGCCGCGTCTTCCCGCAGCTGTGTAATGCGGTTTAACACCCCATTAAGGCGTCTTAAATTGAGAGAGGTATTGCGCCCCGGCATAAAGCCTGACTGGTCTGGGTGGACAAGGGTTGTGAGATGCGGTTGTAGCCAGAGTGCCAGTAATTTTGCTAAAATTTTGGCCTCTGCATTTATTAATGATATCGGACGGTAGGAGGATATCTGTTCCGGAGGTTTTCCAGGTTTGTGGATGGCCACGATAGTTGCCAATCTCTGATCTCTAAGGAGTGTGCCGTGTGACAGGCACTCACCGTACATGGAAAGGAGATGAGGGGTAACTCTTTGCGAGAGTCTTTTATAGAGTTCTATTGGGAGGCCATTTGGCCCCAGTGCCTTGCCAGTGTGGAGTGCCGCCAGCGCCTTTCCTACCTCTTCCAGTGCTATATCTTCTTCTAGCGCTTGCGTATCTTCTGGTGAGAGTGTGGTCAGTGGTATGTTATCTAAAAATCCCCTGCAATCCTCGCCGGTCATCGTGCCCCCTGGGGTATATATCTTTTCATAGTGGGTGGCCAGTTCTTCTACTATTAGCCGGGGGTCAGTGGTTGTTGAGCCGTCTGCTAGAGTGAGTTGGGCTATCCAGCTGTCTGCTTTTTCTCTCCGCTCTAACCACACGAGCATTCTTCCCGTTTTATCTCCTAATTCGTATATTCTGTGAACAGTGTCAGTGTATCTAGTTTTTACCATGTCCTCTGCGTATGTTTTGTATTCTATGGATGCCATTGCTAGGGTGTGGGTGGTTACCGCGGTCGGGGCCAAAGCATGTGCCGTTTCGGCTCTCTGCACCGCAACCTCCAATAAATCAAGGTTTTCTCTTTGCTCCCTTTTATGCCTAGTGATCGTGGATATAGCCTGCCCTCTAATGATTGCTTTGTATGCCTCCCAGAGGATGGAGGGTGAACTAACTGATGTCTGGTTCTCTGCAAAATAGTGGTCGGTGGCGGTTGCTAATGCTTTCGCAATTTTGTGATTTTTGAAATAACCTGGATAAATAGGGTAGAGTCTCTGTCTTCTGGGGAGGTGGGTCGTGTAAGTGATTTGAACCGGAGAGTGATCCGAGATTCCTCTCGGTACATGTTCTATCGATGTCACTTTTTCGGGTGGGACCGCCAATGTTAGCATGTATTCTATGTGGGAAAGACTGTTGTGTGCACCGGAGGGGAACGTGTATTGGAGCTCTGTGGGGTGCTTAAGTCTCCATATGTCCGTCAGTTCCATCGCATCCAGAAATTATTTAAAGGCCTGATTAGGTCTAGTAGGGTCTCGGGGAGGATTGCAATCGACGGAGGCGTCTATTAACGCATTAAAATCTCCTCCTATAATGAGTTCCCCCTCTGGGAGACTGAGCAGGAATTTACCGAGGTCTCTGAATGCACTCTGGTGCAATGCCGGGGGAATTTATACCGACAGTATGTTATAATTGAGTCCCTCCCATTGACAGGCTATGGCCGCGAAGCGTCCCTGGTCATCTGTCCAAGTGTCTTTTATTATCAGTGGGTAGCTTTTGTGTATTAGTATACCGACCCCACGTAACCCCGAGGAGACCTCTGCATGCGCAACCATTTTAAAGCCCCAACGATTCAGCGCTTTGCAGGCTGATCCCATCAAGTGCATCTCCAGGAGTATAGCCACCGCCGGGGCCCTCCGTTTTAGGTACTGCAGGACCAGTCCTCTTTTTATTTTGTGCCCTAGTCCGTTTATGTTCCAAGACATGATTTTCAGGGGGGGAGACTCTATTGTGACCGGTTGGGAACCGTGTTCCCCCACTCCGTTATTGGCCATTGAGTATGAATGTAACGTGTGAATATACCATGTTGTACCTGCACTTCAGCGATACCAAATGAAGGGCAGCCCCCGCTAGACTTGCCCGTGTGGGTGGTGCCAGAATCGCTGCCGTACCCGACAGCAGTACAGGAAATAAGAAGTGCACGGGTAGCAATCCTTGTATTGGACCTGGATTGTGTGTTCGCGTAAGTTTATCCCATAGTGACATTGCTTTGCATTCATGGAGAGATTGAAGAGCAATCAACTGGTAACATAACCAACAAGGACTTTCCAAGCCCAAACTTCCCACCCACCTCCCCCTTTCCCCACCCGAGGCAAAACTGGAAAATCCCCTTGCCCCCCTCCCTGCCTCCCTGCCCGGTGGATCCAAACCTGACCACCTCCCCAACTGAGCAGAGTGCTTACATTCCCAAGTAACTTGCATAAATCGGGAGGATGAGACCTCCCAAACTCTCCACCGTCCCCCAGTCGGAGTCAGTCCCTTAAGTGCATATTAGGTTCGGTAGCTCCTACCTCTCGCCGTCTTCTCATTGTATTCAATTGTGACCGTTCAAAGTCTCGGCCCATATCAACGACATTAAAATCAATTATCTCCCCACCCCCCATTAAAGTTAGTCCGTCCAGTGCGAACTCCGATGAGGAATAGGTCAGTCCCTTGGTGCCCTCACAGGCTAGGTAGAGGCCTTCAAGTCAGTTCCTGCCAGCGGTCCTCTGGCGATCGTTGGGTGCTTTCCTCCGGTGACCCTCGGGGCGCTCCTCGTTTTTCGGACCTCTTGCCGGTCGCCAGCCCTCCAGCCATTCCCTCGCCTCCTCTGGGGATTCGAAGAACCAAGCCCTTCCCTCGGATTCCACTCTGAGCCGCGCTGGGAAGATCATGGAGTATTTGAGTTCTCTTTTCCGTAGCTCCTGCTTGACTTCCACATAGCTCCGCGGTTGTTGTGCCACCGCTGCTGTATAGTCCGGATAGAAGGTGACTTTAGAGTTGTCGATCCGGATCGGAGGGGTTATTCGTGCTGCTTGCAAGATGGCTACCCGGTCGCGGAAATTGAAAATGCGTGCCAAGATGGGTCGAGGCAGTTTCCCTGGTCGCGCCTTCCCTCCAGGAACTCGGTGGGCCCGTTCTACTGAGAAATATTTTGATAAGCCACATGGCTTCAGTTGATTTTGTATGAGGTCTTCTACGAAGAGGTCAAGGGCTGGGTCTCCTGCCGTTTCTGGTACACCAACCAAGCATACATTGTTGCGTCTGGATCTACCTTGATGGTCGACCAGCTTTGCTTTAAGCATTGTGTTGTCTTGTTCCAATTTGAGCAGTCTGTTCTGGAGATCCGCTGTACCCGCCGAAAGCTCCGCCGTCGTTTTCTCCACCTCCCCCAGGCGATCTGTCACCTTAGCGAGATCTGCACGCATGAAGGAGATATCTGTAGATATTGTGCCCATCGAGGTCTGCATTACTTGCAGCGTAGCCATGATATCTTTCACAGTGATTTCCCCAGGATCTCCCCGGGGGGTGTTGATTGTGTGGAAGAATGCGATGCCGCCCCTTTCCCTGCGTCGCCTCCATATTTATGATAGGCATATTTGTCCAATCTTTGGGCCTGTGAGTGACCCCTCACTCCTCTACCACTCATGATGGACCTTTCGCGGGGCCCAAGCCTGGTGTCAACTTATGTCTTCTCTAGGCGCTCCCCGCTGGCCACTACTAGTTGCTTATAAGTGTTCCTCGTCCCCGCCGGGCCGGGGGGGTGCCGTGGGGAGGTTGTGGGTGAGCGCCCTCTGGGTCCCGTATTCACTGTTCGCTCATCAGTATGGCACTGATCCCCTGTGCCAGCACTTGCTTTTTGCCCTTCTGGAGGGGGGGGGGGCCCATAGTGTGTTTGTTTGAACCCGGTATCCAGAAGACCGGTTACAGTCCACTGCTCCCCGCCCACGTTATATTCGGGGTTACCTTCAGTCCCCTGATGCTGCAGTTAGTGCCCTGGAGATATTGGCCCAAGTGACAGGTTGCTCCGTAGTGCCGCTGTCAGTTGTCGTACCGCCGTGGGACTCGCTGTTGGCCGCGTCTTAATCCGGGCCCGGTGGGCGGTTGAGTGGTGAGTCCCGGTTGGCCCTGAATCGGCCGCAGATCACTTCTTGCTGCCTGCCACGTTGATAGGGGGCCAGCCAGTGTAGATGATCCGTGGGCAAGGTCTCGCTGTGTGCCTTGTCTTGATGCGGGCAGGGGAGGGCGAGCCCATTGACAGTGGTCCCGGCTCCCGGGTCCTGGAGCTACTCGAGACCCCGGCTTTGGCTGGACGAGTAGGCCTCTGCACTCCTCATGGCGTATCTCCGGCCAGGGTGGGTCACAGAGAACGCCGGTCAGTGCCACTTGGTCCGGACATGTTCCAGAAGAGAATATGCCCAGGAAGCGTTTGTAGTGGGCAGGATCGTCCGGATGCGGTCAGGGAGGGTGGGCCCAACAACAGCGGTGCCGGATGTCGGGTCCCGGAGCTACTCGAGTCCACGGCTTCGGTTGGGCGAGCAGGACGCTGAATTGTTCACGGCGTATCTCCGCCTGAGGTGAGTCGCGGAGAACGCCGGTCAGTGCCGCTTGGTCCGGACGTATTCCGGTGAGAGAATATGCGCAGTAAGCGCTTAAAAAGGGCAGGATGACTGGTCGGATTTTAGCGGGGGATCTCGAGGGCCTCGCAGCTCGACTAGGCTGCGGCCATCTTGCTCAGTCGCAATCCACGCCCCCCTCAATTTTTCGCATTCATGCACAATGCGGGCGGACAAGCACTCCTCCATGGGAAGTGGCGTCTCCGCCATTAGGGCGTAGGGGTGTTGCCACACCTGTGCGAGAAGGCAGAAACATAAATGGTAAAAACTACCATTTTATGTTTCTGCTTCTCGCACTGCGAGAGAGCAGATGTGCCTGGTTGGGGGCGGGCGGGTGGGTGTTCCTGCTGAGGGCAGGGGGGACTGGCTTGCCCACTGTTGTGCATACTGACTGTTTGTAGGCCGACCAAACGGTCAGTATGCACAACAGTGGGCAAGCCACTCCCCCCCTGCCCTCAGCAGGAACTCCCACTCTACCTTTTTCTCTATGTATGCTGCTGCATGCAGCAGCATACATAGAGAAAATGGCCCGGGTGGGGCGCGCTCCGCTGCGCCTCACCAATCACAACACTGCCATTGCAGCATTGTGATTGAGGGAGGGAGGCTGCCTGTGATGACAATGAGACCTACAGGAAATGGAATAGGAAACTGCAGGACGGTGGGAGTCAGGTCTCGGGACCCATCTGAGGTGGCGCGGCCGCGCAGGACGGTAAGTTTTTTAAATTTATTATACCCCTCCCGCCTCCCCCTGTGATGACCCCATTTCCAACCCCCCGTGATTGCGAGACCTAGTGACCTCGTGGTTGGCCTGTGCCTCAAAGCATGATTGTGTGGCCTGCTTCGCGTACATTTTGGCATTTGGAATTGGCAAATGCTTGAATGCACTGCCTCTCCTCTCTGATGACGAGCCTCCGGGCCTCCCTGAATGACATAAACCATAGATCCAGAAGAAGGGACTTATCTGCAGGGTGTGTGTGTCTGGTGTCACATTTCTCGGAGTGAATACTTTTTTTGATAAGGAATTCCTGGACTCCGATTAGAATGTGCAAGTAAGTTCCTGTATAGGGTTTCACAAGTGATCAGTAGTAGGCAAAGCACTTGAGCACACCCAGTAACTTTCAAGTGTTTAATTTGGCATGCAGTAGGTTTAAGTCTTGTCATGTGAGGGATTGGGACCTTGACTGACATTAAATGGTGACCTACCCATGAATTATGTTAATGTTTAACTTACTGCGCAAAATATGCTTACGGTCTTTGGTGGGGCTGGCTGTGTGAGGCATACAAGACATATGCTGATCACGTCACAGCAAAACAACTTTCGGTAGCACGAGCTTAGAAGGTGACATGAGCCCGTTTGTCTGTGGACCACCTTGTCAAAGCCTGACGCCTAAGCGAGCCGTGAGAGAGTCAACATCAGGCAGCAACACACTCTGTGCTGACGTACATGTTTGCTAGTTAGCTGTCATTATTCCTCTAACAGCATAAGTGATATTGCACAATATGATTTGAAAATGCACTTATTCCATTGAAAACACTTATTACATGGGTAGCATGCATTCAAGAAATGACTATTTGGTTTGAAGGCCGCCTTTATTTCTCCTTCGGATATTGTGTCTTGACGTTATATTGTGTCTTGGCGTTAAGGATAACAATTCAACCCATTGCAGAATAAATTCCCAGGGTGAAATGTTGCCAGTGGCATTTTTTATTTTAAAGTTCCTATTGTACTCTCACTCATGGTTCAAACACCTGCAGAGTAGCCTATGCGCCTCTGTAGGGTATGAAGTATTATACTCTTGCATGGTTGTGTATTGCTAGGTGTTGTGAACATTTGCACTAGATGGAGCCTTATATGCCTGTTCACTTCTTTCGTTTAGTGGAAATACATGTACCTAAGGTTATGAGCATATATCCTGCCAGCTGCTGCCTACAATATGTTCCTGTATTTATCGTTAGTAGCCTGCATGCGCTAAAAAGGCTTTTCTACAGAGGGGAATGAAACATCTGCTCAGCTGAAACAACACGTACCTGTAAGTTGTTGCCGTAGTCTAAGCCATAGATGGATGGGTGGGAGTAAGAGTTGCAGGAGAGTTTGTCCAGAGGGATGGGAGGATATATAATGAATAGAAGGACAAATGCTCCATGTGATTGACAAATGAATGGATAATTTTCTAGTATATGGATACATGGACGGGTGGGTGGATGTGTGAATGTGAGAGTCTCTAGAAGGATGGATGGATGGATGTATGCATGAACAGATGCTGTGAATGATGGAAACATGGATGAATAATGAGGGGGATGCTTTGGTGAATGATGAATGGGCTGAACACCCTTACGTTGGCTGAACTCTTTCGATATGTAAAATTAATCGCCAACTTTTACGCCGCACCACTTTGAAATGTCACAATCCGCCGCTGTCCATGGGGTCTACCACTTCCGTGACGCAGCGCTATATTGAACTGTCCACTGCGTTGAAAAACTCATCATCATTTAAGTACTGATGAGTTTCCACCTCCTCAAAGTACTCTTCCTGATCCATTCTGGGTGCTACTAACAAGCACAATTCTGGCACCAGTAGGACTGGGGCACTGGACCAGAGCTGTGGAGAAGAAACAGCACTATTTGTGCAGACCAAGGCCTGGAAAGCTTTTTGGACCGGTTAAAAACCTGAAAACATAGGGCATCACCAACCCCTCAGCGAGCTGACCCTCTACATAGACCGGGTCGTTGCCGCCTCCCTGCACGCTGCTTCAGAAGCGGAAAGGAGATTCAAATATAGCAGGTATCTCCCGCTGCAAGCAAAACTGCTCGCGGTGCCAAAATCGCCCTCAGGCGTCAAACGCGATTACAACTGCTATACCGTTCTTAAGAATGCCGGGCAAAAGTATGGACCCAGGATCCCTGGGCGTTCTGGTGAGGTGGCATGGAAGGCTCCGGCAGGTCGTTTTCCTCAGCGCGGCTCTCCGTGTGAGGAGATACCACGCTGGGGATCAACGAGACGCTCTGGCTCCCTTTAGCAGCCGAAAATGTGCCGCAACACTTTGAAAGATCGCGTGAGGAACGGAGAGCGTTCCCACGATCTAGAAGGGCTCTGAAAGAAAAACGCACAGCAAATAAGGCAAATAACGTATTACAGAGCCCCCAAACGAGCAAAGAATGCCTGAGCCATACTAATTAGATCAAATAGCCTGACCAATGTAAGAGAAGAGAAAAAAACACTTAACTGGCTGCGAAGCAGCGAAGAAAGAGGAAGTGGTCACAGGAGGGACGTCCTATCTACCTGTCATGGACATTGGAGAAGGACTACTCTGTGCACTATATTGATTGACTGATGGGATTTGTAGTTTTTTTTAATTCAAAATCCGAGTATTTTCTTTGATGTGTTTTAAGCTTTATCCTTGTTCTGGGATTTAGAGCTTATGTTGGAGCTTTTCTGGCTGCTGTGTTTTGTTCATTAATTAAAGAGCGAAGAAGGAAAAGCATAATCTGAAGCCTCCGGTCCTGACATAGAATTCCTATAAATGTTGCTTTATTTGCAAAGGCACTGTGGCCTATCACAATGGATTTCACTGTTAGAAACTGCTGCAAGCTCAAGTTAGGGGGGAGAGCAGAGCAGTACAGAGACAAGAGCAGAGTGCCTGCTTGCTGGAAAGATTCCCATCTACTCAGCAACAGACTATGGTTCGAGTGTCTCCAGTTTTAGCCTAAAGCTATAGACCTAAAACAATGCTACAAGGGCTCAGAGAAGATATCCTACTGTTGATCCACAAGGATAAAAAGCGGCCTGGTCCTGGCCAGAAGGAACCTGCTTCCCTTTCGCTGCTTCTCTCCTGGATTGGGAGAGTGTGGTCGATCCTGGAGAAAGAGGAGGTTGTATTCGCCTGGAAGAGAACCAGCATCAGTAGTAACATGGCACTTCTACAGCCAGTCCCTGTGAAAATTCTTACCTCTGTCTTGGGAATGGACACGCCCCTGTGTAGGGAGGGAGTCATACTGCTGCAGAGGAAACAAGGGACCCTTTGCAACTGCAATTTATGAGGGGGCCCTGCACCTACACACCATGGACTGTTGTCTATAGTGCCAGCCTCTGTACATTGTTAGGGCTCGCCTGCTGATGCGCTTCAGCGCATAGCTGGCGAAGCTCTATAGGGGCTTATCCAGTGTTTATCCACTGGCGATTCCACTGGCGATTCCTTCAAGTGCATGTGCTTTTTAGGTCATTGCGCTTGCGCAAGCCCTAAAAAGCGCGTGCACAATGCCACCAGCCGCCTGCCTGCCTGCCTCGCATTACCACATCAAAGGCAGCCCTCCGAGCGCATTTCTCACCCCCTAATTATTCACGGCCGGCCGGCAGGCACATCAAAGGCTGCTGCTGCCGTGACTCGCATTTCTCCTCCCTCCTCCCCTATCACTGCCCAGGCCGGCCGTACTTTCTCTTTACAAGGGCCCCCATTCCTGAATCACTTGAAATCTCTCCACATTATTTGCATTTTGTTAATTAAAAAAATTAACTTCAACACAGCGTTGCACATTTTTCTCGACTTCGGAAGGATGAGTCCCAATCTCATTTGTACAAAGTGTTGTAATGGGATTATTGGAGAGTTAGAGAAACGTGCTCACAAGTTACATTTTTATGCATATCATCTGAGTAAATAAACAATAGCATGGTGCCGTTTGCGTCCTTGACTTGATCTGGTTTTTATTTTTATTTTGCTATTATTCTCACAAAGGCTAAGAAGGTCTGCCTACTTTAGTATTAAGTGCTATACGTCGCATAAGCAACAGCTAACCATTCACTCACCCACGCAACGCCACTCACCCATGCAACGCCACTCACCCACGCAACGCCACTCACCCACGCAACGCCACTCACCCACGCAACACCACTCACCCACGCAACGCCACTCACACACGCAACGCCACTCACACACGCAACGCCACTCACACACGCAACGCCACACACGCAACGCCACACACACACGCAACGCCACACACACACGCAACGCCACACACACATGCAACGCCACACACACATGCAACGCCACTCACACATGCAACGCCACTCACACATGCAACGCCACTCACACATGCAACGCCACTCAACCACGCAACGCCACTCACACACGCAACGCCACTCAACCACGCAACGCCACTCACCCACGCAACGCCACTCAGCCACGCAACGCCACTCACCCACGCAACGCCACTCAGCCACGCAACGCCACTCAGCCACGCAACGCCACTCAGCCACGCAACGCCACTCACACACGCAATGCCACTCACACACGCAACGCCACACACACACGCAACGCCACACACACACGCAACGCCACACACACACGCAACGCCACACACACACGCAACGCCACTCACACATGCAACGCCACTCACACATGCAACGCCACTCACACATGCAACGCCACTCACACATGCAACGCCACTCACACATGCAACGCCACTCACACATGCAACGCCACTCACACATGCAACGCCACTCACACACGCAACGCCACTCACACACGCAACGCCACTCACACACGCAACGCCACTCACACACGCAACGCCACTCAACAACGCAACGCCACTCAGCCACGCAACGCCACTCAGCCACGCAACGCCACTCACACATGCAACGCCACTCACACACGCAACGCCACTCACACACGCAACGCCACTCACACACGCAACGCCACACACACACGCAACGCCACACACACACGCAACGCCACACACACACGCAACGCCACACACACATGCAACGCCACTCACACATGCAACGCCACTCACACATGCAACGCCACTCACACATGCAACGCCACTCACACATGCAACGCCACTCAACCACGCAACGCCACTCACACACGCAACGCCACTCAACCACGCAACGCCACTCACCCACGCAACGCCACTCAGCCACGCAACGCCACTCAGCCACGCAACGCCACTCAGCCACGCAACGCCACTCAGCCACGCAACGCCACTCACACACGCAACGCCACTCACACACGCAACGCCACTCACACACGCAACGCCACTCACACACGCAACGCCACACACACACGCAACGCCACACACACACGCAACGCCACACACACATGCAACGCCACACACACATGCAACGCCACTCACACATGCAACGCCACTCACACATGCAATGCCACTCACACATGCAACGCCACTCACACACGCAACGCCACTCAACCACGCAACGCCACTCACCCACGCAACGCCACTCACCCACGCAACGCCACTCACCCACGCAACGCCACTCACCCACGCAACGCCACTCACCCACGCAACGCCACTCACCCACGCAACGCCACTCAGCCACGCAACGCCACACACACACGCAACGCCACACACACACGCAACGCCACACACACACGCAACGCCACACACACACGCAACGCCACTCACACATGCAACGCCACTCACACACGCAACGCCACTCACACACGCAACGCCACTCACACACGCAACGCCACTCACACACGCAACGCCACTCACACACGCAACGCCACTCACACACGCAACGCCACTCACCCACGCAACGCCACTCACCCACGCAACGCCACTCACCCACGCAACGCCACTCACCCACGCAACGCCACTCACCCACGCAACGCCACTCACCCACGCAACGCCACACACACACGCAACGCCACACACACACGCAACGCCACACACACACGCAACGCCACACACACACGCAACGCCACACACACACGCAACGCCACACACACACGCAACGCCACACACACACGCAACGCCACACACACACGCAACGCCACTCACCCACGCAACGCCACTCACCCACGCAACACCACTCACCCACGCAACGCCACTCAGCCACGCAACGCCGCTCAGCCACGCAACGCCGCTCAGCCACGCAATGCCGCTCATCCACGCAACGCCGCTCATCCACGCAACGCCGCTCACCCACGCAACGCCACTCACCCACGCAACGCCACTCACCCACGCAACGCCACTCACCCACGCAACGCCACTCATCCACGCAACGCCACTCATCCACGCAACGCCACTCATCCATATGCAAAACGAAAAATGTCAAACTCTTCTATTGCGAGACCTATTGCATTTTCAATGCTTGTTTTTATCAGCTACCTTTTGTAAAACAAAATTTGCTGCAAAGAGTGAGTAACTGTTTTCAAAGAATGCGAATAATTTTAAAATTATGATAGTTTAATCAAAATTGTCCGGGATGTACCACTTTTTCCAGTGAAAAAAAACAAATACACCATTAGAGGACGTTCTGAGTATCAAATCCAGCACATTGTTTTATTTGCGTATTTATTTATCTTTTGCAAAGACTGTCAAAGTATCCCAAATCATTTCTGTAATAACTCTTGGTCACTAGGCCAAGTTCCCATCTTTTTCTTTTGTATTTTACTTAATCCATTCTTATCCTCTCAAAATAAGCAGTTTGGACATTTTATATTCTTTATTTCCCTAAATGTTTGGTCAGTTGTCACTTATGTATTGAAAACACTCCTCTAAGGGAATGCACCAGCTACCAAGGGTGTCCAAGGTACATGCCACATAATAATCTAACCTAGCAGGAGCTAGATGAATCAGACTTTGTTGGTGCTGAATTCCAGTTCCGATGTAGTGCTGGAATACAGTGGGAACCATCCGAATTCTGGAAGCTAATCATGATGCCAGGACAGCCCCAGACAATCCTGAGTATCCCATTTCCTTGCAGAGGGACACAGGGGCGTTTGCATTGGCGCCAGCACACTCAGTGTTCTTCACCAAAGGAAGCTGCAGGGCTCTTTTGATTTCATATTTAGCACAGCCGACAACAGAAAGCCTCTGTTCATTGACAATCTAATTCCTTTTGTCAAAGTGGTAGCCTAGCTGTGAGCCATTTATTTGAGATCATGGTCGGAAACTCCCATACAACCGGACGCTCTTCAGTTCTATAGTTGCCAAACATTGAAAGAGATTTTAACTTGTTTTGGATGTCCTCTCGTCTATGTAGGTCTATGAATGATCAGGAAGTTGAGTCATCCCATGTTAGGACATTTATTGTGTGTTTTAGCAGAGCACGGACACAATACATAACATAGAGATGTCAAACAGAGTGCAAAAAGAACAAAAGGGCCCTTTAGGATGGCGGGCGGACTTCAGTCCGCCCGCCATCCTCCCGGTGCTGGGACTGGCCGACAGACATGCGGTGGTCCCGCACTGCTGATTAGGATGCGACCGCCACCCTCGCGGTCGCATTCCGCATATTTGACATTGCGGCGAGTGCTGTTTACAGCAGTACCCGCCGCAGTGCCAAATTAACATGTTGTGTATTCCCATGCACAACGTGGTAGGCACCACGCACTGCCTGCCACCTTGTGCATGGAACTGCAGGGTGGTACCATGGGTACCCCCCAAGTGCACCCCCCATGCCCCCTGGGGGCCCGCAACGGGCCCCCAATGCACATCCCCGCCAGCATTTCCATGGTGGCATAGTTGCCATGGAAAGGCCTTTGAAACCTTGCATCATAATATGGATGGCGGTCCCTTCTAGGCACCGCCACCATATTGTGCCCCAACTCTGCCTGGCCGGCAATTGGAACGATTGCCGACTGACGCAAAAGCGCCGGACGGACTTTGCAACCGCTGCAATACCCCCGTCATGATAACATGGCGGGTGGTAAATCAGGTTGGAATTGCGGACAATCCACCGGCCATCCTAATTAAGCATGGGCGCAAAATCCGTTCCGCTCGCGGATTTTTCAGATTTTCGGTAAATCCGCAATCCGCGAACCTCGCGGATATGGCGAAAATACGCAAATCCGCGCGCGGCGGATTTTTTGCTTGTGTTCGCACTGCTCGCGGGCCGCGGCGCGGGCAGCAACAATCTCGCACTCGCGAAATTACAAAAATTACAATTTGGGAGGGGTGAAGGAAGTGACCCAGTCTCCAACCTCCTCTTCCTGTCCAGCAAGCTCCTCCCATTGCTTAGTCCATTTCCTGGCCACTTTGAATTCGATCTTGACTGGGAAGGATTACTTTTTGTGGATGCTGCTGGAGATTTGGCTTTGAGGCCTTTTGGATTACTTTTTGATTAGAAATTTGATTTACAAGTAAGTTGATAAGTTGATGTTGTTTGTTTGTGGTGATTTTTGTGTGTGTTTTTTGACTTTTTGGGGTGGGTTTGGGGGCTGGCTATGTGTGGGAGGCCATTTTGAGGCATGGTCCTGCAGGTCCTGGCCATGTGGATGGGGTCAATCGGCCATTTTGAAGTCAGGCAGTGTGTTTTGTGCCCTATGCCCACCCAGTCTGCTCTGATTCCTTTCATTATGCCCAGGGGGCCTCTAACTTACCCGAAAATCGGATTTTTAAAAAAAATGTTTGCCTGTGTTCGCACTGCTCGCGTCCCGCGCAGCAACAATCTCGCACTCGCGAAATTGTAAAAATTACAATTCTGCACATGAATTGAAAACTACCAGGCTTAGTTATGGGTGCATGCATGATACAACTGTTTTCTTTAATGTTAACATTATTGTGGCCAGGGCATGGATGGCATTGGATTGTTGTGATTTTTGTGTGTTTTACGACTTTTTGGGGTGGTGTTGGGGGCTTGCTATGTGGGTGGGGGCCAGTTTATTGCCTGGTCCCGTGTGGGTGGGGGTTTAGGGGCCATTTTTAAGCCAGTTTGTGTGCTTTGTGCCATAGGCCTGCACCCAGTGTGCTGTGATTTTATCATGCCCAGGGGGCCCAGAATCCGTCTGTTCGCGGATTTTGCTGGTTATTCGCCACGTTCGCGTCGTGAAGCAACAATCTCGCACTCGCGAAATTGCAGAAATTGCAATTTCGCACCAGAAAACCACCAGCAGGCAGCATAAACCTTCTGAAACTTGATGGATGGCATTGGATTGTGGTGATTTGATTGGTGTTGTGTTTTTTGACTTTTTGGAGTAGGGGTTGGCGGCTGGCTATGTTGGTGGGGGCCATTTTGAGGCATGGTCCTGGCCATGTGGATGGGGGTTAAGTGGCCATTTTTAAGGCAGGCAGTGAGCTTTGTGCCATAGGCCTGCACCCATTTTGCCTTGCTTTCACCCATTTAGCCCAGGGGGAGTCAGTGGTACATGAAACTATAACCCTCTCTGTGTGTGCTCTCTTGGAGCAATGTTAAATTCCTGTTTCCCAAAAATTTAGCAAATCCTAATTTTGAAATTTCCATATTGTGTGGTGTGCATGTGTGTATTCATAAATGCCTACTTGCAAACTATTTATTGAAGCGCTACATATGCAACATATCTTTACTGATGTTCCTCTGTCTTCGTTTGCTTTTAGGTGCACAAAGTCAATAACTCCGCATCATCGTTGAGCATCAGTGCCAGGAAGAAGTCCTGCTGCGGCCTGTTGTTCCGACATCTGAAGAAGATGGCTCCAAAAAGAGGTGCCCGTAGCTCCTCTTGCAAGAAAAATGTCTCTACTAAGGAGAAGAAGAAGCAAGTGGCACCACTTACCAAGGAGACTGGTGGCTCGACCACTACATTTTGGGGAAAAAAAAAAGGCCCACCATGAGTGCTGCACAGGTAGCCAGTTTAGTAGTTCAATCACCAACGACCAGTGATGTTGGCTCATCGCAAGAAAGTAGCAGCACACCATCAACACAGGTTGTAACTCATCTCACAAGTACTATTCAACAACCAAAGCCGCAACAACAACTGCATGGGCTACTAGTACAAGCACAAGTACATGCGCAAGGAGCTGTCCGAGAAGGAGCTGTCCGAGAAGGAGCTGTTCGAGAAGGAGCTGTCCGAGAAGGAGCTGTCCGAGAAGGAGAATGCCGAGAAGGAGAAGGCCGAGAAGGAGAAGGCCGAGAAGGAGAAGGCAGAGAAGGAGAGGTCCATGGAGAGTTGCAAGTAGAGGTCAGTGAAGAGGCCCATGTAGTAGCACATGGAGCGGTGCAAGTGCCCACAATGGTTGTTCTTCCAGAAGTAGGGGCACAGGAGGAAATTGACTTTGGAGCCGGGGTATCATGTCAGGAAGACGAAGGCATTCCTCCTGATGATTCATTTTCTCCCAGCTCCCCACCAAGGAAAAGATCAAGGAGTGTGTGTAGAAGTTCCTCTTCAAGCCCCGCTCCATCAGATGATGATCTGGATCTAGATTGGCAACCATCTCTGACGTCTGAGAGGGAGACACACGATGAGCAGCGAAAGGTATCAAATGTTAAAAGGAAGGGCCCCGGAAAGCTCATACTTATGGATCCGAACGTCGGACTTGATGAAGTGGTGCATTCTGATGTTGTTGAACAGGATGACAGCAATGACCTAGTCATCACACACGTCATTCCAGCCACACCGGCCATGCAGCAGACAGACATTTATACCCTATCCCGATGTCATGCTGAGCGTGACCCTGGCGACGTGGCACTGGTAGCACCACCAACGCAGTCAAGTAGTACAACAAGTTCAACAAAACCTACAGCTCCCATATTTTCTCCCCAGAGGGGGACTCCATCCAGCTCGATTCCCTCAAGTAGGGTTGCTGCAATAATTGCACAACCCAGTAGATGTCTGCAAGGCTCATCCACCACTGCTTCATCTGGCATTGGCAGTATCATCTCGTGCGGCAAAACCAGAAGTTTCCAGTCCCCAGTTTGGAACTTTTTTAGTGTCCATGCAAAGTATGATAACATAGCCGTTTGTTGCATTTGTAAGACTGGAGTTAGCCGTGGTAAGACTGGTACCAACTATGGAACCGGAGGCCAGATAGGTCATCTTGAAAGAAGGCACGCTATCGAATGGTTTGGGCACCTAGCAAACATCAAGGGAAAGCAATCCCAAAGGGCAAGTGGCCAAAATATACCCATATTAGGTGTTTCATCTGAAGATGACGGGGAGGTAGAAGAAGCGTCAGACATTTGTCCGGTTGCACCCAGTACCCCTGGCAGCACCACACCCTCCGGAACACATAGGAGGCACACTGAGAGTCTGGGAGACACACCAATGCGGAAAATGTCAACACTGAGCAGAAGTGGGTCGAAGAAGGCATCAGCATCATCCAGTAAATTTGTCCAGCGCACCATTTCAGCCATGTTCTCCTCAGATGTGCAATTTCAACGCAACCACCCAATTGTACGCCTGTATAACACTAAGCTGGCTAAAATGCTAGCAGTGGACCTTCTCCCTTTTTCGTTTGTCGAAAATGTGGGTTTTCTTGAACTCGTGGCAACACTGGCCCCTAAATGGAAGGTTCCTAGCCGGTTCTATTTTGCCAGGGTTGCTGTTCCAGCACTACATAAAGAGGTGCTTGAGTTGGTTGGGGCAGCTTTGCAGAAGAGTGCTGTTCACACTATACACCTGACAACAGACATGTGGACCAGTTGCCAAGCCCTTGATTACATGTGCATCACTGCACACTGGGTCTCTTTTTCAGGGGTTGCACAACAGATAAATGCAGGTGGTGACTTGGTCGAGATTTTTAAGGGTGCTCGTAAACATGCAACATTAGCCATGTTTGGCATGGAGAAAAGTCATACTGCAGTCAACATTTTGGATGACTTTAACAAAAAGGTCTCGCAATGGCTGCCCCCAAGAAATTGCAAGGTTGGTTATGTTTCAACTGATAATGGCAGCAATGTAGTTAGGGCCATGGAGGATGGTTACTATTTCAGAGTGCCGTGTTTGGCGCACTGTATGAACCTTGTCGTGCAAAAGTTCTTGAAAAAAGAACTTGCAGTCGACCAAATACTGACCATCTGCAGAAGAATATGCACACACTTCAACCATTCTTTTAAGGCCCGGAAGGAGCTGAGGCGCCAGCAAAATGTACGTAGAATGCCAGGAGGTGGCAACACGTTGGAACTCAACCTTCTACATGCTTGAGCGTCTGCATGAGCTGTTTCCAGTAGTCAATGAGTATTTCTACAACCTGGGTGGTGATACGACAGAAATGATGCTAGCGGTGGAGCAATGGCAGCTAGTTAAAAGCCTGACAGACATGCTTCGTCCTTTTGAGGTCTTCACGCATGACGTCAGCAGGGAGGACTGTTCTTTTTTTTTTTTTTTTTTTTGGTTAAAAACTTTTATTGAGCAACAAAATCAGGTTTACAGAGATGGGCCTACAACCGCACGGGCTGGCCGCTAAGATCAAGGCACAATATGATAAAGACAATGGTAGCCACTCCGGTGGCCCGGCACAAATCGGATACAAGATGTCGCCCACACTATGAAACAAAATAAGGCATTTTTCATTTTATGTATACAAAAAACAAACATCAAAAAAAGGCGAATGCATACTAAACGGAGTCAGCCCAGGAGGGGGAGGGGAAACCCACTAATCAAGAATACGGAGTCATACTCAATAGGATAAGGCAAGGTGGGGGGGGCAGCGGGGAGGGCAAGCAACCAAAGGACAATATACGAAATTTCAGGAACGCCGGCCTAGGGAGAGAAGGTAACATCGGGGGCCTCAACCAATGGAGGAGCACAAATGTCTCCACGATAGGCGTTCCACTGACTCCAGATCTTCGCCCATGCCCTAGGTCTGCCCCTGGCCGTGTAAACGGTCTTCTCGCGGAACATAGACCAGTCCATGTTTTCTTCCCACACGGAAGCAGTGGGGGGCCTGTGCGAGCCCCAAAGTTGCGCTATGTCCCGCTTCGCAACCATATATCCCAGGGTCGCCCATCTGGTCTGGGCAACCGAATAATCGGTAGGTTCCCACACGTTCAACAGGCATCTCCGGGCCTCCGGCCCCAAAGCAACGCCAGTCACATCAGTCATTACCGCAAGCACCTCAGACCAATAGGCAGCCACCCTCGGACACTCCCAAATAATATGAAGAAATGTAGCACTCATCCCACAACCGCGCTTGCATAAACCATCCGGGGAAAAACCCATCACAACCAAACGAGGACCCGTAACATACACCCGGTGGAGGATCTTGAGCTGAACCAAACGGAGACGAGCAGGGATGGCGACCTCTTTCGGAGAAGACAGTGCCGACTGCCAATCCTCGTCATCCAATCCCAGCCCGTCACCGACCCAGGCCTCCCTGAGGCGGACAAGCAAGTCAGAACGATTGTGAATCAGCTTCTTATAAATCAAGGAGATAGTGCTATCGGGGAGATGGCCATCCAGGATACGATCTTCGAGGGGGGAAGACTCGGGGATGGCGGCACCAGAAGCCAGAACAGAAGCGAGGGCATGATGGACCTGCAGATACCGAAAGAATTCCCTATCACTCAAGTCATATTCAGTCCGAAGAGCCTCGAAAGACTTCACCGCTCCATTCGTATACACGTCACCCACTCTACAGATTCCAATCATGTCCCAGCGGTCAAATCCCTTTGACGTCCAGAGACATCCCAGACGTTCAGAGGCATAAAGCGGAGTCGCCAGCGTCACTCGATCATCCCATCCCAGGCTCACATTCGCGGCGCGCCACACGTTAACCGCAATCCTGGTCGGTCCCGTAAGGTGGCGCCCAGCCGACCTAGCATAAAGCGCTCTATTAAAATCCCCACCCGGCAGTTGGAATCTATCCATTTCAAAGGCTGGATCCCGACCCGGGGAGTACATGGAGTGGTTAATGGCAGATAGTTGGGTAGCCCAATAATATCTTCTGATATCAGGAAGCGCCATGCCCCCGTCATACCAAGGGATGGTGAGCTTCGCCAGGGCAATGCGTGGACGCCCGTCCCAAATCAGTTGCCTTTGTAGACTCTCGACCTCACGGAAATAAGTAGCGGGGATTTCATCATAGGAATTCTGGAGTGCGTAAAGGAATCGCGGCAAGGACATCATCTTGAAAAGGGCGGCTCTACCCAGCGGCGACAAAGGTAATTTACGCCAGCGAGCGACGTCCAACCTCAGTCTAAGAAGCGGGGGAAGGAGATTATGTTCAAACCGGAGCGATGAATCCCGTGTAATAAAAATCCCCAGATATTTGAAGCCGGATTGAACAACCTGGATAGGAAATCTAGTTGGCAACGGGGGCAGATCACCAGAAATAACATAGATGCAGGATTTAGCCCAATTAATAATCAAACCGGAATTGTTGCCAAACGAGGTGAGAACGTCGAATAAGACATTTAAAGATTTACGCGGGGAAGTAAGGTAAAGAAGAATGTCGTCCGCGTAAAGCGAAACACGGTCTTCAAAGTCTGGGGACCAACGTATACCCTTGAGAGAAGGCTCCCAGCGAAGCCACGCAGCCAGCGGCTCTAACGCGAGAGCAAAAAGCAGTGGAGACAAGGGGCACCCCTGTCTGGTCCCCCGACCGAGAGAAAAGGGAGCAGAAACTCGACCGTTAACCACAACCTGCGCCAGGGGGTCAGTGTACAGCAGCTTCACCCATCCGATAAACCCCGGGCCAAAACCAAACTTCTCAAGAGCTGCCCAAAGGATGGGCCACTCTATCGTATCAAAGGCCATCGAGGCGTCCAATGAAGCCAAAATGGCCGGCTCCGTCAGAAGCCCCGCCCTCGCAATGGCTCCGTGGAGGCGACGCAGATTAAGAGCTGTGTTATGGTGCGGGATAAATCCGGATTGGTCCGGATGAATCAAGTCACTAATGACCGTTAGGAGGCGGGTAGCCAAGAGCTTGGCTAGAACCTTGGGCTCAACATTTAACAGGGAAATGGGCCTATAGGACGAACAAAGATCACGGGGCTTACCATCTTTAGGAATTACAACGATCGTAGCCAGGCGCTGGTCTTAAAAGGGAGAGCACCCAGCTCAAGGGACTCTGAAAACATGGTACGAAGATAGGGTGCAATCTTATCAGGACGCCTCAATTGGCAATCCGTTCGGGCCCAAAGCCTTGCCCGAACGGAGAGAGCGAATCGCAGTCGCTATTTCGTCTGTAGAGAACGAGGCCTCCATAGAGACCCGTTCCAAATCAGAGAGGCAGGGCAAAGCTATGTCGCGCAGCAAGAGGCGAGAGTCGTCTGCATCACGTTCCGACACTGGGGAGTAAACCGAACGAAAATAGTCCGCAAAACATTCCACTATTTCAACTGGGTCCGTCACTCTCACACCATTCAAAGTCTGGATCACAGGCACTACTCGATTCGCCCTCTCCTTCTTATCTAACCAGTCAAGCAATTTACCCGCTTTGTCCCCAACATCATACAACCGACCCTGTTGCTCTCTAAACATCATTTTAGCCGCATCTGTGACCAGAGACTTATAGGCAAACTGCTTCAGACCCAGGGCATGGAGTTTGTCATGAGTAACAGTCGATTCCAAGTCAGCCTCCATCTCAAGTATTTCCATCTCAAGATCCACCACCTCCCGGTTCCTCGCCTTCTTGGTTTCAGCAATGAGAGACAGGGCCTGCCCGCGAATCACCGTCTTAAAAGCCTCCCATAGGGACACCGCAGAGGAGACAGACCCCTCGTTGTCTAGAAAATAGTTATCCAGGGACTTAATCAATAGGCCACGGGTCCCAGGGGAGGTCAGGTACCAAGGGTTGATAGGAGCCACCCGGCCCGCCGCCTCCACCCCCACATCAAAGCAAAGCCAGAGCGGAGAATGGTCCGAGATGCCCCGGGGAAGGTGTCTAATCTCCTGAACAGCCGAAGACTGTGCCGCTGGCATGAGGAAATAATCCAGTCTAGACAGACTCCCATGGGCCCCAGAATGGAAAGTATATTGAAGCTGAGCGGGGTGCATAAGTCTCCAACAGTCCACCAAACCAAAAGTATCCAAAAAGCCACCCAGCCACAATTGGGCCGAAGGAGTATCCCTCGGGGGGTAACGATCACTCAGACCGGAGAGAACCGAGTTAAAGTCACCAGCCATGAAAAGAGCACCATCAGGGAGTCCCAACAGCACTCGGCCCAAATCGGAGAAGGTGGAGGCCTGCAGGCCGGGAGGCACATAGACGGTAAACAGAGACAGGGTCCGGCCCTCATATCTCCCACGAGGACGGCGTAACGCCCCCTATCATCGAGGATCACCTCATCTATCGCCAGGGGAAGGGAGGCCCGGACAAGGATACCCACCCCCCTGGAACCCGTGGTAAACCCCGAGTGCGCCACAAGACGACAGCCCCACCTATTCATGGCCTTACAAGTATTACCCACCAAATGCGTCTCCTGCAGAAAAACAATATCGGGAGACAGACGTCGCAAGCATCGCAACACCACCCCCCGTTTTATACGATCCCCCAGACCATTGACGTTCCACGAAATAAACCTCAACCCGCTACCCCCCATCCCACCAAGCGATGCAGGAACCATCCCCCAAAGAGCATGACATTGAAAATTCCATTAGCAAGATAGAGTCGCCTTGAAAAAACAAAACACAAACCTCAAACACCCCACCAACCCACCCCCCAACATCCAAGAAAACACCCCTCACCCTGCACCCCTGCAGTAAGCAAAAAAGCCACCCCAACATGCAGTGTTTCTTTCGCCCGAAAACCCCCGTTCTACAAAAAGACCCCGGAGGAGGAAAAGGCCCCTGTCCCACCCGCCACCCCGACAGAAAGAAGGAAGAAAAGAAAACACAGAAAATAGAGGCACTCAAGTACAGAACCCAGGAAGAAATCACATTGTACGGAGACAGGGGACCAAACAAGAAAGTCAACTTTCTACGCCACCCTCGGCACCACCCGGGTGCTCGGCGGGCTCATTCAAGTGGGGCCGGTCCGGCAGAGAGTCCAGCCAGTCATTTACCGAATCAGGCCGATCAAAGAAAAGGGTTCGTTCATTGTATTCAACTCGCAGCCTGGTAGGAAAAAGCATGGCGTAGCGCAGTCCCAAGTCCCGAAGACGTTTCTTGACTCCACGGAAGCCCATACGCTGTCTCTGCACAAGCTGTGAGAAGTCCGGGTAGAAGTTCACCGTGGCATTTTCGAAGGCCACCGGGCCCTTAACTCGCGAGGCCTGCAGGATAGCGTCTCGGTCCCTATAGTGAAAGAGTTTTGCAACAATGGGCCTCGGCGGGGCGCCCGGCTTGCCCTGGCCACCCGGAATTCGATGGGCACCTTCCACCGCAAAGAATTTGCTCAAGCCGGATGGAGAAAGGTAGTTTTGTATCAAGTCCTCAACCAGGAGATCAACAGAATGCGGTTCGGGATTTTCCGGAACACCAACCACACGCACATTACAGCGCCGTGCTCTGTTTTCAAAATCCTCCAAGCGCTGAGTCATGAAATCATTCACCTTTCTGAGGTTGCCGATCTCCGTCTGTATCTCCGAGACGTCGGCCGTGAGACTAGATGACTTGAGGTCCAATGACTTCACCTTCTCATTGGTTTTAGATAAGTCAGCCCGAATCAAGTTCACATCAATAGCCACAGTATCAATTTTGTGGGCCAGAGCTTCATATTGTTGACCGATGGTTTCCCTCATGCCAGAAATGGCGCCCATGATGTCCTGCAGGGACGGCTCTGCAGAAGCCTCCGAAGGGTGTCCAACCGCACTCGGGCCAGGCAGGGCGGCTCCAGGGGACCCTTTCGATTGCGTGTACCGGTCCATGACGTTAGACTGGACCGGGCCCCCGCGAAGGGGTGTCTTGGTCTTTCGCCTCTCCTGGTCCCCTCTGCCAGTCATGGTGGAAACCACGTCCCCGAGGGACCCACGCGACCTGGTGAAAATGGCCACAGGAGGACAGTGCGTCGGAGCCAAAAGTCGACAACGAGAGCACATCGAGGTGTGAACCGGCCTGGAAGGGTACAAAGCAGGCAAAAGGTGCAACTGCCACCTCGCGCCGCTGGACTCAGCACCGGCCAGACACCTCCACTGGAAGACGCAGTCTGAAGCAGAATCGAAACCGAAAGTTAAGAGGGGGACCCCCAAGTCGAATCTCCCTGCCGCTGTTGTTCAACTCAGACACGGCAACAGAGCTTCACCAAGGCCCGGGCGCACCACCCGGGCGGGCCCCGAAAGTTTGAGTCGACGTAGCGTCCGTGCCCCTGGCCCAATTCGCAATCCAAAAACAGCATTAGGATCAGCCCAGGTTCCTCTACAAGAGTCCTCGTAATTAATCAGGATATAGTCAGGATATCATGCCGGGAGTGGCGGGGGTCCGGAGAGCGCTGTGCTCACGCGGCCATCATGGATGCCCGCCAAGCTCCTTGAGGACTGTTCTTTGAGCAAAGCTATTCCATTGTTGCTGAAGCTCGAGCACCAAGTCAAGGTGGTGTCTTCAGAATTAAAAGATGCTGGAAAGAATGAAGCATATGAGTTGGCGCAGAGATTATTACATCGCCTAGTTAGCAATAAACAGCTTGTAAATATCAAGAAACAACAGCACTACATTTGTGCTACTATTCTGGATCCACGTTACAAAAAGCCATTGTTTGGCAAAGTAATAATTCCTTTTGAAACATCAAATGTTACAGAGTACAAAGGTTGGCTAGCTCAGTCAGCCATTCGTTTTGAAAGAGAGCAGAAGGAAACTGTAGGAGAACTTGAAGACAGTACTACTAGTGAATCAGCAGGCCATCAGGCGTCCCAAAAAAACACTTCTGCATCTGTGCCTGTGGCTGAAGTGAGTAACTTTTCCTCTGAGCCATTAACCACACCAGCAACCGTATCATCTGCACCAGGCCCAGGCGATATGTCTGAAGCGGATTGGCTAAGTGAGCTAGGGTTTCCTTGTCCCAGAAAGGACACAGAAGTGCAAAGTACAGGAATCCGGGAGAACATTGTTTCTATGGTGCAGGCCTATCTGGATGACTCCACAGCGGTCAATATTACTGAGGACCCATTGGCGTATTGGCATGGGAAAAGAAACATATGGCGAGAGCTCACCAACCTGGCTATCAATTACTTGTCTTGCCCACTCGCAAGCGTGTCTTCAGAGCATGTTTTTAGTTCTGCTGGTGGCATTGTGACTTGCAAAAGGTCCCGCCTCTTGCCCGCAAATGTGGAGCGGCTCACCATGATAAAGATGAACCAGCACTTCATACCACCAGATTACAAAGTACGAGAATGCACGCAGGAAGAAGAGGACACTGACCTACCTGAGGAAAGTTCTCCTCAGTTACCAGAAGTACTACCGACTGAATTTGCAGAGTATGAGGACGAGTTCTGCTTCCCTGACAGCGAGTTCTGAAAATGAGTCAATAATTAATTAACTTTAACATTAGTCCTTATTCACTTTTATTCCTGTGTGTCTGTCTTTCTTTTTTTAGCAAGTGCTTGATCACATTCACAACAAAACTGTAATCACCCCATCACAAGCAACAACAAGCCCATCAGCAGAACTGTCTTGATTTTGATGCCGCAGCATTCCTCAGGTTCACAACAGTTAGTTGACAAGAACTCAGTCCTGGTCGTCTATCCTCCTCCTCCAGACTCACCCTATCCATTGATGCCTGGAATCTGCACAATGAAGAAACTTACGTTGACGAGTCCCCTAAAGAGGGACTGGAAGTAGTGAGTCCTCATTTAAATACATTTTGCTAAGTGTGACTTTTTTTTCCCGATTTGCTTTTTGGCTGTTTGGGGGGTGTCAAACTTGTTTGCGCTTGGGTTTACGGGTCTTGGCTGGGCCATTGCTGGCAAGGTCTATTAAGGGATGAAATTGGTTAGGCATTTACTTTGGAAAACATTTGGCCAATTACACGTGAACGTTTAGGCGTTATTATTGCTCGCTTGCCTGTCTTAGGGGTGCTGTCTGTGGGGCTTCTAGGATTTTGGGGTCTGTGAGCACCGCTGCCATATTTCTAATGTTGATTGCTTTTGTTTTGTAGAAAATCCACGCCGGGAAACTCCAGTTGGGGCCCTGCTGCAGAACGCCTTAGGACACTGTGAATTCCAGGTGGAGCCAGCCCTCAAACACAAATTACAGGTAAGATAAGCGTTTGGATGGGAGGTAGTATAATGAAGTATTCGGAGAGGCGAGAGAGTGACAGTGGTACTAGTAGTAAAGTCCTAGGGCTCTTGAATTAACAAACTCTGTGACAGGCATTTACTTTGGAAAACATTTGGCCAATTACACGTGAACGTTTAGGCGTTATTATTGCTCGCTTGCCTGTCTTAGGGGTGCTGTCTGTCGGGCTTCTAGGATTTTGGGGTCTGTGAGCACCGCTGCCATATTTCTAATGTTGATTGCTTTTGTTTTGCAGAAAATCCACGCCGGGAAACTCCAGTTGGGGCCCTGCTGCAGAACGCCTTAGGACACTGTGAATTCCAGGTGGAGCCAGCCCTCAAACACAAATTACAGGTAAGATAAGCGTTTGGATGGGAGGTAGTATAATGGAGTATTCGGAGAGGCGAGAGAGTGACAGTGGTACTAGTAGTAAAGTCCTAGGGCTCTTGAATTAACAAACTCTGTGACAGGCATTTACTTTAGAAAACATTTGGCCTATTACACGTCAACCAACACGATGACACTGTTCAGTTAAATGAACTTACTGCAAAACCACCACCCACCAAGCTCAAAAGTAGTAAAAAAACAGATATGCTCAGATAAAGTTTGAAAAAGTATATTTTTATATCCCTAACAAAATAATCTCCCGCAAGACCCTCCCTAACCCCAACAAATAAATAGTCATTCAAAAGTCCCCAAAAAACCCAACTCCCAATTCCCACCCCCCAAAAGTCTCTAAAAAAGGGGCAAGGGACACTCTAGGGATGCACAGTGTTGAGTTTGGCCTCCAGGGCATCATGCCTTAGGCCCAGGGCATCGTACTTCTCCTGGAGGGTGGCGTGATCTAAGCGGAGGCCCTCCACCACATTCTGATAGTCTTTCCATTTCTGGACCTCCGCCTCTAGGTCGGACACTCTGCGGAGTGCTCGGCGCAAGCGAGCCTTTACACTGCTGTGAGGTGCAGCCTTTGCTGCTTGGCGGTGGCGTCTGCCAGCACGGCTCCGTTTGGCTGGAGCACTGCGCTTACCGGCAGAACGTGGGGTCACGGAGGAGGATGCAGATGTTAATGCACTGGACTGCGTGTCGTCCCCCTCCAGTTCCACCAGCCGCCGATATTGGGCAACAGTTGCTTCCAGCCTCCGTTGCCGGGCCAGTACAGCCAGCATACTCCTCGTCGGTTTTGAGGTTTTAGTATTACCAACTATATGAAGAAAGAAAGACATAATATGTAACCAATGCTCTTTAAGAATATGATTAACACAAAATAATTCAGCAGGAAGTTGTGTCACAGTACAACTAGCAACTAGCCAGCGCAGTACAAAACTATTCAGGCCAGTATCATGGGCGTCCGCAGGGTGGGGCAAGGGGGGGCGCTTGAATCACCATTTCCCTTCCCACAACTCACTTGTATCCTTGGTTTGATGCTCTTTCATATGAAAGAGATCTGGCAGAAGCCCAGGCGATATGTCTGTTTCCCTCTCTCTCTCTCTCTCTGTCTCCCTCTTTAAGTCTCCCTCTACCTCGCTGTCTCTCTCTCTCTGTCTCCCTCCCTCACCCTCCCTCTGGCTCCCTCCCTCTCTTTCTCTCCTTCTGTCTTCCTCTCTCTCTGTCTCTGCCTCTATCTGTCTGTCGGTCCCAGCCTGCTGTAATTACCATATTGTAATTTGTCACTGGGCCACCACTGGATACACATCATATCCTATCTAAGAGTCAGATAGTACCATGATCCAGCTTACCTGTACTCGCCACCGCCACTGTCTCCTTCCTCACAGTCTGTACTTCTTGGTCCGACTCCTCTTGCGCCGCTTCCTCCCCAGAGTGATCCTCGGACTCAGAGTCAATGATCACCACCACATCCGAGCTGGCCCCGCCACCAGATGTTCCACCTACAAAGTAGATTTAAGAATGTTAGATTACACCACTCACTAGTATTTGGTCTATGAATGAAGAAATGTGAAAACAGAAAAATTAATTGACTGTCTACTCTAGTCTAAAGTAAAAATGTCCCTCCTTCCAGGGAAGGCTGTTGTCTTGCTGCATTTTTTTTGTCATAATTGATGAATGCTTGATTAATTTTAACACACACCATTTTTCTCTGAACAGACAGAAACTGGACTTCTAAGGACAAGAGCAACTTCAACTTCAAACCAGGTGAAAGCTCGGCTCGACCACAAGAAATGTGTTCCATTACTCATCAACTCAGCACCAAGCACTTTTCCATTTCCAACTAACTTTATTTTAATATATGTGTTTACTTAAACTTTTAATAAAGCTTTTAAACTTGAATAGACTCTGTGGTTTTTGGTCCTCCAGACTAGAGTGACTGAGCGAAAGGTTTTGCAATTTTTGCAAGGAGGAGTCCGTGCCGCTGACACTACCAGGTTTATACAGTGTGCCAAACACGCCACTCTGAAATATTATTATTTTTTTTTTTATTTTTTTTTTTTTAAAGTGTAAGCCGTTTATTTCACATTATGCAAGTAAATACACCAAGTCACGCCTACAACCCCTGGAGGCCGGCTCTTCACATACCTATCCATCTCTTATCACTATTTTGGTGTACACAGCCATTCAGCCGACATCCATAGGACCGGCGGCGCATTAATATTCAATAGGAGCATGTTTAGTTAGTGCTTCTCGTTACACATAGCATATATTTACACTTACATTTTATTTTTGCCCCCATTCGGAACTGTAAGGACAGTAAACAAACCAAGAAACCTCATAACAACTGTCACTGTGTCACAACATTCTCCCTCCTAATTCTATTGTTAGTAAGATCTACCCTCTCCTAAGGCAGTATCATTGCAAAACCTTCCTTTTTCAACTTTCTGTTTCCTCCACTGATTGCGCCTGCAGGTATTCCCTCAAATATATCCAGTAGTCCTTTGGACGCGATCTAGCCGGCAACTCCTCCTCGTAAGTAGCCAGTGTATCCCGACAGTAGGTCAGGTCCGACAGCCAGTCTTTAACTTTCGGTCCCTT
Organism: Lissotriton helveticus; assembly: GCF_964261635.1. Taxonomy (NCBI): domain Eukaryota; kingdom Metazoa; phylum Chordata; class Amphibia; order Caudata; family Salamandridae; genus Lissotriton; species Lissotriton helveticus. The sequence continues at coordinate 715,497,674 of NC_136070.1, forward strand.
TTTCACATTCCAATGCATTGCCACCCTTCTTTTAGCCAGTAAAAGAGCTATTACACAGTACTTCCGTTTTGTCGCTCTAAGCAGTGGGACTAGTCCCAATAAACAGACCTGGATCGTGTTTTCAAGTGTCACCCCAAGCATTTTACCGATCTCCCGCACCACCATTTCCCAGTACTCCGCCACTAACCGGCAGTGCCAGGCTAGGTGTATGAAGTCTGCCTGTTCTTGTCTGCATCTTACACATCTTGAATCGTCTCTCAAACCATATCTGTGGAGCTGTTCAGGCGTGTAGTATGTCTGATGTATGTACTTAAAATGGATAATCCTCAAGTTACCATTAGGTGTTAGCATACTGGTGAGAGAACATGCAATTTCCCAGTCCTCCTCCGTCAGCTCATCATTTAGTTGTGTATTCCATTTACTCCTCATTTTTTCTGTGTTTCCCCCTATGTCTCTCTGCAGGCTGGTGTATAGTCTGGAGACGAGGTGTGAGGCCGCTGGAGCTGCTAGCAGCAATTGTAGTGTGTTCAGTGTGGTAGGTTCCATCGGGAAATCAGGATAGTGATCTTTCACTGCCCTCTGGAGTCTGTAATAGTTAAAGCTAAATAACAGTGTCGGATGACTTATGTAGTGCAGCTTGTCAAGTGTTTGGAACACCCCGTCTTTGTACAGATCTCCCAATGTATCAATGCCTGCATGTCTCAGCAATTCCATTCCCACCTGTTCCTGCGTGACCGACAGCGCTGGGTGATGTGCTAGTGGGAGCTTCGGCGCATAGATCGGTAATTTGCCAGCAGCCTTGCCCATCAGCCTCCAAGCTTCTATGGTGGTGTTCACTGGATTAATGTCTCTGTCATGCAACCTAGGTCTCTTATGTGGTAGTATGTTAACTAGTGGGATTGGGTCAGTATCTCCTGATTCCACCGCTACATGAGTTAGAAAAGGTATCTCGTGGAACCAGTGATGCGCAAATTGCGCCTGGGCGCATAGATAATACAGATACATGTTCGGGACCTTAAAACCTCCCTTCTCATATGGTAATGTCATAGTCTGTAATTCTATTCTCGCGTTTTTACCCGCCCAGAGTAAACTCAGTACCATTTTATTAATGTTGCGGAATACTTCTGCCGGAGGTCTAATTGGGATGTTGGTAAATAAATACAGGAGTTTAGGTAGTACCACCATCTTCACAATCGCTGCTCTGTCTGCTAACGACAGCGGTAGCCTGTTCCATCTTTTGATTTTATCTTCTAGCGACGAAATCGCTCTGCCATAGTTAGTCCTTATGACATTCTCTGGGTCCCTGTGAAACCACACCCCTAAGTATTTCGTAGGCTCCTCTTGCCATTCTAGAGGGTAATCTAATGTGAACTGTGTCGTGCTGTCAGTCAATGCTAATGCAAGGGATTTCGACCAGTTTATCTGTAGACCAGAATGGTGTCCATACTTTATGTATTCCCGTATTAATGAGTTGAGGTGCAGTTCTGGATGTTTTACATAAACTACCATATCGTCCGCATATAATGAAATGTGGATAGGGCGCGTCCGGAGCTGTATTGCCGAAGCGTGGTGATGTTGTCTAATTTTACAAGCTAGCGGCTCCAACACTAGAGCAAACAGCATCGGTGAGAGTGGACATCCCTGTCTGGTTCCGCGACCTATGGTTATTTGTCCAGAAACGTACTTATTTATACGAATGCGTGCCGTTAAGTTTGTGTACAGCATTGAGATCCACATTGTAAATACTGGAGGAAACCCCATCCGCACCAGGATCGTGTGCAAAAATTTCCAGTCTATTGTGTCGAACGCCTTTGCCGCGTCCAGTAGTACCGCTACCGCTTTTATATCAGGCGCCAGATAGTGCGCTAGCGCAAATAGCGTCCTAGTGTTATGTGCTGTTGATCTGTCCGGTATAAACCCTGACTGGTCCGGTCTCACTAACATTGGCATTAGCGGCTTAAGCCTCGCAGCCAGTAGGCTAGCTATTATTTTTGTGTCTACGTTTATTAGGGACAAGGGGCGGTAGGAGTCGCAGTGTTCTCCATCTTTACCAGGTTTTAGCAGTGCAACTAGCATAGCTTCTCTCATAGATGCCGGTAGCATTTGCGCCTCATGTGCCGCTCCGTATAACCGGACCAGGTGTGGTGCCAGAATATCGGCAAAAGACTTGTAGAATTCTGTCGTGAATCCGTCAGGCCCAGGCGCCTTTCCGTTCGGTAAGTGTTTGATTGTGTCTACTACGTCTTCCACTGTAACTGGGCGAGCTAAATATTCCCTGTGGGCATCTGAAAGCCAGGCGATTTCTACATCCGCCAGGTACGTTAGCATGTCCTCTTGTGACGGTGTCGGACGCGCTTCATATAGCTGCCCGTAGGTGGCCATAAATTCTCCCAGTATCCCTTTAATGTCTCTCGTTACTTTTCCCTCTTTCGTTTTTATCGCTGTGATATGTTGTTGTGGTCTGCCCTTGCATATTTTCTCAGCCAGTTCCCTGCCCGGCCTTCCTCCCTCACCATATATTCTGGCCGTTTTGCGCTTAGTTATGTACTGTAGTTCATCCTTCGCGAATTGTTTGTGTTCCTGCAGTAGTGTTTTAATGTTCCCCAATAATTTAATGTCTCTCGTCTGAGCGTACTGTTGTTCTAAGGCTTGTATGTCTTTTTCACGCTTTGACAATTGTTGTCTTATGTCTTTTAGTATTCCCGTGGTAGTGCTAATGCACACGCCCCTTACCGTCGCCTTAAAGGCCTCCCACAGTAGGCAGGGGTCATCTGTTGTAGGGTAGTTTATGTCAAAGTAGTCAGTGATTGCCCTTTGGAGAGTGTCAGTATATATTGGGTCACGCAAAGCTCCCGCATTAAATCGCCATGTAAAAGGTGGAGGTTCGTATTGCGGTATTTGCAACTTTAAGAGCACAGGACTATGATCAGATAACGTTCTCGGCAAATGACAGACCGAGGCAGTCCAAGTCGCCACCTCACTTGTGCTCAACCAGTAATCTAGACGCGACCAACTATTGTGTGCAGCAGTGATATGGGTTGCAGCCATCTCCCCCGGATGTCTATCTCTCCATATGTCATACATCTGCAGATCAATGAGTGCGTCTTGCAGCTTCAGTCTCGCTTTCGTGTGTGGTTCTAGTGTGTTCTGTGACCTATCCAACCCGTCCTGAAACGCTATGTTGAAGTCCCCTCCCCATATTATGTGTTCTATCTGTAGTTGCGCTATGGTCTGCCATATGTTCGCGTAGAATCCCGGGTCATCTGTGTTAGGACCATACGTGTTAACCAATCCTAGTTGTCTATTTCTCACCGTTCCTATGACAATAACACTACGTCCTTCGACGTCCCTATGTGTTGTTGAAATCTCAAAGTGTACCCCTTTTCGTATCAGAATGCTGACACCTCTAGAGTATGTGGAGTAGTTTGAGCTGCTAACAGATTCCGCCCATCTCGCCCCCATAGTGCTGCCTTCCTTGTTTGCCAGATGCGTCTCTTGAAGGAATGCGATGTCTATATGTAATCTATCAAAGTAAGCAAAGACCTGACGTATCTTCTTGGGGTTACCAAGCCCACGAACATTCCATGTGATGAATTTCAGTGTGGTTGATTTAGCCACGCTAGTTTGTTGTGAAGGTGTCATGGCGCTGTGTGTCGTAATGTGTGTTTGTTGGAGTGAGATTTGTATCGCCCGTGTTTAGTTGGTAGAGTGTAGTGCTTCGCCGATTCCCTGTTATGAACGGAGTTTGCAATGTTTCTCAGACTCAGTGACATAATACAAACATCCCAGAATTCCCCCTTCCTCCCCCCACCCACTTCAGCACCCAAACTTTGCCAAAGCCATCCTCGGAATCGAACAAAACAATCAATTGAACTAGAACTGGGGCGCACCCGCTTGGGGGTGTCGCCAGGGCCACACTTCTCCATCCACATAATGGATGTGGACGGGTGCATGTGTTATTTAGAGTAAACGCGTGCTCAACCCTACCCGCCACCTCCCATCGCCCTCCGTAACCTCGTGCTGGTCCATGTATCGTGTAGCCATCTAGCACGGAACATTGAGAGGAAGTGTCAGGGCGCTCAAACTTGCTACTCCTCCCAACTGCCCCCTCACTTCCTTCCCTTGTGCCCCGCATAAGTCCTCCCGTTACTCACTGTTTAAGTCCTGCAGGTGGTGTCAGGGCCCAGTGTAGATGTCCGTACATTGAGTCCCGCTATAATTAGCACATGTAAGACCTCCGTCTTATACCTCTCATCTCAGCCAACTTGTTCTCATTAACGCCGATTGCTTCCCATTCTCATCTATATCCTGGCGGTGTCTGGGTTCATACAGCGCAGTCTCTCAAATGTACATTACACTGTTTATTCCAACGTTTTAGTCGTTATCACTTCCCCTGTCGTCTCGTTCTTGCGTTTTTTGCCTTCGGCTCAGTTTCTTGACGTATTCATTCGCCGCTTGGACAGTGAGGAGGATTATTGGTTTGCCTGCTGCAACGATCCTGAGTCTTGCTGGATATAGCATCGCGTATGCAATTCCCAGGTCTCTCAATTTTTTCTTGACTGGCGCAAATTCCTTTCTAGCCAATTGTACAGCCATGGTGTGATCAGGGTAGAACTGTAAGGTGTTGCCCTGGTGTGTGATTTCACCCTTTTCCCTGGCCAGTTTAAGAACTGTGTTTCTGTCTCTGTAATTAAGCATGCGGGCGATTATCACGCGTGGTGTTGCTCCCGGTTTCGGTGTTGGTGCCAGGGAGCGATGCGCTCTTTCAACGAGGAAGACTGACGATAGTTGTTCTGCTCCAAACAGTTCCCTCAATAGCCCCTCGACATAGTCCTCCATTTTGCCCGTGTTTGTAGACTCCGGCAGGCCCGCTATTCTTACGTTGTTGCGCCTGGACCTGGCTTCTTGATCCTCCACCTTTGCACGTAGTAATTCCACCGTCTTTTCCAGTCTGCTACAGACTTTTGTTGTGGTTGCAGTTTCGTCTTCGACCCTCGATATTCGTTGCTCCGCTTCCACCAGACGTTCGCCATGTTTGTCAAGTTTGGTGGCCATGTTATCAACACGCAGCACAACATTGTCCAGTTTATTGTTCATGTCTTGTAGGCTCTGTTGGATAGCCCGCAGTATCTTCTCCATACCTGCGTTATCGCACGTCTCGCTGTCTCCCTCCGTGTCCGACGTTCTCGTGGCGTTGAGCGGTTGTTTCTTCGCTTCGAATTGCAGCTTAGTTTGCTGCTTCTCTGGCTTTCCCATGGCGCAGGAGCGTGGTGGGGCGTTACGTCTCGTTGTTGTCGCAGTACCACTGTCCAGATCTCTCAATGCTTGCAATTGCCGGTTTTTGGGCGTGCTCGGCCTTTGTTGACCTGCGTTGTTCATCTATGTCTCATTAAGGGCATATGGGTATTATGTCAGTTCAGCCTTAAAATATCGCTATGCCCTTCCGTGAGCTCCAGTGTTCCTCCTTTCGTTTTTGCTATGTCTGGTTGGAAGACTGCAGCATATGCTCGTTTATCCTTTGCAGCGGCGCAGCTCTGTGACTCGTTTGTATGCTTTTTCCTTAATCAGTATCCATATGTCCGCTTCCAGTCCCGTTTCTCCGCACTCGCTGACTCTTAACAGCACTGTTCTGAGCGCTTGCTGTCCGCTTGCAGTCCGCGACTGTGTCACCTCTCCATGCAGCAGGGGCCGCCCCTCCCCCTCCGTTAACGTCTAACAGTGCGGCGTGCTCATGTGGGCTCTATGATCCATGTGCGTGCAAACCAATACCGGGTGTTCAGCCCTCGCTCACCTTCTCGCAGTGTTCGTTTCTGGCACCTTCCCAGATCTGCTGCATTTAGACATCACCGTCGCGTTCTGTTTCTCTCCTCTGGAAGTCCGTTAACCTGTGCGTTTCACTGCGGCCGCCATTTTGTCAGTCTTGGAACGCAAACCGATGTTCGGCTGTTCCGGCGCTCGTGCATCTCCTCATCGGCCGTGTTACAGTCCGGATCGTACTTGGCCACTTGGGTTGTCCCGCGAATTGGGCTGTACAGTTTCTGGTACCTCCGGCTGTTCACAATGGTCAGTTGCCCGTACTCGCGGTATCCGCCATCTTGCTCAGCTTCTTCCTGTCGGGCGGTGAAACGGTGAGATTTTCGGCTACGCTGTTATTTCACCAGTTTGAGTCATACCTTGCTGTAGCTGAAGGTTTCCTACATATTTCGGCTGTATTTTCGGCGCTCAGGTGGTGACATACCCGGGTGTGTGACGCTTTCTAGGCACCCGTCCGGCGGAGCTGACTCACGAGTCAACCATCCCGCTGTGCGCCCTCTAGCGCCCCCCACTCTGAAATATTATTACTCTGGTCTTTGGTGTCCATAGTTCGGTTTGTGGAGAATTGTCCCTGCAACAGTAGTATTATTGATTTTGCTCCTATCTAAACACTATTTGGAAAAAATTAAATTAGGAACGCTTGGACAACAATAGGTCCTCTATATTTAAATGAAAACTTACTGGGGCCAGCAAAGGAGCACTCGCCGCCCTGGCCTGCATCCTCCTCCTTTGGAGCCACTGCATCCGTTTTTTCTGTCCGCTTGCCCCTGGGCGGACCTGACGTACAACATGAAAGAATGAACAGAAAACATTGATGATTGCTGCTTGCCGATGTCCTTGTCAACCAAATCAAACATTTAGAAAGAACAAGAACCAACTATTTCAGCCAAAAAGAGGGCTACAAAGGAAGGACTGCACCTGAGCCTCTACTCTAGGGGCAGATTTACAAGCCCCTTGCAGCTCTTTTGCTCCGTTCTTGCGTCACTTTTGTGACACAGCGCCACAACAAGAGAGGCGCCATGGTGTGGCGTATATTAACAACGTGACGCATATGGGAGCTGCATCCCATTCTAAAGCCCTGCGCCATAAGAGAGCGTTCCAGCGCAAGGGAGGGCGTTCCTGCGCAGGAACGCATGCTAAAAGTGGCTATGGGGAATATATAAAATTTCAATCAGTCATTTAGGACAATGATGCGTCACTGAAACCCTGCGCCTGCATGAAGCAGACTTACGGCTTGACGCAGCATTGCTGGAGCTGCGCCATCGTTGCAACGCAACTCCATCAATGAGCCGCCTTTACGGCACCGATGCATAACGCTTCGGTGACGTTTTGGGACCATGGTGTGCCGCATTGTAAATACGGCGCACCATGGGTGGTGCTGGCGTGCCGCACACTTTGCAGGGATGCGCAGGTAATTGCTAATCTGACACTTAGGGGCATACTTACGAGTTCTGAGCTGGACACCTCCAGATGTGCACCAGAACAAATGCGTAACGCAAAACTAACCTTGCGTCACGGCAGATGCGCCGCAATTACAATGCGGCAAACCCTGGCGCAAGGGTAGGCAGATGCGTAACGCATCTCGTGACGAAAGAGAGGCGCATCTCTAGAGTCGCGTCGCAGGCGCGATGCAACTATAGCAATGCTCAGGGCTGCCCAATACTCAACATACCGCATCAGTCCTTACGCCTGCTTCAAGCAAGCAGGCATAAAGAATTGACGTAGCAGCGTCGCGGAAGTGCCTGCGTTAAATCTTGTAGATTTCACGCAGGCACTTTTGCGAGGCGCACAGCTGCCTGACCGCCACCCCCCACCCCCCACCCCCCCCCCCCTGCGTGGGAACGCACCCATTGTGGCGCAGGCCCAGGCCTTAACGTGGCGCATCTCCTTAGATGCATCACGTTGTACATGACTCGCAGGGATGCGCCACGTTTACATCGCTGTGCGTCAGGTAAGGCAGCGTAAACGTGGCACAAGGGGCTTGTAAATCTGCCCCTTTGTGTCTAGCATTACGCAGTTCTGTAAAATACACTCATACATTACTCAGCCCAATTAAATGAACACAAAATAGAAAACAAATAAGCAGTGGCACCGCCACAGAGAAGGAGAACAGTGCACCTGAAATGCACAGAAGATTTTGAAATATTAATTTACCTCTCTTATCAATGGAATCAGCAGCATTATTGCTCTTTGTAAAAAAGTTAAAACAAACATTTGCAATATAACACACAGAGCAGGAGAAAAAACAGAGTAGTGAGTGATGAAAAAATTGCTACTACTACTCACCAAGCCCGGGGACCTCCACTCCCAGCAGGTCGAGCAGGTCGCGCTCCCGGTCCAGGATATCGGTCCAGCGGTGGGTTACTTGATTGTAGGTGTGCTGGACCCCCGTGATCTTAAAAAGGGCCCGGCACACCTGCCCCCACCGCTTCCGTCGCTCCTGGCTGTTGGTATAACCAGCAGCGATCCTGCCGCCTGCCGCGATGGTCCTGGGGAGACGGCGCTGCACATAAAAAACGAGTGCGCCCACCTCCTCAGGGCTGAAGATCTCCCGGGGCACCACCATTTCCGCCCTCAAGCGGCCACACGGGAGCCGGGCACGGGCTGCGGTGCCCGTCTTGGGCAGCTTGACAGCTGTCTTCACCATGTTCTGGGCAGGTGTTAGTAGTAAGGAGACAAAATGAAAAAGAATAAGAGGAGGGAAGAAGGAAATAAAAGTTTAAAAAAGTAGTTGAAAAGTAAACAAAAGTAGCCTAAAACACAAAAATATAGACCTAGAAAAATAGAGGGATAGAAAATAAGTTAAATAGATCAAAAAAATATTAAAACAAGCAAAGGATGGCAGAGATATACAGAGGATAGAAACACCATACCCAGACACATAGGAATGAATGAAAAACAAGATGGCGGCCCGATCACGTGCGCGTAAGTAAGTTCGCACGCGATTTCTATCGCGAACTCGTGCGAACTTGCATTCGCAATGCGCTCATTGCGCGAGATTACACATAGCGGGCGGAAACGGAAATACGTCACGCAAACAAAATGGCGGCGCCGATACTCAACCTTGGGGTAACTCGCACGAGTTCGCGGCTTCCACGGTCGAGTTCTCACGACGCCGCGCCTCGCGAATAGGGCGAAATTACCGAAAAACGAGTTTTGCAAAAGCAAAACCAACGAGCAGGTGCAAAAGTTCGAGCTCATCATTTGTAACCATTTACCTGTAGTGCTTCCTGAAGGGGCCCTCCAGAATCCGGTTGCCTACTTGCAACTATTGTGTGACCCTGCTCTGACAGTCACAGAATAGTTACAAGTATGCCATCGCATCCTGTTATTGCAACAAAAAGGAAAGGGAGCAGACAAGCAGGTGCCAGCCTTCATTAATGTCAGTTGGGGCAGGGCAGGTGTTGTTGTTTGCAAAACTTAGTGCAGGTGTGCTTGGCTTTGCCACAATAATGTACACTCACTAGTCAATCAGAGGGTGCTGTGATGACACCGAGGGTGGCATGGGTGTGCCAGCCAGAGGGTGGCAGGGTGAACCAGAGTGCCCGTGTTTACAGAGGATGGCAGTGCTTTGCTTTGCCCCAATAATGTACACTGGTGAACCAGAGGGTGCTGTGATGACACAGAGGGTGACATGGGTGAGCCAGAGGGTGGCATGGGTGACCAAAGAGAGTGCCAGTGGTGACAGAGGGTGGCAGTGATGAAGAAAGCCTTGCAAACAGGCTGGGCACGTAGAAACAACAAGTTCGCAAAACTGGCGACCCGACAAGTAAGTTCGCAATTTGCGAAATTGTACAAAACCCTCGCGAACTTGCAGAAACCCGTGCGAACACACACCCCCAAAAAAATACGCAAATCCGCGAGAGTTCGCGGATTTTGCGGATTTTCGCAATCCGCGAATACGCAAATCCGCAAATTCGCGGATTGCGAATCCGCAAAATCCCCCCATGCTTAATCCTAATGACCCCCAAAGTTGGAGCTGGTATGACAGTTCATTGAAACATTGGCTTGATTAAGTTATAGGAAGTAAAATGTGGTGTAGTCTAAGTCCAAGAGGGGAACTTTTATATTTTTAAAAATAAATAAGGAAAGAGATAAGAAAAACATATCGACGAAAGTTGAGCAAAAGTTTGTTAATACAAAGGAATAACAAAGAATGCCATATTTGTTGTGTTGTTTATTTAATTACACTAACAGTAACAATTTAAATAGAACAGGATCCAAAATCAAGTGTTGGCACTTAATATAATAATACCCATTAGAGACCATTTTATCAGGCACACAATAATAAAATATTGATTTAAAAGATGCAAGATTTGAAACTTGCGTCTTTCACATTACATGGAGATTGCAAACTACCCCTTCCATTGAATTCATTAACAACCAGAGTTATTCTACCAGCGTTATACCATGAGCCCTGATGAGGGAAGCAAAGCGATGCCTTGGACTCAACTAGCACAAAAATATATTCAAGAATGGGACCACTAAATTGTCGCATTCCATACCTAATATATTGTATTTAAATGAATCAAATTCTTACATTTCATTTCCTCAGGTAACCCAACCCTACATAGAGAACAGCAAGTGTTTTACTTTTATGTTTGATTTTCAATTTAATTGAAACGAAATCTAAAGTTAGACTTTTTGTCCTTTAAAGTCTCTTTTTACCTCATTTAAACAAACAAATATATATATACACATCACTTTTTACACACATACATATACAATATATACAAACAGTGATAAACTGGTATTGCGATATTTTTGGTTGTTAGCCCAACTTATTACACAGGATGCTTGCTTCCAGTACAGCCTCAGCATTCCTTAGACAGTAAGTACCCCCAGACCTCTTTACAAGGAGTATATCAGATCGTTTTTAATTTTTAGATCTGTCTAATGTCCTTTTTACTCCTTGTGAAACCAGTTATTTTGTTTACAGTTTTCCAATCTTTTGGCTGGGGTCTTCTTTCAAACAAAGGTGTCGACGCGTTTCAGCCCTCTTATTATGGGCCTCATCAGGACTTGGGCCAATGCAATATTCCGTTCTATTCAGGCTTCTCCAACCATCCCAGACGTTATTCACATGGGTATTTGCCCTCTAAAAGTGTTCGTCGTATCCACGTTTTTTCCGAGTCTGATCATCCGTCCGAACTAGCTTCTCTCAGCGCGGGGCGGCTTCCACTGCCTCTCTTTCCTCCCGACAGCGATTCTACGGACCGGATCCTATTACCAAGCCGGTCATGTGATCCAGTGACTGGATCACATGACCGGCTTGGAAACAGGATCCGGTCATGTGATCCAGTGACTGGATCACATGACCGGCTTGGAAACAGGATCCGGTCGGTAGAATTGCTGTCGGGAGGAAAGAGAGGCAGTGGAAGCCGCCCCACGCTGAGAGAAGCTAGTTCGGACGGATGATCAGACTCGGAAAAAACGTGGATACGACAAACACTTTTAGAGGGCAAATACCCATGTGAATAACGTCTGGGATGGTTAGAGAAGCCTGAATAGAACGGAATATTGCATTGGCCCAAGTCCTGATGAGGCCCATAATAAGAGGGCTGAAACGCGTCGACACCTTTGTTTGAAAGAAGACCCCAGCCAAAAGATTGGAAAACTGTAAACAAAATAACTGGTTTCACAAGGAGTAAAAAGGACATTAGACAGATCTAAAAATTAAAAACGATCTGATATACTCCTTGTAAAGAGGTCTGGGGGTACTTACTGTCTAAGGAATGCTGAGGCTGTACTGGAAGCAAGCATCCTGTGTAATAAGTTGGGCTAACAACCAAAAATATCGCAACACCAGTTTATCACTGTTTGTATATATTGTATATGTATGTGTGTAAAAAGTGATGTGTATATATATTTGTTTGTTTAAATGAGGTAAAAAGAGACTTTAAAGGACAAAAAGTCTAACTTTAGATTTCGTTTCAATTAAATTGAAAATCAAACATAAAAGAAAAACACTTGCTGTTCTCTATGTAGGGTTGGGTTACCTGAGGAAATGAAATGTAAGAATTTGATTCATTTAAATACAATATATTAGGTATGGAATGCGACAATTAAGTGGTCCCATTCTTGAATATATTTTTGTGCTAGTTGAGTCCAAGGCATCGCTTTGCTTTATAAAAATCTTTATGTACCCAGATGCCATTGGTTTACCGGGTTACCCCTGTTTTTGAAGGACTGATGAGGGAAGCAGGCACCACAGCTACCAAAGCTAGTTTCAAGTACTGCTTGTTTCTAACCAATTAAATGCACCAGGGCAGTTTCAATATAAAATGTTTCCTTACTTCCAGGTTTGTTTAGGGGCAGAATTGGCTTAAAAACATTCTATGTAGCCATACTGTCATTGACTCCGCATTTATTAATGCTGTCCCTTTTTACCCTTCTTCAAAATTTATGTGTTCCCAGAGTAAATGTATTTTATTTACAATACTGCTCCCTAGAAAGCATTTCCTACAATTGTGATTTGCTGTGCTTTATGACAAGGTATAATTCCTTGCCTATTGGCATGCGGTGCTTGTGCCAATAGTGCGAAAGAAAAAGTTATTTACCTTCAGTAATCCTCTTTCTGGTGGATATTCTATTAACGGCAGATTACTCACCTTTACAATAATCTCACATGCCTGACTGGAACCCGCTTTCTTAAAGCAATTGTTACTGCACTCTGACTGGTGTCTCTGTCGAACTCCGCATAGGCCTTCCGGCACCCTGGAAGTGAAAGAGCGGCGTCGCATGTAAGTGCCACCTATGAATGTGTCAGTTGTAGCGTCCTCCGCACCCTGGGTACTCGTAAAGGACTATGCCACACACAGAGCTTGGTAATACACGTCTCCATTTTTCTGCGTGTAACCGCAAGCTCAACATTCTTAACCAGCCTTCAGTGCATTCCCCTCTAACAGTTACGTCACAGTCTGCATAGTCCATCTGGAGCCAAAAGGGTTCCATCATTTCTAATTCACAAGATACTACATCTCTTCCTCTGTTAAACGAAAAATCACACTTTTTTACAAAAATATTTACATAGATGAACATATACATTCAAATCCCTTCAATTAATCTTCATGGCACTTTAATTGTTAAACCTAATCTTCTTTTGGGAAACTGGGAGATGTTATCACCAATGTCCAGGATCTGTGTCAATGGTGCAGAAGCAACAGCAGTTGCTTATGTTTCAGACCCAGTCTACCTTTTAACTATTAGATCTGATGAATGGTTTGTCAAGTGGCTGAAATGAGTAGAATCTCAAATATTAGACTTCCCAGGGTGCTGGGCAGTCACCATGTGTCCCTTAATAGATATCACTTGGAAAGGTTCTGCATAAAAAAGATGATCAGATTTTATTTTCTGTCATTTGTCGTATGAGCACCAGATCTCTTCTCTTGAAGACAATGTTCTTTGCATGCCGTCTTCCGTTAGCATACACTTGCATCTTTTGTTTGTTAATCAAGTCCTTCTCATGAATTGTCATCTCATCTTTCTTTTTTTTTTTGGCCCATAGAGGTAACTTGGTATTCATTGCTCTCCCGAACATCAAAGTAGCACGGCCTTTCTCCTTTAGTTGAGCGGGGTGTTGAACGATAAGCTCTAAAAGTAGAATTCAATAAAGTTTTCAAATTGAGCTTATCAGAAGTGGCATGCTGCACCGTTTTCTTTAGTGAACTCATAAAGCGCTCAACAAGTCAGTTGGTTTGTGGCCATAGGGGTGTGCTTTTTTGATGCTTTATTCGCAAATGCTCCAAGAAATCTCTGAACCCTTGACTGTCAAAAGACCAGCCACTGTCAGACTTCACAATGGCTGGAACAACCCATGTCACAAAGATATCATCTAGTCTTACAATGACTCGTTCTTGAGTTGTAGATGAAAGATCTTCAATTAGTGTAAAACATGAGTATTCATCCATAATCACCAACAGATGATGCCCATTGTCAAGTGGACCGAAAGGCCAATGGTTATTCTCTCCCAAACATGCTTCAGGATTTCTCACATGTTCAAGGTGTGATGGATAGTGTTTGTTGAAAGGCAGTTTCATAAATGGCAGGCCTTTAATTCCTTTCAACCCTGTCATCTAGGTAAAGAAACCAAACATGGTCTCGGAGAGCTGGTTTTGTGGCAACATTTCAATGATGTCCTTCATGGGCTACGTCAATTATCTTCTGTCTCAGACTCTCCAGAACCAGGATTCTCGACCCTCACAATATAACTTCCTGAGTTATGGACAGTTTATCCTTAACATTTTAGCATTTTTGATATTCTCCTTCACTGGTGAGCGTTCGAGTGTTGGTAACATGACTGATTTGTAATTATATCCTTCAGCTTTAACATGTCATTATCATGGCTCATGGCAGTGATAATCTAGGACAACAAAATGGCAGCCAGTGTATTTTACAATGAAGATTATATGAATCTCAGCTGTTTTTGATGGAACACCATTACATGGCATAGACACTCGGTAGTCGATAAGGTTCTGATCCTTCCCTGGATGATGCACAATGGTATCCTCTTACTCTTGTAACTGTAAGCCTCATCAATCAATACGAAGAGGCATTTTGGCCTTTTGATTTCCAAATATAGTCAGTAAAGTTTGATGATCAGTTACCATCGTAAAAGGTTTTTCATACAAGAAACATGGAAATGTTCATAAGGTCAGACCACAGCTAGACTTTCTTTCTCAGGTTGTGAATAAGCACATTCTGTTTGGGACATACTTCCACTTGCCTAGGCCATTATACATCTTAAGGAAATCAGGTGTCCACTGTGCTGTTGAAGCATAGAACATAACCCGACTGGGCTAGAGTCAACAACAACCTATGTATGAAGCTTCAGATTGAAATATGCTATTTCAGTAGTATTCACAATGGTTAATTTTCTTGAAGCTTTTCTCACATTCGTGCGACCAATGAAGTCAAATCTTCTTTCTCATCACTGCCTTTCGAAGTAGCACTTAAAGTGGGAAAGTCTTGTATGTTTCTGTAACATTAACAGGTCATGCCTAGAAATGAACGCACCATTGAAATATCTTGGGAGGATCAGCATTTGACAGTGCTTGTACTTTGGCAGGATCTGGTGTCATATACCCATCAGAGAAGATATGGGCAAAATATTTTTAGCTTTGTCCTGTGGAACTCACACTTGTCTGCATTCAAAGTCAAGCCTTCTTCAGCAATTAAATTACATACTTGTGTAACAGCTTTATCGTGTTCTTTTTGTGCAGCTCCAAAAACCAATAAGTTATCACTGAAATTGAATGCATTCATGATAGGCTGTATGATACGTCGATTGACATCTTGAAACTGTTCTGCAGTGGATGACACAGTAAAACCTAGGGCCTAATTACAAGTTTGGCGGTCCGTCGGTCTGATAAACTTGAGGTGGAGGTGCGGTGGTGGTCAGGGACTGCCGCACCGGCAGTCCGACTGCAGTATTACAACTAAGGCAGTCAGATTGCCATAGGACCACCGCAACTGCCAGGGAGCCGCGATCCCTGGCGGTGGTGCAGTGGTCAGAGGCTCCAATATGCTTGGTGGTGCCATTGTGGCACCACCAAGCATATTTGGAGTTTCCTCACAGCCACAGTTTTCATGGTGATGAAGCCGCCATGAAAACTGTGACAGTGAGAAAACAAAGATGTTGCCTCAGGGCCATGGGATGCATAAAAGGGGGGCAGGGCGTGCCCCCCTGTCTTCATGCACCCCCTTTCCTGCTGTCCATGCCATACAGGAACAGGCTTTGGCGCTCCCAATGTGAGGCCTTGTACCTCCATGGGAATGCCAAAGGACCTCCAGCCAGACCACAAGGTAACTCATAATCTGTTGGGTAGCGATGAGGTTTTGCCGTGTGGGAGCGGTCGGTGGCATAGTGGCTTGTTCCCACACCACTAAACTCAAAATACGGCCCTTAGTCTTTTGTTTCAAAACAGACTGACTTGTGTAGAAAAGGTTGTAATGTGCCTGCAATCTTTTTCAAATTCCAACTGATGATAGCCTTTATTTAAATCAAGATGAGAGAAGACCTTTGCACCATTTAATTGTGTTATCATGTCAGCAATGTGTGGACCTGGATGGTATTCTTGTTCCATTGCCTTGTTAGCTTGACGCATGTCAAGACATATGCGTACAGCTAATTCACTGACATTTTTGGGCAGTACTACTATGGGAGAAACCCAGGGTGTTGGACCAGTGGAATGCTCAATAACATCATGCTTAAGTAAAGAGTCAAGTTCTTTCTCAACCGCTTCTTATAGAAAAAAGCAATTCACCTATGTCTGTGAGCAACAGGACAGACATTCTCTTTAATATGCAACTTCACTTTCATAGTCCTGAGTTTTCCCAAACCCTGAAATAATGAAGGAAACTGACTTACCATTTTGTAGTGAGCATTCTTGTTGTAATTCACAAAAATCATCAGTAGCTGTGCTAAAAATGAGCAGACAGGCACTGGAAGCTGTGCCTTAAAGCACATGGATGAGTGCTTGTACCTTTGTTTTATTGTGTTTCATTGTTGCTATAAATGAACCTTGCATTTTTAAGGATGCCGAAGCAGCCCATGGATAAACTTTGGCTTTCAATGGCATGCATTGTGGTAATGGAGATAATTCACTGAATTTCTCCTCAGGCATAATATTTATTGAAGTACTGCTATCGATAATGAAAGGTATCAAACAACAATTTACTTTCAGTGTAATTTTAGGACAATGTTTGAATGACTTTAGTGCTTTGGCATGTGGATTTTTCTTTGACTGATATTTTTCTACACATGAGGCCAGGCCAACAAGCGTACGCTTTTGTGAAGTAAACCTCAACATGGCGCAATTATTTCTTTTGCTCTCAGTTGGCACTGATTCAGAAGAACTGTTTGACGATGATTTAGATAAAGATTGACTTTGTTTGGTGTCTAGTTGTCTAAACTTATGTCGCCCAATAGACTTGTGGATGCATGTCGAAAGTTTCTCTTGGAACATTTTGGCAGCCATTCTGTTTTCCCACCGTGGAGCACTGGCATTTATCTTGGCTTTGCAATCTGTCACAAAGTGGTTCTTCTTCCCACAGCCTATACAAATCTGTCAGAGAGCGGCACATTTACCTTTGTATGGAAACAAAAATCCACATCTAAAACACAACTTCTTTTTATGGGTAGACATCACCTTGTGTCCTTCCGCATTTGGCTTCAGCTTTCTTTTTACACTCATGACTGATTCATTCTGGGCACCTCTGGCCTCCATGTTGGCAGCTTGTCTATTGGCACTCTCTTCAGCTCTGGCAGCTATTAGCACTTGCTCTAGGCTAATAGTTTCTTTTAGCATTCGTCATCTGAATGAATCTGACAAGCATCCATCAATAACTCTCAGACGCATAGCTTCTTCATCATTAAATTAATTGAACTTACATTGTCTTATGAGTGTGTTGAGTCTCGCCACAAATTCATCAATGGTTTCACCAGCTTTCCTTCGCTCCTGGTTGAAGATGCATCTTTTGTAATCAGCATTTGGCATTGGATTAAACTTGAGATTCGACAATTCTTTAATCTGAACATATGTGACTTCTTCATCGGTTGTGGCATTCTCTTTATGACTTCTTTTACACCATCACCAGCAAACATTTTGAGATATTTTGTAATCTTTTTGTTATCAGTCTCTTCCGGTGCATCAATGAGATCATCAAATGTTTCTATCCAAGCAGTCCATCTATTGCCAATATTTAGCTTTTTGGCAGTATCAAACAATGGTGGTGGTTTCAGGAAAACAGCAGTGTTGTAGACCAGTGTGGAATTCAATGACACTGCATGTGGATCTCCGTGGCTTGGTTTATGTGACTCAGCAGTGAGGCCTTGCGACATGCAGGCCTCAAGATCATCTTTAATATTAGCTGGAAATCTGACTTCCTTCTCTGCCAGCTGAAACATTTCACTATTCTAAAGATATTCAGAGACTGTAGTGATAGTCGCGCACCTGTCAAACACAACGCCTGTGCTTGACCTGGGTTGCGGCACCAGGTGCTGATGTGGAAAAGTCTCACTTTGCTCAGGTTCTGATGAGTAAATAACTGTTTTATTCTTTGGCATCTCTTTGTGCCCTCTTTGTCTCCACCACTTTCTAATTGCAATGTTATCTTGTTCTTTGTTATTATCAATAACTGCTCTTTGAAAACCAGGTTGTATCTGCCTTTAGTGTTCATGCTGCAGATTACATATGACTATATACTGCATAACAGCATGGTACCTTTACAATGATCTGACCTGCAGGTTCTCGGTCATCGATATGAAGATTCCTTTGCAGGAGGGCGTGGCTAAGCACGCGATGTGAGCGGACGTGCCCGGGCTGAGCTCCGAGTGAAGCTCCCCTACCACGGGCCATTTCTCCTCCATATCCTGCGGTGGCGAGCCCAAACTCACACCGAGTGCACCCGGGAGCCTAATCCGCCGCCAGAATAATTTTTAGGCAGATCGGAGTGACAGACCCTCCGACCGACGGCAAACCCGGCTTCTACCCGCCCAGGGCTCACTTCCGGTCGGCGACCCAACCACCTGAGACCGGGGATCCGGCCCTGAGAGGTAGGCCGCGACGCGCACATCCTCCCCGGCGCGGCCCGGAGGGGGGGGGGGATCGCGCCGCGGCGCCAGATGCCCCCGGCGAGCCAACTACTCAGGGGCCCCAGACGCTGAAAGTGGACACACCACCCTGGCTCGCTGCAAGCTGTGACACCGGCCCACCCTGCCTGCCGGCACTGGAGGCACCCCGCCAAGCCTAGTGGACGCCGAGGGGAGATCGCGCTCTATTGTTTGGGGGCCCACACTGGCGATATTACCCCTGGGCCCCTACGACCGCCGACGGAGGCTGAACAGTCCTGTCTCCTAGGCCTCTGCTCCCGCCCCACCACCCTGAAATAGCCACTGACCGACACCGGACCTGGCCAACACTCAGGGGCCCGGCCCGCACAGTACGCAGTCTACGACCACAACGGAGCAGCCCCACCGGCGACCGGCCCTACATTAAGAGGACTAACCCGTGCCTGCTCGGGTGAGGAACGAGCGTGGCCCCGCACTTTTCACCGCTACTGACCTGGCGCTGGGCTGCACGGAGCCCCACGCAGCGCTTGGTGGCGCCCAGAGTCGCCCAGCGGAGCGTGCCTTTCCAGGCCCAAGGGGCGGACACGGTCGGAGAGACCACGCGGTCCGGCCTAGCAGATTTTCACGTGGCGCAGCCAGGAGGCGGTTCGACACAGAGGCACTCACAGAGACAGCCGGTGCACGTGGGAGCTCCCATGGCAGTCAAGACACAGCCATCTCGTCCTCCCCAGACGGCGACATAGTGCAAGATCCTGAGGGCCTGGCGGTGTGGCGGTTCCCCCCCCTCCCGCGGACCACACGCCACCCGACACGAGTGGAGCACAGTGTCTACCCAGGCGGCCCGCGCACACAGGTTCCGGCGGTGTTCACTGCGAGGGCCTACCCACCTGGCCGCTTTGCGGCATCGACCAGCCCCATGTCAGGGGGGACCAGAGCAAGGACCGGCACCGGTGGGGCACTGAACAAAGGAAAGATGGCGAAGAACTCAGAGGCTGACCAAACCGCCTCCAAGCTGGACACTATGCTGGCGGCCATGGAGCGCCTGGAAGAATCCGTGCAGCTGACCTGTACGTCACTGGAGAACAGGATCGATAAGGTAGCAGTGGACCTGATCTCCGAGCGGACCACAAGAAACTATCCAAACGCACCACGGCCTTGGAACAAACGATGGCGGAGGCCTCGCCCAAGCTGGCGCAGACAGATAAGCACGTACGTGACCTACTCAACCGGGTGGAGTTCCTCGAGGATAGGGCGGAGGATGCGGAAGGACGGGCCAGAAGAAACAATGTGCGCATAGTAGGCCTGCCGGAACGATGGGAGCGGAGGGAGACAGCGGAACACATGGAGACCTGGCTCAGAGAACTATTGCCGGAGGGCACGCTGTCACCACACTTTGTAGTGGAAAGAGCGCACAGAGTACCGTCCCGTCCACCCCCGGAGGGCTCCAACCCGAGACCAATGCTTATGCGAGTGCTGAACTACCGTGATCGGGACGCCATCTTACGCGAAACACGGAAACTGTCAGACATAAAGGTGGACAACGCCAAGGTGATGTTCTTCCCTGATTATACGGTACAAGTTCAACGACAGCGTCAATCGTTTTTAGCGGTGAAGCAACGGCTCAGGCGTCTGGCTCTCAAGTACTCATTGCTGTTCCCGGCGCGCCTCAGAGTGGTGGCACAGGACAAGACCCACTTCTTCGATACTCCGGAGGCGGCGGCGACCTGGCTGGATTCGGGGGTGGATACGAACCACGGGTCCGCACCGATGGAACGACGCAGAAATCGAGGTACCCACAGGCGGAGACAGCGGCGCACCTCGGGGGCCAGACCGCCGACCGCGGACACAGAGATCGGTCCCACACCAGAGCAGGTTCAGAATGAACGGCAAGAGGCCCTCCGGAAAGCAGCTGAGATCAGTGGGTCACAATCACCCATCCTGCTCTCCAACGCCAGCCCACGGTCACGCGAGAGCGAAGACGATGAATACCTGTACGGATTGCCGGATGGTTCGAACACAGAGGGCCTACCGGATGTCACACCCCAAACGGCGGACTTGATAGCATAGCAATCCTCCTCACCCTAGCCCTGGCTGGGCTACTGCAACTGGCAACATGGAGCAGTTTGTTCGCTTCCGGGGTTGATCCAACCGGCCACCTCCCCGGGGTCTGTGCTCTGCTCCCGACCCCCCCACCTGCCAGACGGACGCGGAGCCGCCGCGGCCGCCGGGAGGGAGGCCGGAGCTGTCCCACTGGAGCACCACCGGAAACACTGTTTTGGTGGGGTGGACGGACCCCTAAAGGTGAGTGCCCCCCCCCCTCGGGGGAAAGACGGATGGGGTCCACCCCGGAACTCAACCTCCGAGTCCAGTGACACTGGGAACTCTGACCCTGTTTGCGGGCGCTGCCACTGTCTTCTGGTACCCTTTGACCCACTGCCCGTGGAGGGGAGTCACAACGGCTCCCTTGGCATAGCAAATTAACTTGTTTTACCTGAGCGACGTACTTTGTCATCCCCCCCATTGAACTCACGGATTGATTGAGCTCGATAGAGCGTTTGGGCGGCGACTTGTTTTGTAGTTGCCCTTTTGGTATTATGGTTCTGTTGAAGTTCCTCCTTTTGAGACTAGTGTTGGTACTGGAGTGTTACAACGTGCATTCCTGGGTCTGTGTGGGATGGCGGGTGGGAAAAGTGGTCATTGATAACTGCTGCTGTGCGTGTGTGGGAGGGGCGGGCTGGGGGTTGGGGGGGGGCGAGTGCTTGGCCGCAATGGATACTGTGATGACTACGTTTAAATTCTGTACCTGGAATGTCAGGGGCATGCACACACCCTCGCGTAGATATCAGGTGTACTCCTATCTTAAAAGACATCAGATCCAGATTGCACTACTACAAGAGACACACCTGGTCGCCACTGAGGTAGCCACACTTCGCCGTAGGTGGAGGGGGCAGATATTCGCCACGACCTTTTCAGCGTTTGCACGAGGGACCCTGATTTGGGTTCGGCCCGGGGTTCCACTCGCACTGACACACAGCAATGTTGACACTGAGGGGCGCTATGTCTTCATACAGGGCAGACTAGACGGGCAGCAGATAGTCATAGCCTCCATCTACGCACCTAATGTCGAGCAGGGGAAATTCTTCACGCGATTATCGGCGGTAGTTGCACCTTGGCCGGACATACCCCTACTGTTAGGTGGGGATTATAACTGCGTGCTAGATGTCTCCCTTGACCGCTCGTCCCCCCCAGCGACAACCGCCCCGGCGCAGGCAGCCTCCAGGGCCCTACTTGATTGGGCGGCGCAGTGGAATTTGCAAGATGCCTGGCGAGTCAGGAATCCTACCGCCCGGGTGTATTCCTACTACTCGGGAGCCCACTCATTGCATGTCAGACTGGATAGATACATGATGTCCCGCGACCTGATCCCTTCCGTGACAGACACTGACTACCTGGGGCGGACGCACTCAGACCATAACCCACACACTCTAGTATATGGATGGAGGCGCCCACGACCGCCTGTACCCACGTGGCGCTTACAACCGGACCTCCTGCTTGACACCCCATTCCGAGAGGAGATGTCCAGGAGGATAATACAGTATTTCGAGGACAGTAGTGACTCGGCCTCCTCCCCGAGAATCGAGTGGGACGCCTTCAATGCGGTGACCCGGGGGGACTGCCTCGGTGTGCAGGCGGGCCTACGAAGACAGGTGGAGAGAGATCTGATACGGGCGGAAGAGACACTGCTAGACAAAGAACGAGAGGCGGCGGAGGGCGATGACTCCCAGCTGATCTCGGCCAGGGCGGATCACGCTGTTTTGATGGAGCGCCTGAAGAACATTAATTTCGCAGCACACTCCGCACGCACCCACAATACAGGCGATAAACCTGGCAGGCTCCTGTCGTGGCTGGTACGACAAGACACCCAGTCCGCGTCGGTCCTGTCGATCCGCACGGCTCAGGGCATTGAGGTCTACACCCAGAAGCAGATACACGAAGCGTTCACGTCGCATTACAGGTCCTTATACAGCTCCCGGCTGCGGGCCACAGTGGCGGAGATCACGGACTATCTGGCGGCACTGCAACTCCCGGTAGCTACTACTGCCCACCAGACAGAGTTGGGTGCTGCGCTTACCAGTGAGGAACTACGGGAGGTGATCTTCTCCCTCTCCAATGGCAAGGCACCAGGCCCTGACGGACTCCCGGCTGAGTTCTACAAAGACTACTCACTGGTGTTAATACCGGAACTGTTGAGGGTGTATGTGGCAGCATCGGAGGATGCTGAACTCCCGGCGTCCCTGAACGAAGCTAACGTGGTCTCCCTACTAAAACCGGGTAGAGAGGCAAACGAGCTCGGCTCGTACAGACCATTGGCACTCCTCAACACTGATTACAAAATCTTAGCAGCGACACTGGCTCGGAGGCTTGCGCCGCTGGTCCCCACACTTGTACACTCTGATCAGAACGGCTTTGTGCCCACCCGGAGCACGTCCTACAATCTGCGCCGCTTTTTTAGAATCCAACGGTATGCGACCCCCACCTGGCCACGCTCAGGATGCATCATACTTGATCTGGAAAAAGCGTTCGACTCGGTGGAGTGGCCATATCTCCTCCGAGTCCTCGAGAAGTACGAGCTGGGCGATGCCTATGTCCAGATGGTGGGGCTTCTCTATCAGGCACCTGCGGTGCGAGTCCGGACTGGGCAATTGTTCTCTGACAGGATTCGTATTGGGAGGGGCACCAGGCAGGGCTGCCCCCTCTCCCCTCTATTATTCGCCCTGGCGATGGAGCCGTTAGCAGAACTGCTCCGCACCTCCGGCGACAACTGGGGCATCCCACTGGCGGATGGCATTCATTCGGTGTCTCTGTACGCGGATGACTTATTATTATATATCAGGGACCTCACCTGCATACCCGAGGCAATCACGGACATCTTTCAAACGTTCGGGGACATGTCGGGGCTCCGCGTTAACTGGGCCAAATCGGGGGCATATGCTTTCAGTGACGAGATGCCACAATGTGATGTGCGCATGATAGGGGAGACGCTCCGGTGGCACCCGACGGTATTCAGGTACCTAGGGATCTTAATATACCGAGACCCAGTGGATCTCCTGGAGGGCAACCTAGTGAGAGCCATATCCTCGCTCTCGGCCCAGATCACGTTCTGGAACTCCCTCCCACTGAATGTGCCGGCCAGAGTGGCGCTAATCAAGATGATAATGCTCCCCCGGCTCCTCTATTATTATACTAACCTGCCAGTGTATGTGCCGGCACGCGTATTCAAAGGGTTGGAAGCCCTCACCAGGCGCCTCATCTGGAATAAAGGGCGACCCCGGGTGGCATTGAAGACCCTCTACACGGCCTCGGACGCTGGAGGCTTGGCGGTCCCCAATCAGGAGCTATATTACTTAGCAGCCCAGCTACAATGGGTCGCTTACTGGCTGAGCGGCAAGAACCTGATGGACACGGCCACGATCGACGCCACCCTGACCCCCGTACAGGTGCTGACACTTTTCCACCCCCTGACGCGGGGCCGGCCCCCCACTCAGGTCCATGTGGCAGTCGCGAAGCAGTGCTTTATGCGGAGCCTCAGACTTACCAAAAGCACGGTGCCTTATGCCCCGAACCTGCCTCTACTGGGGACTCCCTTGGGCACTAGCGTGCTGTCCTCGGCCGAGCTACGCAGTTGGACTGCGGCAGACTTGGACGAACTGGGCGGCCTGTATGGCGACGGAGAGCTGTTGCCCTTCGAGTCCTTGGCCGCAGATACCGGTCTACCGGTGGGCCAATTTCTGACGCATGCCAGACTTCTCCGTGAGCTGACGGAGGCATGGGGTGACATGGGACACGAGCCATCCGCACATATGCTTATCCAGTATCTACATGTGATGGGCGATGGTTCCCATATAGTGCATTGGTTAGCACAAGCGCTGCACAGTCATACTCAGTTTTCCTCTCGAAGACTGAGGGAGAAGTGGACGACTGACCGGGGTAGCGACTGGACTGACAAACAGTGGGCCGCAGTATTAGCGGGCGCCAGGAATATTCCTCGCAACGCGCGATTTAAGACCATCCAATATTACATCATACACCGCGCGTATTTGTCTCCTGACAAACTGAATCGCTACTTCAGACTCACATCGTCGGCGTGTCCCAGATGCGGCCTCCTGAATTCGGACTTCCTGCACGCACTCTGGAGTTGCGCCCACCTCGCCTTGTACTGGTCGGCGGTCACTGACACATTGACGGCGGCCACGGGTGACACCCTCCCCAAAACCTGGGAGGCATGCCTGCTGGGACTCTACAAGAGAACCAAACAAACCAAACTGCGGGCGCGTTTTTGGGACTTAGGACTCATTACGGCTAAACGTCTCGTCACGAAACGATGGAAGAGTGCTACCCCACCGCGCCCTGCAGACTGGCGTCGCTCTCTTGGCAACTGGGCTTGCGCGGAGAGTGTGTCTTTACACAGGGAGGAGACTGCGGGCCTACGGAAGTACCCGATCGCCCGCGACTGGGACGCTACCCTGACCGCGTACCATCGGGCGTGCACCCAGGCCGGTATAGCGTGACCGCCCCGACACGGAATAGTGAGGGCCCAGTTGACTGCTGTCCGGGCGTGGCGTTGGCTCCCCCCCCTCCCCCTCTCCTCCGCCCCCCCTTCCCTTCCCCCTGCCACCGGGGTCTTGCCCACCGGGGGAGGTGTCCCCTGTTGTCCCCCCCGCCTTCCCCCCCCCTCCCTGCCCTACAGCCGCAGCGACACTACATTCTCAACCGCCCCCACTCCCACACGGCCCACATAGGGTGCACCACACACAGCTAGGATCACTGATACACTACTGTACACACAAATACTAGTCCAACAGTTGTTGAAATGTTTCTTCCTCCCCCCCTTCTTTTGATTCCCAGTTATGTCTCTTGGTTGGCAAAGAGATTGTTTATGCTGTACTCATGATAATGCTCGATTTCCCCTCCCTGTTTATTTTTCGCACAATGCCTGTTGGACATTGCCAGGAACAGGAGACTGAAACCCAGCGACCCGTATGACTAAGTGGGATATGATCCTGCCTTTGACTGCTACTGTGTCAATCAGGGAACGCGACCCAAGACAATGGTTGTTGACTTTCATGACCACGTTGGTCCTTTTGCAGTGCTGCGGGCCACGAGCACTACAGCACGAGACATTTCCTGGCACTGCCGCTTGCGGACTAATGCATCTCCCCTGGCTACTGTTTATTTTCACTCCTGTATAACTGACATGTCGAAATGTGATACTTGCTGGGTACCGTTTGTAGTAGTTATTCTTTTTTTATGACATTGTGTGAATAATTGCCTTCTTATCTGTGAAACTAAATAAAGTTTGGGACCATTGGTCTTAAAAAAAAAAAAAAAAAAAAATGAAGATTCCTTTGCAGTTCTTTTGGATTTTTTATATTTTTTACGGTGGTTGGAGTTGCTCTTGGACTCCACATGCATTAAGCGTTAGTTCCTCATTTCGACTGCAACGCACTTGGCACGCACAAGCAGTTTGCTTAAACCATGGCAGACTCTGGGAGAGCACTGTCGATCTTCGGGTTACTTATCCCCTAACTCGTCGCCAGTTGCAGTTTTCTCACAACTTAAGTTCCCGCAAAGGACTACGCCACACACAGAGCTTAGTAATGCACGTCTTTATTCCTCTGTGTGTAACTGCAAACTCAACATTCTATGGTGTGCATCTGGAGCCAAAAGTGTTCCATCATTTTTAATTAGTAAGACACTACATCAGTTTTGCCTTGAACACTTCTGTGCTATCTGATGTTAATCAGTGATGATAATTTGAAGATGACAATGTGCAAAAAATTACTTGGGATCTAACATGGAAATGGAAGGTCAATAAAAAAAAAGAGTAGTTAGATAGAGTGTCCACCAGAATACGTGCCACCAAAGGTAAGTAACGTGTTCTTCTGATGGACACTTTTAACCGCAGTACAGTCCTATCCATTAAAGTAAATGCCCAAGCAGCAACTACTAAAAGTTGGTGTGCCTGAAAAGGGGACTCAAATCAAAAAGTTCCCAAGGACAGAGGAGGCAAAATTACTCTCTCTGCAGACCTGACTGTCGAGGCAGTAGTGCCTTGTAAATGCATGCATTGATGCTCAACTTGTAGCCTGGAAGATTTCCAGTACAGGAACATCTCTTACCAATGCATTTGTGGCAGCCTCTAGTGGAATGAGCATATAGAGCTTCAGGTTGCACCCTCTTGGCCAGGGCATAGCACATCTTAATACGCAGGACAATCTACTTTGGCAGAGTCTTTCTCTGTACTGACTTCCCTTCCTGGCACTGGCAAACCTCACACAGAGCTTGTCATCGACATGGTAGTCCTTGAAGTTCAGAATATAAAAGCTTAAGGCCCTCTTTATGTCAAGCAGATGGAGCCTCTCCTCCTCTTTTGATGGATGAGGCCAAACAAATGCAGGGAGAGTGATGCACTGACACACTTGGAAGGTCAGTATAATCTTTAGCAGGAAGGAAGCCTGTATTCACAGCATCAATTTGTCATGAAACAAAGTGGTTGCAACAACAGCTCCTGCCATTCACTGACATGGCGCGCAGAAGTATTTGCAATAAAAAAGACTATCCTTATGGGAAGGAGCTGTAAGTATCAACAATACATTAGCTTGAAATGCATACACATGAGAAACATGAGCACTAAGTTAGGTCCCAAAAAGACATAATGAAGGGCTTTTGCAGAATCATGCTTCAAACCTATTAAAATCCTCCTCACAATAAGTGATTTGAAAAAGGAAGGTTGGTCAAGTAAACACAGAAAGGCCAAAAGGACTTACATGTAACCTTTTATTGTACTACCTGCAAAGTGCTGCTGGGACAAAGGAAAAACCTACAATAAAATGTCTGATCATTTAGGCTGTAAGATATTAAAGTTGCCCGTCCGCACACCAAGTCCCAATCTTTTCTCAGCTTCCCGTGCATATGGATATGGTCGAGGGATGTCTGGCCGCACAAATCCCATTTATTAATTAAAGAAACCATTAGTGGTCCTCCAGCCAATGTCTACTGAGCTTGTCTCCTCTGGCAATTAGTTAACCTGCCAGGTGATGGCCACCATCAAGATTCCCTGCTTCTACAGTCACCCCAAAAGGTTCAGTAACTTGTGTGAGAAGATTCATGACCTCATGGAGCGCTGCTTATTGCATTACTGCTTGATGGTTGTGTTGTCTGTCAGGACCTGCACCAGCTGTCCCTTGACTGACAGCGGAATACTTTCAGGGTCAACCAAATGGAGCAAATCTCTGGGAGATTGATAAGTAGTTGTCACTCCACTGGAAACCATAGGCCTCTGATCTCCACTTCTGCCAAGTCATCTCCCAACTAAGAGACAATGCATGCAACACTTCTTAGCTGTGGATAACGTTGGAAGAGCAACCAACCACGAGAAAGGTTGGTCACCTGCTCTAACCACTAAAGGTCCTGAGCTTGCTCCTTCGAGATGCAGATGTTGTCTGTCAGATGGCCTTGATGTTGTGCCCACTGGAGATGGAGGCTCCTCTGCTAGATGCACGTGTGACACTGGGATCATTTCCAGAATATCCAATACTTGCTCTGGGCGGGGGAAAGTCCATGGCGGGCACCTTGTCTAGGATAGCCCTTATGAAGACAATCCTCTGCACTGGTGTCAGGTGGGCCGTCTGTTCCTTAATAGAGAACCCAAGAGATTTCAGATGGGAAACCATCATCCAAAGGTGGTCAATGGCTGACAACAGTGACCCTGCCTTGAGCAGTCATGGAAATAAGAGAATATATGTATCCTCGACTTGTGCTGAAGGGCCACAAACACTTCAATCACCTTTGTAAAAACCCAAGGGTAGGAGGTGAGGTTGAGGGGCATGACAGAAATTTGGAATTGTTGCAACCCCACTGCAGTATCTGTGGGACTGCAGGATTGTAAAATGATAGTAGGCATCCCGCACGTCCAAGGACACCTTTCAGTTCAAGGGGTTCAAGTCAAAAAGAGCTTGAGCCACAGTAAGTATTATGAATTAGTATTCCCATAGGAAAGAATACAAAGGCAGATATCCAGAATGGACCTGAGCATTCTATTCATCCTGGGCCCCAGGAGTAACACCCCTTGCTTTTCTCCAACTTTATTACACTTTTGATAACTCACTTGCCAAGAAGCATCTTAGCCTCTTGCACCAGGATGGCTGTATGGTTTGCCGAAACTTGAGTGGAAATAGCTGGTATACAAGGAGGGGACGAAATGCATGGCAAGGCATAAGCCCCTTAAGCTGATTTGCAGCACCCACCGATCTGAAGTGTTGAATTTCCAGTCTGGTAGGAAAAATCTGAACTTGCCTCCTACCACCTGGGTGTACTCTGGCAAGGAGAAGTCAGATTAGCTTGGAACCACTGTGGCAGGTGAGGTGGAAGAGGAAAACTGTTTCCCTTGTGGTGCATGTGAGCACAGCCGCTACAGTGTCCTCTGAAGCTATGAAAAGTTTGAGCAGACTGATGAACTAACCGCAAGGGCTGCCACTGTCTATATGCTAGGCCACTCACGTAATGTCTCAATTTTCTGTATTTCTGGTGTCTGGTGGGCAGCAAGAGCAAACCTACCATAACACATCTGTTTTTGAACTGCTCCATTGTTGAGCTTTCTCTCCAAAGAACCTGGATCCATAAAAGGGCATGTCCATTAGGGATGCTTGGACATCACGAAAAAAATAAAGCAATGTCCATCCAGACATGACACCTGATCACAACTATGGGACCTGTGGTGGGAGCCACACAGTTCATTGTGTCAAGGCCAGCCTGTTCAACATAATTGCCCACATCCCGTCTGTTGTCCTGGATTATTTGGGAAACGCTTGTCCTGAATTCAGCTGGTGAGATCATGCTAGCTATCATGTTCCAAATTATGTGCACGAAATGGCCCAATAGACAGACTGCATCCAAAGAATGTAGGGCCAAGCTGGTCTATAAGAACACTTTCTTGCCAAATGTGTTAATGCTTTTTGGTTCCCTGTCATGTGGAACAAAAGGGTGCACATTTGGTTTGACTTTACTAGCTGATGCTTGCACAATTAATGTTGTAAGGATCATGTCTTCCACTGCAGAGACTACATTCTCATTTAAGTTTGAAGATGTGTTCTTGAACATGTAACAAGTGCTGAATTGCTATGCCATCAAATGCACTTTTCCAGCAGGTGCTTTTTATTCTATACATGTATAAAGAATATCTCTGATAAGCAAGATCAATCAAAAACACATTCAGTGATAATTGTATAACTATTTAGCCTGGAAAGTATTCCAGCAATGTCATAAAAGTTATTACTGTTTCTCTTCATAATTCAATTATTTTAATCACTTGCTTTTAGGCTTCTTTCTTTTAGTTTTAGGCTTTGAAACACATGCACACACACTCATGTTATTTCCCATTCTTTCCCATTTTATTTTCACAACGTAATTTTATTGTTCATAGCCAGTACATGTCTGGTGCCTCGAGAGAAACCAGTGATATGTAAACATTGTTACAGATAATGATATCAGGATTTCCACTATTACTGTAGCATCTTTTATAGATTAGACATTTTGTGAAATAACTTTTTATAAAACCCAACAATACTGCCACACTATATCCCAGAAGAAGCAAATGAAGCTTATATATATGGGTCCAGGCCATTCATAGCAATAGCAAATATCTGTCGTGTTTGGTCCCAGCTCAATACAGTCATGTCAACTGTTCTTCAAAAATAGAATCAGGGAAAACAACTTCCAAATATAACCCTCTGTAATCCGCCCACCATTTCCAGATTTTAAAATGTTTCCTGGGACACCCTCTCACCTTAGAAATAGGGATTTCCAGGCCCATGGTGAAGTCTAAGCCCCTTTCCCACACCACCACTGATGGCAGGGATTCATCCTTCCATGCCTTGGCTATATCTCTCTTTGCCAGGGTGAGGCAGAGGAAAAACAGGTGGCTTTTGTATCTGTTGCCACCCAGGCCCTCAGTGACGTGCAACATAACCAGTCGTGGACAAAGCGGAATATCCCACCCCAAGACCACTGACAAACATGTGGTCACCCCTCTCCAAAACCTCAACAGTGAGGCACACTGCCACTCCGTATGTAGAAAGGAGCTTTCCGCTGTCCCTCATCGCAAGCAGTGTGGAGATGTGAGCAGGCCGGCGCGCCATAACTTGTGTCTGGTGTAGTAGGCCCGATGTAAATATTTGAATTGGATGAGTCGCAGGTGGGCTGCAATCGCAGCTCAGTGCGGGGACTTCAATGCCTCCACCCAATCATCCTCATCTAGGGGACCCAGGTCCTACTGCCACATATCTCTAGTTTTGTGTAATGTTGTAGGTGTGTTGTGAAGGAAAGTACGATAAATGTTGGTTACTTTATGGTCTCCCAGCTCACCCATAAAGACCTTCGCCTCTACGGGGTTAAATTTGGGTATATCTGCCTGTTGCGGTAAATACGGGGAGAAGGCGTATCTAAATTGAAGATTTCTATAGAATTGTGAGCGGGGCATAACGTATTCTGTCTGAAGTTCGTGGAAGGACAGCAGGTTTCGACCATGCATAACTGCACCCACTGTGTCGATGCCGATGGCCTCCCAACCTCGAAAACCAGTCAACTGTGACAGCTGTGGTAACTGTCCATTTCGCCACAGATCTGTTTCTCTCATAAGCCTCCCCCACCAATCCATTGAATGGAGTGCACATTTCCAGATCATGAAGACCATTTTGGTTGTGGGCGGCAGCGCCCTAAGTGTTGATGCAGAATAGAGGACTGTGTGTAGTGTTTTGTCACCCAACAGCCAACGCTCAACAGCATATGTCGGGTCTTACGATCACCATAACACCAATCATTAAGGACAAGAAAGTGTGCGGCCGCATGGTATGCCTGCACACCACAGTATATGGATTGAAAGCAATTTCCTCAGTGCTACTCGCGCAGTGCCACCCCCCCCCACAGAGAAACCGGGTCAGAACAGCATTTAATTGACAAAACCATGTTGCCGTATGAAGTATGGATGGTTCTGGAGCTGATATAGGAGGCAGGGCAAGGAAACCATTTTAAAAATGGCAGATCTGCCAAAGAAGGACAGCAGCAGATGAGACCACATTCGGGTCTGCTCACCCATCTGTGTCCACAAAGGGGCTAGATTTCTATCCCAAGCGATAGTCTGAGATGCTGAGAGAAACACCCCCAAGTATTTGAAGCCATCCAGGACCGCTTCCACCTCCTGTGACAATTCACCCAGTTGATTTCCACCCCACAACGCCCACAGACAGGACTTGCCCCGATTCATGTACAGGTCGGACGTTTCACCCAAAATTTGGATGATTCTGAAAAGACGTAAGCCGGTCCTATCAGGATGTTGAGGAAGAACAGCACGTCATCCGCATACAGTGCAATGCGGTCCAAGATCCCGGTCGACCCCTCAAAGCCAAAGACCTGCGCATCTATTCTAACTCAGGCCGCCAATGGCTCCATGTCCAGCGAGAAGGAATATGGGGAGAGGGGACATCCCTGATGTGTACCTCGTCCAATACTAAAGTGTCTCAAAACGGAGTCAGCCACTTGGACCGAGGCCGTTCTTTCTGTATATAGCAGACTTATGAGATCTAATATTTTTGGCCGATATTTAAGCAGCCGAGCAAGGCAAAGAGGTAGGTCCAGCTGAGGGAGTCAAAAGCCTTGTCGATGTCCGCCAGGAGGAGCGTGGCGGGTCCCGCAAGTCGGTCGACAGCAGCTATGGCATTGTGTTCACGCCGGATATTAAGCTGTGTAGCACTGCCAGACATGAAGCCGGCCTGGTCCGGATGTACCAAGTCTTCGATATGGGGAACCAACTGATTGGAGATGACCTTTGCCAGTAATTTAGCCTCCACATGAAGAAGAGATATCGGGCGATATAACGAGTAGTGTTCCGGAGTGTTCCTGGCTTTAGGAAAACAACTATTTCAGTATGTCTCCAGTCTGGCGGGAGACTGCCGTCCTCCATGGCTGCCTCGAGTGCAGCCAAGAAAGGATCCATCAACTGAGAGTGGTATTTCTGAAGAAACTCGCATGTGAAGCCATTAGGAATGGGTGCCTTCCCCACGCATATCGAGAAACGCGGTTTGCAGTTCCTCCACCGAGAGTGGGGCTCAAGTGCTGCACACAAATCGTCAGAAAGAGAGTCCCTGGGGGAGATTTTCAATGAACTTTTGAACAAGTTCTACAGGTAAGGTCTCGCAGGTAGCATATCGGTCCGCAAAATACGTGGCAAAACAGTCAGCGAAGTGCCACGGGTCTGTAGATATTTTCCTGTCTGGGCCACGTATGCTCGGGAGGGTCTGCGGACACAGGGTTTGTTGACATAGGCGATGTAACAGGGCACTGGACTTATCTCCCCATTGGTAAGTCCGGCTGTGAGAAGCGAGCCAGTAAAGTCGAGCTCCGTCCAGGAGCTCAATAGCATATAATTGCTCTGTACTTGACAGCTGCCTATTTGCAGCGCTCTCATTCTCGTCCCTGCTGGTACTCTCTAAGTTGAGTAGTTGGGCTTCAATCTGCAGTAACTTCTCTCATCGCTGATGGCGTCCTGCGGCGTACAAAGCAATGTCCACCCACCTTAAGTGTAGGCTTCATTGCTTCCCATAAGATTATATGGGAATCTACAGTGCCTGTGTTATATGAAAAATAGCCAGCCAGGGAAGTATGGATGTGCGACCTGTATTGTGTATCCTGCAGCAGCCATGGTGACAGTCGCCACCAGAGCTGGGAGTGTCTAGAATCCAGGAACAGTTGCAAGGAAACTGGTGAGCGGTCCCAAAGGCCCCAGGGTAGGATTTCTGCGGACACTAGCCTGTGGGCATGGTCTATGGAAAGGAAAATGTAATCAATGCAAGAGAAGGAATCATGAACTCCTGAAAGGTACATGTACTCTTGGTCTGTGGGGTGGAGGGCCCTCCAGGAGCCATCTTGTCATGTATTCCTATAGGTTCTGAATCGATCCCCCTATTCCTGACCCTATTCTGGTTAAACTAACTATCAAGTTAACTAACAGTCAGCCCATGAGGCAAGAACAGCCCCCATGATGCAGATACCGTTATCTGACGCAGTCACACTATGGCACAGGAACGTGTTATCTGATTAGGTCATAACGCTTGAGATCTAATTAGACAAGCGACATTCCTCCAGCCCCTGATAAGGCATACGACGTTCTCATAACAAATCAAACCTATGACAACCTGGAAAATCCGTGCGGCCATTGTTTTGATTTCACAGAGAACTTCAGTAAAAGAATGTGCTAACGAGCAAGTCGTATGACATCTTTATTGACGTATCTATGTCCATCCTTACGTCAATCTCGGCACCTTTAAGGTATAAATATTGCCGATCTTGCCCTATGCAAACACACGCGTGGTGACGAGACGGAGCAGCCATACTTGCCGAAGCCGAGAGCAGAAGCAGACCCCGCTGGCAGCAGCCCCGCCTTCCTGACGCGCTGAGAGACGCGCTGCTATCTCAAGCCGAGAGACCCAGCACCGGCGCTTTCGGGCAGCCCTCGCAGGCAGCCTGGAATATCGAGAGCAGAGAAAGAGATACCATTCCTCATTCATCCTAAATTCCAGGTACAGAACTGAATAACCCCTCACAGAGAATTCTTTAGTTATTCACTTGGCAAAAACAAACTTAACTTAAAACTGTAACTTTCTATTCCCGCCCACGCATTAGACTTAGGTCAGGTACACGGGGTAGGCGTATTTAGAAACACCAGTTGAGTACGTTTAGTCAAATGTATATGTGTATGTAAATATATTTTAATCATTTTAAACATCATATGGCTCAGAAACCATATCAATGTTTTTACAGTATTATTTTATACTATTGCTTTTTAATGTA
This sequence comes from Lissotriton helveticus, assembly GCF_964261635.1. Classification (NCBI taxonomy): domain Eukaryota; kingdom Metazoa; phylum Chordata; class Amphibia; order Caudata; family Salamandridae; genus Lissotriton; species Lissotriton helveticus. Next base: position 715,531,962 of record NC_136070.1, read on the forward strand.
TGCACTTTACTTAACTATAAGTATTGCAATAATATCGATCCATTTCTCTTGTACGAGAAAAGAGACTGATCAATAAATAACACCTTTTTATTGAACACGCCCGTCTCTTCCTTTTCTCTACAATCTGATGAGACTAAGAATGCACGTACTGACTGAGTAAAATAATTGCCTTGTGCTCACACGACTCTTGAGATTGACTCTTGATTAGGGAAGAGCAAAGTTGTCATGTTCTATGGTTGTCAGAAACTAAATCCCTTCTTGTCTAATCAGGGGAGTTAATTCTTTCCTGAACATTCGAGAAAGTTTCTAGCGAACTCTGAGCTACGCTGGCAAACCCAAAACTTAAGTCTAGTATCGACAGTAGTAGACCTAGTTAACGTCTGACCTAGGCCTTTACTGCTGTAGGTACTATTCCAATGCGCAGAGCCTATTGGGAAAATAGGAACTACACTACATGGCGCCCAACGCGTTTGGAAAGGGCGATAAAACTAACGTAAGACATTTAGAGTAACTCAGTCGTGCTTTCTCACTCAGACCCCTTTTCCCAAATTCTCCAAAGACGTCTGGAGTGGGTGAAAGGTAATATCCTCCAAAACCGCACAGGAGGGAACTCCTATGTAAGGTTCTTGGTTTAGTCAACGTTGAAGGATACACTGTTCCAAAATATTGTGCATCTAATCTCTGTTCCATAAAGAAACTTGATCTGCAAACAAACATAATACCATCCTGTCGGTAAAATGTCAGACAGTGATGATGAAAGAGAGGCAGTTAGATTAGCAGCTGAAATAGCAGCAGCAGATACTGCACTAAAGGATGCAGACGCGGATATAATACTCATTCCGGTCAGCAAAAGGAAATCTATAACCTTAAAACTTATAGAAAATGGACTGACACCTAGAGGTGGCACAGTCATATTCGTAATTGAGGCACACGAATATCGGCAGACAGAGGTATACTATTCATGGATATATTTTCCAGCAGCAAATGCTGTAACAAAGTACTTCCACTATTACAAAATAGAGGTTCCACCCGACATTTACACTCCTTTCGAGGAGGTGGAAGTACCACTCAAATTCCAAGAGCATTTGCTCTTATTTGATGGCGCCCTAATACATAACAATCACATTACAAGGCTCGGTCCTTTAGGAAGACCAGGAGCAACGTGGCCGGTCTTAGCCGGATACACACCACACCCAGACATCGAAGGGATGTCTACTGGAGAGCTGTTAATACAGCTAAAACAATTACTAAAAATTCATAGACAATTAGTTCAGTATGTAATGCGGACTTCAACAATTCAGCCAGCGATTAAACTTCCACAGCTGACCCCTCACCAGGGGAACACAAATAAAATCACACCACAGAACATCCAATCCTGCCTAGGTAAAGTTCCAGCTAAACGGGAACAAATACCATTCTGGTTGGCACAGAAAATCACCCAAATAGAGGCGGTGTTTCCTGACACCACCCCGATAGAAAAACACAGGATTCTGACTATATGTCTCCCAATGGGAGTCGCACCACACATAGAGGACTGTGACACTTGGGGTACAGTCTTTGCTTCAATCTACACAAAAACGCACGGTGTTCCATCCATTTCGGTAATACCAGATGTGCTAAAACAAATTCAAGATGAATACGGTCCAGAACCAGCTTTAACTCTTGGTATGAAATTACTGAAAGACTTCAAGCAGGTCTCGGCTATATTATTAGCCAATATAAAAGGTGAAGCAGCAAACGTGGCGATCCGCCAGAGGTTAAAAGAGACAGATATAGCAGACCAACCAACTGAAATTGCCAGAATCATAGAAAAATCTTATGAAGAACTAGGTAGAGATAGTTTAGGTGGAATACCAGTAAAACCGCAACTGACTGAAAGTCCCAAAAAAATATTTTTTAATAATAATTCACCAAAAAAGAACTGGGATGGAAACAAACAATCCAATCCAAAAGAAAAGAAATTCCAGTCCCGAGGAAGGTCTCCTAGGCGAAGGGAGAAATCTCCGAACCAGAGACACAGGTCACCCCAGAGTGACCCCTCTGGGAAACGATATAACCTTAGAAATAGGGATAATATTAAAAAACCTGATAGATATCAAGACATTGATACACGTCCCTCTCAATCTTTTCAGAATTCCTCGCAGAAATCGGAAAGAAGAGGACGATCAGAACAAAGAGAAGAGCACGCCAAGTCCAAAGACAAGGAACCTGCTCAGCTAAAAAAGAAATTACAATTTCCAAAAAAGAAGGTAGCCAGTATCAAGGTAGTTAACAATGCCGAGAATACTGAGGACACAACTGAAAAACGGAGAGTGGGCTCAGACAATGCTAGACAGCGCAGCAGAAGTGAGCATAGCTCGCAAAGTCCTTATGAATCATCTGGAGACAGTGGACACGAATGAATACCTTCAAGTGGAAACTGCAGACACCAGAGTTAGCAAGCCCCACAAGATATACGAGATAACATTACGTATAGAGGGAGATAAGACTAGGAAAATAAGGGGACTATTTTGGGATAACCTCTCCAAGGGTTATGACATCCTTCTAGCTGAAAAAGACTGGCCACCAGAGTTTGTCAGGGAGTGCCCTCATGGCGAAGAAGTAATTATGCCTGCCTTCTCGAATCAAATCCCGATTCATAAAAAATACACACTTGCTAGAAAGTGGGCAGTGGCCTTAGCACCTGCTTTATATAAAAATCATGTAGGATGGGATGAGGATTCTCCTCCTCACAAAATCCAGTTAAAATCACAACCTACTGCACAAAGGCAGTACCCAATTAAGCAAGAAGCTAAAAAACAGGTAAATGAAATACTAGATCAGCTAGAATACCAGGGGGTGATTGAAACTTGCACCTCACAAATGAACAATCCTTTGTTTCCGGTCTCCAAACCAGACAATTCATGTCTTCTAGTTTTGGATTACCGACACCTTAACACATGTTGCAAAACCTTTGCAGTGCAAAACTCACACAGTGCTGCACTAATGAATAACATAGTGCGCAAAAAATACAAAACAACCTTGGACATCTCCAATGGATTCTTTTGTCAAAACATAGCACCTGAGAGCAGATATTTAACTGCATTCTCAGTAAATGGCACTCAAAAGCAATTCTGTCGGTTAGCCCAGGGGTACAAGAATAGCCCGGGAGTATTCTCAGCGAGAGTAACAGAATTACTACAACTATATGATGATGAAGCATTATCTTATGTCGATGACATTTACTTAACGGATGATGACTTGGATACTCACTTGAAAAGAGTGAACACTATAATACTTGGGTTCGCAGCAGAGGGTTACAAATTCAACTTTAAAAAGTCCAGAATTGCCCATCTGACAGTCCTGTTCTTAGGATATGAGTTATCAAGTGAAGGTAAAAGCCTGGCAGACAATTTCCTAGAGAAATGTGCCGTAATCCAAGCTCCTAAAACACTAAAAAACCTACAGTCAATTCTAGGCTTCCTAAATTTCGGAAGAACATACATTACAAATTACGCAGAAAGGGTCAAACCCCTTTATGATCTAATTAAACCAGACTTCAAAAAATCCAATTGGACTCAAACACACACAGAAATTTTGAGATCCTTACAAACAGACATGCTAATTAAAACAAAATTAGAAACACGTGATAACACACGCAATCTTGTGATTCGAGTCATCCCAGGGAGATGCGGATTCACATACCTTACCTCTAATGAGGGAGAAAAGGTACAAATTGCATTCAAATCACACTTGTACACTAAGGCTGAAATGAAATTTAGCCCAACAGAAAAAATTCTTACAGCAACACAGACAGCTATAGCAAAAGAACGAGCCCTGGCTCAAGGTAAACGAATCGTAATCGTAACACCAATACCAGCCTTAGAGGCGGTAACAAAGGCAAGCATTCCAAATGCTAAAGCACTCCATCCGAGATGGATACAATGGGCTAACTCTCTTGCTGCAACAGACGTGGTGTACGAATTTGATCCTTACTTAAAAACACAAGAATTTCTCCAATATGAATTTGAATGTCCTCCGCCAACCGAAATTCTGCCTCTAGATCACTACGGCTGTATAATATATACAGACGGATCAGCACAACCCGCAGTAGGGGGTAAACAAGCTTACAGTGCTGCGTGCGCGATTGTTAAAGGTCGCTGGCACGAAGGGAAATTTAAACCAACCCTCACTAAAACACAATCCCTAGGAGATTGTACAGCTCAGCGAGCTGAACTACTAGCATTCAAGATGGCGCTTGAAAATACCGATCGAGAATTCCCCACACTCATAGTGTGCGATTCGTATTATTGCGTTCAATCTTACAATGAATACTTGCAGATCTGGCTTCAGAATGGTTTCAAGGATGCGAAAGGTGGCACAATCAAGCATAAAATGCTCTGGGAACAAGTAGCTCTTTTACAAAAAGAACTACCAAAGACTCACGTGATACATACACTGAGTCATCAGCGTGATGGCGTTCACGTTGCAGGGAATTTATTGGCTGATGAGGCCGCGAAGGCAGCTGTGCAAACGGCTTCCGTAGCTGCCGTCACCAGGTCAAAAACAAAAATAGACAGCGAAATATTACAAGCTGTCAGCGCTTCAGAAAAGGATTCGATAGAACCACTCCCTAAAGGCTTTCCAGTAAAATACTCATACATAACTGATGCAAACAATGTTCCTTTTGCTCAAATCCCTGGAGTGGGGGATAGGGCAATTCCAAACATGGAACATAGGTTAGGACTAATAACAGCGGCACACGAAGGGCTTGCTTCTATCCATGCTGGCGTCTCAGCCACAGTATCATTATTAAAACAGAGATACTGGTAGCCACAAATGAGAAGACAAACTAGGAACTATGTTCTAGCATGTGAAATATGTCAAAAAATGAAAGTATCAACGGTGAGACGTCCAGCGCAGACGCCCCTTCTAATCTCGGATAAACCATTAGCCTGTGTTTATCTAGACCACTGCGGTCCCTTACAAAGGGATGGTAACTATAAATATATCTTGGTCGCAGTGGACTCATGCACGAGATTCATATGGATGTGGCCCCAGCGAACGGCTGACGCCAGAACTGTTATAAAAGATTTGCGAGTCTTTATCGGCACATACGCAATTGGCATGCTGCATTCGGACAATGGTCCTGCTTTTAGCTCTCGGGCTTATAAGGAGGCCATGGTCAGCATGGGCGTGCAATTGCGGTACTCTTGTCCATTTCACCCTGAGGGGAACGGAATTGTTGAAAGAAAAAACCGTGACATAAAGCAATCTATAACGGCAAAGGTATTAGGTTCAGGAGCTGGGTGGGTCAAACATCTAATAAGTGTCCAACGTAGTCTAAATAACTTGCCAAGAAATTCTCTGAAGGGATTCAGTCCGTACGAATTATTATTTGGAACTAGAATGATAATCTCTGACCTTGATAGTCAGACTTCAGTGGTTAAAGAAAAAAGCTTTGATGTCAAAGACCGTTTGGCTATTTTGCAGGACTTAAACAAAACAAGAAAAGACCTGAGCAACATACAGTTGAAACAACAGCCAACAACCACTGAAGAATCACCACCTGTCCCAGCAAGACCTGTCTGGATTCCAAAAGTCGGGGATCTAGTCAGGGAGAAGATCGCGGTAAAGAAGGAATTTGGGCCTTCTTACAGAAAAGCAGTTCCTGTCTTGTCTGTCAACGGGACAAGATCAGTTGTACTACCGCCACTTGCTGGTAAAAAGGAGAACCGAGTTGTATCCATCGACCTGGTAAAACCACAACATGTGGCCGATAACAAACAGTAGGCCAAGTGGACTCCCAATAAGTAGCAGAACACCAAGGTTTGCTACCAGTACAGAGGTCTTAACAAAGAGGCTCATCACATTCGAAACGCCTACAGAAGAACAACAAGGACTATGCAACAAAGCAATAGAACTCAGACCTCTGACAACCCAAATAAAAACATTTAGCAGAGACACACCAATCTACAATGAAGTACCAAGTGAAAATGCAAGAAACAAAAATCCTGAAGCAATTGGAACAATTGACAGAACTGCATCCGGGTACTTCATCAACTTCGATGATTCCTCTGAAGGCTTCAGTGAATCAAAGACACAGCCATCATCAAAATCCTTTAAAGACAAAGCTAAGGAACTTTTGAAACAACTGAAAGAAACATATCTGATTTCTCCATGGATTGAATTTTGGGTGGGTTTTGGTGCATTTATCCTCATACTTTGGCTCATCATGGTATTTACTTTGGGACGCTTCATTGAGGGAAAATATGCTAAAATGGACACAGCAAGTCAGAACATCAACTTGGTCCTCAAACCACACACATCTTCACACGTCAAGAAAAGAGAACTTTCTTCAGCCAACTTCACAGCCAATCCGATACCTGGTGGGGTAGCCTGGGACAACACTGACTATGAAATTTATGGTCCGGTCGAGATCCTGAAATACCCACACCAAATCAAGATCTCCTTGAGTGACTTTACAAAACCAAACTCATTTGCTGATGATTGGGACTTCGAAAGCATTAACAACATGATGTCTGATCTAGTAATGTCTGCTAAATTTACAAAACATGATTATTTGCAAGGTTCTACAAATTATGATAGTATGTATTGCTATAACCACTATGGTAATCATTTTTTGCATAAATCTGCACAACCTAGAAATGTTTTAAATTATAATCAATGGGAACATTGTGCAACACCTCCAAAAGGGAGCTCAAGAACCGTTTATGACAAATATTCATATTTTTCAGGTTTTAACACAAGTAATGCTGAAACATTTTATTTTAAAATGTCAAACAAGACAGGGATGAAAACCATGATAACCAACACAAAATTGATATATTCAGATTCATTCTTCGAAAAAATGAATACCTTTGGATTTGATTATTGGGACAAAAATGTTGATTTGAAAAGTGTTTGGGGTACAAAAGATTGGCAAGTACAAGGTTTAGAAGCTTTGTTTAGAGCCTGCATGATCCCAGAACAAATGATATTTTTAAATGACACTGTTCAACAAACCACCTGTCTTGGATTAGCCAAAATCAAAGATTTAGATAAACCGTCTATTCCAAAGCCAATAATGTTTAGCAATAACTCTGATACAGATGAAGAGATAGACGTAAACCATATATTAAACCAAAACAGAACACATCCTGATTGGAAACAATGGTTGATCTGGCCCACAGATACAAATAACTGTCAAGATAGATTCCTGAATAAAACACAGGGTTTCAAAATGACCAGGCCAGACCCTAGATATCCCCAAAGACATCACCCAGGGATAATAACAACCTACAGTGTGGGCAAATTATGCCTTCAATGGCTACAAACTTCCACACTGCCTGAAATTAAGCAACACCTAACTTTACTTACTGATGGTGCTGACTTGCGTGATTTCATAATGGGACCACGCAAACAGCGTCAAAAGCGTTTCATAGCAGCCTCTGTATATGCAGCATACAATGAGGCCTGGAAGGTTACTCAAATTGAAACAGCAGAGAGAATACGGGAAATTGACCGTATTAATTTGGAAAAATCACTTTCTGTAGTGGACAATGGGTTAATGACTCTGTCCTCCAGAATTTTTTCTTTGGACAGCATTGTGTCTTCAGCAATCGACATATTATCGCAAGACTTACTGTTATTACAACATGGTCAGTCACAATTGCGTTCTATTGTACAGCTTGGCTGGACGTTACAAAATCTGCGTTCAGGCTATGTGCCTTGGCGTTTAATCAACACAACGTCACTATTCCAAATCTTTAACCTTACTGATAGACAAATCGGTATGGCGCAAAAGGGTGCTGATTATACAATCTTGAGCATTGAAAAACTAGAAAGATTACCAATGACAATGTCAGAACGACCTGTCAGTGAATGGATAATCCACGGAATCATAAATATTCCAATCTCAACCTTCAGGTTTCAATACTGCCAAAAATATATACAGGCTGGCATGTACGAGAAATTGGGAAAGGGGTACCTTAAAACAACTTGGAACCTGCCCTATTCACATGCATGTGTCAGTAATAAAGGACAGAAAGTGTTTCTTAGTGGCAACAATTGTGCTATGTCACTAAGCGGCACACTTCTGTGTAACGGAATTAGTTTGCATGGAGCCTGTGAAGGGAATTCATACAACCTTTCATGTCACCAGCAAGGCGCACCTGCAACTGAAATAGAACCTTTCTTTCAAAGACTCTATAATGGGAGTTACATTCTTATTGTAGACCGCAGATGTTGTAGTCTTATGCCCGGGACTCCTTATCTAGTCACTACGACGGCGAAGGTCAAGTGCTGTGGACGTTCTTTATTCCCCAGCTCCTTTCCAGACAGGGAGGCAAGGGCATGGCCCAATTTGAAAATTACTTCTATTCGAATAGATACTTTAAGCAGAATGAAAACAGTGCTTCTTCAGACGCCTACAAGGCTCACGTCATCAAAAGAAACGTATGATCTACAAGTCGCAAGGACGACTGCAGAGATACATACATTATTATCGACTAATTCCCCCGTACATTTCGCGGAAATCCTGAGCGAAATCTTAAATATTTCTGATACCACTGGGGTCTCAAAGGTATTTAAGACAGTATTTTCGATGGCATTAACACCATTCAAAGCCATACTGGGTATTTTTCCAGATTTCGTCCATTCGATTTTTGGCGGACTTCCCCTGATCCTGGGACTAATTGCAGGAATACTATTCTTAGTCCTTATTTTTCGTTATGGCAACCCATGTCACAGATCAAACTCTCGCGACAATGGAAGATACAATCCTAGCCATTGGATACCGGGACCGGATATAAAAAATCCTGGGACTATCCCGGCTGAGAGACCTGAACATGACTTGGTTTCTATAATTTCGACCAATGTGGCAAAGATGTGTTTTACCTGTATTGAGATGTCTGCTATGCGGAGAAGAATGCGTGTTAGACACCTGTCTGACGCTACAATCGGATGCGCCAGTGGATGCAGATACATTGTTGGTTCCTACCAAGGTTCACGCTTTGTGCTGCCCTCAAAGGCTACCAATCCTGATGACGGCATTCCTGGAATCTTCACCACTGCGATTGAAGAGTAGTGAAGTTCAAGATGAAAGCAGCATCGAACAGGTACGACCTTCTGTCAGCAATGCGAATCAGACAATCATGCGCACGAATGCATGGTTACCCCTATTTCCGACTTAGTGGAACTTTCCCATGAAGCTGTTGACAGTTTTTTCGAAAGCCTTAATGATATGATGTTCTCTCCGGAACAGAAATAGAGACTTTTGAGCAAGCTCGCACACGGCGTTCCCTGAATTCGGCCTTCAACTTTAAAAATAAAGTCACATGAACAATTCTTCCCACCAGTTCACGGACAACAATTTTTTAGCAGCCCCAAATTATTTTTGACAAATTTTTCGGGACACTTATCTTCTGCTTAAAGTAAGAAACTATTCCTAGAGAACTAAGATTTCTATTTTTAGATACTTTATAAACTTTAGTTGCCCGCTGGGATGTTCACAAATATTTTATTATGTGATGAGATGGTCTCGAACTTCCTTTCTGTATAGCCATATTAAGAGCCATTTCATGTGTATTTCTCATATACCAAATAAGCAATAATGTCTACAAATGCGTGTTTACTTTAGCGTTTAATTCATAGCTTAAGTGCATACAATATATATGACTGCAATTTTTCAGTATATTTGAAAATTTCAAAATGCATTTATGTATTTTGGGGTGGTAAGGTATACACTATACTCTATAGTATGTTGTACTATGTTATACTATGCATAGATTAGTAAATATGACCATAGTTAGCGTGGAGTGGGTGTCATGTATTCCTATAGGTTCTGAATCGATCCCCCTATTCCTGACCCTATTCTGGTTAAACTAACTATCAAGTTAACTAACAGTCAGCCCATGAGGCAAGAACAGCCCCCATGATGCAGATACCGTTATCTGACGCAGTCACACTACGGCACAGGAACGTGTTATCTGATTAGGTCATAACGCTTGAGATCTAATTAGACAAGCAACATTCCTCCAGCCCCTGATAAGGCATACGACGTTCTCATAACAAATCAAACCTATGACAACCTGGAAAATCCGTGCGGCCATTGTTTTGATTTCACAGAGAACTTCAGTAAAAGAATGTGCTAACGAGCAAGTCGTATGACATCTTTATTGACGTATCTATGTCCATCCTTACGTCAATCTCGGCACCTTTAAGGTATAAATATTGCCGATCTTGCCCTATGCAAACACACGCGTGGTGACGAGACGGAGCAGCCATACTTGCCGAAGCCGAGAGCAGAAGCAGACCCCGCTGGCAGCAGCCCCGCCTTCCTGACGCGCTGAGAGACGCGCTGCTATCTCAAGCCGAGAGACCCAGCACCGGCGCTTTCGGGCAGCCCTCGCAGGCAGCCTGGAATATCGAGAGCAGAGAAAGAGATACCATTCCTCATTCATCCTAAATTCCAGGTACAGAACTGAATAACCCCTCACAGAGAATTCTTTAGTTATTCACTTGGCAAAAACAAACTTAACTTAAAACTGTAACTTTCTATTCCCGCCCACGCATTAGACTTAGGTCAGGTACACGGGGTAGGCGTATTTAGAAACACCAGTTGAGTACGTTTAGTCAAATGTATATGTGTATGTAAATATATTTTAATCATTTTAAACATCATATGGCTCAGAAACCATATCAATGTTTTTACAGTATTATTTTATACTATTGCTTTTAATGTATGCACTTTACTTAACTATAAGTATTGCAATAATATCGATCCATTTCTCTTGTACGAGAAAAGAGACTGATCAATAAATAACACCTTTTTATTGAACACGCCCGTCTCTTCCTTTTCTCTACAATCTGATGAGACTAAGAATGCACGTACTGACTGAGTAAAATAATTGCCTTGTGCTCACACGACTCTTGAGATTGACTCTTGATTAGGGGAGAGCAAAGTTGTCATGTTCTATGGTTGTCAGAAACTAAATCCCTTCTTGTCTAATCAGGGGAGTTAATTCTTTCCTGAACATTCGAGAAAGTTTCTAGCGAACTCTGAGCTACGCTGGCAAACCCAAAACTTAAGTCTAGTATCGACAGTAGTAGACCTAGTTAACGTCTGGCCTAGGCCTTTACTGCTGTAGGTACTATTCCAATGCGCAGAGCCTATTGGGAAAATAGGAACTACACTACAATCTCACCCTATCCCCCGAACCAAGGGCAGATGTCTAGAGTCTCAGATTGCTGTCACACACTCAATAGGATGCAATCTGTCCATAGCCGGGCATAATACATCATTCCAGTCTCACCCACGATCGTCAGGCTGGAAGGGATCTTGGTCCAGAGCATTGTCAAGCACACCACTATGTTCCACGCAAGGGGGGAGCATAATACTTCCTAGCACGAGGTGTTCCCTATACAATATTCCATAAACCACAATGAATCTTCCCTGGGGGTCCGACCATGTTTTACAATGAACAAATAGGATGTTACAGTGTATGAGGATTGCTACCCTGCAGGATCCTCTAGCAAACCCAGCATTAAAAGGTTTGAGCATAACCAAATCTAGTCAGGCACGGTGTCTTGGTGCCGATTAGGTGGGTCTCTTGGAGGAGTAGAATGTCAGCTTTGTACTGCTTGGCCTTTCGTAAGACGGCTCCCCGATTGATCTTGTCAATAAGGCCATTAGTGTTCCAGCTAATGAGCTGAAGTTCTTGACTTCTAAACCCCATCGGGTAGAGCGGTATGGCTGACATTGAGACAGATGGACACATATTGATACTTAAAGGCTAAGGCAGTCCATTGATTACGTGCGCAGAAATTAACAGTGGCACTAATAAAACACAAACAATCCCCAAACATTCCCCATATAACCTCCCACCCCAATACCTCATAAACGCTGAAGTATCTGTCGTGGCATGACGTGACCGCAGCCCCCAACGGGGGGCAACAATAACATGCAGCCAGTGGATCCCCAATTTGAGTCCCCCGCACACAGTAAAGGCCAGTGACTGGGGAACCTTGTGCAACTAGAGCCTGAATGTTCATGGTATCCAAATTGCAAATGATTCATATAGTTACAGATCTCAGTGGTGCATCAGTTAGGGGGCTGCAGGTTCCAGCTGATCAGCCGACACTCGCCGCCGGGATTTGCTGCAAGTTTTGGATCGCTTATTGGAGTGCGATCAGCTCCGCTGTTTGCCATCTGCTTTGGGTGATCCACACCTAGTGCCCCCGGATGAGGAGTCTGAGTCGAGTCGGGGTGGAGTATATGTTTGATCCTACCAGTTTTGTCCATCCAGCGAAAAACCTATTCCGGGGTCTCGAAGAAATGTGTACATGACTGGTAAGCCACTCCCAGACGATCCGGATACAAAAAGGAGTATTGAAGCATAAGACCACCGAGATGAGACTCGGCCTCGACAAATGACTGCTGGCGCTGTTGTACCAGTCTAGTATAGTCTGGAAATATATCAATGCGCTGGGAGTCGTAGGTGAGGGTATCTTTCACTCGGATATATGACGGTACCACGCGTACTTTTACAACGCGTACCGTTACAACGCTACTTTTACCACGCAAGTCGTTACAACGACTTGCGTGGAGGGGCGCTGGATAGTAAATTTTTTAATTTACTATTCCAACTCCAGTCCCCGTGGACTCTAGGGAAAGGAGTTGGATAGTAAATTAATCTATTTACTATCCTGGAGCGCCCCCCAGCGCAAGTCGTGGTAACGACTTGCGTGGTAAAAGTAGCGTGGTAACGGTACCGCGTTGTAAAAAATGCGTGGTTACCGTTGTATACCCTTTCACTCTGGCTTGCTGCAAAAAAAGTCTCTGTCTTTATAATTCAGAAGCCACACTATTGTTGGGCGAGGACCAGTGGCAGGAGGTGGCTTCTGTAGTAGCGTCTGATGGGTGCGCTCGATTATGAAACACGGAGAAAGAACATCAGGCAGGAGCCACTCCCTGAGCCACTTGTTAAGAAAGCCTTCCACGCTGCTTCTCTCGCATCCCTCAGGAAAGGCAACGAAGCAGAGATTATTTCTGTGGGTGGCACTTCCACTTCCTCCACTTGCGCTGCCAGGCCCCTCGTAAGTGTCTCTAGTGTAGTTAATTTTTTTCTGGAGTGTGCCCACCATGTCTTCCACCATCGAGATCCGGGATTCTGTTTCTGTAATGCGCTTCACAGCATTCCTAAGGTCTTGCCGGAGCATCATTACGTCTGAGTCTACAGCGCCTATCTTGGCCTCCTTTGTTTCCCTAGAATGCGTAATCGCGGTCAAGAATGCCGCATTGCCCGGCTTAGCCGCCTTCATGGAACTCTACACAGGTGCCGGGGCCACCTCGCCAGCGTATTTGTCCATCGTGCTCTGCTTGGAGAAGCGCGAGGCAGCTTACCCTCTGCCATTGTGGACCGTGATGAGATAGGGTGTGGTCCAGATGTAGAGCTGCAGTTCTCCAACTGTGTCACAGACAGGTAGGTCGTTATCTTGGGGTATCCGGTGCATGTGTTTCAAAGGAGCATTCGGCCGGGGGGGGGTTGTCACATCTACAAGCTGCGCCAAACTTTGTTTGACAGCTTCCGTGAGCTGGACACCCCCACCTCTCCTTGTGGGCACTAAACCACAACCCTGATGAATCAAACTGGCAGGCTGTCCAGAAAAAGCCCCAACATGGGGACCCCCCTCCACCACTATCAGGTGCTCCACTTTAGGCCCAGTCAGTCTCACTCTTTGCCCCACATTTATGACCAGCGGGAGGGGGGCACATCTGCGCCACACCGTGCCACAGCCCGATCTGGCCGCCGATGTCCTGATAGGTTTTTGATAGTTTTCACCACTTTATTCCCCCTAGGAATGTAGGATCTTAAATATGGCAAGCATTTGTGTTCCAGCACGGCCGTAAAGGGTGGGTCTTCTTTGCACTTTCCTCCACTAGGCCGCAATCCAGCACAACCTCGTCACCCTCGCAGCAGGATGGACCACCGAAAATTATTATATGTAGGGTTCGGTGTAGGTCTCTTGCCCCTGCGCCCCCACTGTGCAACAGGCACCTTGCCCAATCGGTCGCAGCAGAAGGTAGTGGCTCCAACGCTACCTCACGGCCTCTGCAGTGCATCAGGGTAAACCAGTGGAATCTTGGTGGGACCAATCCGGCGCTGCCAGCCCCAGGGGCCTATGGCACCAGACCAATTTCCTGCCCTGCAGTCCGACCCGACCGCCAAATCACCAACTACACTGCCACAAGTGCACTCGGTCCCACACGGTCAGCCAAGGCCAGGCACCATTCAGCTGTATAGCGGGCGCCGGTTCCCCCGTCAGCACGACCTCTTCACCGATGCGGCCCGATGGACGGCCAAAAATATGAATATGGGGCTGAATGCAGGTCCTTCGCCTCTGCGCTCCCACTCCTCAGCAGCACCTCGCCCAATAGGGGGCAACCCAGAGCAGCAGCCTCAACTCCGCCTGTAGGCCAGGCCAGCCACCACAATTTACCGGCCTGATCTGAGGGGGGCTCCGGCAGAGCCGATTCAGCATGAGCGGGCCACAGGGCTTATGGTGCCCACACCAGACTCACCACGGTCCGAGCTGACCACCGAGCCTTCGACGTTGCCAACCCTAGCACTCGTGGCCCCACACAGCCTGCTGAGGCCGGACACCATTCAGCTGCGCTCAGGCCCAGAGCAATGCATGGCATACCCCCCGCCTTCGCAAGGCGACCCGGGCTGGCCACCGAATTCTTGACGCCCCTCGTCCAGTTCCCTCAGTTACTCACTGCTGGCCCATTCCTCGATGGTCTCGCCTTGTGGAGCATCGCCGGTCCCGCAGCACACTGTCAGATCGGCATCCAGGAAGGCCGGCAGTGTGCCTTGTCCCAGGCCACCCTCTACGCAGCTGGGCCTTGGTCGTCAAATCTCAGTGATACAGACACTAGAGCCCACCAGCAGCCACACAAGAGTGTCACTGGGCACCACCCTGAACGATGAAAAGGATAGGTAGGATACAGGATTAATGACAGATGATTTTCAGGCTATGGTAGCCCCGCTAAGGCACGTCCGCCATGTTGGACCGCCAAGCCACGCCCAAATTCTTTGCCATTTTAAGTAAACTTTCAAAGTGTTTTGGGGGCCTTTCTCTGCCTGCGGCACTGCCTGCACTGATTGGGTGGCCTTGCCCAATCAGATACAAGGTTGGAAGGAGCCAGTTGTGCCCCCCAGCCATTTCAGGACGGTCGCAATGCGGACGCGATAATCCGCTTTGGTTTACTGAAACACGAGTATGTGTGCATTGCTCAGGACGATGGCTCATTGAAACGTGAGTGTGTATGCATTGTTCAGGACCACGGTCTCATTCTTTATGATTTTAAGTAAACCCCTCATTTTTCAAAGCAGCCTCGCCATTTTTAAGTAAGCTCCTTCACTGTTGTGTTTTTCAGGCCTTTCTCCACCTGCAGCACTGTCTGCACTGATTGGGTGGCCTTGCCGAATCAGATGCAGGGTTGGGAGGAGCCAGTTGTGCCCCCGGCCATATCAGGATGGTCGCAGCGGAGAGTCGCGCAGCCGGCGTGCCGCTGGCACAATGAAGGCAAGCCTGTCGGTGCCCGTCCGCACCTGGACGTCGCCAGGCGCCAAGCACTCTGCCCATTTGAACACAGACAGACTGGTTTATTCTTGCAAGGAACTTCTCTTACTGAGAACTACTTGGAACCCTTGTGTTAATCAGGTCATGGACCCAGCTGATCACCTGTCTCAATGTAACCACTGCAATTATAACATCAGAGTTGATGGCCATGCCGCAACGCCCTCTTCCCAGGCTTTCAAAATCCTCAGTCTGGACTGCCATTCTTTAGTTAAACACCATGCCGATGTGTTCTGAAGGACCGGACTTCTTGTTTCTCACAGAGACTTGGCTTACCCCTATAACTGTGACTGACCCACAGATGGCACTCCCACAGGGGTATGTAATAAAAACACTGACTAGAGAGAACGGCAGGGGAGGAGGGATAGCAATCATCTGTAAAACCATCTATGCTTGGAGCCTGACTAAAGAGCCAGTCGCAGACTGTGAAGGTGGACTATTTAAAATCTCTGTAAACCACAATTTTACTCTAACAGGACTGCTTATCTTTTGCCCCTGTCCCTCTAAAAAGTATAAGGACTCACTCACCAATTCCATTTTCACCCTGGCAACTAAATCCGCTAACTTTAATATCATAGGGGATCCTAATTTCCACCTTGAGGACTGCCAAAACGGTGAGATTGCTGACTTTCTGGCAGATCTCGCAGACTGCCAAGTACTACAATATGCACCAGCTCTACTCATTGTGCTGGGAACCTCCTAGATCCAGTATTTTCTAACATACCTTCCTTCAGAGTTCTTCCCCCCTTCCTATGACCTGGACTGACCACTTTCTTCTTTCTATAACACTTCCCTATGAGAATCCACCACTGTGTACAACTCTGAGCTCCTTCTAAAACGCCCTTGGCATAAGTTAAACATCAGTCTTCTCACAGACACTCTATGCTCCCAAACGCCCCAACTGCCTGATGATGTTGAGGCAGCAAACAGCCGTGTCCAGGAGTGGCTTTCACAGTCCCTTGATAAACATGTCACTGCTAAACTCACACCGCGGCACAGAACCTGCACAAATCCCTGGTTTAACAAGAGCTTAAACCAGATGAAAAAAAACTGTAAAGTTCTTGAAACGGCCTGGAGATGCAAATATGATCCTGCTCTCAAAACACAATATCGATCTGCTGTCAAGACCTATCATAAATCTATATGGAAGTCACGCGCTGACTATATTGCGGAAAAAATAAAAAACAGTAACAATCCAGCTAAAATTATCTTCTCTCTGCTAAACAATATTAAAAATCCTCCATAAACTATGGCTTCCCCCACTCTTTCCAACTCTCAATGTGAGGCCTCAGCCACTTTTTTTGTTAAGAAAATTGAGGATATCTACAAATCTTTTCCGCCCACTATTTTTTTTTGTTCAAAATGTGTTTATTGGGATTTTACATTTCTGACATCTTTACATTATTACAATGTATTGACACACAATTACAGTTTGGTGCAGAGTAATTGTAAGCATAAGCATACAAATTGTTACTGATTCACAACCATTATAATCGTTAGACATTAGAGAGAAACTTTTGGGGAGGGGCCCTCCTGTTGATTTGTGCTTTTCAGCTGTAGCGTCTCATGTTCTGGTTGAGTTTGCCACCGGTGGGCAAGTATGAATATTCCGCTTTTGTGTATTTTTTCCCAGTGTTATCGTGTCTAGTCTTGTCTGATTGTGTTCCCATCAAATTGTCATTGGGGTCATAACTACTGATGTAAAACTGCAAACTGTCAACAATAGGGGTGAAACTGTGGGGGACGTTGGGGAGCTATCAGATTATGTGCCGACAGGATCGATGATGCGGGTGATGTCATTGCCTTTTTATGCTTTTCCTTCTACTATTAATAGTGAAGAGCGAACTGATCACACCAGTTGCTCGGGTACTCTTTTATCCTCCTTCCCGGCACTATCCTGTGAGACATTAAGGATTCTTTGTTACAAAAATAAATCAGGATCTCAAGCTGATCCTTTTAAGCCTGGTCAGCTTTTACAATTCCTACTCCTACTCTTACCCACGCTCTGCGAATTGATAAACCTGTCTCTAGCATCTGCAGTCGTTCCTACCTCATGGAAACAAGCCAAGGTCATTCCTCTGCTAAAAAAGCCTACCTTGGACGCTTCCAAACCTGAAAGCTTTAGCCCGATCTCTCTACTCCCTTTTGTGGCTAAAGTCACAGAGTCCTACATTAACTCTATCTTTACCAAAGTTATAGTGGCCACAACATTCTAGACCCGGCGCAGCACAGATTCAGACCTGGCCACAGCACTGAATCTGCTCTGCTGGCAGTGACTGGACAACTACGGAGCACCTTAGATGAAGGCCATACCTCTGCACTGATTCTCCTCGACCTTAGTGCCGCTTTTGACACTGTATCTGATAAAATCCGGTTGCAGCGCCTACAAGAGATTGGCCTAGGAGACACTGCTCTCAGCTGTGTCTTTTCTATCAGGCAGATCCTTTCAAGTAATCTCTCCACCCTACGGCACCCAGAAGAAGCTTGTACATCATGAGGTTCTCCAGGGTTTGGATTTGAGACCAACATTATTTAATATCTGTGTTCAAACCCTGGAGGAAGTTGCAAAAAGCATGGGCCTTTCTGTGGTCTCATACACTGACGACACTCAGCTTGGTATTTCGCTATCCAATACCTCTGACCAACACATCACCAAGTTTTGAAATTATATGATGGCTATTGCAGAATGGATGACATCCAACTGTCCGCAGTTGAATGCAAGTAAATCAGAGATCCTCCTCGCATGCAGGGATACACATCTTTGGAGTGATTAGTGGTGGCCTACTGCTCTGGGAGTCTCTCACACTCCTAAGGATACCATAAAAAACCTGGGTGTGTGGTTGGACAGTGCACTTACATTCCAGGCACAGGAAAAAACACGCCAAACCATTATCCAGGCTACTATCCTTTCTAGACTGGATTACTGTAACTCTCTGTGTCTAGGTGCCAATAATGCAGGCATCAATCGATTACAGAGGGAGCAAAATGCTGCTGCCTGTACCCTCTTTGACCTTCCGAGGTCTTGTCCCACGTCCAAATACATACGTAAACTACAATGGCTCCCGATAGAAAAAGAATTCAATTCAAATCTCTGTGCATTGCTCACAGAATTTTCTATGCCCAAGCCCCTTCCATTCAAGCCAATCTTCTCATCTCATACGTACCGGAACCCGCACTCCGCTCCTCGTACCAACATCTGCTATGCAAACCCCTTGTCGTTCTGAGTTTTGCCTGCATCTCTCTGGAATGCTCTCCCGAATACTATCAGGAACCTACAGGACCTTGAAGTTTTTAGGCGGGCAGTTAAGACCTGGCTCTTACCTTGATTTTTTTCTTCTGTTACCTCTTTGCCCATTGGTCATAACCTGCGGATCAAGCGCTGGGACGCCCCGTCACTGGGGCAGCCATGCGCTCTACAAATCCGATCAGGTTCAATTTTAGCTATAGTTTCCATTTTGGTTAGACTATCCACTTGTTTACTTTTGGCCCCAAATTCATCCCAGATAACGGAGGCTGACATTTTTGACGGATATGTCTGTGCCTATCTTTCTAAGAACTGTGAAAGTGTCAAGTCATTCAATTATAAACATCAACAAATCACCCAGTGCGAAATCAGTCTGGGGCAGGTGCCTTTTTCATGGTCATATACCATCAATTGCCAAAATAGTGTAGTCTGACGTTCTCTCGCCTTAAATATCTAAGGAAACGTCTGGAATGCACTCCTTGATGCACATAATCTATGTCAGACATTCCTCAACTTATGTCAGAAATTCCAATCTCCGATAAAATTCAGTATATAAGGATTGTAACTTGACCACTTAGCACGGAGAGAAACTTCACCCAGGTCACAGACACAGAACGCAGATGAGCACAGCACCAGATTCCATCTTGACCAAAGAAGCCTTAAGCAAGACTTCCCAAGGCTCTGTGAAGCATTCCATTCTGCCTTCATGACTAGTGCCAGGATTGTGTTTTCTTGTAGACGCAATCTCCTAGCTGTTGGCCCTGTGCTCAAAATAGCTGCAAAGCTATTCCAAACAGACAACAAACCCTTTTGCCCGGTATGAGTATCAACTATGAAACTCAGGTATATTATTTATTCATCTGCTAGAACTAGCATAACGCTTAGATAAGTTTGTATTTTCATACAGCGCTGCTTATCACCTGTTAGGGTATCCAGGTGCTGTCCATGGGCATGACATGATTAAGTAATTTGCCCAGAATCACAGGATGTTGCGCCAACGCTGAGACTCGAACCTGGATCCCCAGCTCTCAAGTCGGCAGCTCTAACTGCTGTACCACCTACTCTCTCCTCTCGCACAGGGGGGATGGAAGCGCTATAAATTGTGATGTTATGATTTTTCCCTGTTTTCACTGTTATTGTAAAGCGTAGCTGCTTTATATTATCTTCTGTGATGTTACTAATATTATATGCACTAAATTTTGACATTTTAAAGTAACTATTTAAAAAAAAATATGTTGAAATACATAATCCATTTCTAGTGATCTTGAGTGTATAAATCATCAATGAGTGATTGTTGTACCATCCTTGGGATTACTACTGCTCCCTTTTAGTAACCTAAAAGCATTGACAGTAACTAATTTATATACTAGGTGTGGTTCTGAGGGGGTGTTTTTTATTGGTGAGACACAGGGATCAACCTTGTAATGAGTTCTAAATTGAGGACACCGATGGAGTCAGTCTTTCGGAATGCCGACAGAGAGGCTTCTCATCTGATCTCAAGTGGTGAGAAAAGGACGATCCTACTTAGCCTTTGTGTTCTAGTGACATGGCCTGGGCTTAAACTTACCCTGAGACTTTTATTTGTGATATTGACTTGGAGCTAGAATCAATCAATCAATCAGGGGTTGTTAAGCGTGATTACTCGCCCGTAAGCATCTCATGGCGCTGGGGGTGGGGGGGCAGAATCCATTCCATCAAGGAGGAGGTCTGTCGTAGAAACAGGTTTTGAGCTTTTTTACGAAGATGGGGAGCGATGTTGTCTGTCTGAGATGGAGCGGCAGGGCGTTCCAGGCTTTGGCCGTGAGGAAGGAGAAGGAGCGGCCTCCCAATCTGGTCTTTCTGGTGCAGGGGACCACAGTGTAGGAGAGCTGGGCTGATCGTAGGGTCCTTTGGGGTGCGTGAAATTTGAGTCGGATGTTCAGATATGCTGATCTGGTGCCATGGAGGGCCTTGTTTGCGTGGGTGAGTATCTTGAAGGTGATTCTCGCCTCGACGGGGAGCCAGTAGAGTGTGCGCAGGAGCTGAGAAATGTGGCAGTGTTTTGGCAGGTTGAGGACCAGTCTTGCGGCGGCGTTCTGGATGTTCTGTAGCTTGCGGTGAGGTTTTTGTTTATTCCGGCATAGAGTGCGTTGCCTTAGTCGAGTCTGCTGGTGACCAGGGCATGAGTGACAGTCTTTCTATGTTCGAGGGGGATCCATTCTTACATAGAAGGTGGAGGGTGTGGAAGCAGGAAGATGAGATGGAGTTGATCTGGCAGTCCAATTTGAGCTCGGAGTCCAGGATGATTCCCAGGTTGCGTTTGTGGTCCGAGGGGGTTGACGGGGTCCCGAGGGCTGGGGTGCCACCAAGTGTCACTCCAGGCACAATGTTGAGTCCGTATGTTCTGACGATGGGTGTGAGTGAAGCCATGAAGACGTTGAAGAACGTCGGGCTGAGGTAGGAGCCCTGGGGGACTCTGCAGGTAGTAGGTGTGGGGTCCCTGCGTCGAGGAGTCTGCATATTAGGGTGCAGTGAGAGACTGTGTTGAATGCCGCTGAGAGGTCAAGGGGGATGAGGGCTACTGTTTCTCCTTTGTCCAGTAAGGTGCGGATGTCATCTGTTGCGGCAAAGAGGGCAGTTTCCGTACTGTGGTTTTGTCAGAAGCAGGATTGGGAGGAGTCGAGGATGTTGTGCTCTTCGATGAATGTGGCGAGTTGGCTGTTGATGGCTTTCTTGATGACTTTCGCTGGGAACGGGAGCAGGGAGATGGGTCGTAGTTTTTGAGGTGGGTGGGTCCGCTGAGGGTTTCTTCAGGAGAGAGTTGACCTCGACGTGTTCCCAGTCGTCGGGAACAAGGCGGTCACCAGGGAGCAGGTGATGGTGTGGTGGAGCATAGGTGCGATGGTCGTTTTTTTGTGTTTTTTTAAACTGTTTTTAATGGGTTTTCGTTAACATGAAATCATGCAGTTACAGCATTTATCATGCTGAAGCACACACATTTTGATCAAAATACAATTGTCATACTTTCCTCTTAATGGCTGTTCAAGGCATAGGAATGTGTTCCCAGAATTCATAATGCCATTGTAATACCTGCGTCCTTATTCGGAAAAAAACAGTAGATCGTGGCCTATAACTCTAATAAAACAGGTATTGATTTCCAGTCATACATGCGTCATGAGGGTGGGCTATAGGGTTTGTGAGAACAACGGTATCAGGAGTACCAGAACGAAACCTGTGAGCTATATTTTTCAGAGCACCGGAAAGGGAGGGGGAAGGGGAGAGGGGAAGGTAGTGTAGGATACATGGATTGCAGTGCACATGGACGTTACATGGTGCTAGCTCTAAATTACTTGTATCACTGTGATGGCTTCAGAGTGGCTACTGGGTGTGCGAGGAGATAAGTTCTGGGAGGATCCCAGATGTCCCTAGGACGTGAAGCCAGGGTGAGCAATTCAGCATAGGTAATCAGTTGCTCTTGGCAGTATATCAGGTCAGTGAGCCAGTCCTTGAATTTTGGCGCTCGTCCCTTGCCCCATCTACAGGCTACATGGCGTATAGCCATTAACAATGCAGAGTTGGTGTAGCGGCGATACGACTTAGCAATAAGTGCAGAGTAACCCAGTAGGGCAACCAGTGGAGTGCGCTCCAATGATAGCATAGTCATCTGGTCTAGAGCAGTAAAAACCTGTTTCCAGTAGTCCTGTACCCCTGGGCACCACCAGGCCATGTGGAGGAAATCAGCCTCCGGTGCTCTGCACCTATCAGCGGTCAGTATCTTTCTGTTTTTACCTGTACATTTTGACAGCGGTGTAATAGAGGCGATGCATGAATTTAAAGTGCGTAATGCACAATTTGCTGCTCGCTGAAATTTGCTGTGTTTGCAGGCAGCAGTATGCCCATTGTTCATCAGTAAGCGCGTGTCCTTGCTCCGAGTACCAATGCGCACGAGAG
The DNA here is from genome assembly GCF_964261635.1 of Lissotriton helveticus. NCBI lineage: Eukaryota > Metazoa > Chordata > Amphibia > Caudata > Salamandridae > Lissotriton > Lissotriton helveticus. The sequence goes on from NC_136070.1 coordinate 715,554,760, forward strand.
GGGCAAGGTGATACATTCTGTAGCGTGTGTATGGTGTGGTATAGTGTGGATACCATATGATTTAGAGAAGCCGCGCAAAGCTTCTGGTGTAGTGGTACCAGCAGGGGAGGCTCTTGGAGGAAGTCAGGGGTAATTGAACGCATGCCGTGACGAAACTTCGCTGACCGTCAGGGAATATTTTATCTAGTGTCCGAAATTGTCCGTTGCTATAAAGGTCGCCCCATGTTTTTATGTGGGTCCGCGCTAAGAGCCTGTGGAACCCCCCCTCCTGGAGCAACTGTTTGCGGGGATGATATGCTAGAGGGAGCAGTGGCGAGTAGAGGATGGGGCACTGCAATACAGCCGAGGCTGTGATCGTGCAGGAGATCTTATTAGATGACTCATTCCGTGGCTGGGGGGCTACGTATAGTGCCCCATCCAGAGGTACAGGATCAACCAACCATTGCTCTGCAGCGACTTGCGGCATGTAGCGGGGGGGGGTGGACCCAATAATAAGGGTAGTGTGCTTGAGCACATATATAGTAGAGTTAAGAATTCGGGATGGCGAATTCCCCTAGGGAGTGAGGCCTAGTAAGAATGTTACATTGCAGCAGTGGTTGCTTGCCTCCCCAGACTAACCTGATAATTTCTGATGGTAGCACCCTAAAAAAATGCCTTCCGGGGTGATAGGGGATATTGAGAAACAAATACAATAATTACAGGATCACTATCATTTTGATCAAGAAGTACGACCAGCTAGAGAGAGAAGTAGGGCAATCCAACGGGTAACACTGTCTGTAATACGATCTAAGGCAGTACCATAGTTGAGGCGCATCAGTTCCTCCCTGTCTCTGGTGACGCGGATACCGAGATACCGCATATCCGAGTAACACTACTCCAGCGGGAAATCTAAGGTAAACGACTGGGCCGCAGGGGTGAGTGGGAATGGGTGCAATGGTGTTGGCGGCTCTGTTGAAGATGTGGTGGGGGCAGGGGTCCTTGGGGGCCCCTGAGTGGATTGAATTCATTGTCTTTAGAGTGTCTTCGGTGGTGAGGGCTGTCCAGTTGTCAATTGCTGGTTTCCGGGTGTCAGGGTGGTTGGTGAGGGTTCAGTGTGTTGGTTGTCTTCATCAAAGTTGGCGTAGATGCTCTTGATTTTGTGGTAGAAGAAGGTGCTGAGTTTGTCACAGAGGTCTTGTCAGAGAGGGATGTCAGTAGGCTCGCTGGTGGGTTGGGCGAACTCCTTGATGATGTTGAAGAATTCCTTACTGTTGTGTGCGTGGGTGGAGATTCTGTCTTCAATCGCTTTTTTCCTCGTTTCTCTGACGAGTTTGTGGTGGGGGCGGCTATGAATTTGTTGAGGGCTTCTGTGGATTCGGTGTTCCTCCAGGCCTTTTTGAGGCGGCGGCAAGTGCATATGGACTCTCGAAGTTCAGTGATGAACCATCTGGCTCTCTTGGCACAGGTATTGTTGTTTTTCTTGAGGGGGGTATGGTGTTGGCACTGTCCGAGATCAATCTATGGAGGGTCATTTTCCGCGATTGTTGGGGTGGAGTTTCTGAGTAAGGAGGTGAGCTGGTCGTCGGTGATTTTGGTCCAGTTTCTTCATGGGAGCAGGTGCTGGTGTCTGTGGATGGTGGGTGTTTTGAAGGTGAAGTTGACGCAACGATGGTCGGTCCATGGGAGTTCAGTGGTGTGGCTGAAGGTGATGGAGCTTCCTGTAGTGAAGACGGGGTCAAGGGTTTGTCCTGCTGAGTGCATGGACTTGGTCATGATCTGGCAAAGTCCAATGTTGTGGAGGTTGTCCAGGAGGGATGCAGTGTTGGGGTCCAGTTGGTTGTCGAGATGGAAGTTGAGGTCTACCAGCAGGGTGTAGTTGGTGGATGCGATGACCTGCGGGGAGATGAAGTCTGTGATGGAGTTGGCAAAGTGTCCGTGGGATCCAGGGGGTTGGTAGATGAGGGTTCCTCGGAGGGTGGCGTTGGGACTGGCCAGTATCTTGAAGTGAAGATGTTCCATCAGGTCTTTGTGCTCGTCGATGAGTGTGCTCAGGCGGAGGGTGGATTTGTGGACGATGTCGATTTCTCCTCCCGGGCGGGTGGGGCGGTCCTTCCTGGAGACCTTGTATCCTTGGGGGATGACGATGGTGATATCCAGTCCTAAGGTGGTGTTGGTCCAAGTTTTGGTGAAGAATGGTCCCATAATTTGAAATGGCCCTATGGCTTAAAGACAGAACTGGAACCTTTCTTCAAGGGAGGCCTCTTTTTGTATTCCATAATGTAGGGTATCACTTTCCGCTGCCCGATCACCTTAGCCTGGATCAGGGTGCACAATGTTGCACAAATTCAAATCATGGTTGAAGCCAAGACACCATGCACACACATTGCCCGTGTCCATGACCAGCACCTGCTTTCTGCAGTTTTGGCACAGTTTTAACCATGTCATCTCGAATGAAGGTGTTTTCCCTTGGCACATTGTTTTTAGATTTAATCTACTTCTGTAGAACTCCACAAACAGTGAGAAATCTGTGGGGTAATTAAGATCAATTACTGTCCAACAGGGGGGGGCTTAATTGAGCTTGGGAAAGGGTGGCGCCAGGCTCTGGCCAAGAGTAGCTTTTATTATACCCCTGGGCAACTGAGACAAACAACATGCTGAAAACAGTACTGTATTTTAGTGAAAGACAACAGACTGGCAGTGAGCCATTCTGTAATGGGCTATCATTAAAAAAAAAATGTCACTTAAGTCCTGGCAACAGTGCTTCAATGGATGGGGTGGAAGGAGCATGTGGCAGGATGTAGAGAGTAGATCGTATTAGAGGTTTGAGAGATCAATGACCTGCATAGTGAGTATCAATGTTTACGGTGGTGCTTATTGTACATATGTATTTCCAATGGCTGTAGCATTTTCTTTGGGATACAAATTATGCAGTGGTCATTTGTACCAGGTCTCAGTTTTGAGAGTCTATTTTCTGATATGGAATCTGAGTCTTAAAGATCTTTTGGTATGACTTACTTGATGCAACATTCATCCGGCTACATAAATATACAAGTAATTTGTTACACAAGGTTTAGATACATTTGATATTTTCACCTCTTGCTAGTGTCTTGATTACATTTCACTGATAGCTTTGCACAGCGCACATGGGCATGGCACAATGAAAAAGTTAACTGATGCCAACTTGCATTCCTTGTTTACAAAGATCGATGAAACAATGATTGCTTGAAAGAGGAATTTGACATGACACGCTTACAGGCAGAAAGTGCTTGTGGATGAGAAAAATGAATGGAGAGACAATGGTGATAGAGATGACCTGTGGAGAGGGAGTAGGAGAGAGGAAAGAAAGAGGGTACTGTAGGAAAAGGAGACAAATAGGTACAGACAAGTTATGGGGCAAAGGGAGCAACAGGAAGCAAGGCAAAGAAGAGGAAGAGATGGTAGCAGGACTACAAGGAAAAGGGCACTGTTGTTATCTAAATTTCAGTTGTTCATGCCACTGAACTGTCATGCATCTCAATAAGACAAATGTATCACTAGATGAACATCTATCTGTCTGCATTCTTAACAGCCAGACCGTGTTTCTTCATCATATATGTCCCTGTTATTTAATTTTAGAACCATACTAAGACATTTTTAGGTCAAAGCCTACCAGACAGTGCATGTGTCTGGTTGCAAAGACATATTAGGGACATGCTGAAAGTTTCCCTAGAGTGCATTCCCCCCATTGCTTACCATTGGCTTTGTGATTTGTAATTCACATTTGCTTGCTTTCTATTCACTGGCTTTATTTGTTTTAGGCTGTTCAGCATGTTTTTGCTCCACCCATGTAACATAGCCTCTGTACCACCTCTCTGACTGGCTCCTGGTATTCTTTCACGAGTGCTCACTTTCTGTGAACTCTTTTTTCTTTTTCGTGAGGCACTCTACGAGACTTGCAGGTAGATTCATCAAACATTTTTGCGAGCGCAAATGGTGCGAATCGCAAAATTCGGCCGTTTGCGCCTGCAAAAATGGCATTTGAGATTCATCAATGGTTCATGAACTCGCAATTTGAAAAATTGCGATTTATCAATGTGAGAAGTTGGCCTGGTATATGATGCTCACTAGTTCTAGTGATCACCTTGTACCATGCCAAGCAACCCCCTTGGTGCAGGTTGTAAAGTCAACCTTATAGGCAAGCTATCCTAGGGGTAGCATGGACTAAGCAGTCTTAGGCTAAACTCTGTAAAGGCATGTGAAGCAAGCTGTTTTACCATACACAATCCCTTGAATACCAAATGAAAGGACACCACACAGATATATATTGAAAATATATATAGATTTATTTCTACAAATAACCCTGATACTCTTTATGAGCACAGAAGCAAATGCGTTAAAACAAAACACAGTTTAAATATACAAAAGTTGCACAATTATGGATGAGCCCTAGGGGCCACCTAAACCATATACTAAAATAGTGGTATGAGAACCACTATGGGGAAAGTGAAGAGGCCTAGGGCCTGGGGAATCGCTGGAGCTGTTCGGGACTAGCAGTGAAGAAGTCAGGAAAGGCCCGCGGGACTCAAGTGCAGTGCGGAAAGTGCACGCAATACCAATGCAATGTCAATGGTGCGTAAAAGTTACAAAGTTAGTTATTAAGGAACCTTCCGAGTGACCTAGAAGGATGAAACTTTAGACACAGACACTAGAGGTGTATACCAGTGTGGGAACACCGGCGTTGCTGAGTTACCTCACCCACAGGAAGCGGGTGCACAGGGTCGAAGTAGTGTCGGGTTTCGTCACGCAGGTCGATGGTGCTTGGAGCTGAAGATGCTGCAGGCGGCTCGATGTGAAGAGTTCCGGTGGATCCAAGGGTGGATCTGAAGAGGTGAAGACCTGAAAGCAGAGGGGACAATGCTCAAAGTCACTAGCCAGTGACTACCGTGGAACCAGGAAGGAACCAGGCGATGTCGGGTGCAAACAGGCGATGTCGTGAGGATTGTCTCTGCAGCCACGTGGACACGAAGAGGTCAAGGACGTCCAGGAGTCGGTCACGAGCTTTCCCACCTAGGCTCTCGCTGATGGCGGTGTCGACAACTTGATTGGAGCAAACAGGCCTTGGCTAAAGCAAGCCACGCAGGAAGTGATTCAATCACTCGGACCAGCAAGGTCAGAGCGGCTGCTCCTTTTCAGGGGAGCAAGGGCCAGTCTGGAGCAACCAGACCAGCCGTGTAGTTTGTCGTTTTCGTCACCAAGATGGGCGCTAGCCACGTGGCAAGTGGCCGGGATGGCGCGTCGAGTGGCACAGTGCAAAAGGGCCCCACGCAGATCGTGGAGATGCTGGGGGGCTGATCTTCGGTGCAAGGGATGCTCGAGGTTGGGGCTTCTCAAACCCCAAAGCACAGTGTCGAGGATGCCTCGGATACTGCGCAGTCAGCTTCTCGGGGGTCTTTCAAGAGGTCCGGTCCCACGTCTCTCGGTGCCTCCACGGGTCCCTTCTTTGCAGGGACTGTGGATCGGGCTGTGAGAAGTCTGGGAGTCTGGGTCTTGTCAGGCTCTGGGCTCGGGCTCCGGCGGGAGGCGGCAGCAAAGCAGACGTCGAGTTGCTGGATGGTGCCTGTGTTCACAGGGTGGCCACTCCTAGGCCACAAGGGAGATGCTCTTCAGTCTTCTGTGCAGCAGAATGTCGAAGTCCAGTCGTCTTCTTAGTTTCAAGTTGATTCAGGATGATCTGAAGTCTCAGGACACAGCTCCCACTCTTATTCGAATCTGGGGGGCCGGATCACCTACTAGGTCCCTCCTCTGGGTGGAACCAGGAAGGGGGGTGGTTACACCCCCTTTCCTTTGTCCAGTTTCGCGCCAGGACTGGGGCTGGAAGGCCCCAGCACCGGTTTGAACTGGCCTATGCACAGGGACACCTTGTATGCCCCAGGCATGTCTGATTCTATTCAGCCCTGTCCTACCCAATACACAAAATCCTGTCTGGGGTGGTGCTAGCACCTCCCAAGGCAGGAAACCCTTTGTCCAAGCTGCCCTCGCTGGAAGGACTCCCAGCAGCAGGAGGTCAGACTTGTGTCTGTGGTGGCAGCATCCATTTTGTGATGCTGAGGCTCTGTTTAACTTTAACCGGGGTTCAGGCTAGGTACATGTCGTGTCCCTCTAGAAGGGTGGAATGCTACCCCCGTCACCAGAACTGGCGAGGGGGTAGTATTCCAATTCATATGACACCTTACTCGACATGTTTTGATAAAGCCAAACCAAAGATAGCATTTAACCGCGAGGTTCATAATGCACTTAAGAGTATATGGTATGGCAGTATCATGAAACAGCTAAAGGACATGGTTCCGAAAGCTGCAGACAGGCTCAGCTCATGCCAGAGCACTATCTCACATATTCCCAAGCACTCTGCCTCCAGGATTGATGAGGCCTTCCATAGGAGTGGCTGATAGGGACATATGTGTCCATTTTAGGTTAGGTATAGGCATACTACACCTAAGTAAGGGGTGGTTACACCAACTTACCCCAGCTGAGTGATCAGCCAGTTGTGTCAAACATGGAGGCCAGGCCAGGGGTGGCACAATACGTGCTGCAGCCCCTGGTAGGCCTTGGAAGCACCTATGCCCTGGGTACCTGGGTACACTGTTACAGGGGCCAATAAGGTGAACCAGTTCCAATTGGTAATGTACCTAAGGTACATGGAGTCCATTTTAAGGAGAGAGCAATTAGCCTGGGGCCCTGAATAGCAGGATCCCAGGCCAACTAAGTCAAAAACCAGCTAAACACTAGGCAAAAAGTTTGGGGGTAACCATAGTCAGATATCCACCTTCCTACACAACCCCCCCCCCAAACGAAAGGAGATAAGGCTATCCTTGACCAGGTAAGCCTATATTGCCTAAGTGGCCATATAAGGAAGTACCAGCTCTGGCTTGGTTACCCCCTGTCTCATGGTCCACTAAGCAATCCCTCACCCTAAGGGTGTCTGAGGGTCGCCACCATAGGGAATCTCTACCTGTGGTGTTTTTTTGGGCAAAGTTAAAGGCTGATGTTGAGATGGAGTACTGAAGTGAGGTTCCTCTGTAGGCCTCAGCTTCCTCCAATCACTTTCCACCATGTAGGCCTTTCTTTCTTTGACTGAGTTGCACTGTGCTCTCAGGGTCAACCTCTGGCTACCTAAAGCTGGAGGCTGGGTCCCCTTGGTTGGCTTACTGGAGGGACAGTTCAAGTTTGGGCCCTTCGGGTCCCAGGTTTGGCTGTGCCCAACAGAATCCATCTGGGGGAGGTCCCTAACTAATATTAAGGGGGATCCCTCAGGAGTTTTTAAAGTTTTCACCTGGCTACGGCTGCTAGCTTCGGTGCCCCTAATCTGTTGATGTGGGTGCTTTATTTGACAGGGGGCCCTTTGGGGCTCACTGTCCGTCTTGTCCTCTGCAGCCCTGGGCTGACTAAGGCAAGGTAGAGAGGTGCAGGATACCTGCTCCAGACTGGGTCCCACCTGAGAAGGGTCCACTGACATCAGAGGCTCTGTCAGGCTAGGCCTGACTACCTCTGGGGCAGTTCCTTCATCAGGGGTAAGATCAGTTCCCTGAGGAGGCTGATCCTTTCCTAAAGTCTGGTGGGAGGGAGATTTCTCTTCCTCCTCAATGCTCTCTGTTTGTGTGGAGTGATCCATAGTTTCAGGCTTCACAACACATGAATCAGTTTGAGTTTGGGCTGTGGCCATCACAGCCCCACCAACCTTTTCAGGAAGGGACTCAGTTTGGGTATTGGCTGTTACCATAACAGCTCTGCTAATTTTCTCAGGAGGAATTTCTACTGAAGATGGGGATGAGGTTTGCTCAGCCCTACTAACCTTTTCAGGAAGGACATCTTGTATTGGGGCTGTGGCCAGCACAGCCCCACTAACCTTTCCATGGAGATTTACCATTCTAGAATGGGTTTCTTGTTCAACCTCAGCCCAGGCTGAGATTTCCAAATCATTCCCCAGTAGACAATCTACAGGCAAGTTTGAGGACACTGACACTCTCTTTGGGCCAGTGACTCCCCCCCAGCTGAGATTTACCACTGCTATGGGATGATTTTTCTGAACTCCATCAATGTTTGTCACCTGGTATGTGGCACCAGGTAAAAGTTGCCTACGGGGGCTAGATTCTCAGTCACCATGGTGATACTAGCCCCTGTGTCTCTGTAGGCCTCAACTTTCAAACCATTGATGAGGGGTTCTTGTCTATACTTGCTCAAAGTATTTGGGCAATCAGTGAAATTGGCAAACCCCATGCCAGTTTCATAGACAAGAGTATCTGAGGTAGGGGACCTGGTTAGGCCAGAATCCACCTGTGCTCCAAAAGTAAATCCACCCAAATTCTTGGGGGTGCTCCCACCACCTGGGGGACCACTGCTAATAGTGACAGGAGGTGTTGGAGCTTTACCTGGAGGTATATTTTCCTTATTACTATTCTTTGGACAACAGCTGTCTGTTTTCCAATGGCCAACCTGTTTACAGGCATGGCAATAAGGCTGTTTCGGTGTAGAGGAAGTGTCTTTGGACCCACCCCCATCCTTGGAGTTTTGGGGCCCTGGGAAAGTCTTCTCTTTTGATTTATCCCCACCTTTCTCTTGAGGCTTGGTAGTCTCTTTCTTTTGGTCACCACCCTGGTTCTTAGGCCTGATCCTGGTTCTGACCCATTTGTCTGCCCTCTTACCCAATTCTTGTGAAGAGGTCAGATCAGAGTCCACCAGGTGCTGATGTAGAAGCTGATTTTGACAATTACTTAAGATTTGCTCTCTCATAATTAAATTATACAATCCTGTATAGTCTGTAACCTTACTTCCCAGCAACCAGCCCTCCAGAGCCTTAGTGGCACATTCAACAAATTCAGACCAGTCCTGAGTCTGTGTCTTCTGGGTATCTCTGAACATTAACCTGTACTGTTCAGTGGTTAAGCCTAACCCATCAATCAGAGCACTCTTCAGGACCAGGTAGTTTCTAGAATCCCCATCACTAACTGTGAGGAGTCTGTCTCGGCCTCTTCCTTCAAAGGAGAGCCACAAGATTGCTGCCCACTGATCCTGAGGGACCTGCTGTACTTTGCAAGCTCTCTCAAGTGCAGTCATCCATTTGTGGATATCATCCCCAACTTTGTAGGGGGGCACAATCTTACTCAGGTTTTTATTGTCATAGGACCTGTCTTTATCCTTAGGGATAGTGCTGCCACCAGTGGATCCTAATCCACTCTCTCTAGGCTGCCTTGCTCTAGCAAGTTTCTCTTTGGCCAGGGCAACTTCTAATTCTTGCTTCTGGATCCTAAGTTCAGCCTCTCTCATTTTGGCCTCATGTTCCCTTCTCTGAGGGCTAGTCAGCTCCCTTCTGGAGTTGCCATGAGAACCTCTAGAAACATGGGAAGTATTGTATTCACCTGAGTGATTCCTCCTCCTCCTATGCTCCTGGTTAAGTCCATTTGGGGGTCTGAATGGGTTGGACCCACCTTCAGGCCCAAATAAGCTTAAGTTAGCCTGGTTAAGCCTGCTGACTAACACCTGGCTATTTCTCTCATCATAAGACCCACTTTCTTCCTCCTCCTCCTCTTCTTCCTCATCCTCTGGCTGAGTATCTCCAGTGACCTGGTCTTCCTCATCTATGTGGATAACAGGGGCAGGGGCATCAGTGTTTTCTTCTTCAGAAGGAGAACCTCCATCACCAGTCCCTGAGGGGCCTGGTTTAGAGTTCTTTAGAGCTTCAGACTGGTCTAAAAGCTCTCTGAGGTGTCCTGCTGTAGGAGTAGGACCTGTTTTGATTCCTCTCATGGAACACAGTTGCCTCAGTTCCTTAAAAGGAAAGATAGCAAATTTGGATGGTGCCCTTGGAGGGTCACTCTCAACAGAGATGGGTCCAGTGGATCCCTCTGCTCCAGACATTTCTCTAGTGTGGTGGATGTGTTGCAATCTACCTACACTTGTGTTTTCCTACAAAACCTATCTAGTAGTTGTAGTCAGGGTGTGCTACTCCCTATCCTCTACAACAACTAAGTTCAGTAGAACTTAAGTATACTAGTCTTGTTTTAGTGTACCTATCAGGTACCTGTATGATCTTTCAAATGATACTCTCAAAGATTGTAATGGTAAAACAACAGCAAGCTCAAATCCCAATCCGCTGCTCACCAATGTGAGAAGTTGGCCTGGTATATGATGCTCACTAGTTCTAGTGATCACCTTGTACCATGCCAAGCAACCCCCTTGGTGCAGGTTGTAAAGTCAACCTTATAGACAAGCTATCCTAGGGGTAACATGGACTAAGCAGTCTTAGGCTAAACTCTGTAAAGGCATGTGAAGCAAGCTGTTTTACCATACACAATCCCTTGAATACCAAATGAAAGGACACCACACAGATATATATTGAAAATATATATAGATTTATTTCAACAAATAACCCTGATACTCTTTATGAGCACAGAAGCAAATGCGTTAAAACAAAACACAGTTTAAATATACAAAAGTTGCACAATTATGGATGAGCCCTAGGGGCCACCTAAACCATATACTAAAATAGTGGTATGAGAACCACTATGGGGAAAGTGAAGAGGCCTAGGGCCTGGGGAATCGCTGGAGCTGTTTCTGGACTAGCAGTGAAGAAGTCAGGAAAGGCCCGCGGGACTCGGGGGCAGTGCGGAAAGTGCACGCAATACCAATGCAATGTCAATGGTGCGTAAAAGTTACAAAGTTAGTTATTAAGGAACCTTCCGAGTGACCTAGAAGGATGAAACTTTAGACACAGACACTAGAGGTGTATACCAGTGTGGGAACACCGGCGTTGCTGAGTTGGGGCTTCTCAAACCCCAAGGCACAGTGTCGAGGGTGCCTCGGATACTGCGCAGTCAGCTTCTCGGGGGTCTTTCAAGAGGTCCGGTCCCACGTCTCTCGGTGCCTCCACGGGTCCCTTCTTTGCAGGGACTGTGGATCGGGCTGTGAGAAGTCTGGGAGTCTGGGTCTTGTCAGGCTCTGGGCTCGGGCTCCGGCGGGAGGCGGCGGCAAAGCAGACGTTGAGTTGCTGGATGGTGCCTGTGTTCACAGGGTAACTGCAAACACAACAATAATGGACAGAATGTGGATCAATGTCACACATTCACCCCAGTCCAAAGATCTGGGCCCAAATCCATCGTGTTTCCACTCCACACCACCCTGGGTTGGACAATGGCGATATGCAAATCAGCGCTGACCCTGTGCCCCATGGGAACAGTCCAGTCCGAACTACAAAAGCCATGTCCTTCCCAGAACGGAAACAAGCATCCGAGGACCGGCCCGGTTTCGAGGTAACACCTCTCATCAGCCCGTCTAGCTTGATTCCAGTGGTGTGGAGTGCCTGGGACTCACGTCTGAGCATCCCCAGTACACTTAGAGCGGTAACTGCAAACACAACAATGATGGACAGAATGTGGATCAATGTCACACATTCACCCCAGTCCAAAGATCTGGGCCCAAATCCATCGTTTTTCCACTCCACACCACCCTGGGTTGGACAATGGCGATATGCAAATCAGCGCTGACCCTGTGCCCCATGGGAACAGTCCAGTCCGAACTACAAAAGCCATGTCCTTCCCAGAACGGAAACAAGCATCCGAGGACCGGCCCGGTTTCGAGGTAACACCTCTCATCAGCCCGTCTAGCTTGATTCCAGTGGTGTGGAGTGCCTGGGACTCACGTCTGAGCATCATCCCCTTTTGTATCGCTTTGTTCGCCCTAAGTGTGGCAGGGTATGCTCAGACGTGAGTCCCTTGTTCACTTGGCCACTGGATTCAAGATAGCCTGGCTGATGAGGATTATGAATACGAAACCGGTCCCAGGATGCTTGTTTCCGGTCCAGGGAAGACATGGCTTGGCAGTTCGGGCTGGACTGTTCCCATGAGGCACAGGGTCAGACTGATTTACAGATAGCCATGTCTGAACTGGGGTGGCTGAGTGAACTAAAGAATGGTGATGGATTAAACCCAGATCAGTTGACTGGGGGCGAGTGTTTGATTTGTTCAAATGCTCCGTCCATCATCCCCTTTTGTATCGCTGTGTTCACAGGGTGGCCACTCCTAGGCCACAAGGGAGATGCTCTTCAGTCTTCTGTGCAGCAGAATGTCGAAGTCCAGTCGTCTTCTTAGTTTCAAGTTGATTCAGGATGATCTGAAGTCTCAAGACACAGCTCCCACTCTTATTCGAATCTGGGGGGCCGGATCACCTACTAGGTCCCTCCTCTGGGTGGAACCAGGAAGGGGGGTGGTTACACCCCCTTTCCTTTGTCCAGTTTTGCGCCAGGACTGTGGCTGGAAGGCCCCAGCACCGGTTTGAACTGGCCTATGCACAGGGACACCTTGTGTGCCCCAGACATGTCTGATTCTATTCAGCCCTGTCCTACCCAATACACAAAATCCTGTCTGGGGTGGTGCTAGCACCTCCCAAGGCAGGAAACCCTTTGTCCAAGCTGCCCTCGCTGGAAGGACTCCCAGCAGCAGGAGGTCAGACTTGTGTCTGTGGTGGCAGCATCCATTTTGTGATGCTGAGGCTCTGTTTAACTTTAACCGGGGTTCAGGCTAGGTACATGTCGTGTCCCTCTAGAAGGGTGGAATGCTACCCCCGTCGCCATAACTGGCGAGGGGGTAGTCTTCCAATTCGTATGTCAAGTCAAGTCAAGTCATAACATTTATATAGCGCACTACATACCCAGAGGGTTTCAAGGCGCTTAGGAAGGGGAGGAGGATTATTTGTCAAATATCCACGTTTTAAGCTGCTTTCTGAACGCTAGGTGATTCTGGGTGAGGCGAAGGTAAGCGGGGAGTGAGTTCCATGTTTTGGCAGCCAGGTATGAGAAGGATCTGCCTCCCATGGTGGTCTTGTTGATGCGAGGTACAGTGGCGAAGGCTTGGCTGGAAGAGCGAAGTTGTCGGGAGGGGGTGTAAAAGGACAGTCGAGAGTTGAGGCAATCTGGTCCGATGTCGTAGAGAGATTTGTGTGCGTGGGTAAGCAGTCGGAAAGTAATCCTCTTATTGACGGGTAGCCAGTGGAGGTCTTTAAGGTGACCAGAGATGTGTTCGTTGCGTGGGATGTCTAATATGAGCCTGGCTGAGGCGTTTTGGATTCGTTGTAGTTTCTTCTGGAGTTTAGCGGTGGTACCTGCGTAGAGGGTGTTTCCGTAGTCCAGTCGGCTCGTGACTAGAGCGTGGGTGACTGTTTTCCTTGTATCGGAGGGGATCCAGCGAAATGTTTTTCTGAGCATGCGAAGAATGTTAAAGCAGGAAGAGGATACGGCGCTGACTTGTTTGTTCATTGAGAGTGAAGAATCCAGGATGACGCCAAGGTTCCGTGCGTGGTCTGTCGGGATGGGTGCATTTCCGAGGGCTTCCGGCCACCAGGAGTCGTCCCATGCAGAGGGGGATTTACCTAAGATGAGGACTTCTGTTTTGTCTGAGTTCAGTTTCAGACGGCTTTGTTTCATCCATTCGGCGACTTCTTTCATTCCTTCGTGTAGGTTAGTTTTGGCGGTGCTGGGGTCCTTGGTGAGAGATAGGATCAGTTGAGTGTCATCCGCGTAAGAGATGATGTTGAGGTTGTGTTGGCGGGCGATGGCCGCGAGGGGGCTCATGTATACGTTGAAGAGGGTGGGACTGAGTGAGGATCCTTGTGGTACGCCGCAGATGACTTCGGTGGCCTCGGACTTGAAAGGTGGGAGGCGGACTCTCTGGGTTCTTCCGGTGAGGAACGAAGTGATCCATTCCAGTGCCTTTCCTTGGATTCCGATGTTTCTGAGGCGTTGTAAAAGGGTGCTGTGGCAGACTGTGTCGAAGGCTGCAGAGAGGTCGAGGAGGATGAGGGCGACTGTGTCTCCATTGTCCAGCAGAGTTCGAATGTCGTCTGTTGCTGCGATGAGGGCGGTCTCAGTGCTGTGTTTGGCTCGGAAGCCAGATTGTGAGGGGTCGAGGGATTTGTTGGCTTCGAGGAAGGCGGCGAGTTGGTTGTTGACGGCTTTCTCGATGACTTTGGCCGGGAATGGAAGAAGCGAGATGGGGCGGTAGTTTTTGAGTTCGGTGGGGTCTGCTGTTGGTTTTTTCAGAAGGGCGGTGAGTTCAGCGTGTTTCCAGTCTTCTGGGAAGGTAGCGGAGTTGAAGGAGCAGTTGATGACGTCTCGGAGGTGCGGAGCTATGACGGAGTCTGCTTTGTTGAAGATGTGGTGAGGGCATGGGTCTGTGGGGGATCCAGAGTGGATGGAGTTCATCAGGCGGATGGTGTCCTCAGTGGAGATTGGCTTCCAGGCGTTAAGGGTGTTAACGGGGGGAAGATGGTCAGCTGATGGTAGGGTGGGTTGGCTTCCGGGTTGGTTGACAAAGCTGTTGTGGATGTCAGCAATCTTGTTGTGGAAAAAAGAGGCTAGGGAATCGCAGAGGGTTTGAGAGGGGGTGATGTCGTTGGAGTTGGCCGAGGGGTTGGAAAATTCCTTGACGATGTTGAAAAGTTCCTTGCTGTTGTGGGCGTTGTTGTCAAGTCGATCTTTGAATGCTGTTTTCTTGGCTTTTCGGATCAGTTGGTGGTGAGTACGGATGGCGCTTTTGAAGGCGTCCTTGTTGCTGGTGGATGGGTCTTTTTTCCAGGCCTTTTCAAGGGAGCGGCATAGTTTCTTGGACTTCTTGAGGTCGTCGTTGAACCATGCGGCCTTCTTGATGCCAAGTTTGTGTTGACGTTTTTTCAGTGGTGCTAAGGTGTCGGCGGTGTTGGATAACCAAAGGGTGAGGTTGGAGGCGGCTTCGTTGGCGTTAGAAGAGAGGGCTGGGGAGGTTTGAAGGAGCGATGTGGAGATCTGTTCTGTGGTGATTTTGTTCCAGTTTCTTTGTAGAGTTGGTTGGAGGTGGATGATGGGTTTCGGCTTGTTGTAGGTGAAGTGAACGCAGCTGTGGTCAGTCCAGAGGAGATCCGTAGTGTGGCTGAAGGAGACATGGTTGCTGGAGGTGAAGATGGGGTCGAGTGTGTGACCTGCGATGTGGGTGGGGGAAGTGACCAGTTGTTTAAGTCCGAGGTTGTCGAGGTTGTCTAAGAGGGTGGCGGTGTTGCGGTCGTTGATCTTTTCAAGGTGAAAGTTGAGGTCTCCCAGAAGGATGTAGTCTTTGGAGGGGAGCGCGTGTGGGGTGATGAAGTCCGTGATGTCTTCACTGAATTTTGCGCGTGGTCCTGGTGGTCTGTAGAGGAGGGTGCCTCTGAGTGTGGTCTTGGGGTCGATGTGGATCTGGAAGTGAAGGTGTTCGGAGTTGGCGAGGTTGGCATCAGAGCTGGTTGAGATGCGGATTGTTTTCTTATGGACGATAGCGATTCCACCTCCTGTATGGTCGGTGCGGTCCTTGCGTGTGATCTTATAGTCATCAGGGATGGCGATGGCGATGTCAGGGGCGGAGGAAGCGTTCATCCATGTTTCCGTTAGGAAGGCGACGTCAGGAGAGATGGTGTCTAGTAGGTTCCAAAGGTCAATGGCGTGCCTGTGGACCGAGCGGGTGTTGAGAAGGATGCATTCTAGGTGGTTGGGGTCGGGAATCTGTGTTGTGGTCGTAGCGGAGTTGGTGACGGTGCTGCTGAATTTGCAGGAGTAGCAGGAGAAAGGTCCATGGGTGCGTCCAGGAGCGGCTTGGACGCAGGTGGGGGCGCGGCCGGGGTTAAGGGCTAGGAGGGTGGCGGCATCGTAGGTAATGCGGGGGGGGTGGGCGGCGAGAGGGGCAGGGGGTCTGGCGCTGGGCGCGGTCCAGGCGCGGACGGGCGTAGACGGGCTTACCTTTGGCGCACCTTCGGCGCGGATTGGGCGCGGTCGCTGCGCGTGAACGCTGCGCGCGGGAACTACTGTCATATAAGGAAGAGGAGGGGGGAGGGGCGAGGGCGACTCAGCTGGGAGGCGGGGCGGGCTGACCACGAGAGCAACAACAAACAAAATGGAGGAGGGGGGAGCACAACAGAGCGCCTGGGAACAAACGCGCTAATACAGCAGCTGAAAAAGTACACTTTAAAGCCAATGCGCGTTATATGCAAAGCGGCAGCCAGGCAGATCAATAAGAGGCACACAGGAGGCAAATGTCACAGAAGCGCTGCAGTAACGATACCAGTACACGCCAGGGGGCACTGGGAGCGACCACTCCGGCCAAAGCGAAGAGCGAGTCACAGCGCTTCCAGGCAGGGAGGCGCTGTTTGTATCCTGCGGGAGGGCGACTCAGCTGGGAGGCGGGGCGGGCTGACCACGAGAGCAACAACAAACAAAATGGAGGAGGGGGGAGCACAACAGAGCGCCTGGGAACAAACGCGCTAATACAGCAGCTGAAAAAGTACACTTTAAAGCCAATGCGCGTTATATGCAAAGCGGCAGCCAGGCAGATCAATAAGAGGCACACAGGAGGCAAATGTCACAGAAGCGCTGCAGTAACGATACCAGTACACGCCAGGGGGCACTGGGAGCGACCACTCCGGCCAAAGCGAAGAGCGAGTCACAGCGCTTCCAGGCAGGGAGGCGCTGTTTGTATCCTGTGGGAGGGCGACTCAGCTGGGAGGCGGGGCGGGCTGACCACGAGAGCAACAACAAACAAAATGGAGGAGGGGGGAGCACAACAGAGCGCCTGGGAACAAACGCGCTAATACAGCAGCTGAAAAAGTACACTTTAAAGCCAATGCGCGTTATATGCAAAGCGGCAGCCAGGCAGATCAATAAGAGGCACACAGGAGGCAAATGTCACAGAAGCGCTGCAGTAACGATACCAGTACACGCCAGGGGGCACTGGGAGCGACCACTCCGGCCAAAGCGAAGAGCGAGTCACAGCGCTTCCAGGCAGGGAGGCGCTGTTTGTATCCTGTGGGAGGGCGACTCAGCTGGGAGGCGGGGCGGGCTGACCACGAGAGCAACAACAAACAAAATGGAGGAGGGGGGAGCACAACAGAGCGCCTGGGAACAAACGCGCTAATACAGCAGCTGAAAAAGTACACTTTAAAGCCAATGCGCGTTATATGCAAAGCGGCAGCCAGGGAGATCAATAAGAGGCACACAGGAGGCAAATGTCACAGAAGCGCTGCAGTAACGATACCAGTACACGCCAGGGGGCACTGGGAGCGACCACTCCGGCCAAAGCGAAGAGCGAGTCACAGCGCTTCCAGGCAGGGAGGCGCTGTTTGTATCCTGTGGGAGGGCGACTCAGCTGGGAGGCGGGGCGGGCTGACCACGAGAGCAACAACAAACAAAATGGAGGAGGGGGGAGCACAACAGAGCGCCTGGGAACAAACGCGCTAATACAGCAGCTGAAAAAGTACACTTTAAAGCCAATGCGCGTTATATGCAAAGCGGCAGCCAGGCAGATCAATAAGAGGCACACAGGAGGCAAATGTCACAGAAGCGCTGCAGTAACGATACCAGTACACGCCAGGGGGCACTGGGAGCGACCACTCCGGCCAAAGCGAAGAGCGAGTCACAGCGCTTCCAGGCAGGGAGGCGCTGTTTGTATCCTGTGGGAGGGCGACTCAGCTGGGAGGCGGGGCGGGCTGACCACGAGAGCAACAACAAACAAAATGGAGGAGGGGGGAGCACAACAGAGCGCCTGGGAACAAACGCGCTAATACAGCAGCTGAAAAAGTACACTTTAAAGCCAATGCGCGTTATATGCAAAGCGGCAGCCAGGCAGATCAATAAGAGGCACACAGGAGGCAAATGTCACAGAAGCGCTGCAGTAACGATACCAGTACACGCCAGGGGGCACTGGGAGCGACCACTCCGGCCAAAGCGAAGAGCGAGTCACCTTACTCGACATGTTTTGATAAAGCCAAACCAAAGATAGCATTTAACCACTGTAGTGTAGTTCCTATTATCCCAATAGGCTCTGCGCATTGGAATAATATCTTCAATAGTATAGACCTAGGGCAGAGGTTAACTAGGTCTTCTACCGACGATATTAGACTTAAAGTTTTGTGTTTGCCAGCTAGCTCAGAGTTCACTAGAAACTTTCTCGAATAGGCAAGGAGGATTTTAACCTCCCTGGATAGACAAGAAGGGATTTAGTTTCTGACAACCATAGAACATGATAACTTTGCTCTCCCCTAATCAAGAGTGTATCTCTAGAGTCGTGTGAAAACAATAGACAACTTATTTTACTCACTCAGTACGTGCATTCTTAGTTTCACCAGTTTGTAGAGAAATAAGAGATGGGCGTTGTTCAATAAAAGATGTTATTTATTGATCAGTCTCTTTTCTCATACAAGAGAAATGAATCGCTATTATTGCAATACTTGTAGTTAAGTAAAGTGCATACAGTAGAGACAGAATTATAAAATAATACTGTAAAAGCATTGATATGGTTTCTGAGCCATATGATACTTTAAAATGGATAAAATAGATACATACATATATACATTTGACTAATCGTACTCAACTGGTGCTTCTAACCACGCCTACCCCAATGTACCTGACCTAAGCCTAATACGTGGGCGGGAGTAGATAAGTAGCAGTTTAAGTTAAGTTTGTTTTGCCAAGGGACTGACTCGAGAATTCTCTGCAAGGGGTTATTCAGTTCTGTACCTGAGATCTAGAATGATGGAGGGCTGGTATCTCTTATCCCAGGTCTTGATATTCCAGCTGCCTGCGAGGGCTGCTTGGAAGCGCCGGAGCTGGATTTCTCGGCAGGAGAAAGGCAGCGTCTCGTTCTCAGCGCGTCAGGAAGGCGGAGCAGCGTCTGTGGGCTTCGCTCTCTGCTGGGCTCCTCAGCACGTCTCGCTGCTCCGATCTCGTCACCACCGCATGTGTTTGCTTAGGGCAATGTCGGTAATATTTATACCTGAAAGGTGCCGAGATTGACGTAAGGATGGACATATATACGTCAATAAGGATGTCATATGAACGGGCTCGTTCGCACATTCTTTTGCTGAAGTTCTCGGTGAAATCAAAACAATGGTTATGGGAATTTCCCAGGTCGCTGTAGGTTTGATTTGTTTTGAGAACTCCGTATGCCTTATCAGGGGCTGGAGGAATATCGCTTGTCTAATTAGATGGCATGCGTTATGACCTAATCAGATAACGCGCTTCTGTGCCGTGGTGTGGCTTAATCAGATAGCGGTTTTTGCACCGTTGGATGGCTGCTGGTTAATTATTAACCAAACCAGGGTCAGGAATAGGGAAATCGATACAGTACCTATAGGAATACATCACACCCACTTCACGTAGACTATGTCCATAATTACGAATCTAGGCATAGTGAATATCAGTAGCGTTTGTGTATACCGTACCACCCCAAAAATACATTTATATGCATTCCGGAAATTGGATTTTATAAAATATATGAAAACAATCACATATACTGTCACGTATACTATATGCACAAGCAGTCTAATAATGCTAAACATATAACGCATATTTCTAAATTCAGCATGAATAAATGCGAAAATTACACATGAAATGGCTCTAAATACAGAAAAAAAAGTGCGAGACCATTTCATCACAATCATAAAGTTATGTATAATAGTGCTAGAGGATAGCAAATGTCTCGTGACTACCTAAAATAGAAATTTAGTTCTCTAAGAATAATGTCTACTTTAAGCAGAATATAAGTGTCCCAAAAATCGTAAATATTTTGGAATTGGGGAAAAGTTCTTGCAGTCTGAAAAAAATTATGAGAACATTTTTTCATATCGCTTTTCTTTAAAAAGTTGAAGGCCAAATTCAGCATGTAGGGAACTCCGAGTGCCAATTTGCTCAAAGTTATTCCTGCTGTTCTGGTAAAAACATCATATCATTTAGACTATTGAAAAAACTGTCAACAGCTTCTTGCGTAAGTTCCACTAATTCGGAAAAAGTTGTTACCATGCATTCATGAGCTTGAGCATGATTGCCTCCATTGATGTTTTTATCAGCATAGCTGACTGAAGGTCGTACCTGATCGATGCTGCTTTCATCTTGTACTTCACTACCCCTCAATCGTAGTGGTGAAGACTCCACGAATGCCGTCATCAGGATTGGTAGCCGCTGGGGACAGCACAATGCATCAGCCGTTACCGGACCCAACAAGGTATCTGCGTCCATTGGCACATCCGATTGTAGTGCCAGACAGGTGTCCAACACGCATTCTTCGCCGAATAGCAAGCATCTTAATACAGGCATAACACAACTTTGCCACATTGGTCTAAATGAAAGAAACCAAGTCATGTTCAGGTCTCTAAGCCGGGATAGTCCAAGGATTTTAGTTACCCGGTCCCGGTAGCCAATGGCTAGGATCATTTCTTCCCTTGTCGCAGGTGTTTTGTCTGTGACACGGTTTGCCATAGCGAAATAACAGGATCAAAAATAGAATACCCGCTACTAGTCCTAAAAGGAGAGGAAGTCCGCCAAAAATGGAATGGACAAAGTCTGGAAAAATACCCAGGATGGCTTTGAATGGAGTTAAAGCACCCGAAAACACTGCTTTAAATACACTGGAGATACCAGTGGTATCAGAAATATTTAAGATTTCGTTCAGTATTTCTGCGAAATGTATGGGGGAATTAGTTGATAACAATGAATGAATCTCTTCTGTTGTCCTTGCAACTTGGAGATCATACGTTTCTTTTGATGACGTGAGCCTCGTCGGCGTCTGTAGGAGCACAGTCTTCATTCTGCTTAAAGTATCTATTCGAATAGAAGCAATTTTCAAATCGGGCCATAACCTTGCCTCCCTGTCTGCAGAGTCGCTGGGGAACAATACATGTTCACAGCACATGACCTTCCTAGTCACACTTATGAGATAAGGTTTTCCGGGCAGCAAACTACAACATCTGCGATCTACTATTAGAATGTAACTCCCGTTCGAGAGTCTCCTAAAGAATGGTTCTATTCGTGTTGCAGGTGTGCCTAGCTGGTAACATGAAAGGTTATTTGAAGTCCCTTCACAGGCTCCGTGCAAACTAATACCCTGACACAGAAGTGTACCGCTCAGTGATCTTGCACAATTATCGCCACTGAGAAACACTTTCTGGCCTTTATTGCTGACACATTCGTGTGTATAGGGCAAGTTCCATATTGACTTAATGTACCCTTTACCCAACCTTTCATACTGGCCTGCCTGTATATATTTTTGGCAGAATTGAAACTGGAAAGTAGTTATCGGAATATTTATTATTCCATGTATTATCCATTCAATGACAGGTCGTTCTGACATTGTCAATGGTAATCTCTCAAGTTTTTCAATGCTCAGAATTGTATAGTCAGCACCCTTCTGTGCCAAACTGATTTCTTTATCAGTGAGATTAAAGATATTAAATAATGACGTTGTGTTGATTAAACGCCAAGGCACATAGCCAGAACGCAAATTTTGTAACGTCCAGCCAAGCTGTACAATAGAACGCAATTGGGACTGACCGTGTTGTAACATCAGTAAGTCTTGCGATATTATATCGATTGCTGAAGACACAATGCTGTCCAGAGAATATATTCTGGAGGACAGAGTCATTAACCCATTGTCCACCACAGAAAGTGATTTTTCCAAATTAATACGGTCAATTTCCCGTATTTTTTCTGCTGTCTCAATTTGAGTTACTTTCCAAACTTCGTTATAAGCTGCATATATAGAGGCCGCTATGAAACGTTTTTGACGCTGTTTGCGTGGTCCCAATATGAAATCACGCAAGTCAGCACCTTCTGTAAGTAAAGTTAGGTGTTGCTTAATTTCAGCCAGTGTGGACGTTTGTAGCCATTGAAGGCAGAGCTTGCCCACGCTGTAGGTGGTTACTATCCCTGGATGTTGTCTTTGGGAATATCTAGGGTCTGGCCTAGTCAATGTGAACCCCTGTTCTTTGTTCAGGAATCTGTCTTGACAGTTATTTGTATCTGTGGGCCAGATCAACCATTTTTTCCATTTAGGATGTGTTCTGTTTTGGTTTAATATATGGTTTACGTCTATCTCAACATCTATAGAGCTATTACTGTTCACTGTTGGCTTTGGAATAGACGGTTTGTTCAAATCTTTGATTTGGCTAAGCCAAGACAGGTAGTTTGTTGAATAGTGTCGTTCAAAAATATAATTTGTTCTGGGATCATGCAGGCTCTAAACAATGATTCTATACCTTGTACTTGCCAATCTCTTGTACCCCAAACAGTTTTTGCTTCAATATTATTGTTCCAGAAATCAAACCCAAATGTATTCATTTGTTCAAAGAATGAATCGGAATATATCAATTTTGTGTTTGTAAGCATGGTCTTCATACCTGTCTTATTTGACAATTTGAAATAAAATGTTTCTGCATTACTTGTGTTAAACCCTGAAAAGTATGAATATTTATCATAAAATGTTTTTGAGCTATCTTTTGGAGGAGTAGCACAATGTTCCCATTGGTTATAATTTAAAACATTTCTAGGTTGAGCAGATTTATGTAGATAATGGTTACCATAATGGTTGTAGCAGAACATCTGATCATAATTAGACGAACCCTGCAAATAATCATGTTCTGTGAATTTAGCAGACATAACAAGATCAGACATCATATCATTGATACTTTCAAAGTCCCAATCATCCGCAAATGAGCTTGGTTTTACAAAGTCACTCAATGAGATCTTGAATTGGTGTGGATACTTCAGGATTTCAACCGGACCATAGATTTCATAATCAGTTTTGTCCCATGCTACACCGCCTGGTATAGGATTGGCTGTGAAGTTTACTGAAGAAAGCTCTCTTTTCTCGATGTGTGAAGATGTGTGTGGTTTAAGGACCAAGTTGATTTTCTGGCTTGCTGTGTCCATTTTAGCATATTTCCCCTCAATGAAATGTCCCAAACATAGTACTAGGATGAGCCAAAGAATGAGGATAAATGCACCGAAGGCCACCCAAAATTCAATCCATGGAGAGATCAGATAGGTTTCTTTCAGCTGTTGAAAAAGTTCCTTAGCTTTGTCTTTAAAAGTTTTTGTTGATGGCTGTTTCTTTGCTTCACTCAGGTCTTCAGATGAATCATCGAAGTTGATGAAGTAGCCGGATGCTGTTCTGTCAATTGTTCCAATTGTTTTTGGATTTTGCTTTGTTTCATTAGCAAAGTCTGCAGTTACATCATCATAGGTTGTTGTTTCTTCATGAAAAGTTTTAATTTGGGTTTTAAGAGGTTCAAGTTCCATTGCTTTGTTGCATAGTCCTTGTTGATTCACTGTAGATTTCCCAAATGTGATCAGTCTTCCAGTTTGAGCCTCTGTATTCGTAGCAAACATTGGTGTTCTGCTACTTCTTGGGAGTCCACTTGGCCTACTGTTTGTTATCGGCCACATGATTGTGGTTTAACCAGGTCAATGGATACAACTCGGTTCTCCTTTTTACCAGCAAGGGGCAGTAGTACTACTGATCTTGTCCCGTTGACAGACAAGACAGGAACTGCTTTTCTGTAAGAAGGCCCAAATTCCTTCTTTACCGCGATCTTTTCTCTGACTAGATCCCCGACTTTTGGAATCCAGACAGGTCTTGCTGGGACTGGTGGTTTCTCTTCAGTGGTTGTTGGCTGTTGTTTCAACTTTATGTTGCTCAGGTCTTTTCTTGTTTCATTTAAGTCCTGCAAAATAGCCAAACGATCTTTGATATCAAAGCTTTTGTCTTTAACCACTAAAGTCTGACTATCAAGATCTTGGATTATCATTCTAGTCCCGAACAATAGTTCGTACGGACTGAACCCTTTCAGAGAATTCCTTGGCAGGTTATTTAGACTACGTTGGACACTTATTAGATGTTTGACCCACCCAGCTCCCGAACCTAATACCTTTGCTGTTATAGATTGCTTTATGTCACGTTTTTTTCTTTCTACGATTCCGTTTCCCTCGGGATGAAATGGACAAGAGTACCGCAATGCAATGCCCATGCTGGTCATGGCCTCCTTATAAGCCCGCGAGCTAAAAGCAGGACCCTGGTCAGAATGTAGCATGCCAATTGCGTATGTGCCGATAAAGACTCGCAAATCTTTTATAACAGTTCTGGCGTCAGCCGATCGCTGGGGCCACATCCATATGAATCTCGTGCATGAATCCACTGCGACCAAGATATATTTATAGTTACCATCCCTTTGTAAGGGACCACAGTGGTCCAGGTAAACACATGCTAATGGTTTATCTGAGATTAGAAGGGGCGTCTGTGCTGGTCGTTTCACTGTTGATACTTTCATTCGTTGACATGTTTCACATTCTAGAACATAGTTCCTTGTTTGTCTTCTCATTTGTGGCCACCAATATCTCTGTTTTAATAATGATACTGTGGCTGAAACGCCAGCATGTACAGAAGCGAGTCCTTCGTGTGCCGCTATAATGAGCCCTAACCTATGTTCCATGTTTGGAATTGCCCTATCCCCCATTCCAGGGATTCGAGCAAACGGAACATTATTTGCATCAGTTATGTATGAGTACTTTACTGGAAAACCTTTCGGGAGTGTTTCTATCGCATCTTTTTCTGTAGCGCTGACAGCCTGTAATATTTCGCTGTCTATTTTTGTTTTTGACCAAGTGATAGCAGCTACGGAAGCCGTTTGCACTGCTGTCTTCGTCAGCCAATGAATTCCCTGCAACGTGAACGCCATCACGTTGATGACTCAGTGTATGTATCACGTGAGTCTTTTGTAGTTCTTTTTGAAAAAGAACTATTTGTTCCCAAAGCATTTTATGTTTGATTGTGCCACCTTTTGCATCTTTAAAACCATTCTGAACCCAGATCTGCAAGTATTCATTGTAAGATTGGACGCAGTAATACGAATCGCACACAATAAGTGTGGGGAATTCTCAATCGGTATTTTCAAGCGCCATCTTGAATGCCAGTAGTTCTGCTCTTTGAGCTGTACAGTCTCCTAGAGATTGCGTTTTAGTGACCACAGGTTCAAATTTTCCTTCGTGCCAGCGACCTTTAACAATCGCGCACGCAGCACTGTAGGCTTGCTTACCCCCCACTGCGGGTTGTGATGATCAGTCTGTATATATTATACAGCCGTAGTCTTCTAGAGGCAGAATTTCGGTCGGCGGAGGACATTCGAATTCATATTGGAGAAATTCTTGTGTTTTTAAATTGGGATCAAATTCGTATACCACGTCTGTTGCAGCAAGAGAGTTAGCCCACTGTGTCCATCTTGGATGGAGTGCTTTAGCATTCGGAATGCTTGCCTTGGTTACCGCCTCTAGAGCTGGTATCGGTGTCACGATGATTATTGGTTTACCCGGTGCTAGGGCCCGCTCCTTTGCTACAGCAGTCTGTACCGCGGTCAGAATTTTTTCCGTTGGGCTAAATTTCATTTCAGCTTTTGTGTACAAATGTGATTTGTATGCTATTGGTACCTTCTCTCCCTCATTAGAGGTCAGGTATGTGAATCCGCATCTTCCTGGGATGACTCGAATCACAAGGTTGCGTGTGTTGTCACGTGTTTGTAATTTTGTTTTAACTAACATATCTGTTTGTAAAGATCTACAAATATCTGTATGTTTTTGAGTCCAATTGATTCTTTTAAAATCTGGTTTTATTAGATCATAGAGAGGTTTAATTCTCTCTGCATAATTTATAATGTAAGTTCTTCCGAAATTCAGGAAGCCTAGAATTGATTGTAGGTTTTTTAGTGTTCTGGGACCTTGGATTACAGCACATTTCTCTAGGAAATTGTCAGCCAGGCTTTTGCCTTCACTTGATAGTTCATATCCTAAAAACAGGACTGTTAGATGGGCAATTCTTGACTTTTTAAAGTTGAATTTGTAACCCTCTGCTCCGAACCCAAGTATTATGGTGTTCACTCTCTTCAAGTGAGTATCCAAGTCATTGTCTTTTAGATAGATGTCGTCGACATAAGATAATGCCTCGTCATCATATGTTTGTAGTAATTCTGTTACTCTCGCTGAGAATAATCCTGGGCTGTTCTTGAACCCCTGGGGCAAACGACAGAAATTCTTTTGCGTGCCATTTATTGAGAACGCCGTCAAATATCTGCTCTCTGGTGCTATATTTTGACAAAAGAATCCATTAGAAATGTCTAATGTGGTTTTGTATTTTTTGCGCACTATGTTATTCATTAGTGCAGCACTATGCGAGTTTTGTACTGCAAATGTTTTGCAACATGAGTTAAGGTGTCTGTAGTCCAAAACAAGACGATATGAATTGTCTGGCTTGGAGACAGGAAACAAAGGGTTGTTCATTTGTGAGGTGCAAGTTTCAATCACCCCCTGGTATTCAAGTTGATCTAGGATCTCTTTTACCTGTTTTTTAGCTTCTTGCTTAATCGGGTACTGCCTCTGGGCAGTAGGTTGTGATTTTAACTGGATTTTGTGAGGAGGAGAGTCCTCATCCCATCCCACATGATTTTTATATAAGGCAGGGGCTTGAGCTACTGCCCACTTTCTTGCAAGTGTATATTTTTTATGAATTGGAATATGGTTTGAGAAGGCAGGCATAATTATTTCTTCGCCATGTGGGCACTCCCTGACAAACTCTGGAGGCCAGTCTTGTTCAGCTAGAAAGATGTCATAGCCCTTGGACAAATTATCCCAAAATAGTCCCCTTATTTTTCTAGTCTTATCCCCCTCTATACGCAATGTTATTTCATATATTTTATGAGGTTTGCTAACTCTGGTATCTGCAGTTTCCACCTGAATGTATTCATTCGTGTCCACTGTCTCCAGATGATTCATAAGGACTTTGCGAGCTATGCTCACTTCTGCTGCGCTGTTTAGCATTGTCTGAGCCCATTCTCCGTTTTTCAGCTGTGTCCTCAGTATTCTCGGCATTGTTGATTACTTTAATACTGGCTACCTTCTTTTTTGGAAATTGTAATTTTTTATTCAGATGAGCAGGTTCTTTGTCTTTGGACTTGACGTGCTCTTCCCTTTGTTGTGATCGTCCTCTTCTTTCCTATTTCTGCGAGGAAGTGTATCAATATCTTGATATCTATCAGGTTTCTTTATATTATCCCTATTTCTAAGGTTGTATTTTTTCACAGAGGGCTCCCGTTGGGGAGACTTGCGTCCTTGGTCGGGAGATCTTTCTCTCTGCCAAGGAGACCTTCCTCTGGACTGGAATCTTTTTTCTTTAGGATTGGATTGTTTATTTCCATCCCAGCTCTTGTTTTGATTGTTTAAATTATTTTTTATAAATACCTTTTCAGGACTTTCAACTAGTTGGGGTTTCACTGGTATTCCACCCAAACTATCTCTTCCTAGTTCTTCATAGGATTTTTCTATGATTCTGGCAATTTCAGATGGTTGGTCTGCTATATTTGTCTCTTTTAACCTCTGGCGAATCGCCACATTTGCTGCTTCTCCCTTTATGTTGGCTAATAATATTGCCGAGACCTGCTTGAAATCTTTCAGTAATTTCATACCGAGAGTTAAGGCGGGTTCTGGACCGTATTCATCTTGAATCTGTTTTAGCACATCTGGTATTACTGACATGGATGGTACACCATGTGTTTTTGTGTAAATGGAAGCAAAGACTGTTCCCCAAGTGTCACAGTCCTCCACATGTGGTGCGATTCCCATTGGAAGACAGATAGTCAGAATCCTATGTTTCTCAACAGGGGTGGTATCTGGAAACACCGCCTCTATTTGAGTTATTTTTTGTGCTAGCCAGAAAGGAAGTTGTTCCCGTTTTGCGGGTACTTTACCTAGAAAGGACTGTATGTTCTGAGGTGTAATTTTATTTGTGTTTCCCTGACGAGTGGTCAGCTGTGGAATTTTAATTGCTGGTTGGATTGTTGAAGTCCGCATTACATATTGGACTAATTGTCTATGTATTTTTATTAATTGTTTTAGCTGTGTTAAAAGCTCTGGTGCAGGCATTTCTTCAATGTCTGGATGTGGTGTATATCCGGCTAGGACCGGCCACGTTGCTCCTGGTCTACCTAGTGGACCGAGCCTGGTGATGTGATTATTATGTTTTAGGGCGCCATTAAACAAGAGCAGATGCTCTTGGAATTTGAGTGGTATTTCCACTTCCTCGAAAGGAGTGTACTCACTAGGAGGTTCCTCTATTTTGTAATAGTGGAAGTCCTTTGTTACAGCGTTTGCTGCTGGAAAGTTTATCCATGAATAGAATACCTCTGTCTGCCGATATTCGTGTGCCTCAATTACGAATATGACTGTACCACCTCTTGGTGTCAGTCCATTTTCTATAAGTTTTAAGGTTATAGATTTCCTTATGTTGACCGGGATGAGTATTGCATTTGGGTCATTTTCCAGCAGAGTATTGTCTGCTTCTAGGAGTTCAGCTGCTAGTCTAGCTGTCTCCCTTTCTTCTTCAGTTTCTGACATACTATTGCCAAGAAGATTGTTTTATTTATTTGCAGATCAGGTTTCTATGGAAACAAAAATTAGATGCACAATATTTTGGAACAGTGTATCCTTCAACGTTGAATAAACCAAGAACATACATAGGAGTTTCCTCCTGCGCGGTTTGGCGGATATGACCTTTCACCCACTCCAGACATCTTTGGAGTATTATGGGAAAAAAGGGGTCTGTGTGAAAAAGCACGACTGAGTTACTCTAATGTCTTGCGTTAGTTTTATCGCCTATCCAAACGTTGGGCGCCATGTAGTGTAGTTCCTATTATCCCAATAGGCTCTGCGCATTGGAATAATATCTTCAATAGTATAGACCTAGGGCAGAGGTTAACTAGGTCTTCTACCGACGATATTAGACTTAAAGTTTTGTGTTTGCCAGCTAGCTCAGAGTTCACTAGAAACTTTCTCGAATAGGCAAGGAGGATTTTAACCTCCCTGGATAGACAAGAAGGGATTTAGTTTCTGACAACCATAGAACATGACAACTTTGCTCTCCCCTAATCAAGAGTGTATCTCTAGAGTCGTGTGAAAACAATAGACAACTTATTTTACTCAGTCAGTACGTGCATTCTTAGTTTCACCAGTTTGTAGAGAAATAAGAGATGGGCGTTGTTCAATAAAAGATGTTATTTATTGATCAGTCTCTTTTCTCATACAAGAGAAATGAATCGCTATTATTGCAATACTTGTAGTTAAGTAAAGTGCATACAGTAGAGACAGAATTATAAAATAATACTGTAAAAGCATTGATATGGTTTCTGAGCCATATGATACTTTAAAATGGATAAAATAGATACATACATATATACATTTGACTAATCGTACTCAACTGGTGCTTCTAACCACGCCTACCCCAATGTACCTGACCTAAGCCTAATACGTGGGCGGGAGTAGATAAGTAGCAGTTTAAGTTAAGTTTGTTTTGCCAAGGGACTGACTCGAGAATTCTCTGCAAGGGGTTATTCAGTTCTGTACCTGAGATCTAGAATGATGGAGGGCTGGTATCTCTTATCCCAGGTCTTGATATTCCAGCTGCCTGCGAGGGCTGCTTGGAAGCGCCGGAGCTGGATTTCTCGGCAGGAGAAAGGCAGCGTCTCGTTCTCAGCGCGTCAGGAAGGCGGAGCAGCGTCTGTGGGCTTCGCTCTCTGCTGGGCTCCTCAGCACGTCTCGCTGCTCCGATCTCGTCACCACCGCATGTGTTTGCTTAGGGCAATGTCGGTAATATTTATACCTGAAAGGTGCCGAGATTGACGTAAGGATGGACATATATACGTCAATAAGGATGTCATATGAACGGGCTCGTTCGCACATTCTTTTGCTGAAGTTCTCGGTGAAATCAAAACAATGGTTATGGGAATTTCCCAGGTCGCTGTAGGTTTGATTTGTTTTGAGAACTTCCTATGCCTTATCAGGGGCTGGAGGAATATCGCTTGTCTAATTAGATGGCATGTGTTATGACCTAATCAGATAACGCGCTTCTGTGCCGTGGTGTGGCTTAATCAGATAACGGTTTTTGCACCGTTGGATGGCTGCTAGTTAATTATTAACCAAACCAGGGTCAGGAATAGGGGAATCGATACAGTACCTATAGGAATACATCACACCGCGAGGTTCATAATGCACTTAAGAGTATATGGTATGGCAGTATCATGAAACAGCTAAAGGACATGGTTCCGAAAGCTGCAGACAGGCTCAGCTCATGCCAGAGCACTATCTCACATATTCCCAAGCACTCTGCCTCCAGGATTGATGAGGCCTTCCATAGGAGTGGCTGATAGGGACATATGTGTCCATTTTAGGTTAGGTATAGGCATACTACACCTAAGTAAGGGGTGGTTACACCAACGTACCCCAGCTGAGTGATCAGCCAGTTGTGTCAAACATGGAGGCCAGGCCAGGGGTGGCACAATACGTGCTGCAGCCCCTGGTAGGCCTTGGAAGCACCTATGCCCTGGGTACCTGGGTACACTGTTACAGGGGCCAATAAGGTGAACCAGTTCCAATTGGTAATGTACCTAAGGTACATGGAGTCCATTTTAAGGAGAGAGCAATTTGCCTGGGGCCCTGAATAGCAGGATCCCAGGCCAACTAAGTCAAAAACCAGCTAAACACTAGGCAAAAAGTTTGGGGGTAACCATAGTCAGATATCCACCTTCCTACAATCAAATTGCAATCGCATTTAAGGAATCTCAATTAGAGATTCCTTAAATGCTATTCATGAACAATTTTTGAATTGCGAAATCGCTATTTTTGGCCGCTATTTACCGCGTAGTCTGACTTCGTGGTAAATAGCGAAAACTTAGAAAAATGCACTTTAATGCATTTTACTAAGTTGTATGTTGCAACATCAGACTACATTTACATTTCAGGGGTGCTACAGGGTGTCCTTTGGACACCCCTGGCACCCTTGAAATCGCATCCTTATTTGTGATTACTAAATTGCTAATCGCAAATAAGGAATGACTCCCCATTCATTCCTATGGGCCTTTGGGCCCATAGGAATGAATGGGGAGTAATTCCTTATTTGCGATTAGCAATTTGCTAATCGCAAATAAGGAAGCTGTAGAAATCGCAAATAAAATTGCGATTTCTACATGAATCCCGTTTTGCAAGTCCTTAATAGCGATTCCTTAATAATCGCTATTAAGGACTCGCAAAACGGGACAATGATGAATCTGGGGGTAGGTGTTTCAGTTGTCTCTTTTGTTTGCTAGTTCAGTAAGCAGTAAACTTGCTCTATTTCTTTGAAAAGGTTTCATGCCTCCTATCCTTCTATTTGACTTATTTTATTAATCTCTGTCACTACGAGTTCCTCTATCTCACATGCCTGTGAGGACACTGTTCTTCTATGAGCTTCTTTATTTTGGTCAGTGCTCTTTACCAATAGCATACTTAACAATCTTCCTCAATTTCAAGCTCATGCCATAGTCGCTGGAAGCGGGGGTTCTGCAGCACCTCCAAAATTACCATGCTGCAGTTCAGAAGTGAAAGAGCAATAAAAACGACTTTAAATTTTGTTTTTATTGAGTCACATTTGATGTGCATTCAAAGACAGAGGTCAAATGTTAGGCTCTGTCTTCCAGGGATCTTGGAGTTTACTTTTGTTTCTGACTGGAAAGTAAGAGGATTTATGTGACAATCTTGCCGGGTACTAGGGGAGTGATAGATAGATAAAAATGTTTTCTTCGGTTATTACATAGTAGAACCATAAAAAGTACAGAAATAAAAATGTTACAATACATGTTAAAATCTCAATGTTTTAGTACAATAAAAGTTATCATCTTTTAAATCAATTAAAAACCCATTACTAACAATAATTCGTTAAAATACTGTACAAGTGGACAAGAAGACAAATAGACAGAAGCTCAGACTTTACATCGAGTTTTTAGACATGATTTTAAGAAACAGGCTACACACTTAGCAGAGTATTGAGAATCTAATGACTGCAAGGCGAGGTAAGCAGGCCGGCAGGTTCTCAGGCCCATTCTGCGAAGAAGGAGAATGATCCAACGCTTGCGGGAAGGCTCGTAATATCTACAGAACAAAGTTACATGCATTGTGGACTGGGAAGATACGCTGTCACATGGACATTTCATTAAGTCGTGTGACCAGTCCTGCTCGTTGGGAAAGGTAACAAGGCGAAAGGAAGAATTGAATCGAAACCTGGGCAAAACGTATTTTTCATGATTAGTTAGGTGGAATGTTAGGTATGGTTGAATGCCAAAGACGGACTGGACCAATAGGATCTGTACATTTGAGGATTTAATTACTTCTTGAGAGAGACGCAGCTCTCTGAGATGGATTAGGCAAAGTTTTTTCAGGTCTTTCCTACTGATGTCAAACAATGTCGTAGGTTCTGAGAAGTAAGTCAAACAGTTCAAATCCTTAAAGAAATTGGAGACGTATAGAGTACTAGGGGAGTGAAAGAAAGGCTATATGGAGGATGTTATTTTTTTTTATCACACAACATTCAAAGGGCAGAAAATTAACTCTACAAATATTTCAGAATATATCAGAATTAGGAAAGCACAAATGAAAAACACTTTTATTTTGTACATCTGAAGCATGGTGGAAACAGAAATTTTAGTATGATCATAACAAATCAATACACTAGGTGATGCCGATTTCCACACATTATCGTTTGTGCGTTGTATAGTTTCATGAGTAAAACTGTATGTCTGTGCAAATGTAATGGTCACTTCAAAATTAAACTGTGGTGCTGTTAATGGCAGTGTGCTACCAACACCATGCATACTCCACTCTACGACACTCTGCTCCACTCCACTCTACTCTCCTCTGTAACACTCTACGTCTCTCCACTCAACAACACTCTACTCCACTCTACAACACTCCCCTATATGCCCCTCCACAACACTTTACTCCACTCTATGCCCCTCTACGACACTTTACTCCACTCTATGCACCTTCACTCTAAGCCACTCCACTGTACACCACTCCACTCCACTTAACACCATACTCCAAACAATGCCACTCCACGACTGTCTACTCCACTCTACTCTATAAAACTCTAGGCCACGCCATTCGGCTCCAAGACACTCTACTCCACTCAGTGCCACTTCACTCTATGGCACTTTACATCACTCCACTGTATGACAATCCACACTCCACCAATCTACAATACTCCATGCCACTTGACTCCACTCTACACTATGCCACTTCGCTCTACAATGCTCTACTCTACTATATTACACTCTTCACCACTCCACTCTATGCCATTCCACAACCCTTTACCAGTGCTGCTGGCGGCATTAGAAAGTTGTGAGTCGTAAAAGTTTGGGTTTAATTAGTGGTGGTGATCGAGCGTAACGAATGAACCAACGTTATAAAAGGGGTTCGGGGGGGGGGGGGGGTTCTCCCCCTGAGAAGATTTTGAAGAAAGAGTGGGCGAATGGTGCTTTTTCAAGCATATTTATGAAAGAAAGAAGGTTGATAAAGCAATTGTGAAAGTGCAATCTGTCATGCACAGGTTATCATACACCTGCCATATGCTATTGTAATCTAGGAACAGGTCTGTGAGCAGAGAACATAGGCCGTTCTGGCAGGTCACTGGCAGTTTAGTTGTGTCTTAGTCCTGGTAGATTAGACATAGGTACACGCTAAGTATTGCAATCAGTTAAATGCATTTCCGTTCTAGTGGGTTTGTGAGAGGGCATAGGAGACAGATTACACTGAACTTCCATAGCGGGCACTGCCAGTTCAGACAGAACATGGGCAGTTAATGGCATTTCAGTTCTACAGGACTTTTAAATGGTTGTGGTTGACAGAGTGACCATAGGTGCAAAACACTCTCCTATAAATCAACTAACACCATGAAGCAGTGTTACACAAAAAACTGCGAAGTTGCAAATAGAAAACAAGCCAAATCAAGCTGCACAAATTTTGATGCTAATGCAAACTGAATATAAACAAAATTACAAAATTAGCTCTAGTGTACAATACAGAAAACATCGAAGAAACCAATTCTGAAACAGTTACTATATCCATCTCTAGTAATAAGTTGAATACTTAACAGAGATGTTAGCAAAGAAACCTTAACCCTCAATAACTCTTTTTATAAAAAAATATTTTGCACTATATCCAACTGCTCATTCAATAAAAATAAAATAAAAATGCCTCAAACATGGTCCAATTCTTTTCCTTTCCAAAAGTGGAAAATGTATTTCCTCTGTTCCTTATTCCGTAAGCACAGCAAACCTAGAGTTAAATCAGTTTACGGCATGCTTGCCTTTGTTCAAGTACAGTTTGCAATATTCTGTGTGTCAAGAATCCAAATATCAAACACAATACACACATACAAAAATAACAAATGCTGTGCGTGTACTGTGTTTATGACCCAGATGAAAGCTTTTCTAATACATTATATAAAAAATGGACACACATGCAGGCAGCCACAAGTTTGCCACAACAACAAACACCAAAATCTGCCCACATAGAACATATTAAGACCACAAACGTCTCCAACTGCACATACAGTTTCCCCGAGAGTTCAAGTGCCATGATACCCACTGATGACAACTATGTGCTATAGGAATGCCAGATAACATAATATAGCATCATTTAATACATTTCAATAATTGTGGTTTAATATTTCCTAGCTCATTGTTAGTCTGTTGACTTCATAAAGATGAAAGGCAGAGTCGCCACATAAATGCTTCAAGGTTCTGACTTTAAAGGGACACCAGTGGGATAAAAATGCAGTCCAAGGACACCGGAAAGCAACACAGTAAACAGCAGAAGTTTGTTTATAATGTGCTTGTATACGCTGCTCTTACTGCTGTAGGACACAGCTCAGAGCCACTTCAAAGAACCTGCCGATGCACAACATAAAATATGGATAAAATGTGCACAGTTCTCTTTTCATGTTATCTGTTTTGGGTAGATGAAATGCTGGGACAGCTTACCAGATTTAAAGCTTGTTTTCTACACAGACCACTGCAGAAGGAGACTTAACCCCATGAGCTGTAGAAAGGATCGTTAGATCAGGTACCACGGTTGTCTGTATCCACTGCATGCCTGTGGCTGTTTATAGTGCACTTTCCCAACTTTGGGACCAACTTGGCAGAGTAAACTCTGAGACTTAGGCTCAAAGGAGAACGGCTACATAGACACAGTTATAGCCTATGTAACACACGTGCCCCATGGTTCAAGTGGGAATGCTGGGGCACTGGTCCAGCCACACTACCTGCAGCCTGGCACCCTCTGCTGGCTGATGGGCAGGTCAGGAGCGCACCAAATGCTGCTACCCCGAGCACCGGGCACCTCTCAGCCCATGATTGACCGAGTCATCTCTTTCTTGGAGGCATTTGTTTTTGGGGACCATCCTTACCTGCAATCCACCACTTGATTTGGGGAAACAGCCGCTGCACGTCTCCCTCCCCCCCGCCGCCATTCAATCGCGGCCGCAATGCGGAGGGGGACTACGAATCCCAGCATCCCCTGAGCCGGAACCGGAAGCCGCCACTCCCAATTTCGCGCCTGGAGGCGCTCAAATACAACCAGAGCCCCGGCGGAGCGGGCAAGTCATCTCTTTCTTAGAGGCATTTGTTTTTCGGGACCATCCTTACCTGCAATCCACCACTTGATTTGGAGAAACAGCCGCTGCACGTCTCCCTCCCGCCGCCGCCATTCAATCGCGGCCGCAGTGCGGAGGGGGACTACGAATCCCAGCATCCACTGAGCCGGAACCGGAAGCTGCCACCCGCAATTTCACGCCTGGAGGCGCTCAAATACAACCAGAGCCCCGGCGGAGCAAGCGAGTCATCTCTTTCTTGGCAATTGTTTTTGGGGACCATCCTTACCTGCAATCCACCACTTGATTTGGGGAAACAGCCGCTGCACGTCTCCCTCCCGCCGCCGCCATTCAATCGCGTCTGCAGTGCGGAGGGGGACTACGAATCCCAGCATCCCCTGAGCCGGAACCGGAAGCCGCCACCCGCAATTTCGCGCCTGGAGGCGCTCAAATACAACCAGAGCCCCCGCCCGGGCAAAGGGCGTGCCGTCTGTGGCCGTCCGGGGCAGGAAGAGGCAGGGCTGGGTCATATCCCTGACATTTTGTCTTCTCAACACACGGTTGGTGAGTGCCTTCACACTTATATTTCTTTCCGGTTCCGACCTGTAATATACAATGGGAAAGAACAGTGCCATAGCCACTGCGACTAACCTAAATGCTATCGATACCGCATTGGAGCATCGACCTCTCGCAGTCTGGCTTCCGGGCCAACCACAGCACCGAGACCGCCCTCATCGCAGCCACCGATGACATCCGAGCCCTGCTCGACAACGGAGAAACAGGGGCCCTCATCCTCCTGGACCTCTCCGCGGCATTCGACACTGTCTGCCACCGCACCCTAGTGCAGCGCCTCAGCAACGTCATAATCCAGGAGAAGGCACTAGAATGGATCATCTCCTTCCTCGCCGGAAGGACACAGAGAGTCCGCCTCCCCCCGTTCAGATCAGAAGCCACAGAAGTCATCTGCGGCGTTCCTCAAGGCTCCTCGCTCAGCCCCACCTTCTTCAATGTCTACATGAGCCCCCTTGCGGCCATCGCACGCCAACACAACCTCAACATCATCTCCTACGCCGACGACACCCAGCTGATCCTCTCCCTCACCAATGACCCGCCACCGCCAGAACCAACCTACACGAAGGGATGAAAGATGTAGCCGAGTGGATGAAGAACAGCCGCCTGAAACTGAACTCAGACAAGACGGAAGTCCTCATCCTGGGATCATCACCCTCCGCCTGGGACGACTCCTGGTGGCCTCCCGCCCTGGGCTGCGCACCCAAACCAACAGACCACGCACGCAACCTGGGCTTCGTCCTGTACTCCCCCCTCTCCATGACCAGACAAGTCAACGCCGTCTCCTCGTCGTGGTTCAACATCCTACGCATGCTACGTAAGATCTTCCGGTGGATCCCCACCGAGACCAGGAAGACGGTCACCCAGGCCCTCGTCACCAGCCGACTGGACTACGGCAACACCCTCTACGCCGGAACCACCGCCAAGCTCCAGAAGAGACTCCAGCGGATCCAGAACGCCTCAGCAAGACTCATCCTCGACATCCCCCGACACAGACACATCTCCGGACACCTGAGAGACCTGCACTGGCTCCCGGTCAACAAGAGAATCACCTTCCGCCTCCTCACCCACGCACACAAAGCCTTACACAACCAAGGCCCAAGATATCTCAACAGCCGCCTCAACTTCTACACTCCCACACGCCAGCTTCGATCGACCAGCCACGCCCTCGCCGCCGTCCCCCGCATCCGAAGAGCCAACACAGGAGGAAGGTCCTTCTCCTACCTGGCCGCCAAGACTTGGAACTCCCTCCCGACCCACCTCCGCCTGACCCAAGACCACCTCGCCTTCAGGATGCAGCTCAAGACCTGGCTGTTCGAGCAGTAGCGTACCCCCCCTCCCCAAGCACCTTGAGACCCTCCGGATGAGTAGTGCGCTATATAAATGCAGTGATTGATTGATTGATTGCTATGACCCTGATGAGTAATGAAATTCAAATGGCAAAAAAAAGACTGTCCATGGGTTCCACCAAACCACCAGGCACAAACCTTCTTGACAGCCTAGATAATAGCACAGCTCGATCTTTGTCGCATATGGCTACTGTACATTCACCCCAAATCGTAAGAGGAGACAACTCTCTGGAACTGGTAGGCCCAGAATTGACTAGCCCGGTTGACAATGCTGAAGCTGACTCAAGCCAAATTGACGATTAACTTATGGCGAATGTACCCATCACGCCTGACCCGGAAATATGTGGTACCAAAAAGAAGAGGAAGTCATACAAACAACCCTGCCCTAACCCCAAAAGAATAAAGCCACCCCGTTTGAAACCCCAACGAGCAACTTTAAATAGATGGTTTAAGGGCAATTCCACTAGCACCGATCTTACCATCAATCTTGAACCCTCTATGGACCAAGCCCCAACTGGCAATGGATGCAGTGATATCACTGTTCCAATCATAGTAACAGGGGAGGATTCACAATGTAATTCTAAAGAAACACAATCCACACAACCTGGCTAATCTGACTTTACATTGGGGGACACAGCTATCGACATTATTGTCGACACAGTCTGTAATCGCATCAAAGGACTGATAGACTCAAGTTTTGATAGGTTGTGGAAACGATTAGACCGCCTGGAAAGTTTAATCTCGAAACCTACCCTGCCTAATAAGGAAGCTAACAAACCTACCAACTCTGTTAACCCTCGGAAAAACCATATGCCAAGGAAACAATTGACTCTCCCTCCACCCTTAGCATCCAAAATTGTAGCATCCAAGCCTTCAGGGACATCACTGTCTGCACCAGTACCCCCACCAATCCAAATCACAAAATCTGTGTCAGTCACCACTGATTGTAATACACCCATATGCCCCGGCTCATCACATGACACTAACATAAACCCTGCTCATAGCAGGACGATAGATAATGCCAACATAGCTGTGTTCACGGACAAAGTGCCTGACGAACCCAATAAAGATATTCTGAACATGCCACCTCCATCTTGCCCATACGTCTTAGTCCTTGCAGGGGTTCCTCCCCTACAGAGAAATAAATCCGAGTCATGGGTCCAGCTTAGAAACAAATGTATGGGTTGGTTGGCTAAACACAAAAGGTTCAAAAGACCTGACATGAGTGAAATCTTAATGGTCTGTAGGGTGGGCTG
Organism: Lissotriton helveticus; assembly: GCF_964261635.1. NCBI lineage: Eukaryota > Metazoa > Chordata > Amphibia > Caudata > Salamandridae > Lissotriton > Lissotriton helveticus. The sequence goes on from NC_136070.1 coordinate 715,593,202, forward strand.
GGTAGGCCATGCACCAAAAACAATCAAAGGGGACTGCATTGTCATTAATTTATCACACCCGAGGATTGCTGGATCAATACTTGAAGTTAAGGAAATCAGTGACTCCGGCGAAACTAACATCTGTGCTTTGCCCTTGGAGTTCTTTTATAAACGCCCACTGTTACATCACCCAGTCCCTAGTTTCCCTCAGCTTACAAATCAATACCTGGCCCTCTCAGATCTGGATACACTTGACTGACCATCTAAGTCACCTATTTTCAATAACTCGCTGGTGTGTGGGAACACGGACATGTCTGTCCCTGTTAGCCTTGAAGCGTCCATCCTTTGTAAAGCTGAGATATCCGAATCCACATTGAAGGTCTTGAGCTGGAATGTGGCAGGCTTGGCCTCAAAGTTACAATTATTAGAGTGGCTGGATGCAATTAGGGAATATGACGTCCTCTTGTTCCAAGAGACTTGGGCTTCTAAAGAGCTATATCTCGAGGGATATGAATGTTTTAACACCATCCCCGCCACCCCCAGCCACGGTAGACCGATAGCGGGACTGTCAATATGGATCAGAATCGCTTTAGGAGGTAGAGTAAAATGAATCCCAACAGGTCACACCAATTTCCAAGCTCTAATCTATACACGAGGTCCCTCTATTTGCTTTATTAATTTTTATAATAATGATTTTTTAACAATTCCGAATCCCAATTTTGTCCAACGTTTTAATTTTATTATGGATCAAGATAACCTATTAGGGAAATATAATTTGGCTGGCATTTTCTTGGGGGGTGACTTTAACGCAAGGATCGGAAGAGGCCCCAATGGATTCCCCTGTGATCAATTCAAAACACCCACAACCCATGCAAAAGGGGATATGAGCTGATTAACCATTTAATTAACTCAAGCCTCCTAAATGTTATGGATATCGCCCCAATTTTATTTTTTTTTTTTTAATCTTTATTTCGATCATAAAAGATCATAAAAGATATACAAACAATTTATGGCATTAAAAGCTGTGAAAGTATGTTATAAAAGGCTCATAATTAAAATCCGATTACTAAAAAGAGCATTGTGATATAGAAAAAGGAAGAAAGGGAGATGTTTCATGTGGCTTTAGTGTTCCTGATAATTAATGCACGTGATCTCCACATTGCCGTCAAGAATTTTGCCATTACAAACACAGTTGGAGCCGCTAAGTCTGTCTTAAGGACTCTATAGGCCGGAGCAAAAGTTCGAAAGCCCAAGTTCCTCAAGTGAGGGACCAACCAATAACTCCTAATTCTGCTGTAGGCTCTGCAAAACAGGACCACGTGAAGATCGCTTTCCAGTTTATAGTTACATGCTGGGCACGCCCCTGAGTCCAGATTACCTTCCCATGATTTAGTAAGGGACCTCAGGGAAGAGAACCATACCTCCATTGCATGTAGATCTTCCGTACAGACACAGGTGTCATACCGTCCAGTACATATTCAGGGCTTTAAGAGTCTTTTATCTTAATAAATATGTCGGTTAGAGATCCTTCCCGGAGAGAAGTCATAGCTTTCTGAAGCATAGCGCTGTAAAATAAGTTTGAAAGTTCTTTTCTAGAAAGCCTTACAGATGCTACTTCCGGGTTGGACCATAATTCGGGTACTCCGACGTAGATACACATGTCCCTAATGTACTTTATCCACGGGATTTTAGTGGCATTGGTTAGTCTAAGGAGTTCCTGCAGTTCGTTTCTGTAGTGTACCAAGTTCTCACTGCTCCACAAATGCCTCCAATAAGTCAGAGGTTTGAGGCCCAATTCCTCCGTGATTGGTCGTAAAGCCAAGTCCATTCTTAGGGGGAGAAGTGGGGTGCTCGGGGGGAGAGCCGCCAGTTGTCTTATAAAGTTGTTTTCTGCGACCTGAACCGTGTGTAAAGGTATATGTCCCAATAACTCACCCCCATAGATAACACCCCCTCTGGCATGGGTTTTATAAATGTGGACGGCGGGCGTCAATGGGTGTAGAGGTGACTTTTTAGCAATTCTCATAATGGCACCTGCCCTCTGAGCCAATTTTGTCGTTGCTTTTATTTTGTGGGGCAGCCAGGTCAGATTCTGATTGAGGGTTCTGTCAAGGTATTCTATTTCTTGGACTCTTTCAAGGGTTGTGAGTCCCAGGCGAGGGTTTGGGCAGCTTTTGGGTTTGGGGCTGAGAATCATAAATTTGGTCTTGGTTGGATTTATTTCTAGACCTCTTTCATTGCAAAACCCCAAGAACCCCTTCAGGACCCTCTGAAGCCCCATTGGTGTTTTTGACAGCAGCAGGGTGTCATCTGCAAACATAATTGCAGGCACCCTGCTGACATTCAATTGTGGAGCATCGATGTTAAGGATCCTGTTCAGGTACTCTATCACCCCGTTCACGAATAGGCAAAACAGGGTCGGGCCAATACACAGCCCTGCCTCACCCCTCTAAGAACTGGGAATCTGTCAGTCAGCCTACCGCCCTTTCCATATCTGACCCGGGCATAGTTGTTTGAGTGCAGCCTGATTAAGATATGGAGGATGTCTCCCGGGATGCCCATATCAGCCAGCACCGCCCACAATCCAGCCCGAGTAACTAGATCAAAGGCGGCGCCCCAATTAATAACAATGAGAACCCAACGCCCACTTATAGAGGATTAGGACGAGGGTCAGTTATTGACTATGTTTTTCTATCACCCTCGTTACAAAATTATCTCCTAGGGGCAGAGGTAAAGCGGTCTTCCTATGGAGACCACAACCCCATAATTGTTCTATTAAAGGTAGCACGTGGCGAAAATTTTAGGAGGGAACCAGGAGCGAGTGATTTACTCCTCTCCACTGACACATTGAGAGTCAAATGGAGAGGTTTAGATTATAAAGAACTTTTTGTTAAGATGGTAAAAACATACCCCACTTTATGGAAAACGTGTCTGGTCTTATCAGACCCCAATCCTTCAGTAGTCATTGCATTTACAGAACTATGTGAAGGCATAAAAAACTTGATCTCTAGACCAGTGGGCACCCGTAACCCCGACCCAAAATGGTTTGATAATATCTGCTCCAGAGCCAATAGGGAGTTGAGAGCGGCTCTGACAGCAGATACCAGAGATCCGATGCTTATCCGCATCCTAAGGACAAATTATAAGAGGGCCCTAAGAACCAGGCGCAATACTGTCTTAAAAGAACAGTGGGATAAGCTGGCTTGCGCCGCTAATACCAAAAGTATAACTATCTTTTGGTCTGCTACCAAATCCCTAAGAACCTTTGGGAATCCCTCCACACCCCTAGATTGTAACATCTCTAATGAAGCATGGGTTACCCATTTCTCCAAAATATACGCCCCCCCCCATTATATTGTGATATTTCCTTGTCTGTTATGCGTCCTTCCAAAATTTCAATAACTATAGGCGAGGTCGAGGAGGCAATATCCCAGAGTATGGGCAATAAAGCCCCAGGCCTACCAATAGACCTCATAAAAGCAGAACAGGAATTCTGGGCCCCCTTATTATTAAATGTTTTTTATAACTTAACCACAACTGATATTCCTAAGACATGGTCAACTTCTGTAATTGTACCTATTTTTAAAAAAGGATCAAGATCGGATCCTAGCTATTATAGGCCGATCTCTTTAATTGACAATACCCTTAAAATATTGGGAAGAGTTTTATTTAATAAAATCAGGGCATGGGCAGAAGAAGAATATATTTTAAATAAATGCCAGTTAGGTTTCCGGAGTCACCTGGGTACAGTGGAACAGTGCTTGAATTTTAACCTAATTATAGGAAAATATGCCATCTCCAGACACAGTCCACTGTACCTGGCTTTTATGGACCTTTCGTCCGCTTTCGACTTTGTCAACAGGTCGAAACTCTGGCAACGCCTACTGGACTACGGCCTCTATAATAACCTGGTACATTTTCTGGCATACCTGCATAGAGACCTAAAAGCCAGAGTAAGAATAAGTATGGATGGAGCACTGTCAGGAGACATAACGGTTGGCAGAGGCGTCAGACAAGGGTGCGTTTGTGCCCCTCTTTTATTTATTTTATATATTAATGAACTTCATAACGCCCTGTCTATTTTAACTTCCGATGTCCCTATTATAAATGGCACCAAACTACCTTCCCTATTCTATGCAGATGATGCAGTTTTAATGGGTCGTACACCGAATGCACTGAGGATTTTAGTGAGGGGATTTGTGGATTTTATGTACAATCTTGATCTCAATACTAATTTTAAAAACTCGTTTTTAATGTGTTGTGTCCCCAAAAAATGGGGCCTACAGACAAGTGTCCATCAAAAACCTACAGACCGGAACTCTCTTTTACAGTACGACTCATACCATCCGAGATCTTTAAGAGACAACCTACCGGAGGGGCAGTTCATGAGGTACCGCAGGAACTGCTCTTCCACTGAAGGATATGTGGAACAATCTCAGCAGTTGGTTCAGAAATTACAGGAGAGACACTACCCTATGAAAACCATCAGGAATGCTAGGAAGAGGGCCCTAAATACACCTAGGAGTGCTCTTTTAGTTAAAAACATCAAAGAGAAACAAGAACGTGTACCAGTTGTTATGACATTCGACCCTTTTAGCACCAAAATACATCAGTCCATCCGTAAACATTGGGGCCTATTATCGAATGCCAATTTTGAGATGCCACCACCGAGATTTGCGTTTAAACGATCTTGCAATCTCAGGGGTAAATTGGTCCACTCTCGTGGCCGCCCTTCTCGTGACAACAGAGATAACACCCTTCCAAAGGGACATTTCCCATGCGGCCAGTGCTCGGTCTGCTCTATAACGACTAAGACCGCCAATGTTACACTGGCCTCAGGACGCAGTTGGTTCCTCTCACGATTCAGTAATTGCAATACCACAAATGTGGTTTACAGACTGAAGTGTGTATGCGGCTTGTATTATATAGGCCTCACCACCAGGAAGATAAAAACGAGAATCCAAGAGCATTTGAGTACCATTAGAGCAGGGAAATTAACAACAAAACTAGTGCAACACTGCCAAAGTACTAAACATGACTTTACATGGGTTGTGCTGGAGACTGTGAAGGGGTTCAATGCTGAGCAAATCCTGTTCTCTAAGGAGGCTCGCTGGATTTTTAATTAGAAAACTGACCAAATGGGGTTGAACGACTGTATTGAATGGAACAAGGTGAACTAGTCAGCCCTGCATCGTATTTAGCATGTGGTCGAGTACACCTGAGTGTAAAAATACCCTGATCCCCTGGAGCCTAATAACCAACATGTCTTAAAAGCACACATATTGGACTCTAGGTCAGTTGATTCTCAGCTAGAAATATCTTGTTCACTTACAAACACCTACATCTTTATATAAAAGAGTACATCGGTAAATAAGTACACAAATCTCCCTCTGGTTTTTATAAAAGGGATGTAATACATGGAGAACAATAATAACAGCTCTGTACGTTTTAAGATGAACCCGGGTGGTGTAATAACTATATAGCTGTAATTACACGAAATTGTCCGATAAAGTGTAGTGTGTTTATATAGGGACCTGTATCTATACTCCAATTTCTGACCCTTGTCCGGTTATAAATCACTAATATCCATACAACGGCACAGAAACCAGTTTCATAAATTAGTCATAGCGCATGCTGTCACATTAAGCAAGCACTATTCCTCCAGCCCCCTAGAAAGCACACCGAGTTCTCTAAACAAACCAAGCCTCCAGCAAACCTGGGAAATCCCCGCTGCTATTGTTTTGATTTCGTTCGAGAACTCCTGTAAAGAATGTAAGAACGACCAGTTCTTAATTGACGTCTTATGTCCATCCTTACGTCAAAGGGATATCAAAAAAGGGAGTGAAGAGGTGGTGCTACTCAGCACCGCGGTGGGCTAATCCTCCTCTTACGAAAGTATGAATAATCAACAGAGACCACCTGAAAATAAATCAGTAGATATTCCGATGTTGTTGGAGTATACTCAGTGTGTTAAAATACCCCTCACACACCAAAAGGGCCCTTGGTGTCATGCTTCATCATCGGGGTCTTCCCGCCCCCGCTGCGGGACGGGGCAGTGCTGCGACAAGCGACTACGCCGGAGCACCTTTTTAATGTGAGTGCTATGTGAGTGAAATGAGGTGAGTGTCAGTGGGGTCAGGAGTGATATTAAGAGTGAGGATTAAAAAAATACCTGGCCTAGTGTTAGAAAAAACTATTTAATAGGCACTGGCTGGTATTGTTAAAAAGGGTGAGGCGGAGGGCAAGAGCGGGTTACTAGCTTCGCTCTCCTGTGTGGGTCAACATGTTTCGGGGTGACATGCCCCTTCGTCAGGACCGGGTATAGATCCCCCTGTCACTCACTAATGTGCTCCCACAGATTGAGAGTCAAACCCTAACGCAAGACATTAGAGTAACTCAGTCGTGCTTTTCACACAGACCCTTTCTCCCATAAATACTCCAAAGACGTCTGGAGTGGGTCAAAGGTTAAAATCCGCCAAACTTAGTAGGAGGAGACTCCTATGTACGGTTTTTGGTTTATTCAACGTTGAAGGATACAGTGTTCCAAAAATATTGTGCACCTAATCTTTGTTTCCGTGGAAACCTGATCTGCAACAAAAAATCTTCTTGTCAGTAAAATGTCAGACAATGAAGAAGAAAGGGAGACAGCTAGAATAGCAGCTCAACTCCTAGCGGATGACACAAGTCTCCTACAGCAAGACCCGGATGCTATACTCATCCCGGTCAGCATAAGAAAAACTATAACTTTAAAACTTATAGAAAATGGACTGACATCGAGAGGTGGTACAGTCATATTTGTAATTGAGGCACACGAATATCGGCAGACAGAGGTATTCTATTCATGGATAAACTTTCCAGCAGCAAACGCTGTAACAAAGGAGTTCCACTATTACAAAATAGAGGAACCACCGGATGAGTACACTCCTTTCGAGGAGGTGGAAATCCCATTAAAATACCAAGAGCACCTGCCCTGGTTTAAAGGCGCCCTAAAACATAATGATCACATCACCAGGCTCGGTCCACTAGGTAGACCAGGAGCAACGTGGCCGGTTCTAGCCAGCTACACACCACATCCAGACATTGAAAAAATGTCAATACCGGAACTTTTAGTACAGCTAAAACAACTGATTAAAATACATAGACAATTAGTCCAATATGTAATGCGGACTTCGACAGTCCAACCAGCTATTAAAATTCCACAGCTGACCCCTCATCAGGGGAACACAAATAAAATAACACCACAGAACATACAGTCCTGTCTAGGCAAAGTACCCATTAAACGGGAACAAATTCCATTCTGGTTAGCACAGAAAATCACTCAAATAGAGGCAGTATTTCCGGATATTACCCCTACTGAGAAACACAGAATTCTGACTATCTGTCTTCCAATGGGGATCGCACCACATGTGGAGGACTGTGACACTTGGGGTACAGTCTTTGCTTCCATTTACACAAAAACACATGGTGTTCCGTCCATGGCGGTAATACCAGAGGTGCTAAAACAGATTCAAAATGAATACGGTCCAGAACCTGCTTTAACTCTGGGTATGAAACTACTGAAAGACTTCAAGCAGGTCTCGGCAATATTACTAGCCAACATAAAGGGGGAAGCAGCAACTCTGGCGATCCGCCAAAGACTGAAAGAAACAGATATAGCAGAACAACCATTTGAACTTGCCCGAATCATAGAAAAATCCTATGAAGAACTAGGAAGAGATAGTTTGGGTGGAAAACCAGTGAAACCCCAACTAACTGAAAATCCTGAAAAGATATTTATTAAAAATAATCTAAACACTCCAAAAAAAAGCTGGGATGGAAATAAACAATCCACTCCCAAAGAAAAAAGATTCCAGTCCAGAGGAAGGTCTCCTTGGCGGAGAGTAAGATCTCCGGACCAAGGACACAAGTCTCCCCAGAGGGAGCCCTCTGAGAAAAAATACAACCTTAGAAATAGAGATAATTTGAAGAAACCTGATATATATCAAGATATTGATACACGTCCATCTCGATCTTTTCAGACTTCCTCGCAGAAATCGGAAAGAAGAGGACGGTCAGAACACAGGGAAGAGCACGTCAAGTCCAAAGACAAGGAACCTGCTCATCAAAATAAAAAGTTACAATTTCCAAAGAAGAAGGTAGCCAGTATTAAAGTAATCAAACATGCCGAGGATACTGAGGACACAGCTGAAAAACGGAGAGTGGGCTCAGACAATGCTAGACAGCGCAGCAGAAGTGAGCATAGCTCGCAAGATCCTGATGAATCATCTGGAGACAGTGGACACGAATGAATACATTCAGGTGGAAACTGCAGATACCAGAGTTAGCAAACCTCATAAAATATATGAAATAACATTACGTATAGAGGGAGATAAGACTAGAAAAATAAGGGGTCTATTTTGGGATAATCTCTCCAAAGGCTATGACATCCTTTTAGCTGAAAAAGACTGGCCACCAGAGTTTGTCAGGGAGTGCCCTCATGGCGAAGAAATGATTATGCCTGCCTTCTCAAATCACGTTCCAATACATAGAAAATATACACTTGCAAGAAAGTGGGCAGTAGCCCAAGCTCCTGCATTATATAAAAACCACGTAGGATGGGATGAGGACTCACCTCCTCACAAAATCCAGTTAAAATCTCAACCAACTGCACAAAGGCAGTACCCAATTAAGCAAGAAGCTAAAAAACAGGTCAGGGAGATCTTAGATCAACTTGAATACCAGGGGGTGATTGAAACTTGCACCTCACAAATGAACAATCCTTTGTTTCCTGTCTCCAAGCCAGACAATTCATATCGTCTAGTTTTGGACTACAGACACCTAAACTCATGTTGCAAAACTTTTGCAGTACAAAACTCACACAGTGCAGCACTAATGAATAGTATAGTGCGCAAAAAATACAAAACAACATTAGACATCTCTAATGGATTCTTTTGTCAAAATATAGCACCAGAAAGCAGATATTTGACCGCTTTCTCAATAAATGGCTCACTGAAAAATTTCTGTTGTTTGCCACAGGGGTTCAAGAACAGCCCAGGATTATTCTCAGCGAGAGTAACAGAGTTACTACAAATATAAGATGATGAAGCATTATCTTATGTCGATGACATCTATCTAACAGATGATGACTTGGATACTCACTTGAAAAGAGTGAACACCTTAATAGTTGGGTTCGCAGCAGAGGGTTACAAATTCAACTTTAAAAAGTCAAGAATTGCCCATCTAACTGTCCTGTTTTTAGGATATGAATTATCAAGTGAAGGCAAAAGCCTGGCTGACAATTTCTTAGAGAAATGCGCTGTAATCCAAGCACCAAGAACGCTGAAAAACTTACAATCAATTCTAGGTTTCCTGAATTTCGGAAGAACTTACATTCTAAATTATGCAGAGAGAGTTAAACCTCTCTATGACCTAATAAGACCAGATTTTAAAACGATCAATTGGACTCAAAAACACACAGAAATTTTGAGATCTTTACAAACAGACATGTTAGTTAAAACAAAACTGCAAACACGCGATAACACACGCAACCTTGTGATTCGAGTCATCCCAGGAAGATGCGGATTCACATACCTAACCTCTAATGAGGGAGAAACGGTACCAATAGCTTACAAATCACATCTGTACACAAAAGCAGAAATGAAATTTAGCCAAACGGAAAAAATTCTAACCGCGGTACAGACTGCTGTAGCGAAAGAAAGTGCCCTAGCACAAGGTAAAGGAATAATCATCGTAACACCAATACCAGCCCTGGAGGCGGTAACAAAGGCAAGCATTCCGAATGCTAAAGCACTACATCCGAGATGGATTCAATGGGCTAATTCTCTTGCAGCAACAGACGTGGTATACGAATTTGATCCTAATTTAAAAACACAAGTATTTCTCCAATATGAATTTGAATGTACTCTGCCGACCGAAATCCTGCCTCTAGAACATTACGGCTGTATAATATATACGGACGGATCAGCACAACCCGCAGTTGGGGGTAAACAAGCTTACAGTGCTGCGTGCGCGATTGTTAAAGGTCGCTGGCACGAAGGAAAATTTAAACCACTGGTCACTAAAACACAATCCCTTGGAGACTGTACAGCTCAGCGAGCTGAACTACTAGCATTTAAGATGGCGCTTGAAAATACGGATCGCGAATTCCCCACACTCATAGTGTGCGATTCATATTATTGCGTTCAGTCTTACAATGAATACTTGCAGATCTGGGTTCAGAACGGTTTTAAAGATGCAAAAGGTGGCACAATCAAGCATAAAACGCTTTGGGAACAAGTAGTTCTTTTACAAAAGGAACTACAAAAGACTCACGTGATACATACACTGAGTCATCAACGTGATGGCGTTCACATTGCAGGGAATTAATTGGCTGATGAGGCAGCAAAGTCAGCTGTCCTAACGGCTTCCGTAGCTGCCATCACCCGGTCAAAAACAAAAATAGACAGCGAAATATTGCAGGCTGTCAGCGCTACAGAAAAAAATGCAATAAAAACACTCCTGAAAGGCTTTCCAGTAAAGTACTCATACATAACTGATGCGAATAACGTTCCATTTGCTCGAATCCCTGGAGTGGGGGATAGGGCAATTCCAAACATGGAATATAGGTTAGGACTCATTATAGCGGCACACGAAGGGCTTGCTTCTGTACATGCTGGCGTTTCAGCCACAGTATCGTTATTAAAACAGAGATACTGGTGGCCACAAATGAGAAGACAAACTAGGAACTATGTTCTAGAATGTGAAATATGTCAAAGAATGAAGGTATCAACAGTGAAACGACCAGCACAGACGCCCCTTCTAATCTCAGATAAACCATTAGCCTGTGTTTACCTGGACCACTGCGGTCCCTTACAAAGGGACGGTAACTATAAATATATCATGGTCGCAGTGGATTCATGCACGAGATTCATTTGGATGTGGCCCCAGGGTTCGGCTGACGCCAGAACTGTTATAAAAGATTTGCGAGTCTATAATGGCATATACGCAAGGGGCATGCTACATTCTGGCCATTGTCCTGCTCTTAGCTCTCGAGCTTATGGGGGGGCATGGCCAGCATGGGCATTGCATTGCGGGACTCTTGTCACTTCCTTCCTGAGGGAAACAGGATGGTGTAAAGGAAAAACCAAGGCATAGAGCAATCTATAACGGCAAAGTTATTAGGTTCGGGAGCTGGGTGGGTCAAACATTTAATAAGTGTCCAACGTAGTCTTAATAATCTGCCAATAAATTCTCTGAGAGGTCTCAGTCCGTACGAACTATTGTTTGGGACTAGAATGTTAATCCAGGACCTCGATAGTCAAACTTCAGTGGTTAAAGAAAAATGCTTTGATATCAAAGATCGTTTGGCTATTTTACAGGACTTAAACGAAAAAAGAAAAGACCTGAGCAACATAAAGTTGAAGCAACAGCCAACAGCCACTGAAGAGAAACCACCTGTCCCAGCAAGACCTGTCTGGGTTCCAAAAATCGGGGATCTGGTCAGGGAGAAGATCGCGGTAAAGAAGGAATTTGGGCCTTCTTACAGAAAAGCAGTACCTGTCTTGTCTGTCAACGGGACAAGATCATTGGTATTACCGCCCCTTGCTGGTAAAAAGGAGAACCGAGTTGTATCCATCGACCTGGTTAAACCACAATCATGTGGCCGATAATAAGTAGTAGGCCAAGTGGACTCCCGAGAAGTAGTAGAACACCAACGTTTGCTACAAATACAGAGGTTCAAACTAAGAGACTAATCACAATTGATAAACCTACAGTGAATCAACAAGGACTATGCAACAAAGCCATGGAACTTAAACCTCTTGGAACCCAAATCAAAATCTTACATCAAGAAACACCAGTTTACAATGATGTAACCACAGACTATGCTAATGAAACAAAGAAAATTCAAAAAGCAAAAAAGAATCCAGAAGCAATTGAAACAATTGACAGAACAGCATCAGGCTACTTCATCAACTTCGATGATTTTTCTGAGGATCCGAGTAAACCTGAGGAACAACCAACAACAAAAACTTTTAAAATCAAAACAAAGGAACTCTTTCATCAACTAAAAGAAACGTATCTGATTTCTCCATGGATTGAACTTTGGGTGGCACTAGGAGTATTCATCCTCATACTTTGGCTCATCATGGTACTATGCTTGGGACATTTCATTGGGGGAAAATATGTTACAATGGACACAGCAAGTCAGAATATCAACTTGGTCCTGAAACCACACAAGTCTTCACACATCGAGAAAAGAGAACTTTCTTCAGTAAACTTCACAGCCAATCCTATACCCGGTGGGGTAGCATGGGACAAAACTGATTACGAAATCTATGGTCCGGTCGAGCTCCTGAAGTATCCTCATCAATTCAAGATTTCATTGAGTGACTTTGTAAAACCAAGCACATTTGCTGATGATTGGGACTTTGACAGTATTAATGATATGATGTCAGATCTAGTGATGTCAGCTAAATTTACAGGACATGATTATTTACAAGGTTCATCTAATTATGACCAGATGTATTGTTATAACCACTATGGTAACCATTATCTCCATAAATCAGCTCAACCTAGAAATGTTTTAAATTATAACCAATCGGAACATTGTGCAACTCCACCAAAAGGAAGTTCAAAAACATTTTATGAAAAATTTTCATACTTCTCAGGGTTTAACATAAGTGATGCAGAAACGTTTTATTTTAAACTGTTAAATAAGACAGAAATGAAAAACATGCTTACAAACACAAAATTAATCTATTCAGAGACATTTTTTGAAAAAATGAAAACATTTGGTTTTGATTTCTGGAACAATAATATTGAAACAAAAACGATCTGGGGTACAAAAGATTGGCAAGTGCAAGGTATAGAATCATTATTTAGAGCCTGCATGATCCCAGAACAAATTATATTTTTGAATGATACAATTCAACAGACAACCTGTCTTGGCCTAGCCAAAATTAAAGACTTAAACAAACCGTCTAATCCGAAACCAACACCCGACAGTAATAGCACTACAGATGTTGAGATAGACGTATCCCATATTTTGAACCAAAACAGAACACATCCTGATTGGAAAAAATGGTTGATCTGGCCCACAGACAGAAATAACTGTCAAGATAGATTCCTGCACAAAACACAGGGGTTCACATTGACCAGGCCAGACCTTAGATACTCCCAGAGACAACATCCAGGGATAGTAACTACTTACAGTGTAGGGAAACTCTGCCTTGAATGGCTACAGACATCCGCACTGGTTGAAATTAAGCAACACTTGACTTTACTTAAAGAAGGTGCTGACTTGCGTGATTTCATTAAGGGACCACGCAAACAGCGTCAAAAACGTTTCATAGCGGCCTCTATATATGCAGCTTACAACGAAGCTTGGAAAGTAGCTCAAATTGAGACAGCAGAAAAAATACGGGAAATTGACCGTGTTAATTTGGAAAAATCGCTTTCTGTTGTAGACAATGGGTTAATGACTCTGTCTTCCAGAATATATTCACTGTACAGTATTGTATCATCTGCAATCGATATAATTGAGCAAGACTTACTGATGTTGCAACACGGTCAGTCACAACTGCGTTCTATTGTACAGCTTGGCTGGACGTTACAAAATCTGCGTTCAGGCTACGTGCCTTGGCGTTTAATCAACACAACGTCACTATTCACTATCTTTAACCTTACTGATACACAAATCAGCTTGGCACAAAAGGGTGCAGAGTATACAATTCTGAGCATTGAAAAACTTGAGAGATTACCATTGACAATGTCAGAACGACCTGTCATTGAATGGATAATACATGGGATTATAACTATTACGATAACGACTTTCCAGTTTTGATACTGCCAAAAATATATACAGGCAGGCCAGTATGAAAGGTTGGGTAAAGGATACATTAAGTCAACATGGAACTTACCTTATACACACACATGTTACAGTAATAAAGGACAAAGTGTATTTCTTAGTGGTAATAATTGTGAAAAATCACTAAGTGGTATACTTCTGTGTCAGGGTATAAGTTTACATGGGGCCTGCGAGGGGACTTCAAATAACCTTTCATGTCACCAGCTCGGCACACCTGCAACAAAAATAGAACCATTCTTTAGAAGACTTTCTAACGGGAGTTACATTCTAATTGTAGATAACAGATGTTGTGGCTTACTGCCAGGAAAACCTTATCTAGTAAGCGTGACTTCCATGGTCATTTGCTGTGAGCGAGTATTGTTTCCGAATGACACACCAGACAGGGAGGGAAAAATGTGTCCCAGTTTGAAAATCTCTTCTATTCGAATTGATACTTTAAGCAGAATGAAGACTGTGCTCCTACAGACGCCAGTTCGCTTGACGTCATCAAAAGAAACGTATGATCTCCAAGTTGCAAGGACAACAGGAGAGATACATGCATTGTTATCAACAAGTTGCCCCCTACACTTCGCAGAAATGCTGAACGAAATCTTAAACATTTCTGATATAAATGGTATCGCAAGTGTATTTAAGACAGTTTTTTCGGGACTGTTAACCCCATTCAAAGCAGTCCTGGGTATTTTTCCAAACTTCGTCCATTCCATCTTTGGCGGACTTCCTCTCCTGTTGGGACTCGTAGCAGGCATCCTATTTTTGCTACTCTTGCTTCGTTATGGCAAGCCATGTCACAGACAAGACTCCAGCAACAATGGAAGAAACGATCCTAGCTATACGCTACCGGGACCGCATAACTAAAGTCCTTGGATTAGCCCGGCTAAGAGATCTAAATATGACCTGGTTTCTTTCGCTCAGACCCATATGGCAGAACTGTGTCTTACCTGTATTGAGATGCATGCTATGCGGCGAAGAATGCGTGTTGGACACCTGTCTTACACTACAATCAGAAGTACCATTGGATGCAGATACTTTGTTGGGTCCAGTAAAGGCTCATGCATTGTGCTGTCCCCAGCGGCTACCTATCCTGATGACGGCATTCGTGGAGACTTCACCACTACGATTGAAGGGTAGTGAAGTACAGAATGAAAGCAGCATCAACCAGGTACGGCCTTCTGTAGGCAATGCTGATCAAAACATCACTGAAAGCGAACATGCGCACGACTGCATGGTAGCGACATTTTCCAACTTGGTCGAACTTTCACCAGAAGCGGTAGACTTTTTTTTCGAGAGTCTGTCTGAAATGATGTTTTCACCAGAACAGAGAGAATGACTTTAACCAAGATTGCACACAGCGTTCCCTGAACTCTGAATTTGGCCTTCGGTTTTCCAAAAAATAAGCTACTGACAATTTTTTCCTTCTTCCCCTGAAAACGAAAACGTTTTCCCAAAACCAAAAATATTTACCTTTTGGCACTTATCTTCTGCTTAAAGTAAAACTATTCCTAGAGAACAGAACTTCTATTTTTAGGAACTCTAGAGACAATACATTACCTCAGCCTCTAGCATATTTACAAGTAATTGTGTTTATATGTGATGGAGTGGTCTCGTACTTTTTCTTCTGTATTAAGAGCCATTTCATGTGTTATTTTCGCAAATCATTCATGCTGAGTTAAATTGTGCATCCTTTTTTTTGAATGATTACACTGCTTGAATGCATACAGTACCTATACTCATTTTCGTGTATTTCGAATATGCCTATCTTCAAATGCAAAAAATGTATTTTGGGGTGGTTCGGTATACACATGCACTTTTAGTTATGTTTACTATTGATTAGGTTAGTAAATATGGACATGAATTCGTGGAGTGGGTGTGGTGTGTTTATATAGGGACCTGTATCGATACTCCAATTTCTGACCCTTGTCCGGTTATAAATCACTAATATCCATACAACGGCACAGAAACCAGTTTCATAAATTAGTCATAGCGCATGCTGTCACATTAAGCAAGCACTATTCCTCCAGCCCCCTAGAAAGCACACCGAGTTCTCTAAACAAACCAAGCCTCCAGCAAACCTTGGAAATCCCCGCTGCTATTGTTTTGATTTCGTTCGAGAACTCCTGTAAAGAATGTAAGAACGACCAGTTCTTAATTGACGTCTTATGTCCATCCTTACATCAAACCCGGCACCTTTCAGGTATAAATATACCGACGCTGCCCTAAGCAAAGACACGGTGGTGATGAGCTTGGAGCAGCGACTACTTGCCGGAGAGCCCAGCTGATGCGAGAAGCCCACGGACGCTGCCCCTCCCTCTTTGACGCGCTGAGGAAAGACGCTGTCTTTTCTCTTGCCGAGAAATCCAGCCTCCAGCGTTTCCAGCCCACCTTCGCGGGTGACTGGGATATCGAGTCCTGAGACAGAGATACCAGCCCTCCTACCTTCTAAATCCCAGGTACTGAACTGACTAACCCCTTACAGAGAATTCTTGAGTCAGATTCTTGGCAAAACAAACTTAACTTAAACTGCTACTTACTTACTCCCTCCCACGTATTAGGCTTAGGTCAGGTACACCGGGGTAGGCGTAGTTAGAAGCACCAGTTGAGTACGATTAGTCAATGTATATATGTATGTATATCTTTTATCCATTTTAAAGTATCATATGGCTAAAAAACCATATCAATGCTTTTACAGTATTATTTTATAATCCTGCTTTTACTGTATGCACTTTACTTAACCTTAAGTATTGCAACTGTAGCGATTCATTTCTCTTGTATGAGAAAAAGAGACTGATCAATAAATAACACCTTTTATTGAACACGCCCATCTCTTCTTTCTCTACAATCTGGTGAAACTAAGTATGCACGTACTGACTGAGTAAAATAGTTGTCTTTTGTTTTCACACGACTCTGCAGATATACTCTTGATTAGGGAGAGCAAAGTTGTCATGTTCTATGGTTGTCAGAAACTAAATCCCTTCTTGTCTATCCAGGGAGGTTAAACTCCTCCTCGCCTATTCGAGAAAGTTTCTAGTGAACTCTGAGCTAGCTGGCACACAAAACTTAAGTCTAATATCAACAGTAGAAGACCTAGTTAACCTCTGTCCTACGTCTATACTATTGAAGATATTATTCCAATGCGCGGAGCCTATTGGGATAATAGGAACTACACTACAAAAGTTATGGGTTTTTTGTAAAAAATCAGCCCGATTATAACCCCAAAGGAAGATGGCGGCCGCCGTCATTAGAATTAGGAATTTCACTAAGAGTTCCGCCCAATCCAAGATGGCTGAAACGCTCTCGCGAGATCACGCGAGTAAGAGCGCGATTAATAAAAATAAATAGAGGAAGCCAAAGCACCGACACGTAGAGAGCGAGAGAATACGCTCCGCGTCGCCTGGGCGGTAAGGAGGGGGGTCCCTGGCGAGAAGGTAGTACAAGTGTGCTGTTTAAGTATAGAATAACTAAGAGGCGTTTGCACAACTGTGATATTAATAACGCTATGATTGAGCACTGTATGCTTCTCGGTAATGTAATCCGTAGATGCTGTGTGAGAAGCCATATGTGCTCACCCGATACCACAGTGGGAGAAACGGTGCTGTTTTAACAGTGTTCCTCTTTCGAAGGCTTAGTTCTTGCCAGAACAAGGGTGTACGATTGGATACTTGCACCGTTTTTAAATCTGTTGGGGAGTTTTTGATAATGAAAACTGGCTGAGTTACGTCCTTTCTATTCATAGATACCTACTACAATAGGAACATTGGGTACCCCAAGAGCAAGAGTTGTACAAAAGAAACTTGTTTTGAAACCTGGCAGCTGGTAGGCTACAAGATGGCTTGCTAAGGGTAAATATGCGAATAGGAGTGAAACACTATTTTATATTGAGGTAGTCACACACAGATCGATTGAAACTATGTGTCTGATTTTACCTTTTTGTTGACAGTCTTTTCAGATTGATGTGTCCAACACATGGTGCAGTGGCAAATACAACATAGCCCTGATGATTCTGCATAAAGTTTAGAGGCAGAGAAACATGTTGGCATCTAACAGTGGTATGCATAATTAGCAACCTACACTGTTTTTTAATTTGGGTGGATTCACCAATTGAAAGAATAAAGTTGTTGCAAAGTGGGTGAATCCTATCTATTTTATTACACTGTATATCCATCACCACATTGTGAGGTGTGATATGTTTCTGCACTTCACATTTTGCACCTCTTATGTTACTTTCCTTTTTTGTTGGACACTCCTTTCTTCTGTTAAGATTGTGATGAATGCCAATGATGATAACAATGGACTTCACTGGTGAGTACCTATCAGTGGTCCGCATGGTGGTACGTCCGTGAGGTGTCATCACACTTGTTTCACTTTTTTCACCGCATGGGAGCTGTATGAGTGGGATCGCAACGCACTATCCCATCACAGTCTGACATACTGTCAACAAAAAGTGTGAGATGAGGTTTTTAGATTTACATACATGTGAACACTACTAAATTGAGTACACGGAGTGCTATGTAGAACACTACAAACCTCTGAATATGACTATATTGGGGAGATACGATACATTAAAGATCTCCGCAGTCCCAGAACCCTGGTCCTTTTGTGTATTAATGATTTGAGTGGAGGGCCACCAGGGTTTGTTTCCCTCTTTGCTCCATAGAGTTTGTGTGCCCCAAAAAATGGCACATTAATAAGATTGTTTTAGATCAGGGATCACTGTTATGCACTCGCACTTTCCCCTATCTGGGTTTACAATTCTCTGACAACGGCTCATGGACCCCCCATCTGGCATACGGTCGGACTAAATTTATCAAGGCCATAAACTCAGTACTTTCTCTCCCCAAGCCTAAGAGATCTGAGGTGGTCCAGCCCATGTTAAAGATCTATAAGACACAATGTGTCCCTGTTATGACATACGCATACGGGGCCGAAATCTGGGGATACTCAAACCTAAAAAACACCCAGGCAGAGGAAAATAGATTTTGCAGAAGGCTCTTGGGGTTACCAATTTCATCTTCCACCTTTAAAGGCCATAACGAACTAAAATTGTTCTATTTGGAGGACTACATCAAGGCACGTCCTGTGCTGTTCTGGATTAAGGTTTGGAAAAACCCCGAAGCGTCACTGACAAGAGAAATTCTGTCTGACTGCCTAAAATGTGATCAGGGTATTAAAATCCCATGGCTTGCCCAAGTTCAGGCAAGCCTGGTAGCAGTCAATCTTGGGCACATATTTAACACCCCGGTTGGACTAGAGGGGACTAACCTGAAGATAATACGGAATATCCTTTACAGGCACTATGGGAAGATTAGATACAATGCAGAATCAATTAAATCCTCTGTAAAGCGCTATACCCAAATAGAAGGTGATATTGTATCTACTTTACCCACACCAGCTGGCTACCTCCTTAAAGAAATTACATGCTGGGAGCGCAGCCTTTTGTCTCGCCTGAGAGCAGGATCTATAATGTATCTATTGTGTTTTCCCTTGGGCTACCATTGTAACATTGAGAGTTTGGTTTGCCCATGTCAGAACGCTGGAAAGCAAACACTAATGCATTTTTTGTTCTTTTGTTCCTATTATCAAAAATACAGTAAGCCCCTCCTGATACCATTTTTCAGAGCCAAAGGCATAAATGGTTTTAATGTGGCATATAAATCTGTTTTACAGCTTAAAGATCATGGATTAACATTTCGTGTGTGTACCTTTTTAAAAATGGCCGTACGATCTCGCACTTCTATGAATTAATTCTTATATGAACTATGTCATCCTAACAGATTGGGAGGATGTTTCTTTGCACATTCGCACATTTGCACATTATAAACCGATGCTGCTATTTGTAAATATATGAACCCCTTTTTTCTTGCCAGTACTGTAGTAATATGGAGATATAGATAACAATTCATTTCTTGATCTCTGGTTGCTATTACACGATGCACTTTATTAAGATAGTCCTATAACTAGGATGTATGCCTTATGCACTTTAGAAAATTGGTGTTCAACATAATGCTGCTAGATAAGCTCTATGTATATATTGCCATGTCATTTTAATAAGATTGGAAGCAGGTTTCTTTGTATTTTTGCACATTGGCACTTTAAGATTTTTGCATTTTTGCACATCGGCACTTTAAAACCTATGCTGTTATTTGTAAATATGTGAACTATTCTTCATGTGTCAGCATTGTAGTAAATATGGAGACATAGATAATAATTCACCCTCTGATCCTTGGTTACTATTACACTATGCCCTTTATCTAGACAGTTCAATAACTAGGATGTACGCTCTAGGGGGCATATTATCAAGGGGGTTTATCTCCGCTTTTTTGGCTTTAAAAGCCAAGAAAGCGGAGATAAAATTATCTCCCTATTACCAAGCTGTCGCTAACACCAGTTAGTGACAGCTAATAGGAGATAGCGACCATCTTGGGCCCCGCTTTGCATGTCAGTGATATTTATCACTAATGACATGCAAAGTGGGCGTGCCAAGATGTTAGCGACTGGAAACAGTCGCTAACATCGCTATCTCCTATTACCAACTTTTGGAGATATTCGCGCTAAGCGCGAATATCTCCAAAAGCTAACACCTGCCCTGAGCAGTTCTTCACCATGTTATCCAATGGGAGGTGGATAACATGGCTAAGAGAATTTGCTCGATAATGCATGAATATCGCTGACTTTTCAGCGATATTCATGCATTGCGGCCGTTTTTTATCGCATTTGCGATAAACCTTGCTAATAGCAAGGTTTATCTGCGATAAAAATCGCCGATGTGCGGCGATAATTTTTGTCTCTAAACAAGTTAGAGACAAAAATTATCGCTAGTTGTTGGTAATATGCCCCCATGCTCTTTAGAAAATACGTGTTCAACATATGCTGCTAAATATATGTCCTATGTATATATTGTTGCTGGTTTAATGGTGATCCTTGCATTTGACCATGTATGTAATTACGTGCACACTTTTATGGATAATGTAATATCCGAATAAAGGTTATTTTGACTTGACACCGGAAAGCAACACCGTAAACAGCAGAAGTTTGTTTATAATGTGCTTGTATACGCTGCTCTTACTGCTGTAGGACACAGCTCAGAGCCACTTCTAATAACCTGCCGATGCACAACATAAAATATGGATAAAATGTGCACAGTTCTGTTTTCATGTTATCTGTTTTGGGAAGATGAAATGCTGGGACAGCTTACCAGATTTAAAGCTTGTTTTCTACACAGACCACTGCAGAAGGAGACTTAACCCCATGAGCTGTAGAAAGGATCGTTAGATCAGGTACCACGGTTGTCTGTATCCACTGCATGCCTGTGGCTGTTTATAGTGCACTTTCCCAACTTTGGGACCAACTTGGCAGAGTAAACTCTGAGACTTAGGCTCAAAGGAGAACGGCTACATAGACACAGTTATAGCCTATGTAACACACGTGCCCCATGCTTCAAGTGGGAATGCTGGGGCACTGGTCCGGCCACACTACCTGCAGCCTGGCACCCTCTGCTGGCTGATGGGCAGGTCAGGAGCGCACCCAATGCTGCTACCCCGGGCACCGGGCACCTCTCAGCCCATGAGTGACCCTCACCGGTTCTGCATCCTGCTGCAGCTCACAGAGCATCGGTGACAGGCAGTTTGGTTGCAGCTGGCTCATGGGAAACTTTTGCAGGCTCCCAGCTTCCAGCGTGGGCAAACAGGGGTTAATGGTCCAAACACTCCCCATCCCAGTATTGGCTACCACAGCACTACACAGCCACTGAGTCACTCTCTCCCCGTCCTCCTCCGCCAGCCGTGGGTTGTGTGCTAAATTATACAGAGCGAGGTTTCAACATCGATCACTGATGCGCAAACACCAGGCCAATGATAAACCCACAGGTGGAACAGTGAAATGGGAAGAAAGGAAGATTTACAGCCTTAAACGTTCTACAATTAATGCAACCATGTACACTTACGATAACAGGTCCAGACGACAGATATTTGAATTGGCACGTTCAAACAGAAGGTGTGGCCCAAAGGCAAGACTTCTCATTCGTTGTCAGACAATGCATCAAGAAGGTGTTGTGTGGGGGCAGAATCAGCAAAATAGAAGGGTTGCCTTAAGAAGGCAGCAAATAAGGACAGTGAAAACAACAGTGGAGGGCAATAAAATAGGCTGTGTACAAACACGCAGGAACAAAGGGGGTATGGTCTGAGGCTAGCTGCCTCCTGTTGGCTGGCAGTAAGTGCACTTTTTGTCCGCAAGTGTGTGCATGCTAGCCAAACCCAACGCTGCTCTCAATAGCATGAGAGCAGCGCTGGGATTCGTTGGAGCGAGCAGGCTCACCGCTCATACAGGCTGCTGATCCACCCGGCTCATTGCAGCTCGGGTTGGTGAAGTTTAAACTGTGCATGTCCCTTTGGCTGGTCAATGTGACCTGCGCAGTTTAAATTGATGTAGCCAGGCCCCCCCTCCTCCCTGCTCACAGTCTGCACTAGCCCCGCCCGCCATGTCCTTAATCTCAGCTCCAACTGCTGGCACACGGAAAATACAATGGTAATAAAGTCACTCTATGACCATTTTATGTTTCACTTCTGCTGTGCCCACAACAGAGGGGGTGGCGCTCCTCTGCCCAAATGAAGCAGCCGGCACTGACCTTTACCCCACACCATGACACTCTGCACCACTCCAATCTTTGACCCTCTATGCTTTTCCACTCCACTTTAGCACTCTACTGTACGACACTCCATGCCACACCTTTCCACTCTATATTACTACATTCTACAGTCCCCCACCCTACTCCACTCCGCAAAACATTACTCCACTCCATTCTAATCCACTCCACTCAAAGACACTCCACTGTATGATACTCTAAGTCACTATACAATACTCCACTTTATACCTCATATGCCATTTCATTCCACTCTACTCCACCCCACAACACTTTACACCACTTCTCTCTATACTGTTGCACTCTACTCCATGACACTCTACGCCTCTCCACAACACTCTACTCCACTCTCCTCCACTCAACTTCACTCCACTCTAAGACTCTCTACTAACCTCCATGACACTCTAAGAAACTTCACTCAACGCCACTCTACTGTATGAAACTGCACTCTAAGACACTCTACAACACTCCACTCTATGACACGTTACTTTATTCCACTCTATTTCATTCCATTTTATGACACTCTACTCCCCTCTACACCAGTCCACTATATGACACTCCAATGTATGACATTCCACTCTATGCCATTCCACTGCACGCCACTCTACGACACTACTCTCCAAGCCACTCTCCTCTACACCACTAACTTTCAGCCAGCACAAGCTCCTCCATTAGGGTTGAGGAGGGTCACCCACTGCTGAGAGCCAGCAGATTCAAGCAGGAAAAAAACCTATAATGGAATAACTTTATCATCATTTTATTTTTCCTGCAGGCTGTCAGCATAGCCAGCTAAGCCGAATCTTAGGGGGAGGCAGGGCCATCCTGATGGACAGCACCTGCAGCAGGTAGGAGTGGTGGGGTGGAGAACAGGCACAGGCTTCCAGTCCCTGAGTGAGCACGAAACCAACCGCTAAGACCAATCCCAACTCTTCTCTCATGCAAGGTAATAGTGCTACCAGCATGAGAGCAGCGTTTGGATTGGTGCAGGGGAGTCTGAAAGCCTGTGCACCAGCCCATGGACCGCCTGGACAGGAGCAGAAGAGAACAGAGGCATCAGTGGGCAGCTAAGAACTCTCGTTTTTTTTTATTATCCCACCACGCTTGCCACCACTTTTATTCGACAGCAGCCACTACTGCTTTCAGCCATGCTGACCCGCAGCCACGCTGGAGTACAACCTGGCAAAAAACACATTGGCAAAGCCAATAGCTCTAGCATATTCGAGACCTATAGGCTTTGCTAATGCTTGTTAGTGTTTGATGTTGTGGCTGGGCTGGACTCTTTTGTAACACAGTACACCTTCCTTAATTGCCTCTCTGTATATCCCGTGTTCTTTGGTTTTCTAAGAAACTATAAAAAGCAAAGAGTATTCTTTTTAAGTCCTTGCCTGCCATTAAATGCTCCTCGCTAGACCCTCAATCATGCAGAACTTATCTTGACATAACCTTGAAATTACAACAAACCCGTTCAGTGTGTTAACTGGTGGATTATTTTGTTGACTAAAAGTGCATTTGTGTGTAGATTTGCAGGTCAGCCTAGAGATAGGTTTAGCTGTATTCAGGAGTTATGTAATTAATAAAAATAAAGATATCGAAATGGCATCGAGGCTGTCCTATTCAGTTATGACGGAGTAGCACTAAAAGTTTGGGCCAGCCAATAGAACGGCATATATAGAGTAGGGTCTTGTTGGCAGGATCATTCACGTTTTAGAACAGCCCAAAGGAAAGCCATTCAATGACTGGAGTGTCAGTAACCACGGGTGATGCCATTTTGATTGCACAAGTTTGCACTGGAAAGAGGTTAAGAGGGGTAAGCAAGTTTGCTAGTCCAGCCACCATGACAGAAGTCTGCACACTAGCCCTCCAGGGTGCTGTCCTGTATGGAACAGGCAGTGAGGCTGGAGAAGGCAGCGCGGCCCAGGCATATGCAGGGTATCTGTAGTCTCTTGTGGAGTGTTTTGTCTCAGAGGAACATTTGCGCATCTGTCATGGAGCAGCACCAGAACTGACTGTGCTTCCATCAGTCACCATTTCATTTTCTTTGGCTTCACAGCAGCGGGGGTCCAGAACCGTGAACCATGTGCATCTAGATGTCCATAAGGCGATCAACCCTCAATTTACTTTATCTGGCCTCTTAATTTACCGTCCTCCCGGTAACGCCCATACCTGGATATCCGTGCTCACCAACTCTATAGCTCCTCTATTGCTTAAAGCCTCAAACTTCACTATCCTTGGCGATTTAAATCTACATCTTGATGACACCTTGTGCACCAATAGTAAGAGTTTCTTAAGTGATTTAGAGGTTCTGAGCCTGAGGTTGTGTAATTCAGGCCCCACCCATTCTGCAGGGCATCAATTGGATCCAATCCTTTCCATTCTTTCCTTTGATTGCTCACAGAATGCTCGTCCCTTGGATTGGACTGATCACTTTGCAGTCCATTTCGCCCTATCTGATATCAAACTGCCTATCTTGAATAGACAGGGTAAGGGCGAATTAGTCCATAGATGGGGTAAATTAGATATCTTAAAATTTAACCAGTGTCTTTTTAATACTCGCCCCCTGAATGACGAAGCTCTTCTTAAAGACTTGAACTTGGCAGTTACATCCTGGCTTACGAACGCTGTAAACATTGTGCTTCCATCTACTCCGAGACTTTCTAAACTCCATCGATGTCCGGCCCCTTGGTTCTCGCCTGATTTAAAGGCTTTGAGAACTAATTGTAAAGCCTTGGAAAGAAAATGGAGGCGCACCTATTCTGCTTCTCGAAAGATCGTCTATTAAGAAGCATTGAAGGGATATCACTCGAGGTGTAAAGAGGCAAGAGCTACGTACACGTCAAAGATAGTGTCGCAAGCTCAGAATTGCCCTCGCACTCTATT
This sequence comes from Lissotriton helveticus, assembly GCF_964261635.1. Lineage (NCBI taxonomy): Eukaryota > Metazoa > Chordata > Amphibia > Caudata > Salamandridae > Lissotriton > Lissotriton helveticus. The sequence goes on from NC_136070.1 coordinate 715,618,536, forward strand.
TACAGTGGTAAAAAAATTGACTGGCGCTGATGCTCTACCGACCCCTCCTGTCTTGGAAGAAGGCCAATGTAACTCCATTGCGGAATTTTTTATCACCAAAGTTGAGCGAATCAACAACTCTATGAGTGCTTCCAATATAGCAACTCAGTCTCAACTGGGATGCGTGACTACGATAGCACCCCTATCCCCAAGGATAATGATTACTAACTGGCTCTTATTTGATGACGACACGTTCCTTACCTGCTTGAACAGTGTAAGGTCTGGTTCACCGCGTGACCCGGTGCCTGCAAAAATCTTAAAGTTGCTCGATCTGGAATGTCGGCGCCCCCTTATGAGACTCCTGAATGCCTCCTTGAGTGAGTCTTGTGTGCCACAGGACTGGAAGCATGCGATGGTGGTCCCGCTTCTGAAAAAGACTGGTGCGGATACATCAAATCTGTCCAATTTCAGACCTATCTCCTTGTTGCCTATCTTCTCAAAGATACTGGAGAGGCATGTTAATACGCAGCTTACTCTTTTCATTGAAAATCAGGGCTTCTTACATCCGTCTCAGTCCGGTTTCCGGGCTCACTATTCTACTGAGACTGCTCTACTAGGGGTGACGGAGAGACTACGGCACGGTGTCGATCGCGGTGAAACTTCTGCTCTCATCCTGTTGGACCTGAGCGCAGCATTCGATACCGTGTCTCATTCCATCTTATTAAACTCTCTCCACTCCCTTGGAATAGCTGGCCCTGCACTTGCTTGGTTTGCCTCCTTTTTAAGTGAGCGCACGTTCCAAGTTTTTTCCCAGAAAGCTGCATCTACGATTTGTCCATCGGCGTATGGTGTCCCTCAGGGGTCTATTCTCAGCCCGTTGCTATTTAATATTTACATCAAGCCTCTTGCTACCATCGCAGAGGAAGCCGGGCTGACTATTTTTTCATACGCCGATGATACGCAAATCGTTTTTTCCCTCTCCAGCATTGAAGATAATAATGTGTCTGGTCTGAAAACTGGTCTGTCACTTGTGGCTGAGTGGATGCAGAAGCATCTCCTCAAGCTTAACGGTGACAAAACCGAGATCATCATCTTAGGGAAGCAGAAGGACCTTTGGGGCCCACAACATTGGCCCAGCACTATGGGCCCTACTCCTCTACCAGTCCAGGTGGTACGTAACCTGGGTTTTCTTATAGACGACAAACTGTCTATGAGGCAACAAGCCACTAAGGTGGCGGCCACCTGTTTTACTATCTTAAGATGGCTCCAAAAAATTCTCTGGATGTTGCCTCATGCCACCAGGAGAACCGTAGTCCAGGCGTTAGTAACATCTCGCCTGGACTACGGCAATGTTCTCTATCTTGGTGCGGACGTCACGACCGTTAAGAAATTACAGGTCGTACAAAATTCATCAGCTCGTCTTCTTTGTAATATCCAGAGGAGGTGTTCGGCCGCGCAGGCTCTTCGTGATCTCCACTGGCTCAAGATCTCAAGTCGAATCAAATTTAAAGCCTTATGTTATCTTTTTAAAATTAAACAGGGTTCTGCCCCACCATATCTTCAAAGTCTAGTCCAACCCTATAGGCCTTGTCGTACTTTGAGATCATCAGCAAACTGTGACTACGTCATCCCTAGATTTAAGCGAGTGAGGATGGGCGGAAGATCGTTTTCCCACCTTGGTCCTAAATACTGGAATGCCCTACCCGCTGCCTTGAAAACCGAGACTAATATGCTCTGTTTTCGAAAAAAACTAAAGATCCTACTATTTTAAATTACTTCCTGTATCTCTTGTAGCTAAATCCATCTGTGTCTGATGTCAGCTTTCTTCTTTAGTCTGTCCCTTGCGCCGGGAAACCCACTGCGGGTAGCTGTTGCGCATTATAATTTCTAAATTCTAAATAAATAAATAAATAAAGGGGGATGGAAGCACAACAATGAGATAAATTAAACTATCCTCCCAGAAAAAACCCTAACTGTCGGATATTAAGATCGGCCAGCAAAGTCCTGTCCCACGTTCCTAGAGTGAAAAAGTCCAGATGGGGAGGCAGATGTATCTCATTCATGGCATCTAAGCTTTGGAACGAACTTCCCCTCAACATTAGGCTAATTCCATCCAGGTCTTGAAGAACCGGGTTTTCTTAGAACCCAGCGGTGCCAGGGACACACCCGAAGTCTTCGGATTCTCCTGTCTTGGAATACAGAGACACGGAATACTTCTGGATGGCGTCAAAGATCAAATTTATTAGCTGCAGCTAGTAACAGTAAACCAAGCAATACAACAGGAAACTGCTCAATTTTCATAGAGCAAGACATCACTTTTTATACACCATATTCTCATTATAAATGTACACCGACTGCGCAAAATTCTGACCAATAGGACACATTTTCTAACTGAGTATCACATTAACAAAAACCCAATTTACAGTAACCCACCCCAAAAGGTAATTATTAGGACTGTCCCAAATTCAATTTTTGCAAGCCGGACAAACCCATGATTGAAAGCACTACCCATGTAATGAAAAGTCGTAAGGAAAGAAACAATTCAGATGCTGATTAGGATAAGATATGTGCAAGGAAACTAAAAGTTAACGATATCCTGAACATTGATTGGTAATCTCGGACAACGATCAGTCAGAGAAATTGGCTTCGTGAAAGGGTCAATTTCAGGTGACTGGGTCAGCGTCTTTGCAATTCACTCACAAGTCAGAAAAGGGCCTGTTAATGCATACATGAACAATAAGGCCCATGCAACTTTGTTAGTTCGGTTACCTCCACGGCCTACGTGAGGGCAACACAAAAATGGCGTCACAAACAACTCAAACAAAATGGAGTCTGGTTTGAAATCATGGAACCTCAGACCCTCCTTTTGCCATTACGTAGGCAATAGCCTAAACTCACGTAAATCTGAATCCAGGTCTATATCTATTCTCATCAGGTCGTCAAGGTGTTGCTGTAACATCATCTTATTATCCTTCACTTTTCTCGGGACTGGTCTTCTCACACAGATCGTAGCACAAAGATTACTAATGGCGGGACCACACTGGATGCATAAGCAACACGAGAAAAGGATTGCTAAAGCCATACCAAGAGACATCAGAATCTTCCATCCCCATTTGGACAGCAGTTCCCAAAACCATTCTATCGATGACCGGTTCCCTTCGTCTACATGTATAGACTCAGCGGACTTATGTAACCTCAAGATGGCTTGGTACACTGTCGGGGCGTTATCTGGTATGAAAACACAGCAACTAGACCCGATCAATTTACATACCCCACCTCTATCTGCAAGTATAATATCTAAAACAAAGCGGTTCTGTAATGTCATAAGGCGATCCGCTTGAAGCTCAGCTGTAATATTGCTAAGGGCACCTGCAGTCTCATTTATAGTGGCCTCGACCACTCTCGTAAGCTGACGAATATTCATACCATTAGCCATAGGACCCCAAAAGGGCAGAAAACCCTTAAAGAAGTCTCCAACTTCTTGTGCGACAGTATCTTTCGCATCGATAACACCTCTACCATATCTTGTCTTAGGGTAATTGAAAGCAGCTGTATACGTAGGGGGAAGCAAAAATGCCACATAACATGTGCCTGAAAAATCAGAAGGCAACCATGTATATGCTCTGTCGTAACAAACAAAACACGTGCCTTTAGCTGGCATGAACGGTGGAGATTTCTGGGATGTATAGACATAGGTGTGCACACACACACTCTTACCAAGCTGAGCTCTTGGATTCTGACCATTACCTTGCAGACAAAAATGACCTTGGTGGGGTATAATCCAAATAGGAGGAGACCTTTTCTGTCTCTCTTTCTCTTTCAGACTAATGCTATATCTCGTCTTGTTCCAACCAACATATGCTCGTACCTCATCTTTAGGGATAGCATTATATGCATCAATATCTCTGACCATATCTACTATTCCCAGTATCAAGGCATTATTATTCGCATTATCTTTGACAGAACGTACAGGAGATGCTTCATTCGCATAGATAAACATTGATTGGAGTGCCCATACTGACCCTAAGGCGAAAAAGGCAAAACCAAATATGGCATTCCCTTATCAGTCGTTTGTGGCATAAGACCACACACCCAACAATTCGTGGTATTTACATCTAGCTGATGCTGATGCAACATCTGTATAAACGAATTGGTCACAAATTCTAATCTTCGTGTTTGTTCATGTTCAGGCAACGTATGAAACTCATGTGGAGAAACAGTAGGAAAAGAAAGAGTAGGTTGGGAGGTAGATGTAATCGGCTGTTGTGTGACATAGAAAATCCAACCCACACAAGCTAACTTAATATTCAAAAGCATTAGAAAACACAGTATTAAAAAACATTTGTTACGAATCAATGTACATATTTTTGCTCTAAAATCGACTTTCTTATCACTCTTATCAGACTCAAAAGACTCCATCCTCTAACGTGCTGCTCATGGCTATTACCTTCTTCACTTAAGTGTGCGTCAAGATCGTACTAACGACCCTGAACCACAGTCCTTGTGTCAATACGCGACTCACCCCTTAAGGCTGTACCGTGAACCTGCAGCTGAGTCCGGATGGTGACTCGAAAAAGGAAAAAGGAAAAAAATCTCTTGATCTGACTAGATGTAATTCACTACATAAAAGCACTTCAATTTTATTTGTCCATTTTAGACGTCTTTTTTCGATCTCAGATTGTAGCGCTCTTTGCCAGGCACAGTGTGATCCTTAAAAAGGACTTCCAGATTCGTCGTGTCGAGTCTCAAAGGCAAAGGCACAGCAGCTTGCAGAACATCATCATCCTCGCGTTCTGACTGAGTCCATGTCAAATGCGCATCACTAAAAGGTACAAATCTAGGAATTCTCTCACATTCGGAGTCAGCTATTCCATCCCTCACCCACTTGTCATACGGTAAGGGCAACAGAACTTTTTTCGTATGGGTGGCATGCACCCAATTCTTTTTACCAGCTACTCTATCAGCAGTTCGAGTCGCTAGCAAGACTAAATGCGGTCCAGTCCATCTTGGTTCCAAATTTTTGGCTCGCTGAAAGTTCTTGATTAGAATGTAATTTCCAGGTTGAATCGTATGGCCTGGATCTGCAGTAGCTGTCGGCAAACTGTCATAGACCTGTTGGTGGAGAACACGTAATTTAGCAGTCAAGTCATGTAAGTAATCCATCAACATAGGGTACTCAATGTCGCTGTATTTCTTAGGACGAGGCACACCCCAAACATTCGCTGGACGACCAAACACTATTTCGTATGGGCTAAGTCCCACACGAGAATGCACTGTCTTCCTTGTTGACAAAAGAGCCAATGGCAAGGCATCCGGCCATGTAAGACCAGTGCTCGCTTGTATCTTAGCTAATTTCAGTTTTAACGTGCCATTATAGCACTCAACCAGACCTGCTGACTGGGGGTGATTCGCAGCATGAAATTTCTGATTTATTCCCAATCCAACACATACTTTCTTCATGACTTGACTCACACATTCACTCCCATTGTCGCTCCATACAATTCTCGGCAAACCATACCTAGTGAAATACTCTTTGAGCAAAACCTTGGCTGTAGACAAGGCAGTATTATCCTTTAGGGGGTAGGCCTTTATCCATCTGGAAAAGGCTCAAACAACCACAAGGACATACTTCAAATTATTGCATCTCTCCATGTGTATGTAATCTAGCTGTATCACCTCAAACGGATAAGTTGGAGGAGCAAAATGACCATCTGGAGTTGGGGTTCCCTTGCCAGGATTATGCATCAGGCAAATCATACAATGCTTCACCAAATTCTCAGCACATTTAGGAATTCCAGCATTCTGCCATACTGGGGCCAACAACTTGCATATTCCTTTCGAGCTAATGTGAGCCATTCCATGAGCCCTGGTAACAACTGGGAGCACATACGCGTCTGGCAACAACCATCGCTGGTGTTCTGACAATTCAACCCAACAACCTGTCGAATCCAACATACCCGTAGTTTCTCTCCACACACTCACTTCCTTTTCCGTAGCTTCAGCCTGAATCATCTTCACACTTTCTATTGTGTCTTCGCACATTCCACCAGCCATAACCCATCTTGCAGGGCCTGCAACATATATACGGCTCATCATGTCTTTCGCCGTTTCCTTCGCAACTTCATCCGCAAACGCATTCCCTCGACCTACATCGTCCACAACTTTCTTATGCGCACTACACTTCACAATTGCGATCTGCTTTGGGAGAGTAAGTGATTCCAAAAGTTCATTCACTAACTGCCCATGCTGAATTTTCGCACCATGAGAAGTAAGGAATCCTCTTTCTCTCCACAAACGTCCAAAACTATGGGCAACACCAAACGCATACTGGCTATCAGTATAAACATTCACTCGCTTTCCCTCTGACAACACACGCGCTCTAGTCAATGCAATCAACTCTGCTGCTTGCGCAGAATTCTGTGCTATGCGTGCTGTTTCAACAACTGTATGTAAAGGTGTGACAGCATATGCTGCAGTCGTCTCACCATTCGGAAGCTTGAAACACGAACCATCTACCCATAGGGTACCATCAACATTCGTAAGAGGAGTATCTTTCAAATCAACTCTAGCCTTCGTTTCTTCCTCTGTTCGAAGAAAGCAATCATGCTGTTCTTGAGCATCTGTCTCTACAGAAATCGGCAACAACGTAGCTGGATTCAACACATTAATCTCTTAATGTGAACATGGCTAGCCAAAAACGTCAACTCATAACCTGACAGACGTGCACTAGTAAGGTGCTGAGTCTTTGTCCTATTCAATAAGGTATCCACTGCATGTGGGACCATCACAATCAACGTATTATCCAATACCAAACCAGCAGACTGTTGGATAGAAACAGCCGCTGCCGCTGTAGCTCTCCGACAACTCGGCAACGCTTTAGCTACCGGATCTAACGTCGCTGAAAAATACGCACATGGGCGTTGCTTGTCTCCAAACTGTTGAGTCAATACTGACAATGCACAACCTTCTCTCTCGTGAACATACAACGTGAAAGGTTTACTGTAGTCCGGGGTACCCAACACCAGAGCAGAACAAATGCATCACGTAATTCAGAAAAACTTTTCTGACAATCATCAGACCAAGGGAGAGGGTACGGAGTATCTTTAAGAGTCAATGCCAACAGAGGTTTCGCTAGCAGGGAAAAGTTTGGGATCCATTGCCTACAATACGAGGTAATACCTAAAAAGGCACGCACTTCTCTCTGTGTGGATGGTACAGTCATTTGCGCAATCGCTTGAATTCATTCTGGGGTCCACCTTCTTCCCTCCTTCGACAAGAGATGACCTAAGTAGGTTACTTCTTGTCGGCAAAACTGTAACTTAGAAGGTGACACTTTATGATGAAGGTCAGACAAATGTCGTAACAAAAAAAGAGTAGCCTCTTTACAAATCTCTTCGTTATCAGCAGCAACCTGCAGATCATCAACATACTGGATAAGAGTAGCACCAGAAGGCAATACAAAATCACCAAGCTGAGTTTTCAATGCCTGACTATAGATGGAGGGACTTTCACAATAACCTTGAGGAGCTCTCTTAAACCGGAAGCTTCGGCATCCTAAAGAGAAGCCAAAAATATCTCTACTTTCCTCAGCAATTGGAATAGGGAAGAAAGCATTCTTCAGGTCGATAACTGAAAACCAGGCTGCTGAAGCAGGAATCAGAGTCAACAAAGCAGTGATATCAGGGACAACAGGAAACTGTGGCACCACAATCTTATTCACTTCTCGAAGATCGATCACAAACCGGTACACAGGTGGCTGAGAAACATCAGTACGCTTAAGGACAGGCAGAACAGGACTGTTACACACATTACCTCTCATTTCCTCAATTACACCCTTCTCAACCAAATCATAAATGATCGCCAAAAGAGCTCTCTCGCCATCGCTCGATATTTTATATTGGGGAATACAAGGTAGCCTAGCATTCGACCTAAGGGTAACAACATAGGATGGAATCTGCAAAAGACCAACATCATTGGGACCTGTAGCCCAAAGTGTATCAGGAAGAGAACGCAATTCCAGTGGAAGACAATCTTTAGACAAATACATCGGAGAAATCACTTTCTTACCCAAGGTAAGATGTACTCCCGAAGGAGAGCAATGTAATGTCGCATGCAGTCTTTTCAGCAAGTCCAAACCCAACAGATTCTCACCACAACCAGTCGTTAGAATAAGTGGAGCTTCTAATTCACAAGGACCAATAGAAAGGGACAATGGACTAGAAACCGGATTACGGACTGGGGCGCCTGAAAATCCTACGGAAACATTGGTCAAGCCAGACAAAGGTGCGCCAGGAAGTTTAGAGTGCATAATAGAACTCTTCGTCGCACCAGTATCCAAAAGAAAAGGTTCTTCCACACCTGATGTAATCACTTCAACATAAGGTCCACTCTGGTCAACTGACACTACTCCCTCTCTTTGCCCATGGCTGTCCTAACTATCATTATAACAAGCACTCTCACTCTCGACATAATAATCATCAACATAGTACTGTGCAGACTGAACACTCGGAACATTCTGTCTGTCAAAATAATTTGCAGAATTCTGAGGGAAGAGGAACGCTCATTCTGGGGTAACACACCACGTCCCCTACCCCTAGGAGCTTGCTGGAAACCACCACGACCTCTCTGACCAGATATGCCATTCGCACATTGTAACAAAGCCGGGCAACTATTCTTGAAATTACCTTCCTCTCTGCAATAAGGACACTGATTAGGACCAGGAAAGAATCGCGGAGCATAAGGCTCAGGCTTCTGTAACAATCTCTGAAACTGTGGAGGTTGATGAAACTGAGGCTGATTCTGACGAGGCGGATAAGCTTGCTGCAAAAGAACCTTCGTCTTTAGATCTTTAGTTTTCTTCTCTGCTTTATCCTTCTCATCTTTATCCCTATTCTCATAATATTGTGCAGTAGCCAATATCTGGGCAGACGAAGAAACAGCCCATGAACTCTCAGAGTCCTTTAACTTATTAGAAAGTTTGGGAAGCAAATTAAAGACAAATTTGTCCACGAACAACCTTTGACCACCTTCAGTGCTCATGTCCTGACCACTATGATCAATAAACGTTTCCTCAAACCTCGGGAAGAAATCAGACACACTCTCGTCTTTCTTTTGTTTGCATGCTGCTAACTTGTCCCAATTCACTCGCAAAGGAGGCATCATAGTTTTCATCAAATTAATAATCGTAACTGGTAATTCTGCAACTAAGGGCTCAGGTTTGGCGCCTCCTACTTGCCGACCATCTAGAGCAACAATATTAGCCAACGTATCTCCTAATTCTTGCGCATGATTCTCATGACGAATCTTCGCCCACAAAGGTTGAGGAACTACATTACCCATTAACATATCTATGTCAGCTAAATTCATAATACACGCTTCAACTGTCTGAGACAACTCCTTGTAATAACCAGCAGGATTCTTACGGGGGTCAGGTAAGGTCTGCTTAAGAGCCAAGACCTCTGCTCTTTTCCAAGGGACATGTACCCATACTCGCTGAAAATGAGCCGGTACACCCTGAATACCCTGATTAACATTAGCAACAACTTCCTCTCTCCATACAGGGGGAACCTCTCTCATAGGATACTGCTTCACTTTCCTCCTAACAGAAGAATCAGGTTCGTACAATGTCTGAGGCGGTAATCTAGACCTAAAAACAAGTATCGTCTCCACGGCATCTGTAACATCAGATTCCACTATCGTCCCTATAGCAAATTCGGACTGAACATCAAGCACTTCCTGCGGAATCGGACCCAACTCATTATCTTCCCATTCCTGACGGAGAAAAGTACACATTACATCAAAAACATACGTTTGCTTAAGCGGCTCCCATTGAAAGAAAACACCCATAACCGCTGGCAAATTATACCTGGAAGCATTTAAAATCCATCTACGAGCCAACAAATCCAACACTGTCCATTCCTCGGAACTAGGAAGCTGACTACGACTCTGCTTTCGTTCCGAAACAGGGGTCATATTCAGTGACCCAAACAATGGAGACAATAGATTAGCAACAGTCTCAGTCATTCGTTTTCGAGCAGAATTAGAAGAAGCAGACATAAGAACAGGAGAATAAGTATTTTGAGGCAAAAGAGGTGTAGGAACACGAGCAGTAGGAGTCGAAGATGCATAAGTAGAAGGCAAAGTAGTGTGAGGCAAAGCTGGTAGCAAAGCTTGCGACCCTAGAGTGGGTTGCGCAGTAGGAGGCAAAACCATCTGTGGAGCACCGGGTGGCTGAACAACAGCAGGAGGTTGAACAACAAAGGGTGGAACAACCGGAGGTAATGGAGGCGCAGTAGCACCCTGCACATAAGGGGGTGGCAATCTCAGTAAATGAGAGATCAAAGGATCTTTTTCAAGATCTTCAATTATTTTCGGAGGAGAAGGCGGCAAAGCCGGATAACATTTATCTATGGCCATGCAACGTTGTCTATCTGAGACTTCACTCGCACGCTCCTCTCCATCTTCCATAAACTACCTAGCAGCTTGTAGTACTGATATATTCTTATCTTTCCTATCTCTTTTTGCTTGCTTAATTTCTCGCTGTTTGGCTTCCTTACGCCAGAGGCGGAAAGAGTCAAACATTGCCGGCCGGGCTTTCTTCTTAAATAGCGCAACCTCCAGATTATCTAAAATATTTAATTCAAAACTACCATGTTGGGGCCATCGTAAAACACCATCTTTTTTTGTATAGCGGACCCATACTTCATTATAAGTAATAGGACCCACTCCGTGTTTTGAATAGAGCTCATAAGTCGGAGTTCCAACCGGGGGTATCGGACACGAATCCTCCAATCGGGAATCCCTGTTGCAACCACAACTAAACCATTTCCTAATTTTGCTAAGACCAGGCATCTTATAGCTCACTAATCTAGCTTCAAACTTCAAGGGGTTATCAACTATCGATACACTCGTAAATATACGAGCCCCTCGGCTTCGATTATTGCAACAACCGAATCAAAACCAAGAACCAAAACAAAGTCATGGGAGCGACCCACTTATACTTAACCAAAATATCTGTCACGCCACCAGAAGACTGTCTATCATCTCGCTTTACAAAGGATCAATCAAGGTTCCAATACAGGGCGACAGTCAGGGCAGCAGTCCTTCGTAGCCATTGGAAAGCGGGAAGCCTTGCAGAAAAGACCTTCGGTCCACGTCGACTTGCAGGGGTCAATGAAGTGGCGGCCTTCCTCCAGAATTTCCTCACGTGGCTCCTCACGATTCTCAGGCTTGGACCGGTACCGCTGAAGTCGCCCCACTTTGGGCGCCAACTGAAGAACCGGGTTTTCTTATAACCCAGCGTTGCCAGGGACACACCCGAAGTCTTCGGATTCTCCTGTCTTGGAATACAGAGACACGGAATACTTCTGGATGGCGTCAAAGATCAAATTTATTAGCTGCAGCTAGTAACAGTAAACCAAGCAATACAACACAGTGTACAACTCAGGAAACTGCTCGATTTTCATAGAGCAAGACATCACTTTTTATACACCATATTCTCATTATAAATGTACACCCACTGCGCAAAATTCTGACCAATAGGACACATTTTCTAACTGAGTATCACATTAACAAAAACCCAATTTACAGTAACCCAACCCAAAAGTTAATTATTAGGACTGTCCCAAATTCAATTTTTGCAAGCCGGACAAACCCATAATTGAAAGCACTACCCATGTAATGAAAAGTCGTAAGGAAAGAACCAATTCAGATGCTGATTAGGATAAGATATGTGCGAGGAAACTAAAAGTTAACGATATCCTGAACATTGATTGGTAATCTCGGACAACGATCAGCCAGAGAAATTGGCTTTGTGAAAGGGTCAGTTTCAGGTGACGGGGTCAGCGTCTTTGCAATTCACTCACAAGTCAGAAAAGGGCCTGTTAATGCATACATGAACAATGAGGCCCATGCAACTTTGTTCGTTCGGTTACCTCCGCGGCCTACGTGAGGGCAACACAAAAATGGCGTCACGAACAACCCAAACAAAATGGAGTCTGGTTCGAAATCACGGAACCTCAGTCTCTGTTCAGGAGACAGTCAAAGCATGGCTTTTTTCCTCTCTTATAGCTATCAAGCGTTTCCTGACTCTCAACCTCTGCTCTTTCTTGCTTCCTCTAGCGCCAAGACGCCTCGACATTCGTGCGCTTTAAAAATCTTTTACTTACTTACTCAAAGAACACTGCACAGTTGCGCCGGATGAGACTTTTCCACTGCACTGGAAGAGTCCTGTTTCAGTTCTCCTAATGCCATCACTTTGCCGTTGCACAATCGCAATTGCTAGGGCCACTGTTATTATACGACAGGGCAGGATAAAATGATGTGGCAGGGTAGACAAAATTATGTGACAAAGAAATGCAAGTTATGTGGTGCAATGCAGCACATTTCGTGACAGTATGACTATATTAATTTGTCTTTTTAACATGTTAACAGTGTCTGGACAAAGGTTCCAGTTGGTATTGCACATCATCGACAAAGGACAGTGCAGAATAGAGTGCAGAGTGCTGATAGGAGGGCGTGCCCTGTTAGCGAGCTACAAGGAGGAAGGAGGTAGGCAGAAGCTATTTGTAGTCTCAGAAAGACAGGAGCACTATTTTGTATATGGTTTAATGACACCCAGACACACAACCGCAGGCCTGGGAAGTTTCAAGAAGCTGGGAGCAGGAGTCAACAGTCCCGGTGGCCCTGCAGAGTTGAGCCAGCGAAAGCTGTTTGGGTGAGCGTCCCGCAGCCGGTGCAGTGCTCTCTTCTTCCACGCCGTCAGCGGTATGTGCAGCCCTAACAAGAGCTCTCACTACACTTAGGTTGGTTGGTTGGTAGCGCCCTCCTCTCTCGTCGTGTAGGTGAGTGAGTTGGGGGGCTGTCCTTGCAGTGGGAGGGTGATAGGTTGCAGTCGTTGGAACTGGGTGGGCTAACAGTCAGTTGGCTCGGTCCGGCTTGGCTGTGGGCGGTGCACCACTGTGGAGTGGGGGATGGGGGTTGGGATCTGCCATGGCTGGCAGGTTGGCAGCTGGATTGTGGCTTATGGGCAGGTGCGTGTCCTCACATAGGATTGCATCCGGTCACAGTGGTATGAGGAGGTGACGAAGGTGATGGAGTAACATGCATAGGCGCCCAAGAGAGTGGAGAGTTGAGCTCTAGTATGACAGTACTCAGTGACAGTACAGGAGTATCTGTACAAGCTGGAAGGGTCTTTTTGGAAGCCTTATAAACTGGCAGAGTGTTTGGAGGTCATAACTAGGGTGCCTTTGTACAAGCAACTTCCAGGTTTAAGGGGCGAACGTGCACTTTTGATTTTTGTCTCCCTTCAGTTGGTCTGTCCTGGTTAGTCCAGGTGTATTTTCCTCCAGGATTGCCTACTTAAGGAGGAAAAGGTGGCCTAAGATCCCCTTGAGTGGCTTGCTTCGCTTGCTCGATCCCAGTCTTTACCTCTTGGAGCCCAAAAAACTTTTCCTTACCAATGGGTGCCCTCAACAGAAATGAACAGGATGGCTAAAACATTGAGATCAGGTTGGACACTGTCGATTAAACTGTGCCAAAAGACTAAAACAAATCTAATGAGGACTAGAGCTCCCCATTTAGGTATTTTTAAAGGCAGTGGTAAAATATCAGCCTTTATCCAAAAACTGTCCGATGATAAAGCCACCATGATAGAAACCATGCAGTCAATTCCATTTGGGGAGTCAAAGGGTGAAGTCATCCCCCAGAGATCAGGCGGTACAGGTGGTAGATTAGTCGGCCGTTTCTAACTTGCCGTACTCACAAATTTAAGTGTGACCCCTGGTCAGATCTGTCTGTCGTTTTTCAGGGGAATAGACCTTGTTATGTTCATTGTCAGGAGAAAATATGGCGGTGTTACCCATTCTCCCAGCCTCCCATTCCTCACTAAGTTTAGACTTCACCTTACCTAAGATATCACCATTTAAACCAGTGTCTCCGGTTTCGTTTAGGAGGGGGAGCCACTGCCTGGGATTTCAAAGCAGCAGAAACATGCTATGGTCCTGTTCTCAAGTGTACCTAGTCTACAATCTCAGATCAGGGCAATCTTTCTGCTACCTCGGAACTAATGTTGAACCCTCTAGTGAACACTTCAGTAGATTATGTATGTTTCTCCAGATCTTTGCAGAGTCTTGAATGTATTTTGGCATCCATCTTGGCATTACTGGAAAAGAATACTGATTGCTCGGAACGCATGATAGGCATTCTATCGGTCATACTGAAGGAATTGCCTGTAATTCCAAACAGGGAAGAGAATAAGCCCAATGTAAAGAGTTTTGCAACCATCACAGATATGAGCACCCAGGTGTGTAATCCAAGGGTCCTTCCGTTTAGCCAGGAAAAAAAGATGTGATCAATCTTTGGCTCTAAGTAATCTTGAAGCCCTCTTTATGGATGGAGGAAGGACTATCAGCCATTGAACATACAAATAACAGGGAAGTCTCCCCAGGCTCCACCCCGGCCCCAGGTGCAGCATGTGAAGCTCTTCCCATTTTTATCAAAGTCAACAAGATGAAGCCGAAAATCATTAACCAAGAGTCAGGCCATAAATATCTCATGATAAACACGCACAAAAAAGGGCAAAAAGGAAATTGAAAAAATAACCAAGAGAAGACTGCGAAAGGTTTCATTTCTCGCTGGGGCTATGACACCAGATGAACCTTTAGTGTTGTATACTTATATTACTAAAACTGCCTCTGCTTCCCTGGCCACCTACGGCCTCTCCTAAGGTGGCAGTAATTCCAATTGAGCCCGGGGAGTCAGAAATTAGGGTGGTTCTTAATTGAGCTAGCCGAGCATGTAATTCTCTGACTCCCCAGGCAGAGGGGGCCCCACTCATCGGAACAGGAAGGGGAAATGCTGGATATGAGGGGGACGGTTGAAAGAGGCTTAAACCCACTGCCAATTTCTACGGGGAAATTGTTTGGGTTCTCTAACTTGTGGACATTTTTTGGGACTCTGAGGCATATGGGATGCTCAACAGATGCTCAACAGATCATGTATATTATCTCTTCTTCAATCAATCCTACATCTGGCAAAGATCTCCTCTAAAGATATTTCCTTAGCTGCATACTAGTGTACCATCTGAGACCTGGCCACATGAATGGGTTCACTTCTATTCTAGGGTAGTGGCGGCAAAAGTCCTGAAATAACTGGACGACCTTAGGCTGCCAGGTTTTGATGTTTATACCCCACGAAGGACTACAGAATTTACTCCACTTTACTTGGAGTTTGATACGGGAAGGAGTTTTGAGCCAGTCCGTGTTTTGCGAGGAGCGTGGAGGAAGCCGAGGCAGCGTGCGGCGTGTGGCGTGTGGTCTGCTGCCAGCTCGCTGCACAAGCACAAGCCAACATCGTTATTGAGCCGCCGTGCCCACCGTGCCTACCACCTTCTGCCCACCGCCTTCCTTGAACCGTTCCGTGGAGGTCCCCGGCCGCACAGCGGCAGCTTGGCGTGAGGTGTTGAGGAGTTGAGAGCTGAGTGCACCACTGCCGCACCGCGGCTCCAGGGCTCCAGGGTCCGGCACAGGAAAGCGGCTCCAGGCTCCGGCACTGGAAAGCGGCGGTAAGCCTCCGGTTATTGGAGCGGGAGACTAACCGGGGACTCACTCGGGGAGGCAGCTACTAGCCAGCCGTCAGCCGTCAGTGGTCAGCAGAGGATTCCGCAGGGCTCGGCACGTCCGGGGCAGTGCAGGAGAGCGGGTGAGCTGGGAGCTGCGCGTGTGCGGGTGCTCCGCTGCAAAGCACTTTCACCGCGCTCTCCTCTTCTTCGCCTTACTCTTGCGTGCCGGGCCGGAGCTGCGCTGAGAGCCAGGGGGGGCGCTGCCAACAGTGTGTCACCGGAGTGCATCTACCGCCCCCACCTTTTCTCTGTACCCGGAGATAAGTTGTCAGGCCAGGGTAGGGGGAGGTCCAGCGATCAGCGAGCGACGGGGGCCAGGGCCAAGACCACAACGGAGGCCCGGGCTGGGCTGGCGTCACGCTGTGTTGCCGAGCAGCGGCCAAGGCGTGCAGCAGCCAAAGTGGACCAGGCGCAGCAGGTGCAGCAGGTGCAGCAGGTGCCATTAGCTGTGCGCAGAGTGCCGAGCATCGGCACCCATCGAAAAAGGACAACAAGGAAAAAGGACAACATAAGCGCGAGAGAGCGGAAAGGCCCATAAACGACTGACAGCAAGCAGCTGGTCTTACATTCACTAACTAACGAGACAAGAGTAAACAGATAAACTAAACAAATAAACAAAAAAAACAAAACAAAAAAAAAAAGGCCTTTTCAAACGATCAGTTTCCTACGTCAGGGGAAATGAGATCAGGGAAGATGCGCCAAACCACGGAAAGTAAAAAAAAAAAAAAAAAAACCTAGGAAGTTCATTCCGGAAGTTAAATCACCAACGGAAACAGGGACCGAATCACACCCCAGGGAGAGGCTGGTATCAGCACCAACCCCCGATCAAACATCAGACACCAGACGGAAAACCGGTCTCTTAAAATTCTTCTATTTAAAGGACCCAATGGCAGCAATCTACGCACCAACAGCTGAGGCTGGCAAGTTGCCAAGCCCCATCGCGCCATTGAACGTCCCCTCCCCACTGGCAAACGGCGTGCAGAACACAACGAGTATCGAACCAGAATGTCTACCCCTTCCATATTGCTCAGATTCCCCTCTCCAAGGCAAACGGGAGTTAGTAACCGCCCAGGTGCACAGTTCCAACACTCCCGTAGCTACAAACGAAACCAAGGGAGGTAGCGCCATAAAGGATACCGCAGATAATCGCCATGTAAAGGACATCCGGCCAAGTCAGAGCACAAGTGCGACAATCATGGAGCTCGTCGAAGCCAGCGTTCACACTAAGGAACCCAAGAGCTCCAAGGAGGGTAATTTAGGTCATAAAAACCTATCTACCTCATCAGGACAAGAAGGGGACCCATGGTTAAAGCCACTTTTCCTTTCAAACGACTCTCAACTCGAGGAACTCTCTGAAAGAATCATGAAGTACATCAACTCACAAGGGAGAGGACCACAAACAGAATATGGCTTTGCTGATCAACATCCGAGCCCGGGTATGCTGGTCTCTACCCCTCGCTGCCCAGAACTAAAAAGAGACCAACAAAAATTATCCACAAACGATAGTATCATTATGCAGATGAATCAGTCCCTCTTCAACCATCCCGCACCAATTACTATTTCATCGGGGAGCACGCTGGACTCAGAGCCCAAGGACCCAAGCATAATCCAAAATGTTGAACCCTCCACGTCATGGACTCAATCCCTGTTAAGCACTTTAGAGCAAGCAATAAGGGTATTGAACTAGCAATCCAATAAAATGGAAGTCCAGATTGACCTCATCACGTTAGTGGCTGGGCACATCTCGGGCATAAATGCTAAACTGGACTCCTTAACATCCCTATTAACAACCCAGGGGAAACTAGAGGCCAACACCAGCTCGAGGAAACAACAGTGCAATTGTGGTTGCGGAAGCATAATCGAAAATCTAGCAAGCCTCCCGACCATCTTGATGGACATTTTAGGGGAGGTAAAACAATCGCGCAGTCACAGTCAGGTGATAGAAGCTAAACTAACCCTGGAGAAACCTCACGTAGTAAAGAGGAAGCATATCAACGGTCCCAAAAGAAGCAAACGAGCAATGGATCAAGACCAAACATCAAATGAAACCGGTCAAGGAAAATTAGTCTCGGAAACTGACGAAACACAATTCATTCACCAATCCTTTACTGAAGATAAACCAACAAAGAGGCAAAAGAAAAGGGCAAGGAAGGCCAGGCTCAAGTATAAAAAACAACTAAGCGCAGTTCCGGATAACATTTTTCCAATTTTCAAAACCAGCATCCCGCAGGAAAACAAACCTAAATTATTGAACGAGGCTCCAGCAGGTGAGGCGTTTCTTGCAGAGCCATCTGAGAAGGCAAACTCATCGAGTACTTCAAGGGTCGACGGCCCTAGAACAGGAGCCAACTCGTGTCCATCCCCATTGATAGGTGCAAACAGTCAAATGGATACAAGATCGGTCCAGCGACCAAAAGCGCAAGAGCCGGGTCGAGAAAAAATGAGGTTCACGCAAGCAGTAGAAAATGGAGGAGGTGAGCGAAACGAATTGAAATTAGCCCTGGAAAAAAACAGTATGGGCACAAAAGAAATTTTCAGAGAGGGTTCAACCCACGGTACAAAAATTATTACTGAGAAACAATTACCCTCAACGTTTGAAAAAAGCATAAATGAAATTCTCGGTCAAGCAGAAGCACCAAAAACAAAACCTGTGCTAACCCCCGTGCGAATCACAGTTTTTGATAAGGATCGCAAATGTTCGCTAAAGCCAGGGGTTTCAAGTACGGCACCAACTAAGTTAACCAACACAGCTTCACTACAGAAAAAAACATATATAATTGAGGGAGTACAGAAAGATGAAGCACTACAAGAGCCTCACCCCCCTTGCGGAAGTATTCAACTCCACAACTCGTCATCATGCAAAGCAGGCTTAATACAGAAGGCGCTAAGACAACACCCGGAGACATTTGACTTAAAATTAACTTTTATTCCCGAATATTCAACCAGGGGGACACAAGACATTCTAAACCGAGGTAATTTGTTAAGATTATTTAAGGAAATACCAGCTTTGCAAGAAATTACTTCTCAAGATCTTTACTCTATTGAATTTCAACAAAACTTAAACAACGTGGCCATTGAGGAAACAGTCACAAATTGGGCCTCAAAGGACCTCATAGAAAAGATATACTCTGCAAGACCTCAGTTTGAATCATGGGGTATCTCCATCATGCGACACAAGTGCCCAAGATACCCCTATCCTTTAGAATTAAGACAGGTGACCTGAACAAGGGTCAAGAGATAAGAGGTCAACATACCACCTGCCTACGTGGCGCCAGATCCGCCTCGCTAGTGTCATCAAGCGCAAGTCTCAAACCACAAACAACCGGTCTCCACCACGCAGATAGAATGGATTGGTCCTGGATTCCCAATGTCTTGAGTAATAAAGCTACCTAACCCAGACCCAAACCTCTCTGGGAACACGTGGAACAAGAAGCTCTCTGAGAGTACAATAAAGATATCAAATGTTTCACTTTGCTCGTGGAACGTGCATGGCTTTCGAGAAATGGCTCACGATCACGAAACGCTAACCTTTTTCTCACGACAAGATATAATCTTGATCCAGGAGTCATGGAAATTACAACCGACTTCAATCCCAGGTTTTACAGAACACCATATATCTGCAGAACGCAATTCAACGTATGGGCATCCCTGCGGCGGATTATCAATATATGTAACCCATAAATATAATTGGGCATCAGAAGAGTTGGACGTGGGACTGAACTGGGCCCAAGTGATTAAAATTACTGAAGCCCCGCCATCGGGGTTTGATCCATGGAAAATTCTAATATTTAACGTCTATATCCATCCCGACAGAAAGACACAAAAAGAAAAACACGAGACCTTGCTGTCACTGATCAAGGCAATGCAAAGAACCCACGCACAATGCCCACTGGTCATTTCCGGGGACTTCAATAATGCCCTTATTTTCCAAAACAAAAAGAAGGCGAAGTCGACTGCAAACATTGGCGGAAAAAAGCTAGTATTAAGCCTAAAAGAATACGGACTGTCAATCCTGAACGGCAACACAAAGGGGGACAGGCCGGCAGCCGTCACCTACCTGAGTGGTAAGGTCCATTCAACAATTGACTATTCCATAGTAAGTGACGAGTTAATTCCTAGCATCGAATCATTTTGCATCGAACACCGAGTAGAAAGCGATCATTTCCCCCAAATAATAAGTCTGAATATCGTACTAAGTAAGGCTCCAATCATGACCTCCCTTTTCCACCATGCATCAAAGTTCAACTTAAGAAAATTGAAATGGCGTGGTGACGGGTTGGGTAAAATCACAAACACAGCCAAAGCCCAAATGGCCAACCTTGGGCCCCCAAAAGAGGAGGAGCTAGTCTCTAACTGGGAGCATATGATTCAGGTCCTCCAGCAAAAGTTCCCAGCTAGGTCAGGGAACCAGGGTTTTCACAAAATCAAAAAGGAGCCTTGGTTCAACATGGACCTAAGAACAAAAAAAAGAAAAGTCGCCAAGGAAGTCCGAGTACTCGCAAGGCAAAAAGCGTTGGGGGCCGTGACAAATAAATTTAATTTGAATGGAGCCAGGAGCACCTACAGGAAGGCACTGAGGGCCGCAAAGTACTCGCATAAAGAAACTATCTGGAACAAACTGCTAGCTGCGGGCAAACAATCAAACAGCCGGGACTTCTGGGGTATCATAAATGATTTAAATCAAGGGTCAAAACTCCAACAGGAAGCAGGGGTTGGAGCTGAAACTTGGACCAGACATGTGCAAACTCTATACTGTAACACAGATTCCGGCCCCGTTAATGGTTCTGGGGCATCACAGGAAAATGCGGAGGATTCAAAAGGAGTCGAGTACATAGAAACAAGAGCTTTTTTTTTTTTCAGAACAAATTTTATTTCGTTGAAATAGCATACAATCAGGTCACCGTCCCCTATGTAACAGGGGTCTAGTGAACAAGCAGATAATCAATAACCAACAGCAGTGCAATCAACATTTTCAAAGGAAAGGATCCCCACCAACTCCCCCCCCCCTACTCCCACCCTGGCCCTCCCCTCCCGGATCCCCCCCCCCGGCACAGTGTTCGTATGATTCAAAGCATTAGTTCTTGGAGTCGCAAGCAGTGTGTTGGCCCCTTCACCCAGAGTCAATCGGAGAAACAAGAGCTTTTGAGGCGGAAAAAGTTCAGAAGGGGCCAACAGAGCTTGACGACTTAACCACCAAAGATGAACTAAGGTCGATAATATCAAGATTAAAGTCAGAAGGAGCCGCAGGTCCAAATGGGCTGCCAAACGCGATCTTTAAGCATGACCCGGACCTGTGGTCAGAGATTCTAACGCCTCTGTTCAACCAAATATATAAACAAGCAGAGTTACCCGCATCCTGGAAGGGCAGTATAATCCATCCCATATTTAAGCATGGTGACCATCGTAACCCCAGAAATTTCAGACTGATATCGTTAATAGATGTAGAGGCTAAGCTCTATGCTCCCTGCATTCTACGAGAGCTACAAGCTTGGATAGAAGAAACAAAGATAATGCCCAAATTTCAAACAGGTTTTAGGCAAGGAATGGGGACAATAACAAATTTAACTTGCCTGTCTATCCTAACGGATCAAGCAGCTGCAAAGGGACGCCGCTTGTATGCCTGTTTTATAGACATCAAGTCGGCTTTTGACCGGGTGAATAGAGAGCGCTTGTGGATGAAATTAAAAAGCTGGGGGTTGCCACATCAACTCTTAATAGCCATCAAAGCCCTACATCAACATACTTGGGCAAGAGTAAAACTGGGAAACGGGGGTAACACAACCAGGAGCATCCCGACACATCAAGGCCTAAAACAGGGTTGTGTACTAGCCCCCACCCTCTTCAACCTTCTTCTGTCCGACCTCTCAAGCGCACTGGAATCGGCAGACAGCCATCCACCATCTCTAGCTAACAACCCAATATACTACCTACAATATGCTGACGATATCACATTACTGAGCAAAACACCAATCGGCTTGCAAAGAGCTATAAATAAATTAACATCGTACTTAGAACGGGAAGGCCTAGAATTAAATAAAGAAAAATCTAAAGTGGTCCGTCTAGTAGATGCGCATAAGCTACGGTACAAATGGATGACTCAAGGGGCAACGCTGAAAGAAGAAAGGATTTACAAGTATCTGGGAATAACAATATCAAAAGGTGTTATCCACAAGGACCATAAAACAGCCTTACAAGCAAAAGCACAATCTTTAATCTTTGCGTATCGTTCTTTAAAAGTAAAAATGGATTGCCAAAACTATAACCATCCACTAAAAGTAATGGCAGCGCAGATCATGCCTACCCTATCCTATGGCCTAGAGACGTGGTGTGGCAAAGAGGCCGATCTTTTAAATGAATTACAGACGAAAATTTATAAAATGGTCTTCAATCTGCCAAAATCCACCTCAGCTTCACAAGTCAGGCTTGAATTTGGACTGCAAAACCAGAAGTTCCGGAGCATGAGCGGCTTCGTGAAACTCTGTTATAAACTTCGATCTGCAGACCCAGACACATTGGACTGGCTGAGCTGGGAGAAAATAAAAAAACGGGCAAAGACCGCACACCCGACCTCTTGGGGAAAGTTCCTGAAACTATGCGTGGAAAAGCTGGAGCTGGAATCAGCCTGGAAATCAGGGACAGACAAAGCAAGCCTAAGCAAATTAGCCAATGCGGCAGCAAAAAGGAAATCCTTTCTGGAGGATAAAGAGACATTGGCAAAACGTCGGCATGGCTGGACCATCATGAACTCTTATACAAACTCAAAACCACTCGCTTACCTATCATCTCACTTCAGTGGCTATTTAAAAAAGGCTTTCATCGATTATCGGATGGGGATGCACGTTTCAAAAGACTTATTGCCGTCCTGGAAACCCTTCGACCAGAAGGAGCAATGTCGCCTCTGCGGGTATAAAACTGAAACCCTTGCCCACTTTCTTTGTGTTTGTCCTGCGCTGATAGGACAAAGACGACTGTTATTGAAACCTATTTTTAACGCGCTAAACATACGCTCTTGTAGACATGCCGTTACAAGCTGGCTTGGAGGTTCCTCCATAATCTTGGCATGCCGCGGAGTCAAATTTTTGGCAGAAGTAATAAATCGCCTTGGACAAATTGAAAGTGGGAATCAATAGGTTGGTGGGCTATAAGGAACTTTTCAACACAATGAACTTTCACGTTTTGACCCTAATTTTAACAGCCGCAGAGAGTTTATAACCCCAGTATTTTAAATCAATTTTGTATTTTTATTTATTATGCGAATTTTGTAATAATTTTAACCAATTATGCAAATAAAATTTTTTGACTTTGACTTTATACCCCACGATACAGCAGCAGGATCACCCGCTAAACCATTCATTGAACACAACGAGTTGTGCGGCCAGGCCAGAGTTTCATCCTTCCTGAACCAATTTTTTACCCCCGCCTCCAGTCACGGGAAGCCGTTGGTGATTAGGGCTGGATCAGCTTCTTGTAGTGATCAGGGCAGGCAAATATTTACTAACCGGGTAGAGCCGACAGACAAGATAGAAATGAAATGGAATTGGATTGCGGGGACAATTAATTCAAAGAAAGGGAGTCATCAAAACCCCTCTTTCACAGATCCTGATGCATCAGAGGTTAATCTTCTGTCTTGGAATATAGCTGGGCTGAAAAGGAACTTTGAGCCGCTCCAGTCAGTCATCTAGGATAATAAAGTAGCGATCATTTGCCTGACAAGAAACTTGGGAAACAGAGGACTGGGTGTTTCCTGATTATGTTGTATTTAGCTTAAAGGCACTGAAGGGGCAGGCTGGGCAACCAGCGGGGGGCCTAGTAGTTTTGGCAGCCGCTGAGTATGACATAGTAGTGTCTGTTCTCTCTAGGGATCTTGCAAATTTTCTTGTATTATCGATGTCGGGTCTGCCTTCAAGCATAATACTTAGGGTGGCCCATAAGGGGGGTCATGAACTGATACTAATTAATACATACCTCCCTCCGAGCCATTGCCACAAAGATAAACAACTCAAGGAGTTGGCACTCTTATTAGATAAGTTCAATCAGTATTTCCCTGTGTGCTTATTATTTTGATTGGTGATTTAAACTTAAAAATCCCTTCTAGGCAGCTGAGTGATGTTATACAAAGAGACAAAGAAAGTGCACTGAATATCCTCTGTCAGGTTATTGGAAGTCAGAGAGGAAAGAGTGCAGTTAGGCAATTGGGGGTCCTTCTAATAGCCTAAATATGACAATAATAAATGGTAGGTGTCCAGGGGATCAGCCAGCTCAGACAACGTTTGATAATGGAACGTTACATCCCTGATCGATTATGCAATTATCTCCTTGGAGCATTTTTACATGGTGAAGGATCTATTGGTAGGTGTTCTTGCTGGCAGTGACCATAAGCCTCTTATCCTCTCATTGTCTGGAGCGGTTAAGCTAAGATATCTGTGGCCCAATCATTTGCCCCTGTACTGTAAAAATGATCGTAGAATAGTGCTGTCGGCCAAACTAAAACACCATATTATGAACAGTATGAAGGAGTTGCTAATGGCACAATCCAACTCACCCTTATACTACACAGTTCAGGCTTTTGAAAAATGTATTTCTTCCATAAGGGATACGGCGACCATACGGTTGGTAAGAAGTACGGTCAGAAAGGACCTCTGAGTTTTGAAAAATCAAGGTCCAAGGCAATGCTCAATAAGAAAATATGAGAGATGTTCAGAGTAGGTGGGGACCAAAGGGACAGCTTGGTAAGACAGCATAGGAAAGCCTTCAGGAAAGACATTTGGCAAATAAGGGGAAGGAAAGAGAGAACTTATGAACAAAAGCAATCTTTTCCCTGTGCACTGGTAACCTAGAGGGCTTTTGGAGTATTACAAATATCATACTCGGGCTAGCCAAACAGATTACAGCAGGTTCAAACCCATAAGAAACCTGAGTAAGTCACATCTCAGATTCATATAAAGGTAAATATGACGGGTGGAGGGTTGTGGGAACATGGTTGATGGGTTTGAATGGTAAGGGGGAAAGCGAGCAACCTGCACCCTACGGTTAGTGGTATAGAAATAGTGATAAAAGGTCTCAAAAGTTCAAGGTTGCAAGGGCCAGATGGCATTTCCTAGGATATCATTAAAGTCAACACCCACCTGTGGTCACAGACCCTAGTATCACTAGAGAAGCAACAGAGGGTCATGATTTGCCAGAAAGCTGGAAAGGCAGCATTAGAGTGGCTTTGTTTAAAAAAAGGGATAGGGCTTTGCCCTTTAATTATCTCATGATTACATATTTGGATATCCTGAGTGTTATGTATGCAAGGCCTGTGCTGGACCTATAATAGGATTGGGTGGGCCTTGCTTGAATTCGTCCTTTGACCCATATGGACTTTAGAAAAGTGTACTCAACTACGGATGGCAGTGCAATATTAAAGTTGTTGGCTAAAGATTACGTCCTCAAAAGAAAGCAGCCCATTTATGGGAGGTACATCGACTTGCCAGCTACAATTGA
Source organism: Lissotriton helveticus (assembly GCF_964261635.1). NCBI lineage: Eukaryota > Metazoa > Chordata > Amphibia > Caudata > Salamandridae > Lissotriton > Lissotriton helveticus. The sequence goes on from NC_136070.1 coordinate 715,643,617, forward strand.
CACCATAAATAGATCTCTGCTATGGGAAAAGATGACAAGATGGAAATGTCTACTGGGTCTTTTGAAGTTGGCAGTCCAATGGCATGAGAGCTCATGGGCTATAGTGGAACTGAGGGGTAATGGGGCCATGTCCAAAAAGATCAGTACCTCTAATGGGTTGAGGGAGTGATTTATTCTGACTCTTCTGTTTCTTCATTCTACATAGCAGATGCCTTGGGAGCCCTAAATCAGGTCAGGTGCATTCCTCCTAATTTGGGGCTGGAGCCTATATCAGTAGTTTTATTAGATCTAACGCTGGTTGGTCTGCCGAGGCAACCTGATGCTTTCTCACATTATTGTAGGGGGAAACAACTGAAAGATAAATACAGCCAAAACAAAGATCATGGCTTTTCCAAAACTTAAGAGGCGGCCCCTAGGGTTTAGGTGGTGGTTGGATGGTGTTCAGGTAGATGTGGATAAGGAATACAGATATCTAGGCCTGCTATTTAGCAACAATTTGGACTTCCGGGCTCAGGTCTCACTGCAAGAATCTAGTGCTCAGTCGATTGCTGGTGCACTTCAGAGACTGGATTCTGCTCTGGGCCATAAGTACGTCAAAGTGCTGAGAAAGTTGTATAATGCAAAAGTAGTTACTCTGTTGCTCTATGGTTGTGAGGTTCTGCTAGAAAAACGTGTGAAGCACTTGCAAATTATAGAAACAACCATTTGGTAAAAATGGTTTGGATGGCCCCCAGGCTCAGTGAGTAGTGCCTGGAGACAAACCCTGAGCAAAGCACTATGCTACACTCGCGTAGTTTGCGAAATTTGCGCTACTTCGCACTACACGAACTGCACGTAGCACAGTGCAAACATGCGTAGCATAGCGTAGCCTAGTGCAGCGGTCATTTTGTGCTTGCTCGCGGTCCTCAACGTCAGGTTGGCGACCGCGAGCAAGCAAAATGACATCCCGGCGAGACTTTTTCCTCGCTCGCGATCAGCAACATCAAGTTGCCGATCGCGAGCGTGGAAAATAAACCTCCAGGCAAGATTCTCAATGTGGGGAGGTCTGGTTTCTTATTGCGAGTGGTCACGTATGCTCGCAACCGCTTGCGATGAGAAACTACTAGTCCGCATTGAGAATGCTGCCGCTCGAATAAAAATCGACCCGAGTGACAGAAAACTACAGCTTGCACTGTGCAAGATGCAGTTTTCAATGATTGCACAGTGCCGGATGCTTGTCCGCACTGTTCAATCTTTGAAAACGGCATCTTGCACAGTGCGAACAGGGTACTATACAGTTCGCGTAGTGCTACGCGTGGCTCGCGTAGTGCGAAGTGCACTTTGCATAGCTTCGCATAGCGCTACTTTGCAAACTATGCCCAGCCCTACACGAGAGCTGGGCCTTACTAATATTCTTTTTAAATATAGGCAGAGGGTGCTCGACTATTGGACCAGGCTCTTAAAAACAGAAGAAGGCTCCTTCAGGTATTTCATAAAACTCCATTCACAAGGGAAGCCCTTAGTTCAAGGGTAAATAACATACAGGTCATCGAGGCTTCCTTTAATTTTCCTGCAGGTCATACTCCCTTAAACATGTCGACACTCCAAAGGTAACAAGCACTAAAATGCGAATAAAAGAGTGTTTGCTAAATAGCGATTTTATTGATTTCGCAAGAGAACCAACTTGCAGCATCTATGTCAGGCAGATTACAGGCCCTACTTGAGGGACTTTAAGAGCAGATCTGTTAGGCTGGGCCCTGAAGGTCAGGCTGGGTCTTCATTAGATGGAAGAACATTAGGGGCATATCAGCACCAGCCGGCGATAATTATCGCTAAGCGCTTTTAGCGCGAGGATAATTATCGCCGGCTATCGCTGGATTTTATCGCTGAGATAGCGCGTTATCAGCGACGCTTATCTCCAAAGCGATAATAATCCAATCGATAGCTGATGAATATGCGATTATCGCTGGAAATCCAGCTATTTTCGCACAGCAATTGGCGATAGCTTGGTGATAGGGCAGGACAGACTTAGCCATAATACCCACCTTCCATTGGATATAATGGCTAAGTCAGATTAAAAGCAGGCGTAAGAAAAGTATTGATAAGCGCGGTTAGCGCTACTTTTCTTATTGCTCTGCAGATTAGCGTGAAGCTAGATAATTCGAGAAATGTCGGTTAGCGACATTTCTCACGTTATTTTGGGAAGGAAATCCCACTTTGCATCTCATTAGAGATGCAAAGCTGGTCGTTCAGGAAACAGGCGCTGAGTCATGGATTCACGCAATAGCGTGCCCTTGCGATAAAATTATCGCCTCTTTTTGCCCCAAAACGGACGCTAAAGCGGCGATAATTTTATCGCAGCGCCTTGATGATATGCCCCTCAGTCAGGCGGGTTGCATAGGGATCCCTTCCCTTTTTGTAAGCTTTATGCTTTATGCTAATACTATCTGCTCTTTGTACAATACTGCCGATCGTGGGTATGTAAGCTAATTTTTAAAGTTATGAAAGTGAGTTTTTGTTAGAAGATTTGCACACTTTGCCTCTTTTGCTCAATTTGTTTTTATAATTCAAACGTTTATAATTGCCAAACTTGTAGATATAGTAAACAATCGGTATCTCCTGGGTTCTGGTCAGGGTGGTTTATATAACTGTGTCGCCGATACCAGTGACTGACGGGGTTGTTATCGCAACTACCTTTTGAAGTTTTGTGTGTGCATTCTTTTTTAATTAGAGTACTGGTTCATAATACCATTGTTGGATGTATGGATTGATATGTGAACATTAGCTGTTTTTATTGGTGTTTAGTGAATGTTCTTGACTATTGTATTTTCATGATATGTTATGAGATGTGTGGTTTGTATTGCCTATTTGGCATGATATCAAACTAAGAAAATAATACTGAACATACTGAAATACTGGAGTCAATTTGCTGCGAGTATATAAATATATTCTTCGGTATTTAGCTTGCCCTAACAACTCCATAAACAGTGTCCTGTAACTTATTGTGTAAGTAGATATCCAATTTCCTTTATCCTTGATTTAAACTTGCGGGTAATCAAGCAGGCAGTCCACATGCAGGAAGATACGGTAGATAAATCAATAATGGGCTGGTCGCATAACAAAATGCCACAGCATCTATATGGTTAGTGATGTCACAGTCTTTGGACAAGGGCACCTAACATTTCATCTGAGCACCATAGGGATTACTGCAAAGTAACATTTGTTTACACATAATTACATTCATTCTTGGTAGGATGTGCTTCTCCACTATGGGGCTGACAAGCCATTACATTTGCAGGTATGTTCTAGATATGGATCCACAGTGCAGGAGTTCCAGCTGTCTTCTTGATACCCTGGGTGTTAGTTATCCAGAGCAAATGTTCAACCTAGCTTGACATATTTAAAAGTGGTAAACACCCCTACCCATCGACCATCTTGGTCTGCTGTGATTTGCACGAGGACTGTCACGCAATAGAACCAACAATTCTGCATCTGGACTTACCACCTTTCTCCTTGTCACAAAGCATGTTGCAGTCTGGTGCGGCATCCATGTGCTTGATACTCCTGTCAATGCAGGCTCTGACAGCTAGCATCTTGACTCGCTGCAATTTATTCATGAAGTGTGATGTTATTGGGTCTAATGATCAACAACGTGACCCTATGGAAGACAATCGCTATAAATAAGCAAGAGTCCATCTTGCTTTATGAACTTAACTTAGATTTTGCCCACATGTTCTGGCGCTTGTTGCATGTACTGCCTTCAGGAGGCAGATTGTGGTATCTCCATCCTGGCGCTTGATCTTCTTGTAATACTACTTTGGCATGAATTGAAATTGATATATGTAATGAGGCATGTGCATTCTTATCATGTGTGGTGTGTACAGATGTATAATATGGGTTCCATTGAGTCTACGGTATCTGTGGGTGTCGGCAATGCAGGGTGTGTAGTACAGTGGATATAGGGGGCAAAAGGAATGGGTGGTGAGTAGCTGCTGGTGCAGGATGGAGGTGGCAGTATTAAGTGTAGATGGGGGTGTAGGCGTGATGTAATTTGTTGTGAAAATATTACTGTGGGTGTGTATGATGCAGGTGGTTGTAAGTGGTGGTGGTGATGATGATGGTGTAAGTTGCGGGTCATACCATGGACATGTGATTAGGAATGAGCAATATGCACGCCTGCAAAGGTTTAAAATTCTGCCACCTCCTCCCTGTCTCAAGAGAAAATAGTGGAGTGAATGTGAAGAAGCAAAATGCACTAGGAAGGGGTGGGCTGATGGTGTGTCTCATTGATGGTGTAGGTTGTGAGGTGCAGGTGCTGTAGAGCCGGGATGTGGTGTATAGGTGGTAAAGGGATCTAAGATCTAGTGGTATGCCCTTTATGTTTTAGATTGTAAGTGAAGTTAAGTGTGTAGGGCTCAGACTGCAGTAAGGTGGGAATGTAGGTTTATATTCAGACGCTATGGTATGTTGGTGGTGATCTGAATGATGGCGGTGTTATTGTAAGGCGTGGTGTAGGTGTATTACAGTGTGGTGTGGAGTAAAGAAGGTTGCCTAGGCTGTATGTATAGGTGTAAGGTACAGAAGGTGATGTAAATAGCACTTTAACATAAAATGGCAGTGTAGGATACATGTGCTGATGTAAGTGTAGGTGACAATACAGGTGGTAAAGAATGTGATGACCTTGGAGAATGAAGTGGAGGAAGAAATATATGATGGTGGCTTTAACAGAGTTTGATGAAGCAAAATTGTTGGCAAAGCCAATACGTCCCTTTAATCGGTTACGATGCATTTTCAGTGATAAGGTAGTTTGCCAGTGTGTGCTTGTATGGATAGGTGAAAACAAGGGTGAGTGTAAAGGTGAATGAATTGATTCATGAGTGCAAGGTTGAGTGACAGGGTGAATATGTGATAAGTTACTATACAAATTGAAGACTGATTGCATTTACCAGTTCACCTGCCCATAATAGCACCCACACACTCACCATTGACTCAATCTGGAATACATCCACTCTCCCACCAACAATGAAAACCACACACACACACACACACACACACACCAATAAACGTAGAGGTCTTTTCAGATATACAACAGACTGCTTGGTTTGAAAATACTTGTAACGGGATGGACCAGGGTAGAGGTGAAGCAGCTGCTCTTTCTCAGAATGTGTTGCCAAATGTTCAGACCTGCTCGATCACTAAAGTCACCAATGTAAAACCAAAAATAAGTCTAACCTTGCTTAATTATTGTCAAGATATCCATTAGGATATCTTTTAGTTATACCTCTGGCTTGTATATTTAAAGAAAATGCACAAAACGTCACCAGTATTTATCTGACTAAGCATATAATTGCAGCATATGAATCTTTTTTTTGGTCAAAATGTGTTTATTGAAGTATTTATTACAAAATACAAACGGTGCGTAGTGATTACATCTCACAATGCCTTTAAAAAAAGCCACTTTTTCAACGGGTACCAGTACCATGCTATAGGAAGCTAGAGTGAAGAGCACAGTTTCTAATTAACTTGGTAGGCTCGTCCCCCGCAATAGTGTCAATAAGATCTGCGCATTATAACACAAGCGATCAACCGTCGGCCCGGAAGCTCACAGAGCCACCGGGCCCAGTCCTTCGGCTAGCGCCAATACAGGTATACGTCCTTGAGAGATGAGTAATGCGCATCCAATGCAAACGTGCTGGATGCTTGCTGCCAACAGCCTCCGGTTTGTAGTAAAGCGGAGGGCATAGAACGAGAACAAAAGAAAAAGAAAAAAGGGATAACCAAAAAGTAAGAGGTAACAACAGTTAAACTACGGTGAATCCCAGGTAGGTGGGTGCTGTAGCAATATGGACTGTGAGGGGGGGGAAGCGGGTCGAGCCTGAAGCGGGCCCCCCACCATTAGGCCAGGTCATTGTCACCCTCAGGCCAAATCTTCAGTGGTGCTGTCTCATGGAGGGGCAGGGCCCAATTAGATCAGGAAGAGGTGAAGCGCCCTCAATTTAGGGCTACAGGCAAAAAAGGGAGAGCCTCTGAAAGGTAGCTAACCAGGGGGGACCAGATACAGTCAAAATCTTTCATGGACACTTCTGCTTTGTCAGTGAGTCATTCCATCGCTACTGCCTTCCATAGTCGGGCATGCCATTGGGAGAGAGAGGGGGCCTCAGGCTTTTTCCAGGCTCCCCCTATGGCCATCTTTAGGTCCCCAGGCAAACCCACACAATAGATCAATCAGCATGTGTTTGGTATTTAAGCAGTGGGTCGCGGAGACCTAGTAAAACGTGCTCTATGGAGTAACCAATTGGATATCACAATACGATTTTAATTTGAGATAGAATTTCTTTCCAGAAGATTTTAATGACCGGACAGTCCCACAATACATTTAGAAAATCGCCCAGTGACCCACAACCCCGCCAGCTACGATCTGAGGTGCCTGGGAAAATTGAGTGAATTTTGGGGGGGTGAAGGTATCAGTCATATAGCGTCTTGTAATGGGCTTCCCTAAGGTGCATGGATCTGTTGAACTTGGCTATGTCTCTATGGAGGGATTCCCATTGCTTATCCGAGGGCGATGTCTGGAGCATATATCCCCAAAATACTCTATGACGTTAGGTGCGTTATGGCGATAGTGTGAGAAGTAGATTGTATAGGAAAGAAATACATCCCTTGCCCGTGGTACCCATCTGAACAAACTTCTCTACTGGGAGGTAGTCTTTGGTGGCAGCTTGGCGGATTTGTGGCTGTTGGACCCAGTGTCTAAGTTGAGTATAGTGGTAATGTTCAATGTCTGGAAGGTGAAGATGGTTCACACAATCATGGAAGAACCGTACCTTAGTGCCTTGGAAGAGGTCGGAGATCATGAGGCACTCCACCTTCATCCATAAGTCAAAGGGCTCCTCTTGGCGTGCAGGGGGGGAGTTCTTGGAAAAGTGTATAGCGGTATAAGGGAATGGGATCGTAGTCAGTGATAGTGTTTTGTTGACTGCATCTCACACCCGGAGGGTGGTGGAGGTAGGGACACTAAGGTAAGCATTGGGGGGGTCTGTCATCTTTGGCCCACCAGGGTAAGTCCCAAATTGACTTTCCCGTCACTTGTCTGTCTATATGGAGCCATAGTTGGTCAGATTATCATGGTGACCATTTGCTCAGCAGTCTTAATTGGGTTGCCCTATAATAGGTCAGAAAATCTGGCAAGGCCAGACCACCTTTAGTCAGTGGTTTTGTTAGTAACTTGTAGGAGAGCCATGCGCGCTTTCCTTGCCAGATGAATTTGAGTAGCAAAGTTTTTGGCTCGGAGAAGAATGTCCTGTCTAGTTGAATGGGAAGACCCTGAAAGAGGTAAAGTTCATTTTAATTGCATTAATTCTCCCGATCCATGAAATATAGGTTGTGCTCCAATTTTTACAGTCGGCACGTATGTGAAGAAGAAGGGGTGGGAAGTTGGCCTTGTATAGGTCCGTGAGTTTGGGAGTAATTTGAATTCCCAGATAGGTATAGCCCTTGCGGGCCCATTGGAAGGGAGATGTCTCTTCCAGCCTCTTTTGAGTGCGCGCGGGTTGGGTAAGATTTAAAATGGACGATTTAGAAAGATTAACTTTAAAACCGGAGACAGCCTCAAATTACTCAAGTTCCCGACAGATGGCAGGAAGGTAGGTGGTTGGGTTGGTCACTGGTAGAAGGATGTCATCTGCAAACAGAGCGAGCTTATGTTCATCCTGTCCAACGCGGATCCCAGTAACCTGGCAGCAAAGGGTTCAATACTGAGAGCGAAAAGTAGCGGAGACAAGGGGCATCCTTGTCTAGACCCTCTCTCCAGGTTAAAAAATGTTGAGGCCACCCCATTCACCATTACCTGTGACTTAGGGGCATTAAAGTTTGTATAGATCATCCCGATACAGTTGTCACAAAGACCGAATCGGTGCATAGAAAGCTCCAGAAAATTCCAATCAACGCGATCAAAAGCTTTCCCCGCGTACAGCGATAAAAGTGCTGCCGGAATCTTTTTTTGGGGGGATTTGTCTATTAGATGAACCATGCATCTGAGATTGTCGTGGGTCTGTCGCCCTTTGATAAACCCTGACTGGTCGGGGTGGATAAGATCAGGGAGATATTTCTCGAGCCGGGTAGCTAGAATTTTGGAGTATAATTTAGCGTCTAGGTTAAGAAGGGCAATGGGGCGATATGATGCGCATTTCTGTGGGTCTTTCCGAGGTTTCGGAATGATGGAGATCAGGGCATCGCCCATGGAGGGCGTCACTGCTTGTCGGGTGGCAATGTCATTATATAGTGTGGTGAGGTGTGGACCTAGGTCAGCTGAAAAGGTGCGATAAAATTGAGCGGTGAAGCCGTCAGGTCCTGGGGCCTAGTGGTATTTTAAGGAGTCGATGGCGGCCTGTACCTTCTCCAGGGTAATACTCCCCCCAGGACTATCGTTGGTGGAGGCCGGGAGTTGGGGTAGGTCGAGGGCAGCTATATATTGTGTTTGGTGAGATTCCCTAAATGTGTCAGCTCGGTATAGGTTTGGTAGAAGTCATGAAAAGTCTGTGCTTTCTCTTCTTTATGAGCGTGGGTCATGCCATTATCATCTATAATTTGTTTTACAAAGGCTTTTTCTTATTTGGCCCTTAGTTGCCTGGCTAATAGGGTGCCCACCTTATCTTTGCCTTCGTAGCCTCTAGCCTGAAGTCCCATAAATGTTTTCTCCGCTCTATTTGTGTATATTGCGTTAGGTTTCCCTTTGAGGGCTGTAACTTTCCACAGAGAGGGGCTGAGGGGGCTGCCTTATGCCGTCCCTCTGCATCCACCAACTCTCGTTCCAGATCCAGGCGTTCCTTGGTTTGGAGTCTTTTGAGGGAGGTGGCAAGGGAGATACATTGACCCCTAATATGAGCTTTTATCGCGCCCCAATTGTTCGCTAAAGATGTGTCGGCTGGATCATTAAGCAGAAAGAAATCGCGGATCGCTTTACGCAGGTCGTCTCGGTGTAGGCGATCCCTGCAAAGGAACTCTGGAAAATACCACCTTGTGAGCTTAGAGTGTGGGCCGACCAATCCAGCAAATGAATCTTTAACAGTGACGTGGAAAAAACCACAACATTTGAAAACACTACATGGACACGGTGGGTACAACCGAGTTTTACCAACGCTTATATGTTTAGTCATTCCATTAAAGCACCATCAACTGGCCCTGGCATTTTTACAACTTCGTTCTGCAATAAATCTAGTAATCCCATACCTATAGCAGACCCATACTTATAATGGTAAAATGGTTATAATGGTAAAAGTAAAATTAAAAGTCCAAGGAAGCAAAGTGTTGCTAGGTAAAGCTTCAATCCTGCCTCAAGATAAAACACACAACAAGAGGGCTCAAGGCAGCTTTATAGATTCGATTTAAAACACAACGGTAAGTACTTAATGCAAACTGGTTAGGTGTAAGTGGAACTTGCGAAGTTTCACTTCACGGAGTTACATAAAAACTCAGTGAAATTCTGCGGAGTTCCGCCAATGGGCTGAAAATATGGAGCTTGCGCTGCAATTTAGCACCGATAACACGAGCAGCGCTGAAAATCAGGGCAAATGGCACCATGCATTGTGCAAGAGCACAAGGCATTCCAGTTGATTTTGTTGATGCTTGAGTAAAACATGTACTCGAGCAACAGCAAATCTACTTGAATGGGAGCCGGCTGACTCCGACCGCCTGTGTTAGAAAATCGTGCTGGGGGATGCCAAATGTCACTCGCCGGCTTGCATTTTCTGGAACTTTGTGGGAAAAACAAAACTCCGCCACATGGCGATTGGCGGAATTTTACCAGAACTGCGTGTCAAAGAGTAAAGCAGTGTGACCAAAAATCCACCAGTTCTGCAGAGGAAAGGAAACATTCTGTTTACTGTTAAAACTGGGAAATGGCTAGATATATAAGGATGTGGAAGGGTGGTTACATGTGCAATGGCAAAGTAATATCTAGGTCAGTGTTGCAGTTACAACTGTAGCCTTGTAGCAGACAAATATGTAGAAGGACCCCAAGCCCTCATAAGAAATATACCCTTTTTGACAAACTCAGAAAAAAAGGAAAACATTTATTGTGGGCAAATCAGGTTACGCTGACTCTTCAGTAATTGCCATAAAGTCATATCTTCCATTTTTACATCAATTTAGTGGTGGAAACTAAACACATGCCACCCAAATAGAAACCCTCTTTTATTAGGGTGGCAAGTTAAATGTTAAAAGAAAGTTCTAAAGTCACAAAGATGCAATCATTATGCTGAAAATATCTCAGTCAAATAAACACCCTGCAACTGTCAAACATCTGCAGTGCAGCAGAACAATCTGTGATCATTCACAAACATGTGTTGAGGGTTTCCTTGCTGCACATGCTTCCGCTTCAGATTCCTGCTGTTTGGTCAAAGTATTGTTCACTCCTGATTGGTTTTCTTGAGTAGAGTACATTACAAAATGAACACTCTCTATCTTATTGCTCTAGGATCACAAACTTTGGTCCATGTGGGTAAGCCTTTATCTAAACAGAGGCACCCTGATTCAGAAGCATGCAACTTACCTACTGAATCATATGTCATCAGTTTCCAATTCCACTGACATTTCTTTACCTAATTAAGTCAAAGGACAGAGCTTGCCCCCTCCTCCAACTCATGCACAACATCAGGGTGTGGATGGAAAGTGAGCACACGGGCAATATAAATAGGATGTTGGTCAGTCTGACTGGATGACTTTGGGCCCAACGGGAAGCACAATTAGGCTAATCCTCCACACCCACATTGGCACTTGGCAGACTAACGGGCTGATACAGAAGCAGGCAGGATGACAAAGTGGGCCTAATGTGGCACTCTACCTGAGTCCCCTCAGACGGCGGTCTTGTCCTCATGAAAAGGATGACTATCAGTTCTCAATTTGAGAGGGGACTGGCACTTATTTCCATCATCAGATCTTAACTGAGTGCATGAGCAGGAAAAACACACAGATTGGAAAGACGGAGGAAGAGAAATATGGCACAACTTTCACATAGGGAGAAAGAAGGAACCTGCAAGAGTGAGAAAAAGGGACAGGGAGTGACTGGTAGTGGATTAAAGACTACCAGCCTAGGATCTGGCAGCAGACATTTAACTGCACCAGTCACCTGCTTCTGAGCTGAACTTCGGGCACAGACACTCTTTCTATAACAAGCTAAGCACTGATGAATACTATTGTTTGATGGACATAAATATCATTTTGCTGATTCGGGGCACCTTGAGAAGATTCAGAAGGATCCACCAAAAGAGGAGAAGTCACCAAGAACTGTATCTCAGAAAGATGGAAGACATCCTATTGAACAGAGTGGAGAAGTACAAAGATTTCAGCTATGAATAAATGGGAGTCCTGAAGGAGAAAAACAGCCATATTATTGAAAGCTGCTGTGCCTTGCAAGAACTTCCTGCACCAGCGCTGACCACTACACGCGTGCACATTGCCATGCAGAGGAGCTAGCTTCAGAGTTTCTGGATGTCATGATTCAAGGACTAAATCCTGGCTTCCGGTGCGTATTACCTACATTGTGGTAAAGCATGTAAGTAAGAGGGAATTAGGGTTCTGTTTCCAAGACTTTCCAGCCTTAGAACAATGTATCATGCATGCCTCGTACACCCTTCTAGGGAATGTGTGTAGTGATTTCTTGCTCCCTCGTGGCATTAGTAGCTGCTGACTGTGTTTCTTCCCTCACCCACAAAAACAACAAGGTGACGGAAGGAATGTTTGAACTAATCTCAGCCACTGGCGATCGCTCTCTACAGCATTCCAGACGATTGTTTTTCACCCACCATGCCACTCTACAAGGTCCGCCTTATACAAATCACCCTGCTCCATATCGAAACAGTCCATCCTGAACTGCCAGGTGAGTCCCCTTCCAGAGGGGGCCAGAAGCAACCCCAGACCAGTTTGGACCTACTCAGATCTCATCAATGGGTATAACTTGAGTACTATGGCACACTGGGTTGCTTGTATTCCAGTTCAGGGAGGATCTGCCTAACAGTTCAGGCTGGGCTGTTCCCACTGGAGAAAGGTCAAGATTGATTTGTAGATGGCTGGGTCCAAGCAGAACTGGCATGCTGTGCAAAATAACTGGGATAGGCTTGTGGCTGAGAATAATTCAAGCAATCTATCCATCACTTTCAGTGTGATGCACTCACTGTCCACTTCCACCGACTACTAACATGGAATTAGGAGTTTTATTCTGAGAAGAAAATATTAACAAGACTAAAGAACTGTAAACGTTCCTGAAGAAGAAGGTCCACGTGGAGAAGAACCAAAATTCCTGCGGCTCACCATCAAATCATATGCTCATGGCACAAGAAAGTGCCAGGTCATGGCACACTGCATAAATGTGCGCACGTAAAGATGATAGTTTGTACCCAGAGGCTCCATCATTTGAAGGTTATCCTTAAACCCTTAGCACAATAGTACACCGACATTGGTATTGAGACACTTTTTCCACTGTTTGCAAAGACCCTGGACGAACATCCTTTGACATTTGTTAGCTGAGCCCTTGATGTATTTATATGTCCTAATGGAATACTGGGTATACTTTGTCTGGCCTATACATCCTCATCAACCGAAAAGTCAAGGGGTGAAAGTGGATGATGGACTTGAAGAAGGCACTCTAAATCCTTTGGCAATTTGAACAGTACTCTCCATGTATATGTTTACAACTATCCTGTTTTCAAACAGCATGTACTAGTGGGGCTCTCTTTATGGTTTAATTATAGAAGGTAGAAAAACATTCGATGTATGGAGGTGCCTGGATACATGAAGATGTTCTTAAAGCAGTGTGGTTAGTCGTAAGTTGCAATTAGAATATTTGTCTCTAAACAAATTTAAAGTGTGCTCTTGTCTTTAAAAATGTTTTAGTGTACAGCGGAGGCTGCTCTGTGGGTCCAGCAGGGCCTCTTTAATGGGGGCGATGGATAGCTCATCGTAATGCATCTTGCCCTGCTCGCTAAAAATGGCTACCATTGCAATAGAACAGGAAGTTACAGGATGACCCTCTTACGGACCAATCATATTAACCTTTACATCTTCGTGACCCAGTTTGACAGATACATAATGAAGCGACCAGATTGAGCCTACGTTCTGCGAATGTGGTAAAGGGAGGGATAAGGAGTGGATCCCATGCTGCCTCTTTCCACATACTCCTTGTGATCTTTCCATTGGGGGAGGGGCTCATTTTAGGGTAATGGAAACTCTTTGCTAAACAAGTAGCACTTCTGTGCTGGGCAGAGGCTAATGCTGGCACAGTGAGTGCCTAATTTGAGAAAGAAAGAAAGAAAGAAAGAAGGAAAGAAGGAAAGAAAGAAAGAAAGAAAGAAAGAAAGAAAGAAAGAAAGAAAGAAAGAAAGAAAGAAAGAAAGAAAAATAAAGAAAGAAAGAAAGAAAGAAAAATAAAGAAAGAAAGACTCTTTTTTCCACTGCCCGACAACTTCCCAAATTTTCATTCTTGCATGTTATTTGTTATCCCTGGTTTCACCCTTTGTGATTGTTTACCTATCTTTTTGTTCCTCCCTGTTCTCACTTTCTCTCTCTTGCACTGGAACAAAGTTTGATCATGTAAAATAATCTGCCAAAAATCTGTGCTGATTCTAGGCACACGTAACCACGTGAGCCTCGTTTCACATTCCTCTCTATAACCAACCAGCTGGATTGGACTCAAGCCTTAACGAGTTACAATGATATCAACAAACAGGCAGAAGATTGACATTGGTGGATTGGCCTTTTGGGCATAGGAGTGCTGAGTGGTTCTGGGGTACAAAGCAGACAGGTAGACAAGAGAAATACGTATAAGGTACAGGAAAGACCACAAACAAGAAGTAAAGAATCCAAGGAAAAACAGTAAAGTACAGAAAGATTAAGAAAATGAAAGGATCAAAAGGTGGAGAAATACTAATGAGGGAAAGAAAATTAAACCTCAAGTAGACCGAGTATACCAAGAAATGTTAGTGCGCAAATCAATATATATAAGGAATACATGCAGAGTAATAAAATACTGTCTGTAAGCAGGAGCAAAATGCATGCCAGCCCTACTTGTATCTGATCCTGAAGTAATCAGTGGTGGCTCGCACAGGTAAGCGCGGTGTGACGGGGCAGTGAGGCGGGGCAGGAGTCTACGATGCGGCAAGCGCAAGGTAAATGGATTTATTTATTTATTTATTTCGTTTGTTCATTCGATAACTTTATTTTGGTCTTAGGAACCCTAAAAGTACATTTCATAACGACAACAATAAAAAAAGAACCGTATATACAGTTGAGTCATGGATAATACACAGCCGTACAATTACTTCATTAGCCGATATAAGAAAACTGTACATTTAAAAACATATTGACCATATTAAAATACGTTTTAGAGTCTCCAACAACCTAGTCCTATTCCAATATTAAAGTGCAGTGCAAACAAAAGGGCAGGTTCAAAGGTCCATTATCGGTAAAAACTGTTAAGATTTATTCAAGTACGCCGTGCATGCCACATATAATTTAAAAAACGAGATACAGCGAAGACAGTGGGGGCATGAGTGTCATACTTTAGGACTCTATATGCCAAAGAGCAATGTGCAAAGCGTAAGTTCTTGCATTGTTGGATAAGCCAGCGTTGCCAAATTAATTTAAAAGCAGGGCAAAAGAAGAGGACATGTAGGTCTAGCTGTAGGCAGGGCATCCACCAGAGTCAGTATTGGACCACTTGTTTGTAAAAGCACTGAGTGGTAGAGTCCCTTGTCTGAACTGCACATACAGTTTCCTGGCTAAAATTGGTTGGATGTCATCCTGGAAAGGCTCCATACTATATTTGTCATTAATTTGTATAAAATCGGCCGTCAGACAGCTGCAACACGAACTTTCCTGGATGACTGATTTTTATTTACTTTTCACTATTCAGTCATATGTTAAATTCCTGAATTTGTTTTTCATAAGTTTTTAAAACACTGGAAAACTCCCATTTATTTCCCGACAAATTGAAACTGAAGCAATAGCCCTTAAATGTGATGAGAACAGGGCTCCTGACGAGAAAATGAAGTGGTCCTTGCTCCCTCGTGCTCTTCAAGAAGGACAAGGAAACGTCCATCACCTCATCAGCTCTCCAGGACATATCCATTGTGCCCTAGAACGTATCAAGCTTCCGCCACTGCCTACGTAATACTGAGTTACTGGTGTTTCTACACAGATGTGCAGTGATGCTGCTGCAAGAGATATGTCTTGTAATTTATAGTAAAACACACAAGGTGTCACACAGGGTCAAGACTGATTTGCACATGGCCATGTCTGAACTGGGGTGGCTTGGTGAGCAAAATAACGATGGATTAAACCCAGATCTGTGACTGGGGTGAATGTTTTGCCATTGTGCAACATTCCGTCCATCATCTTGTGTGTTTTGCTGTTCACCCTATGTGGGAAGGGTATGCCCAGACGTGGGTCCCTTGCTCACTATGCCACTGGAGTCAAGCTATCCTGGCTGAAGACGGCTGATAGCCAGAAACCGGTCCTAGGATGCTTGATTCTGGTCCAGGGAAGACATGGCTTGGCAGTTCGGTCTTGACTATTCCCATGAGGCACAGGGTCAAGACTGATTTTCACATGGCCATGTCTGAACTGGGGTGGCTTGGTGAGCAAAATAACGATGGATTAAAACCAGATCTGTGACTGGGGGTGAATGTTTTGCCATTGTGCAACATCATTCCGTCCATCATCTTGTGTGTTTTGTTGTAATTTATAGTGGCATTGAAAGGGGGCAAAAAGGAGGAAAACAATAATATAGGTATGACAGCGGCTGCAAGCAGTTCTGTTTTGGTAGCAAAGAAGGAACGGAGAAGGTGACGGGCAAAAAAAGGAAAAGAAGTATTGAGGGTAAGAGAAAAGACCAGGAAAGCCTGCAAGCTTCTATTTATGGTAATTACAAAGTCCATGGATCCATTCTATCAAAGAAAAGATATGAGGAGGGGAATATGCTGATATCTTTAGGCTCCTAGAGAGATTGTGTATTCTTATTAAAAAATATGATGGGTGTGATTAGGAATGGGAAGGTGCAGATATATTTTGGGGACATGAGCTGGTTAGATTATGAGCAGTAGATTTAGTCAAGGGTGAGCTTACATCCAACCATGGTGTATGACCAGCCTGACATTAACTTAAGTCTCCGGTGTATAGTGTTCACCAGACTGGGTTCACATGGACAGTATGCTCTGTACGGTTTTACACATGGACAGTATGCTCTCAGTTCAGTATAGCCCCCAAAAGCAAGCCACACTTGAATGGGTGGGTGTTCCAATAAGACGGAGTGACAGCTGTGATGGGGTCTAGTTGGCCTTCTAACAGACGAATATGTTCTTGCTACTCCAGTAGGTTAAGGTTCCAGGCCACCCGTCATAGCAAGGGGCAGAGCTCCAGCAGAAAGGAAAATCAGCTGTGGTTTGATCCTGGTGGACTTATAGAACAAACTACTTACCTTTCGTAACACTCTTTCTGGTGGATACTTTAGCTAACAGATTCCTTACCTTGTGAATAACTCGGCACCAGACTGGATCTGGATATTTTTCAGAGAATTGCTCCTGTGTGGATCAGTGTCAGATTCATCCCGCAATGGAGTCTCTCTTCCTCTTTCGAGGGGTGAGGTGGAGCACAAAAGAGTAATGGTTTGTCTGGCATGACAGGGAGCCACAACCTTCAGCAGGAGCTCTGCTTTGGTCCACAACACCACTTTGTCTAGAAAAAGCTTGTGCATGACAGTTGGACTGAAAGTGCCTGAAGCTCATTCATGTGACAAGCTTGAGTAATTGCCGTGAGAAATACTGCTTTGAGAGTCAGGAGAAGGCAAGGACAGAATATGAGAACCAAATTAAGGTTCCACTGAGGCATCACAGAGGGTTTCGGCTGAAACATATGTACTAAATACTTTTAGAAAACACATGACAACAGGTAACTTAAACAAGGACAGTTGTTCTGGTAAATGCAAAAAGGCTGACAGGGCAGGCAAATAACCTTCAACAGTGCCAATTCAAGTAATTGCTGGGCAAAATACAACACAAAAAGAAAGACATCCAACAGCTTTGTCTGTAAGGGGTCCATACTGCAGGTTACCCATACAAAGCCAAAAATGTATTCCAGCACCCAGTGTAAACAGATTTTCTTGATGGGAGCCTGGCAGACAAAATTATGTCGACGATTTTCCAAGTATAGTCGAATCCAGTCCATTGTTGCTGTTCATCCATGTAAAAATATGTGAGAGGTACCCCTTAAACTAGAGTCAAGGGAAGTAGGGTTAACCAACCAGTAGACAAAAAATATATTCCCTTGAAGAATGTGCAATAGAACAATTTAAAACTCAAAGCAAATAGCACAATACATTAAATCAACAACAGTTTTGCAAAAAATGTTTTACAATTTATTAAAATTATACCGTGTATTAAAATACCAAGTGGACAAAAGCACCACTTTACACAAATAAAACCAGTTAAAAAAGTGAGACAGATAATCAAAATACATGGGGTTCAAGATTGACCAGCAAAATTGATACAAATAAAAAGGACAGACAACAGTGAGACATCCAATTGTGCAATACTGGGTGTATATTCAAGCTCTATCTAACCCCCATATGTTATGTACAGTCTGTTAATGTGTCAACACAGGTGTCCGAGTTGAAGAATTATACTTTGAAATGCGTCGACGCGTTTCGGTGGTACATATGATTTTGGGCCCAAAATCATATGTACCACCGAAACGCGTCGACGCATTTCAAAGTATAATTCTTCAACTCGGACACCTGTGGTGACACATTAACAGACTGTGAATAACATATGGGGGTTAGATAGAGCTTGAATATACACCCAGTATTGCACAATTGGATGTCTCACTGTTGTCTGTCCTTTTTATTTGTATCAATTTTGCTGGTCAATCTTGAACCCCATGTATTTTGATTATCTGTCTCTCTTTTTTAACTGGTTTTATTTGTGTAAAGTGGTGCTTTTGTCCACTTAGTATTTTAATACATTGTATAATTTTAATAAATTGTAAAACATTTTTTGCAAAACTGTTGTTGATTTAATGTATTGTGCTATTTGCTTTGAGTTTTAAATTGTTCTATTGCACATTCTTCAAGGGAATATATTTTTTGTCTACTGGCTGTTCATCCATGCACGGAGGGGCAAGACCCTGCCCTTGTGCTGTAATGGAAGATCCTCGTCAAGTGGCAGCCAGATGCTCAAACCCTGAATTTCGCGGTACCACACTCCCCTGGCCCAATCCAGGGTCACAAGGATGACTTGGGCCACCCTTTGGGTTATTACACCCTTGAAGGTAATAACTTTACCTGAAAGAGACAGGGTGTCCATGTGCCGCTTAGTGCAAACTAAATCAACTTAGAAGCTGAATCGAGAGGGTCAGGGGACGGACCTGTTGGTCTGAGGGATGTTGGCTTGAGCCTCGATCCATGCTTCGAAAGGACTGCTGCGGTGGTGGCGGAACTTGGTATTGTATGTGAGCCATACCCCTTTCAAAGCCTCAAAAAGCTGTTGAGTCATTGGATATTCTGCTTCATGGGCACATAAAGGCCCGGGAGCGTGATTAGCCCTGCTTTCTTTAAATTGCACCAGTAAATATGTCTGCTTTGTCCCCAAAGAGATGGGTGCTGTAATCCGAAAAAACTGTGGATCATATTCACACAGGATCTGAAGTGCTACTGTGGTACTGACCAGCCTGCTAACCAGTCTGTATTTTCCAGTCCTGAATGGATGACATATATCACAGCATCTTGGCCATCCTGAGTGATTGGTGTCCGGTTGGAGGGGTATTCATTGTGGACTTTTAGCAAGATCTTGCTGAACATCTCCAACAATGTACAGGAGTATAGCACGAGGAGACAGCTATCAATGACAAAGTGAAAAGCAAGACTAGCTGAGGAGAACATCCTTTTTCCTAATGCCTCCTTACGTTTTGACTCCCTATCGGAAGAAGTCATAGGAAGCAAGTTCAGGTTCACCATACTTGTAGATGTCAGAAAGAATAGGCTGTCAGGTGTGGTATGCTGTGCGAGGAAGACAGGGATAATACATACATTTTGTATTTTATGTGTCGTAACTGCAAGTCAAAAACTTAACCACACACCTGATCACTGAAGCAAATGATGCTGATTCTTCAATCATGGGCCCAGAGGGAGGGGAGTGTCAGGCATTAAGATCTCCAATGTTCTGATCAAAATAAATATTGAGAAGATATCGGATATTCGTATTCTCACAATACCACTCCCAAAGTACACATCAATCCGCCGGGCAATCAATCAAAAGAAGAGTTCTTTTGGTTAGTGTTGTGATAGATTTGTGAGAAACCGTGTACCCTGGAAATAATACTTTGAAAATAGCGAGTTTTGAACCAACATAAAATGTTTTTTGGGTGAATACAACTGGCAATGAATTGTGTATCTGATAATATGAAATAGTGACTTTTTAAAAGTGACTTGGGATTAAAATTGCTCATCTATTTGGTTCTCAACAATTGCAATCTATTAAAAACACGTAAAGAAATTCCCATATCAGTACAGTATGCTCCTGCTTCATGTTCGAATCAATCTACCTACAAGTTGCTTCACCATTTAAATACCCTCCATTATTCAAAGGCTATTTAAGCTGTGTAGCGACTTGTAGGAAGATTACCTGACAAGGGAATTTCTTCACGTGTTTTTAATGGATTGAAATTGATGAGAACTAAGTAGATGAGATTAGAGGAATGAGATACTTTTTTTTTCTCATGAAGTCCCTATAAGAGATGAAATGCGTTGGCCGGGTCTGGCCAAAAAATCATTTGAAACTGGCTTGTAATAAAGAACATTTTTAAAAATTCCAATGCTTGGAGTATAATTCCCAACAGAAAGAAAGACAATGATTATGAATTTTGGATCTAAGGTGATTACAGCCATATACAAAAAAATCAGGGACATGTGAATGAATCAATAGCTAGTTTGTTGACCTCGTACTAAGAAGTGTTTCGCACATATATTTACACATGGCCTCATATATTTGTGTGACTTAATATTATTAACGTGATGTGGTACACTGAATGGATACAGGAAGGGCATTTACTGTTTATTCTCGCCATTTTCAACAAGTGTGCATACTAATGTTTTCCTTACAGTAACAACAAAATTGCAGTCCTCATATATATCTGTATATGTGTGGTTTGAATAATGTTGCTAACTCTTACATAATCATGTATTCATTGAATAGGACTGTGTATCTATATTGTAACCTTATACATATTCAGTAATCATGCATTTAAATGTGTGCTGAAATGCTTGGTATTTTAAATTGATCAAAGGCCTTAAGCATTTGGATTTCTTAATGTTTAACCTTCAACGAGAATCTTGCTCGGGTTGCAATGTTTTTCTCCGTTCTGCAGGTGCAGCTGTATGATCTCAAGAAGGTGAGAGAGATAGTGAAGTTCGGAAGTAGTTATTTTGGCAACGACGAGAAGCCTTAATGAACAAAGGGAGGACTCCTCTTTGTACAAAATTGGGTCGGGAGGATCCAAGGACGCTCTGATATGCAGACCAAAGTAAAGGTGTTTCAAGAGTAGTTAACTATTTTTACTGTGTGAAGGTGTAAAATAATGAGACGTGATATGGGATTCTCAAATGTTCTTTTGTGGAGTTTAATTGGGAATCACACTTCAGCTAGATTAAGACTCCTGTTAGATTTAGAGAGCTACAGACCTCCTTGTGATCTCTCTGAAGTGTGGATTTGTGCTATGCAATATTTTTCTTCTTGAGTACTTCTACAGAGGTTCCGCAATTCTTCATAGAGTAGGCTTAGTTTTGGTAGCTTCGATTTACTCATGCCTACACAAGCGGATCGCAAGTTCATCAAATTCTCCTCCTTATATTCTACATTGCTATCACTGAATTCCATGTATGCTTCATTTTAATGAGACTACATTTTTTCAGATGATTCAGTCTGCCAGTAGTGATTCTGTACTTTTACAATATATTTTTGAGACTTGTGTACATCAGTCTGACTTTGTATTTGTAATCAACCCATACGTAATCTCATTTACCAACTTTAGGTCCTCACTGTGTGACCAAATTGATTACGCTGTAAATTGAATTTGTGAATGATGTTAACTCCTCTTTATTATTCAGGCACCTGAAAAGGTTAATTTCAGGAAAATTTGAATATTCGTCCCAGTGCCCTGTCAGATGGTAGCAAAACAAAAATGGTTAGGTCCTGTGATGGGGAAGTTAGAATACTTTGTATGAGAACAGTTCAGATTCCATCCCTAGCCCTAGAGCTCATGTTTTGGTTTGGAGGTTCGGCAGAGTTCCAGCAGTTCAGGACAGAGTTATAAAAGCGGAGGAGTGAGTATCAAAAGGGTTGTACATTGCACAACCTATGCTTAGCTTGCAGAGTTTATGGTGATTATGTGATGTTTAGTGTAGATGTTTTGAATATTGTGTGAAGGTGGCGCTTAAGGTCGAGAAGTTTAAAGTTGTTGGGCCCAACATGGCCAAATATCCTGGGATGATGTTAAAAGTCTAGAAGACACTGTATTGAAATTGTCTGCTAAAGTTTGGTGGCACTTGTCGTGAGATGTCGTCGACACCACCATGAGATAGGGACCTTTATCTTTGTATGTGAAGGTGAAGTGCTATTGGTGTAGCAGACCTTTTGCGAAGGGGGAGCTGTACTAATTGGAGTGAGTCCGCACACATTGAGGTCTCATTCAAGAGTGTGTAAGTAGCTCAAAACGAGTAATCAAAAACATTTCTTGTGTGATTGTTGTTGGTTTCTTTAGTGGAGCAGACAAAGTTATTTGTTATAATTACTTTGCATTTGTTTGCATGCGTATTACTGAGGACAGTGCGTTTGTGAAAATTGTAAAGGCGAGTGAGCTGCTGCAGTGAGTGAGATTGACGTCACAGTGCAGCACACTGATATTGGTCAGTTGGTGTAACGCTGCGCTGTTCTTGGTTGTCTGTGTAATGGAGTGCAGCACTGCTATTGGTTCAATCAATTAATCAAGAGGTACTTTTAGAGCGCTGCTTCTCACCCAAGAGTGAATCCAGGCACTATGCTGCTATGTCAGTCGAAGAGCCAGGTCTTGAGTCCCTTCCTGAAGAGGGTCGGCGAGGGTGAAGTAGGGAGGTAGAGTGGAAGGGCGTTCCAGGACTAGGCGGCGAGATGGGAGAAGGAGTGTCCTCCAGTGCATCAGCATCGGATGCCTGGTATCTGTGCGAGGGTGAGTTGAGTGAAGCAGAGGTTCCTGGGAGGTAGGTGAAATTTCAGACAGTGGTTCATGTAGACAGGTCCTTGGATGTGCAGGGTTTTGTAGATGTGAATCAGGAGCTTGAATTGGCATCTCTTCTGTATGGTGAGCCAGTGGAGGTCTTTCAGGTGCTGGGTAATGTGGGTCGTCTTTGGCAGGTTGAGGATGTGTCTGGCTGCTGAGTTCTGGATCATCTGGAGTTTTCTCATGAGTTTGATGGTGGTGCCTGCATAGAGTGCCTTGCTGTAGTCCAGTCTGCTGGTGATCAATGCCTGTGTCACAGTCCTCCTGGTGTCGATGGGAAGCCACTTGAATACTTTGAGGAGAGTGTGGAAGGTGAGGAGTGTGCGTTGACCTGGCATTTCATGGAGAGTTTGCATTCCAGGATGATGCAGAGGCTGTGGTCGTGGTCTTTCGGAGTAGGGGTGGGTCCGAGTTCTGATGGCCACCAGGAAATGTTCCAGAGGGAGGTGTGTCTGTCGAAGATCAGTACTTCAGTTTTTTCCATGTTGAGCTTCAAGCAGTTATTCTTCATCCAGGCTGAGATGTTTTTCATATAGGTGTGGAAGTTGGTCTTCGCAGTGGTGGGTCAGTTGAGAGCAAGCGGATGAGCTGGGTGTCATTGGAGTAGGAAACTATGCTGAAGTTGTGGGTTCTGATGATGTCTACGAGTGGTGTCATGCAGATGTTGAAGTGGGATGAACCGAGGGAAGAACCTTGAGGAACGCTGCAGATGGTGCGCTTGGGTTGAAAGGTGAAGGAAGTGAGACTGATTCTTTGGGTGCACCGTGTGAGAAAAGATGCCATCCATTTGAGCATGCCTTCTGTGATTCCGCTCTGTCTCAGTCGATCAATGAGTGTGTGGTGGGAGTTGGTGTTGAAGGCTGCAGAGAGGTTGAGCAGTATCAAGGTGGCTGATTGCGAAAATCAGGGCTGTCTCAGTACTGTGGTTGGCTCTAAATTTTGATTGGGAATTGTCCAGCAGGTTTGTTTCTCTCCAGGTGTTTTGGTGAGTTGGAGGTTGATGTCCTTCTCCATGACTTTGGTGGGAATTGGGAACTGTCGTGACCTCACAGAATTCAGGACAGGCACATGTATCCCTTGCTATAACAAAATAAGAAGTCATACCTCATGGGTGGGGTGTAGACAATGTTTTTTGCGGGTTGGTGTACTTTGTGAGTCCCTAGACAGGATCCTTTTGTGTGTTACAAACAATGACATGCTTTAAAAAGTGCTCTTGCATATTTTGGCTTCTTGTTTTGCTATTTTTATTATGAATATTATTTTAATGTGTGCATTTTTTATATTTCAAGTAACCTGTTATCTCTATGCAAATGCTTGCCTGTGCAAGTGACCACCCTCCCTCCTTTCCGCATGCAAACCAACACGTGCAAGTGGGGCTATAAATAAACATTGAGCAGAGAAGTCAACACTTGGTCTCTGATCTCTGAGAGGCTCCCCTCTTCTCCCGCCATGGTCCTGCAGCGCGTCTTCCGGCAGTAGTTCCTCCGATTGCCTACAGTCTTCTGCCGATCCATCAAAGATCTTGCTGCTTCCTGCTGTGCCTGACTTCTGATTTCTTACGGGGTCACGCAATCTATTTCCTGTTCCCAATCGGTTACCTGTAAAAGAAAAAGAAAAAACATGAGTCCCTCTTCACTAGCTCGCGTCTGGCAGCGTAAAGAGGCTTTAACTTCAGATAATCATTTCTTCTACTCTGAAAAGTACAAAAGACCTTTGCAGAAAATAAGCACTTCTTATGTTTGGAATTACAGTGATGTTCTGACACCAATGAACCCTATTAATGCACTGAACTATAGTTAGGATCAGTCACTAATTGAAGAACTCTGTAACTTTGTTTTCTTTGAACCATAATATAACATATACTTGAAAGTGGACTCCAAAGTGCTTTCCTTTTATATTTTTTACATGCCTTGGGACAACGATTACAGGAACTTGTTAATAGGTGATTACAAAACATTGTATCATTGATAGTGTTACAGTGCTTATGTGCATGAGGAGTGTTTTCAAGTTTGTTCTTTTTGATTCCAACAGTGCGCTTTAGAGACCTATGGAGACCTGTTGAATTTGATCTCTCCAAAATTTCTGTTTCTGGACTAGATCATTCTAGAAAGAACAAGTATTTAGGCATGTATGCTTTCAAAAACTGGTTCTATTATTATAGCGAATGTAAGACTCATTTTGTGTCAAGAACTGTGTGTAATTGTCAAAGTTTATCTACAGATAATTCCACTGACTAAATGTGCACACCTATTCCGTCTCAGATAGACTATCTGCAAAGAGTCTCTTCTTAAATCTTTAGGGCATGTGGTGTCCCGAGGACCTGTGCAGTTTGTTTTTGCTCTCTCTCTCTCTCTTCCGAACCCCCTTCCCTTTTGCTCCCTTTACAGCTGGTTCAGTGTTACAAAAAGCACTGTAGCTGAAAAGGGGTTCAGGGAGTATTGTGTCTAGACATCTCCCTAAAGAAAGACCTGGAGTTCAGGTGAGTGGCTCTTGACAAGATCAGAGAGATGGGATTGTAGTTCTGGAGTTCGCTGGGGTCTGCCGGTGGTTTCTTGAGGGGGGGGTCTGACCTCTACGTGTTCTCTAGCATCAGGAAAAGTGGCTGCTGTGATGGAGGTGTTGAGGATGGTGGTGAGCTGGTCGCTGATTAAGTTTCTTCTGAGGTTGAACAGCAGGTGGGGGCACAGGTCAGTGGGTGCTCTAGAGGGGATGGAGTTCATTAGAGTATTTGGGTTGGGTGCATTGACCTGTTCTCAGGATGCCCATACAAAATGTAAAACAAGTTTGAAAGCTTCTTGAGGCACTGCAGATGCCTGCACAGATTGCAGTCATCAAGTGCAGTGCATATTGTAAAGGGGATGACCATGTGACCATTGGTAACACATATGCCGCTGATGTCACAAAGTATTTTGGTCATATTTCTTGCAGTTTCAATGGTGCATATATGAATGAAGGGACAGACGAGAACAACTACTGCCTTTTGTTAGTGACAGCTGATACTTCGGAGGAAGTCAAGAGGTTACAGGTAGAAGTGTCAGAAGCAGAGCAGCAGAGTTGGGCTAATGCAGGTTGCGTCAAGAGGGATGAAAATGAAATTTGGTTTTCCAGAGATGCAAGCCGTGTGCTGCCAAATAATCTGCTGTCACCTCTCGGTCTTGCAAGTCGGGTGAATTAACTGAGCGACGCCAGTTTTTCAAACAAGTCCCCGTTTGTTTTGGCCATACGGTGGAGATATACAGTTTTTAATTGAAAGATTGTGTGTGCAACTACACCAGCCTGAAGATGGTCTCAAGGATCTTCTAGACCACTAAGAGACCAAAACGTCGACGCACTTGCACTTTTTTTGCTTGTATCTTTGTGTTTAACAGACAGAATGAAAATAATATGAAAGGTTCTGTTTAATTCAGATATATGGTGTTTTGTTTTCCATATGTATATAAAAGCAAAAGGTGTTGCATTACTATTTTAGAACAAACAGATATTACCAATAGTATGTAAGTTGCCGTACATAATTTGAACAAGAAAAACTGGATTAAAGCAATTCTTTATATAACTTGATATTTATGAAGAAATTCCCTGTTTTTGAGAAATGATGTTCACTGTTGTGACACTATTGGAAATAAGAAATAAAGTTGGAAGGTTCCTCTAGGAACATTTATATCTTGTGATTGTCTCCAATGGCTAGGCATTATCATGGTCCGACTCATGTAGGGAGAAACGCCATGGTCAGGTTGTTCAGGCAGACTTGGTTTAATCCAAGGTTACGTTGATGGCTGAAGCACTGTGCCACAGATGTGCTGTGTGCCAATCGAACAACGTAAGGAAAGGAACTGTAGTAGGGTGGATAGGGAGGTCAGGTGTTCCTTTTAACAGGTTGCAGTTGGATTTCATTGAGATGCCCGTGTGCAATCGGTTTTGGTATGCTTTGGTTGTCGTGTGTGTGTTTTCATGATTGGTTGAAGAATACCCAACTAGGAGGAATGACAGTCTCAAAGTAGCAAAACTGCATTTGAGGGAGTTAATACCTAGGTTCTGCATTTTGACATCTCTGGAATCAGACCAAGGCACGTACTTCTACACTGAAATCCTGAGGATGTTTTGTGCCACTTTACAGCGTAAACAGACACTGCATTGTTGCTACAGACCCGAGGCAGAAGGTCTGATGATGCAGATCAATTGGACTTTGAAAACCAGAGTTTCCAAAGTGTTTACTTCCACGTTTTTGAAATGGCCTGATGCTTTGCTGCTTGTGTTGATGAGTCTATGCAGCATATCTCATCGTAGCACAGGATTCTCCGCCCATGAAATCATAATGGGCAGGGCAATGAGAATTCCAGCTGTATCTGCAAATGCGATTGTCAACATTATTTATGATCTGATACTTGACTACTGCAAAGGATTGGCTGACATGGTGCATTCTGTATCTCATCTGGTTGAAGCCTCCACTGCCCTGCCCCATCAGAAGCAGTGCCAAGAGCTCAGGCCCGGAGACTGAGTCCTGGTGAAAACACATGTGCGAAAGAGTTGTCTGGAGCCCTATTGGCGTAACCTGTTCCAGTTGATTCTGGTCATAACATCTGCCATAATGGGTGGAGATCTCCCCAACAGGGTGCATGCTGCCTACACTCGCCGAGTTCAATGTTCCATTGATGATGCATCAGCACGTCTCCCAGAAGAGCCAGTGGTGGTTGAGACACCACAGGAGCTGGTTAGTCAACTGTTGGGGACCAGCAAGAATCAGAAACAGCACTTATTCATCCTGAAGAGGGTCCTGGAGAACTGGCAACTGGAGCTGAAAACGAAGAATATATTCCTGTGGTTGTAACTGAACCAAACTAAGACCGCGATGAAGGTCCTAGTTCTGTAGAACCGCAAATGGCAGCAGAAGAGCGCTGGCCAAGGAGACAGGGTAGAGAGAGACTGGTTCCACAAGAGGAGCATGGGCTCTAGGCCATTCCAGAAGGAAGTGAGGGGACTGGACTCAGAAGGTCAAAACAAGCTAGAGTGCCCTGTCTGAGGTATTCTTTCCCTGAATGGACTTACTTTGTTGCAAATGACAGACAGAGAGAATTCTGGGTATTTTAGGACAATTGTGAAGATTCAACTGAAACTTCAGGTTTTTAGAAGAGGTAAGAAGTGTACCAAGGCCCAAGTCTGTTGAAAGAGTGTAAGGTTGCCATTTAGAAAAACATGGAGTAGGGCTAAGGAAGTCTGGCAAAGATTGTACATTATCAAGTTATTGCATACTTTACAAACTCTGGTTTAGCTATTTGCACAGGTGTACATTGACAGAGAGGACTTTGCTGCTGCTAAATTCCACCTAACACTTCACTTGTAGAGAAGTAATGAACTATAATCCTAATATTAGTACATGTAGGTACATAATAGCAGGCACACTAGTAGTTGCAGTACTGATTGTTTTGCTTGTATGATTATACCCCTCTTCATCAAATTCAGTAGAGACAAAGTCTGCTAGTACTCCAAAGTCTTCATGCCCAAGAAGTAATAGCTTATATCGATTAGAGGAGTCAGAATTTGATGTAGATACATCTAGAGGCGATTATTCTGTAAATGCTTATTTTAAGTTGCTTTATGAGTACATTGAAAAAATTAGATGCCAGAGATTGCTATGTTTGCACACAATTGCCTGCAATAGCTGCGGAGGGTATTGCGTATCACTATATTCCACTGACTATGGTGTTACTTGTAGTATTTTGCTGAGCCTTCTGTATGGAATGAAACAATTCAAATATTATTTTTCCAATCAGGATTTAAGCTTTTCAGAGCTCCCAATACTGGAGCATCTGAGTCGCTGCTTTGACCCCAATGCTAAGTTCCCTGGAATTAATAAAAAGTTATTGAAACCTATCATGAATATAAACACTGCTTATTCACACAGGCACAATTTGACTTGCCTCCTAGCAGAGGCTAAAATAAATGTGTACATTTGGTTGAGAATAGGAGAAGGAATTTGAAATCTAAGTCGAAAACCAGCAAAAATATTAAGAATGAGCATAGGTGGACTAAGGGGGAAATAGAGCAGTTAGTGGCAGTAAATCAAGCAGCATTGACCCTAGTTTTGAAAATGAAGGAAAATTACGTGTATTTGTGGAGAGTTCTTAATTGGGCTTCCACTTTGTGGGAAAGAGTGAGTGTGACCAAATATTTGAAGTTAGAGGAAATTAAAACATTTTTCCTGATGGGTGATGGCTCTGGTATGCCTGGAGTCTATTATATTAGTGGAGGGCATGCCTATTTCATATTACCCAGTGGCTGGTATGGCACTTGTTACTTAGGTGTAGTTTTCCCAAAGATATATCATGCAGA
Organism: Lissotriton helveticus; assembly: GCF_964261635.1. NCBI lineage: Eukaryota > Metazoa > Chordata > Amphibia > Caudata > Salamandridae > Lissotriton > Lissotriton helveticus. The sequence goes on from NC_136070.1 coordinate 715,672,219, forward strand.
ACATCTCACCGATCCAGTGTGGGAACAGACTTCTAGGCCTAAACGAGGTGTTACTGCTCTGCTGGAGAAGTAGTGGGAGATATTTTTGGTGCAAATATTCCATCTCTGGGTGTCATTTAAATTATATGAAAATTATAACGCTATCCACAATAGTAGATAAGCTGGCTACTATTACAGCTGGAACTTTATTAGTTGTAGATATGGAAATTGTACCTATTAGGTCCATGGTTTTACAAAACCACCTTGCGTTAGACATCCTGCTAGCAAAAGAGGGTTACATTTGTTGGACATTAAAGGTACAGCAATGCTACACCTACATTCCTGACAAGAATAATGACTTGAAGAAGTTTGTCAAGAATATTTCTGACTTGCACAAGGACTTGCAGGGGTTGGAAGCAACAGGTGCTTGGAAAGCTGTTGGGAAGGGATTTTCTACTATAGGTAATTGGTGTGGATATCTGGGAAGTGGAATTGTGGGTGCTATCTCGAAATCCCTTGTGATAATTGCCCTTTTAAGTAATTCTCCCAGTTGTGATCTTTAAGGGATATAAGTGCATGAAAGTTAAGTGGGAAGAGTTTACTTTGAATTACTGGCAAACCCTTGTGACCCCTACCTGCCTTGTTGAGGGTGTTTGGATCCGCAGCCCGTTTCTCCCGCTGATCCCGCTGCCTGTGCTGTTGTGCCCGCTCGCCTCCCACCGCCGCATCTCTACTACATCTGAGTGCGGCCGCTGTGTGTGGGGGGGCCTGTGGCGCAGTGAACTACAATTCCCAGCAGCCTATGCGGCCGGAAGCCGCCTACGGGGGATTCGCGCAAGGAGGAGCATAAATCACAGCGTCACCCCCCGCGTCACGAGAGCGTGCGGGAGCAACCCGGGAGAAGCCCGGGACAAGGGCGGGACCATCTGCGGCCGTCCGAGGCCAGACGAGGCTGGGCTGGGCCACCCCCCTAAACTCGAACTTAAGACTCTCTGAGTAAGACTCTATATGCAATTGTATTGTGGCAATAGTTCATTTAAATGTGGTTGTTTAACATTTAATTATTACACCTTCCCTGCCTGTATATATTTATATTTAGACACTTAAAGATAAGTAAAATGATGTCAAAATTGGGCAAGATTAGGAAGTCTGTGGTGGGTGGTACAATTACAGGGATTTTAGACCATTTCATCACTAGGGCGGCCTCAGTTTTAGAACATGAGATCGCCATCACGGAGCGTCGCTTATCCCAAGAACCACTTTATAATAGGCGATCTTCTTTAGGACCTATACATCTACCCATTACACCACCAAGATTGCCATTAACACCCAGCAATGATAAAGACCGAATTAATGTGGATAGTACCTCGCCCCATTTATTTTCTCCGGATACATCTAGAGTCCTAAATAGGGAAACTATCGGAGAGGATTTAAGTGTGGAGAAGATACTAGACATTATTTCTGAAGAGAGTGACCCCTGTCCCTCATTATATAGCTCCCAAACTATTTTCAAGGTCAGGGGCTCACCGCCAAAAGAAAGCGTGGGGGGTCTAAGCACAGGGGTAGAGCGGCAAAAACACCAGAATTGTGTGTAATTCCATCTAAGGAAAATACCCTTGCCCCCAGGAAAACAGCGTTAAAGCCTTCTGCCACACTGTCCCCTCAGTCCCAAGCTCTACTTGAAAAAACTGAGCAAATGCTCAAATCACTGATTATACCATTGGTTGAAAGGATAAAAAGAATAGGGGAGAAGCTGGGTACTTTGGAGGAAGAAATAAAATCTAACACTTTACTAATCAACAGAATGGTTGTACCTCCTCAAAACCAGACCCAAACCCTGACTTTAAATTACGATGAGCTAGCTATTACATCTGGGGCTAAGAACGGCACTGATCAGAATGAGGAAGCACAGTCGATTTCTTCCTTAAAAACTATTTTTTATTGAAGCTCATCAGAAACTTGTAAGAACATGAAACCTCAGCCAACGCGTTTCGTTCTAGAAGTGAACTTCGTCAGGGCCCAGAGTTTGGAAGATCATTCTAAGTCACAATATTACGAACAAATACGACCCGACACTTTGTATTGAGCTCACTGTGGCCCTTATCATGGAGGCTACAACAATAGATGTATGATTGGACGGATGTCGAGATCAAACCACTGTATTTGTTCGTAATATTGTGACTTAGAATGATCTTCCAAACTCTGGGCCCTGACGAAGTTCACGTCTAGAACGAAACGCGTTGGCTGAGGTTTCATGTTCTTACAAGTTTCTGATGAGCTTCAATAAAAAATAGTTTTTAAGGAAGAAATCGACTGTGCTTCCTAATTGAACACTATTGACCTTTGGTAGTGCACGACTCCACCCAGTTTTAAAGTTTGTTTTCCGAGTAAAGGATTGCATCCCTCAACGGCAGTTGCAGGAGTAGACGTGGCACACCATCCACTTAATTGGAACTTTTCGACAAATTTGGGTTAACGTCTTGAAGGTTGTGCGGCATTTGGAGTCCGCCGTTGGTTCTTGTGTTTGCACTGATCAGAATGAGGTGCGACATAAGTTATTGCCCGTATCCAATCCTGTGCCGCCGTCGAACAACACTAATGGTGATATAACACAGAAAGGGGTAGGCAATGTGGACAGGGTAAACCTAGCCCCTAATTCTGACAGGAAAAGTAGTATGGGTCTAAAAATAAACAGAACCCTACCCCGTATTGACTTGCCACCTGAAGCAGCCCCTTACGTAATTGTCTTAGCGGGGGTCCCCGAATTACCCGAAGGGAAAATAGAGGGATACCCTGAGTTGAAAAATAAAGTAATTCATTGGTTGATTAAAAACAGACCGCTCCCGACATATATAAATGGGGAAATCCTCCATGTAAGGAGAGTGGGATGGCTGGGACATAGGTTAAAAATCTACCAGGGGATCTGATCATTGTTAATTTTAAAGATAGGCGCGCGACCTCCTTTCTACAAGGCTGGTGTGCTCAGAGAGGGGAGGGTGGTATATCGACGCAAGACCTGAGTCACTTCTATCCTAGGACACAAGTTATGCCACTGGCAAGATACCAATGAGGAGATTTTCATACTGACAGAGCATTCATCCCAGGGGCAATGCACCACTTAGGAGTCCCCCATACGGCTAGACCAGTTGACCCTTATTATATTGGTTTTAATTTGCCAACATTTAACCAATTTGCCCCGTCATCAGGGTTAGAGTCTGTCTATTGACTTATTAATGAAATGTCTAGCTTTGATGTAAGCCAAATAACTTCTGAATGTCCACCTAATGGTGATCAGTTGGCAGGGAGAGTATCCAGGGAAGTGACGGAGGGGAAGAGGTACGTTAACCAAGTTCCCCTAGAAAGAGGTTCAATGGTCAGATGTGGACAAAGTGACAATATACAGGAAGTTAGTACTAATGGGAAAAGTGGTGTTTCCGGTAATTTACACACTAGGGGAGATGCACCGGGGGAGATCTCGACGAGGAATGAACCAGGCAGTTCCACTATTTCAGTGGACAATGGGGATGTATGCCGTATAATGTTTTGGAATGTGGCAGGCCTCGGGGCTAAAATAGTTAACCCAATTTGGCTAAATACCATAAATGAGTTTGACATTTTATGTCTCCAGGAGACATGGCTAATAGCGCCACTTCATCTCCCTGGTTATAAAACTCTGTTCACACCAGCAGTGGACACTCCACATGGCAGGGCTAAAGGGGGGTTTGTGCATATTCTTATCAAATCAGCTTCAATACCAGAAAGCTCTTTTATTATCTAATAATATCTATTATCAGCTAGTGAGGATACACACAAATAAGGTGGCATGTGTTATAATTATTAATATCTATAACAATATCCCCTCAGTTGACACTGAAGTAACGCTAAAAAAACTGCGTAACGATTTGCTTAAACAAACTGATTTAAATTCGAAAGATGTATCGGTTATTTGGGGAGGTGACTTTACTTGTAGAGTCTGTAAAAAGGGACGACAAGGAGTTTGTGGCATTATGCTCGATCAGGATACCAATTTAACACACTTTGAGCACTCCGTGTGTGGGGATTTGCTAAATTATATCATTTTCTCTGGGGACCTAGGGTATGCAAACGAAAATGGTCAGTTTGGGTCCCCTTTTGTCCCAACATTTGTTGGCAGGGGTGCATCCTCCACAATTGATTTTATTTTAGTCTCTGCCCGTTTTGGACACCAGATCAAATCCTGTCAGGCCCTGAATGTTGCAGTAAGTGACCACTATCCTCTAACTCTGGAGATCTTAAATCCATTCCGTAAATTAGGTGTCGGCCATCTATGTAGGCAGAACGCCCCGGATGTAAGTATGGGAAGACAAAATGGTTATTCTCCTAAATGGAGTAAGGTGGTCCCTGATGACTTTTTGGCTAATCTATTGTCAAAATGTCTACCCAGTTTCTTGACCGTTCTGGATTAGAACTCCGACTATCAGGACATTATTAAACAGTTTGATAACATTGCATCCCAAATTCAGGACAGTTTATGGGTGGAGTTAAAAAATCAGAAAGAGAAGACTAAAAGCTGGTTTGACTCTGTTTGTACAAAGGCCCATATGAAACTTAAACATGCACTACACGCCACCCCCCGTGACCCCGTATTGGTTAAGGAGTCTCGGAGACATTACTATCAGGTATTGAAAAAAAGGAAAATGGCAATTAAAAGGGAGGCATGGGAGTCTTTATGTGAGGCCTCACAGAACAGGGATTCTTCTACTTTCTGGAAAGCTGTGAATGTCCCATTCTTTGGTGAAAACACTAAAGCCCGTATCGAAATTGCTATTTCTGAAGACGATTGGGTAAACCATTACTTTCAATTGTATAGTAACCCAGAAGAGGGGCAACAACCTCCACCCCAAACCTTAGGGGAAGTGAGAGCTAATAATGAGAAACTAGAGGTCACCTTGGAAGAGGTAATAGCAAGCCTTAAAGCAACTCTGGGAGGTAAAGCTCCGGGCCCAGACAGAATACCACCTGATCTGTTTAAAAACAATACCGATCTATGGGGACCTTTTTTAGTACAATTATTTAATGCCACTTTCGTGATGGGCATACATCCCTCTTGGTATATCTCTGTTATTGTGCCCATATTTAAAAAGGGAGACAGACAGAATCCTATATGTTATCGACCAATCTCCCTATTGGATTCCTCTCTAAAGATCCTAGGGAGAGTAATTTTAAGCAGACTTCAACGTTGGCCGGAAGATAACTCCATTATCAGCGATCTTCAGTATGGGTTCCAAAAAGGGGTAGGAACTGTGGATCAAGGCTTAAATTTATTTATCTTGCAGCAAAAATACATTAGGGCCAGGCGGGAGCGCATTTATTTTGCTTTGTTGATTTAACATCAGCATTTGACTGCGTCTCACATAGTAAATTATGGTCCATTTTGGAAAATTTAGGGGTAGAAGAAAAATTAATCTATTTTCTCAGAGAATTATATTTAGGTGCCACCGCTACAGTGCGCTATGGAAAAAACGGAGAATGCACTAGACCATTTGCCATAGGGCGCGGGGTACGGCAGGGGTGCGTTCTCGCCCCCTTCTTATTTTTAGTCTATATAAATGGTCTTGATAAAGCCTTGTTGAAAGAATCTAGGGATATGCCCATGGTCGCTAGGAGACTGATACCTGCGCTTCTTTGCGCAGATGATGCGGTCATCATTGCTAGGACGCCTGTGGCATTACAAGGCTTAATAACTTCCTTTAACATCTTTATGTCAAGATTAGACATGAATATTAACTGTACTAAAACATTTTCTATGAATTGCGGTTTGGGCCCTAATAATAAAAAAAAGAAGAAGGCTATGTACATTAATGCTAGTCCTCTAGACTTCACTCCTACTTTTCCATATTTAGGTATTTTGTTTCACGAAGCCGGCACATGGGCAAGTGCTATAAAAGCAAGAAAATTTCAGTTCTGTAAATCAATTATGGCCTTAAAAACGGCCTTAAAATGTTTCTCGAAAAAAATGGGGGAAAAACCTATAGTTGAGCTTTTAACAATTTTTAACGCAACATGTATTCCAATTGCTGTCTACGGTGCTGGCATGTGGGGATATGCCAATGTAAAATCAATCCAGCTTGTGGAAAATATGTTTTTGAGACACATCTTAGCTGTACCTGAGAGTGTCTCAAGCTATATTTGCTACATGGAACTTGGACAACCGTACATTAAAGACACAATTAGGGTCCAGCTAATATTAACATGGCACAGGGTTTGGACCAACGATGAGTGTGCATTGAACCGTGCTATCATAAAGGATGCTTTATGTTTAGATCATGTGCGTAGGATAAGATGGTTTGTTTATGTAAAAGATTTTTTGGTGAAAATGGGTTGTCAGAATTATTATGAAGATCCACTTTCAATGTGCAATATCCCAAGGAAGTCACTAAAAGAACATTGTATGAGATACCTTGAGGATATAAGAATAAGTGAGGAATCAAAGAAAAAAACTGTTGTAGCTCATCAAATGATATTGACACAGGATAAAATACAACCATATCTAACCCTTTCCATGAGTGAACATGACCGGTTCATTTTAACACGTTTTAGGTTAAATATTCTTTTTAGAGTTTTTAGCTTCCCCATTATGAATTCATGGTCACGTGATTTAATTAAATGCCCGTGTGATGCCCTCTCTGAACAATCGGACATTCACATTACATTTTTTTGTAAATTTTATATATTACCCCGCAGAAGACTGATTATTCCCATTCTGAAGGAGATGGAAGTTAACCGCTGCCGCCCTGCATTTCTAATACTGCAGAGATTAGATGTTATTTGGATTGTGGCATCTATTTCTGAATTTTTTAAAAATGTTTTTAGATTGCGTAAATCATTTTGTATTTAAATTTTTTAATTCATATTTATGTCGGTCTTTAACTCATTAATGTATTTTATTGTTCTTGTCTGTGTATCCTTGATTAATGAAATTTTGTGTGTACTTTTATGGTTATTTGCTTTTAACCGAATAAAGTTATGACTTGAAGTGGGGAGAAAAGAGAAAGAAGGTGGATGTAGAGTTAGAGGAGAGTCTGAGTAGATATTCTGACAACATGAAACATCTAGAAGAATCTAGAGGAAAGATACTTAAAACCACAAGGTTTTAGTTAGTTCGCCTTAAGCAACTGATTGTTATCTGCGATGGCTTGATTTGCCATCAGAGTAAGGACTAACAGCCTGATTCATGTACGGGCCGTTTTGCGTGTCCCTAATAGCGATTAATAGCGACTCGCTATTGAGGAAACGCAAAACGGCATTCATGTACTTTTCGGGGAAAAAATAGCGACTCGCACGCGGGCGCTAAAGCCGTTAGCGACCTACAAAAAACGCAGAAAAATCGCTATTTCCGGCTACCTGCGATCGGGATTGCGACTCGCATTCCCGATCGCACGGGATTGCGACTCGCAATCCCGATCGCACGGGATTGCGAGTCGCAATTCCGTGCGATCGGGAATGCGAGTCGTATTCTCGCGGGATCTGGAAAACGGGAAGACGCATTCCGAGCACCGTGATGACATCACAACCAGGAAGCAGCCAAATCCCACCCCCAAACACCACAGTGACGCTATCCTTCGAGTGTTCACGACGGAAAGCTGCCGCTAAACCTCCGTTAGCGACTCCCGTACCGGCCGAAATAGCGACCGCCATGTCCGACGAACCTCTCCCTGGCCCCAGCAACAGCGCTGGCCGCAAGCGCAAACTCAAGTTCTCCGAGCAGGAGCTGGAGAACCTGATAGAAGGGGTGGTGGCCAACCACGACCAGCTCTTTGGTGCCAACTACAGGAGGGTCCCAGAGCAGGAGAAGCGCAGGATCTGGGTGGGGATTGCCTCCAGCGTCAACTCTGTGGGCGTTGCGGACAGGTCGCTGGAGGAGCTGAAAAAGCGCTGGTACGACCTCCGAGGGCGTGCCAAGGAGAGGGTGGCGGAGCGCCTTGGTGAGGCATCAGGCACTGGAGGTGGTGGACCGACTGTCCCACCCAACACACCCCTGGAGGACCAGGTTGAGGACACCTTGGAGAGGGAGGCGTGTGTTGGCGTGACCCCTCTGGACTCCTCCCGCCCCACCCAAGACACCCAAGGTAAGTGGCATGCGACTGCGACCCTGTCCCCTATGACCGTCCCTGACCAAATAGGCTCACTCATTGGCCCTTAGTCATGCCTATGTTGTGCATCAGGAAAAGCCCTGAAGCATTGTGGGAGACGTAGTATGTCCACAATGTAGTAGTACCACAATGCGGCCAGAAAGGCTCCAAAGTGCGCAAATCCACAGCCATCCAGGGAATGACACCCAGCATGCATGTAACATCTGCACGTCTGACAGTCACATGCACCTAATGAGTATCCACTTACCCTCACAGGTGCCGATGATAGCAGTGACAGCGAGAGGCTGCTGATTGATGAGGAGGCCCAGGAGGAGGAATCCCTACCCGATACCCAGCCACCAGCCCCTGCCGCTGCGCCAACACCAGCAGCCAGGCCCCCCACCGTACCTGCTGCTACATCTGCAGGCCCACCGGCTGCCAAGACCAGAGCCCCCACCTTACCTGCTGCTACATCTGCAGGCCCACCGGCTGCCAAGACCAGAGCCCCCACCTTACCTGCTGCTACATCTGCAGGCCCACCGGCTGCCAAGACCAGAGCCCCCACCTTACCTGCTGCTACATCTGCAGGCCCACCGGCTGCCAAGACCAGAGCCCCCACCGTACCTGCTGCTACATCTGCAGGCCCACCGGCTGCCAAGACCAGAGCCCCCACCGTACCTGCTGCTACATCTGCAGGCCCACCGGCTGCCAGAGCCAGTCACCCCACCAATGTGCCTCCAGTGCCTGCCGCACCTGCAACACCAGCTGCTACACCACCTGCAGCTCGTCCAACCAGATCTGGGCCAGCCACATCCGCAACACAGCGGCCGCACAGCAGGAGGGGCAATGGGCATCTCCATGCCTGCATGAGCGTGGAGCGCCGCATGCTCCGAATACACCAGCGCCAGTCGCAGCAGCAAGGAGCCATCCAGCTCCAGCTGCATAAGATTGGCCGCAATGTGGCGGGAGTCGGCGAGCGGATGGACCGCATGACGGCGGCAATGGAGGACAATACTGCAGCGCTCGTGAAACACCGCAGTGTTGCAAGCAGGCGCCACCACCAACTGTTGAGCCGGCTGTCGACCTATAGTCGCTCAAATTATGTGGCAGCGAATGCCACCACCCAGCTGGCGCGGCGCTCTTTGACCCAGCAGCACCAACTGGTCCAGTGCTGCGAGGACATTACCCGGGTGCTGGAGCACTTGACCACCGCCGTTACCGCACTGCATACACCTGTGCTACCGGCCATTGTAGGGGGAGACGATGCGAGTGAGGATGCCTCCAGTGTGAGCAGCCACTCTGCCACGCAGGTCCCCCCACCTAGGCGCAGCACCAGGGCTACGCCTGGTACAGCTGCCCAGGATGAGGAAGAGCCTCACAGGCGCCTGGGAATTACGCGCCGGAGGCGCCAATGACATTGTGTGAGGGACACAGGCGCAGGCTGACGCTAAGCCTGCCATGAACCTTCACATGCAGTATCCAGGAATACTGTATTTTGTAAATAGTTGTTACCATGACCCTTTTTTCTTGTGAATCAAACAAATACATTTATTTTGCTGCACACATTCGCCTTGTGTAATCATTACATTTTGCATGCAATTGTGATATGTGGGGTGGGGGAAGGGGGTGGGCTAGAAATTGTTAGCTGTGATGTGGTTGCGACGTCTGTGGCCTTCAGCTGGGTTCTCCCCGCGTGCATGGTGCGCATGTGCTGGTGGCCGGTCGTCCCCCTCAGATTCACTGCCTGAGATGTCAACTGGTATCCGGCGCTTGGTTGCAATGTTATGAAGCATTGCACAGACAGCCACAATGCGGCAGCACGCTGCAGGACTGTAATACATGGCCCCACCTGTCTTGTGCAGTATACGGAACCTGCTCTTGAGCAGGCCAAATGTCCTTTCAATACAGTTCCTTGTCCGGATGTGCGCAACATTGTAGCGCCGTTGCTGAGGTGTGGCAGGGTTGAGGTAAGGGGTCAGGAGGTATTCCCGTAGGGCGTAGCCACTGTCACCTGAATGAGAGGAGCAGATGTTGATTGCCTGTGCAGCGCAGTTACTTCATAGCAATGTGACATTGTCGACAAAGTGTACTTACCAAGTAGGTGTCCTTCCCCAAACTCTCCCCTGATCAGTCGTGTGTGGAGTCCGCTGTGCCTGAAGATAAAGGAGTCATGGGTACTCCCTGGGTACTGGGCCACAATGTCAGTGATGATGGTCTTGGCATTGCAGACCATCTGTATGTTGAGGGAGTGGTAGGACTTCCTGTTGCGGTACATATACTCCGTGCCAGCTGGTGGGCAGATGGCGACGTGGGTACAGTCTATGCAGCCGAGGACATGGGGAAAATGTGCGACATTATAAAATTGTAGTTTTGTCAGGTCCAATTCCTGTTGGTTCGTGGGAAATGTGATGTGCCGGTGGAGCTGGCTGAGCATGGCGTCAACAAAAGTGTGGAGGCAGCGTGACATGGTGGGCTGGGATATCCCCCCAGCAGCGGCTACTATGCCCTGGAAACTGCCGGAGGCCAGGAGGTGCAGGCTGCACAATACCTGCACATGTGTGGGCACAGAATTGTTTCGCCTTGTTGGGTGCTGCATGATGGGGTCGAGTTCTTGTATCAGCCAGGTGATCATTTCCCCATTCAGCCTGTATTTTGCATAAATCTGTTCCCTGGTTTGGCCCAGCAAGGTGACCCGCTGCCGGTAAATCCTTGCCTGCCTCATGAGTCTCCTCCGTGCTGCTCGCTGTAGCCTTCGCCGCCTCACCACCATGTACATCCCAGGCATTGTGGAACGCCTAATGCTGCTGCTGAATGTCCTTATGTGTGATTGGTCAGGCCTGGACCTGTTGGTGATTGGCCAACCGTTTTTCAAATTTTACTTAATCATGGCTTTTATGGTTACCACCTGCTTTGAGTTGTCCTTAAATTGCGCCGCGCAAACGTGCGATTTAGCGCTTTTTCGCTAATGTATTTCTTTCATGAATGCCGATTGAGACAATATTGCGTTTCGCTATTCATTTCGCAGATTCCGTGGTTGGTCGCTATTTCCGTATCGCTAATGCTCGACTTCCCGGAGTCTGCGACTATTACAGCGTAATCGCTATTCCAATCGCTATTATTTTTTTGCGAATTCGCTATTTCGTACTTGAATGCCGATTCCGTGTTTTGCACCCGCAATTGCGTTTTCGCAGCCATTGCGGGCGCTATTTCGCTTCATGAATCAGGCTGTAAAGCGCCATAAATTAGGCTTTACACTTTCATGTATAACAAGCCCACATATATTTACACATGGTCTCATGTATTCATGTGACAATATTATTAACATTATGTGGTGCGCTGAACAGCTACAGAAAGTGCATGTGCCGTATAATCTTGCCATTTTAAGCAAGTGTGTACACTAATGTTTTCCTTACAATACCATCAAAATTGCTTTTCCCATATATATCTGTCTTTGTGTGGTTTGAATAATGTTGCTAACTCATATATCATATATAATATATTCCTTTGAATTGTGCTCTGTATCTATATTGGAACTGTATACATATTCATAATCATGCATTTAAATGTATGCTGAAATGCTTGCTATGTCAACTTGATCAAAGGCCGTAAGCATTTGTATTTCTTAATGTTTAACCCTCAACGAGAAGCTTGCCCATGTTGTAATATTTTCTCTTCTCTGCAGGTACTGTTGTATGATCTTAAGAATGGAGAAAGACGCATTGTGTGTGAGAGAGATAGTAAGATATGGGGAGTAGTACTTTTGCCAAAGACAAGAAGCCTTAACGAACAAAGGGAGGACTACTGTTTGTACGAAATTGGGAGATGGGAGGAATCCAAGGACGTTCTGATGTGCGGATCAAAGGAAGGGAGTTTCAAGAGTAGTTGCCAAGATTTACTGTGTGCAGGATGAAAATAATGAGACGTGATATTGGATTCTCAAATGTTCTTTTGGGGGGTTTAATTGGGGATCACACTTCAGCAAGATTCAGACTCATGTTAGATTTAGAGAGGTACAGGCTTCCTTTCAATATCTGGGTTTTGTGGCTTTGTGCTATGAAATACTTTTATTCTTGAGAACTTCTACAGAAGATTCACAATGCTGACACCTGCCTACTTTATTAGCTCTAAATAGGATTTCCCCGACCAGTTCTACATAGAGTAGGCTTAGTTTAGGTAATTTAGATTACCTCATGCCTAGACAACAGGAATGCAAGTCATATACAGACCATCAAATTCTCTTCCTTATAATCTTCTGCCTTGCTATCATCGAATTCCGTGTAAGCTTCATGTAAATGAGACAAAATGTTGGCAGAAAATTCGGTCTGCCAGTAGTTATTCTGTACTTTTACTGTATATTCTTGAGGCTTGTGTACATCAGACCGGCTTTGAATCTGTAATAAACCCATTCTTAATCTTGTTTACTGACTTTGGGTCCTCACTGTGTGTCCAATACTGGTTGCACTGTAAATTGAATTTGTGGATGATGTTAACTCCCTTTATTCCTGAGGCACCTAAAAAGGTTAATTGAAGGGAAATTGGGCTATTCAGCCCAGCGCCCTGTCTGTACTAATTTTGCTATCACTGCTGTGCACAAATTACTTTTAGAAATCAAAACCCACTCCCCACTGCTTCATTTGTGAAAAAATAAGTGCCAGGGCCTTCGTCAGGAGGCCACACCAGCTTACACCACCTATTGCCATTGCCATTGCTGCCAATGACAGTATTTAGACAACTACTAGCCATAACACTGCTACAAGTGTTACAATTCAAATTGTTTGAGGCCCCCAAAGCCATTAGAATGGCTTGTGAGGCAGGTATTATTTGTTCTAATGTCTATTTGCTTAATAAACAACTGTTGTTGTGGTCATCTCTATATTACACAAACAGCGCCACTATGTGGTAGCTGTCATAAGTCCGGGTGTTGTCAATTAAGTGCCGGTGCCAAGCACCAGAAACCACTAGTTTACATCAATATCAATATTCGGAAGTGCCTGAAAGGTGTCGCAAAGCGCTTTGTACTGTTTGGCTTTACTAGCTTTATAAGCCATGCAGTGTGATTGGCATTGCCCTTAGTTTCTGAAACTTTCTTTCTGCCGACGGCACGCAGACATCCGTTGGGGCATGCTTTTTAATCTCTTTAACAAAGAGAGACTCTTAGGGGAGATCTACTAAGATTTTACGCCGTGTTTGCATCATAAAAGGGAATCAAATCGGTGATTTTTTTTTCCAATTTACTTTCCAGCGGCACTGGGAATAATGTGAAAAGCACCTAGGCGGCATACCATCCAAAATTTGCACTCAGCCCATATGAACCTTTTGGTCACCCCGTATTTTAAATCAAAGTGGCTAGGTGGTAGCAGATTTGCGGTGCTGGCCTCCCCGTTTTTGGAATGTCCAACCCCTTGACATCAGATTCTTTACAGACCTCCTGAGATTCAGGAAACTCCTCAAAACATGGCTGTTCACTCTGGCATATGAATAAGTCTCCAGGACTTCCGACACTTCTATATTTGGAGCCAAGAAACCAATCGGTGTATGTGCGCTCCACAAATAATTTTATTATAACATAACATAATATGGGCATTCCAATAAGACCACCAAAGGTTACTGACACTAAACCCTATTTACTAAATAAAGTAGATAATTTTAGTGTCAGAAAACTGCGACCTTATGAAATAGGTGCAAGGAAGGAGATATGCTTTAATTTCTCCTTCCTTATCCAACTTTGTACGTGTGCTGCACTTTACCGCACACATACAAAGAGGGAAAAGGGTTCAAGTTAGTCTGTGCATATTATTTTGTATTGGAAGGGTACCCTTCCAATAAAAAACCTATGCTAAACTCATGGGGACACCCTGCACCGTGGCGCAAATATGTCTTCCTGATGCGCAGCAGCTGATTTCAACGCTGGCGCCAGGGAAAGGAGAGGAGAGAGACATATTTCTGTAAATATGGTGCTCTCCTCCTCTCTCCTTTCACTCAGCACAGCACAGCATTTGTGCTATATGATTAAATGATAAATCTGACACCTAGTAGCATTTACCACCATGGCATTGGCACCATCATTCACCACCAGTACGGCATTACTATGCACTGAAACCAATCGTTATATGTGCGCTCTACAAATAATTTTATTATAACATAACATAACATGGGAATTCCAAAAAGACCACCAAAGGTTACTGACACTAAACTCTATTTACTAAATAAAGTAGATAATGTTTAGTGTCAGAAAACTGCGACCTTATGAAATAGGTGCAAGGAAGGAGATATGCTTTAAATGATAAATCTGACCCCTAGTAGCATTTACCACCATGGCATTGGCACCATCATTCACCACCAGTACGGCATTGCTATGCACTGAAAATATAATTAAGTGTCCGCGGCACTTGAACCATTTGTTTCAAAGGAGTGAAAACTCGGCTTGGTGCTCATTTGATTTCCTTTTCTCACCCTTTCAAACATCAGCGTATAAATAAATCTGATGACACATCTGTCTCGGCTAAAGGGAAAATTATTATGTGGAGACAGTGGAGTCAGTGAAAGATGGTGCTCGGGCTGGAAGTGCTCACAGCTGTAGCTCAGTTTGAATCTCACCAGCCCTCAAGCCTCAAGGCAGCAGCACTTGGAGTCAGAGATGGTTGACCCTGCCGTCTGTGTGCTTCACTCTAGTTGAATTTCTTGTTCTGAGTCCAAAGTAGTTTAAATCCTGTCCTGAGCCCAGTGTTTATGGCCTGACAAATGCCTTTGTAGAACACAGCCTTTTCAGCCCCTCCCAAATGCAAGCAATACATTTTAGTAATTTGTCAGGGCATGAACAAGGGCACACTGCTAAATGTGTAATATTTTGCTCACTGCATATCATGGAAAACAGCTGCAGCATTTCCAATGTTTGTAAACGATGCAGCTGATTTTGATGATAATAGTGGATCAGCAAGGGGAGCTAATGGAGTTCCATCATGATGGGGGAGATGTGATCATATTTCTGCATCCCCTGGCGCTCCTTTGAACACTCGTTGTGGGGGGTAGAAGACTCGTTTTGGGGGGGAGAATCACCCCTACCTGCTCACTGCTGCCCACAGGACATTTGGCAATCCTTGATGCTTCTCCCCCGCCGCCGCAGAACTACAGGATAGTAGCTGCCGTGGGGTGGGGAAACTACATCCCCCAGACTCCTCTGCTGCTACTGCCGCCCCCGGAGGGGATAGAAAAAGGACAGCCCTGGTGGAGTGGGCGCTCCTTTGAACACTCGTTGTGGGGGGTAGAAGACTCGTTTTGGGGGGAGAATCACCCCTACCTGCTCACTGCTGCCCACAGGACATTTGGCAATCCTTGATGCTTCTCCCCCGCCGCCGCAGAACTACAGGATAGTGGCTGCCGTGGGGTGGGGAAACTACATCCCCCAGACTCCTCTGCTGCTACTTCCGCCCCCGGAGGGGATAGAAAAAGAAGGACAGCCCTGGTGGAGTGGGCACTCCTTTGAACACTCGTTGTGGGGGGTAGAAGACTCGTTTTGGGGGGCGAATCACCCCTACCTGCTCACTGCTGCCCACAGGACATTTGGCAATCCTTGATGCTTCTCCCCCGCCGCCGCAGAACTACAGGATAGTGGCTGCCGTGGGGTGGGGAAACTACATCCCCCAGACTCCTCTGCTGCTACTTCCGCCCCCGGAGGGGATAGAAAAAGAAGGACAGCCCTGGTGGAGTGGGCGCTCCTTTGAACACTCGTTGTGGGGGGTAGAAGACTCGTTTTGGGGGGAGAATCACCCCTACCTGCTCACTGCTGCCCACAGGACATTTGGCAATCCTTGATGCTTCTCCCCCGCCGCCGCAGAACTACAGGATAGTGGCTGCCGTGGGGTGGGGAAACTACATCCCCCAGACTCCTCTGCTGCTACTTCCGCCCCCGGATGGGATAGAAAAAGAAGGACAGCCCTCGCGTAGCGGGCTCGCTCGCGGGCTAAGCCCGGGCAAAGGGCGGGCCCTCTGTGGCCCTCAGAGGCCCGAGAAGGACGGGACGGGCCACCCCCCTTGGCCTCTACTGAATAAGGTATAGTGTGCCTTTGACCTACACTTCTACAACCACTGCAGAGTCACCAGGACTTCTATTGACTCTAAGCGGGGCTTTGCCTGCTGCACTGTCGCTATGTCTCATAAGGGGGCTCTCAATCCTTGTACTCTCCCAAGTGATCCTAGTAGGGGGAGGTTTGACTGCTATGTAGAAAGGATAGACAGGGCACTATTACCTGTTATTCGTGAGTTGGAAGACCTAGAAACTCGCTTGCCCTCTCACAGCGTAGACTGCAAACAACCCGAGGTGCAGCTACTCAACACTACATCTAGTGTGTCCTGGTTGGAGGAATTGAACGCCCTTTGTCACATTCAATATGTACCAGTTGAGAGTATAGTCGACCCACCTCAAGCCCTACCCAGCTCTGCACTTCCCGTACATCTGCCGACCAATTCGTTATTGAACGCAAATGATAATATCCTGGTTGCCCCACTCTTATCCCCGTTAGTAGAAGTAAACATTAAACAACTAGGGCTCCTCAATTCTCCTATGGTCACAAGAAAGCGCCCCGGGGATAACAGCATGGGGAGGGAAGCTAAACTACTCAAGCCTTGTACAAATCCCTTACTGTCCTTCAGCACGTCATCTATAGTACCCCAGGTCAGTGATAGTATTGAATCCTTTGCACCTCCCCAACAGGCAGCCCTTCTGGCCCTGATTGAGCGAGTGGTCTCCTCTCTACTATCCCCCTTGACTACAAGAATCAACTCCTTAGGGGATAGACTAAGCGATATTGAGACCTCATTTAGGGCACCGACTCAACCCAATAAGAACCTGACAGGAGTGGGTCTATCACAGCCCTTATCCGCTACCAAGGTTTCCAAGTTAACACCTCAAAGAGGAAGCATCTCTCCTAATAGACCTATGGTCCCACAGAACTGCCCATGTATCTCCTCGCCACCCGTCACCGAATCCATTACCACGAAGAGTATCTTCGCTGATGTAGGGGTGCCAAATGTTCACTCTCTATATGAGGAGAAATCTAGTACTAACCCAGTTTACACTAAGCATATACATCTGCCCCCAATTGCTGCCCCCTTTGTTTGTGTCCTCACTGGTGTTTTACCAATTACAAAGGGAAAAACCGAGAGACCGGAGGATTTAAAACACAAGGTCATCTATTGGCTGTCTAGGAATCGACCCTTGCCAGCGAACATTGATGGTGCCATTCGAAGTGTTAGAAGGGTGGGATGGCTCGGCCCCCTTCCAAGGCTCTTTCAGGCGACCTGGTGCTAGTTAGATTCTGGAGCGATCGGGTGGTGCCTTATCTACAATCTTGGTTTCCACAATTAAGGGATGGCCCGATCTCTGTCTGGGGTCTCCAAGATTTTTACCCCAGGTTCCGCTATCCTCGGCCCTCAAAGACAAGACCAGAGAGAAAACACTACTTCCTAAAAAGTATTAACTTAGAGAATAATTATCGGCTGGATCGGAGTGTGTATGTACAGAATGGCTCCAACATCCCCACCCGAAATTATTTGTTATGAAGTGTCTTCTAGTAGTGATATCCTGTGTTTAGTTAATCATTTGAATCGATTTATTTATTGTATTGACCTATGACTAATGATTATGTAATTCATGTATTATTTTGGTTTTGACCGTTTACAACAACTGGAGAATAGGGCCGTGATACTTATTAACTCATTATGATGTGACATATGAATTTGTATATTTAGTGATTGCTTTTTGAACTTTTTTAATTGTTTGTATGGAAAATGTTAACTCATCTGTTCCCTGTGAAGATATGTTTTTCTTCTGGCATTGTTTTATTTGGATTTTAATTATAAATTGATTAATGTAATGTACGCTTTTATGATATCCTTGTGATAATCGAATAAAGCTCTTTGATTTGATTTGATTTGCATCCCCTGAATGAGCCGTAAAGTGCCTTGTAGGGTACCCTTTTGCCTTTTAATGTTTATTCCTAGCTGTCTCATTATGTCCAGTCTGAAAAGTCACAATAACTTGTATTTCCTTGGTAGATTTCGTTTGTAAAGGTATATCAATAAATAAAGAAATCTGTGATGTTCTCAGCATTGTTATCTCAAAGTTTGCAATGAAGATCTCTGGTTATACTGATTAAGCAGTTATGTCATTATCATCTGAAATGAAAATCTTTATTGATGTCATACCTGCACTGTATGAAGAATATATCAACCAGGTTCTTAGAACGAGAACAGAGGCTCCTACCATTTATATAAATTTACTCCAGATGCAATGAAGAGACAGCACTGTGTCCAGGTAAGATAACTAAAAACCTTTCTTGTCGCTCTTTACAATTTTAATTTACACACTACTCTAACCATTGAACAATTCTAATTCAGTTAAGATATGGATCATTTTTATGTGTTACAATATCTACACTTTCACAATTGATTTTTAAACCTTGCTTTCTCAGATTTGCTTTAAAATGCACCATTTGCCCACTTATTTTTAAAACTTTTCCCCGGTGGGAGGTGGGGGCGCTCCTCCAACTCCCCTCATGAGGTTGGGCTCACTCACCAAAAGGCAAACCTCACTAACGTGTATGCTCACCACTTTCAAATGTCACCAGCTGCCACTGAATTACAATTATAAAATAAGGCAACTTCAATGTTATCTTACGGGAAGTTAGGCCTTGCAGTAGCGAAAAATAAATGTAGCAATTTAACCGTTTTCCACTACCCGGACATGTAAAACCTAAAAGTACATATACAACTTTCTAAAAACACTGCACCCTACCCCTTGGGGTTGTCCAAGGTCTACCATGGGGTGACATGTGTGTATGCCTTGGCAGGTCCATGTTTACATATTTCTGTCAACACAGTGCTGTCTGGCTTCTCGCTTGACAATGGTAGTTTAAGAAAATGGAAAAGCCCTTTTTTGTTTTGAAACGTTTCATCTCATCCTCTGGGCTGTGTGCGCTATGGAGAAGAATAACAAACAATTCCAATCACACTTGTAGTGCTGCATCCAGACACAGGAGGACTTTCAGTTACTGTCTGTAGACAGCCAATGAATTAGACCACAGACAATAACATTAGGTAGGTGCAGTCAATGAAACAAAGGAGTTCAAGGGGCAGAGGGAAGTGAGGGGCATATTATCAAGGACGGGCGATACATTATCGCCGCTTTTATCGGCAGTTTCCTGCCGATAAAAGCGGCGATAATGTATCGCCCGTCCTTGATAATATGCCCCTGAGTTCGACTGACGTGAGAGAGCACAACTGAATGAAAATGGAAAGGTTTGCAAGATAGAGAAATGAAAAACAACTCTAAGGGGAGAAACAAAATTACAGGAGGAATTAGGGCAGGAGAGCTGTAAAACAAGCTGAAGAAAGAGACCACATGGGAGGCGCAGGAGTGTGAGAGAGGGGGATTTGTACAGCGAGAAAGATCGGAACAAACGAAAACATGCGTCTCAGTACGTGGTGGGAGTGACCCGCTTTAAAAATATATTAGTCGTTTTTTCCGATTTAATTTTTTTTTTTTTTTTTTTACCAATTCTCGGAATCTTGATTTGAATCTTCCTGGCATGTTATTTTGATTATCATACTGAAAGAGAAAGAATAGTCGAAATGTGTTTTCCTGTCGTTGCACTTGCCTGCTGCCCCTGAACATCAGCGTTCAAAAAAGATCAGTGCTTGACGTTTGCTTGCGACAACCTCCCTGCGGGAGTGTTTTATATCTGACAGATCAAAGCAGAAAAAAATCTAACGGGGGCTGCAACAGCCCACCCCTAACATTAGGTTAGTTATGCCCTAATGCAAAGGCAAACGGTTACATCACTTGGGCTGAGAACTTGCTGCATTTTCCTCCCAAATATTGCTGAAATTATAAAGTTGTGCGGTTTAAAATGAAACTTTCATGCATTTTCTTGTTTGCATCTGTCAATTTCAGTAGTGCTACATTACTCGCATTACTCTGTTAACACATAACACACACAAGTCATAAGGAGCATGAAAGAAAATCAATAACCACACATTACATCCTCTTTCTACAGAATCATATATCATTCAATTTGTACCGTGCAAAAAACTGCAACCGCATTTAATCGACAAAAATGTATGTAGGCACCGTGGACACTTTTCCAGGTGTGGCTTGTCTGTCAGGGTTTACTGGACTAGCTCAGAGTATCAGCCAGAGCTGTTTACCGCTGATATGTAAGCCCTAATAACTGACCCAAAACTACCAACCAAGTAAATTTTTTCATGGTCGGACTGGGACAGAAAATAGGCCCAGGCACCAAAATTATAGTGGCCCCCCGCTAGTGAATTTGACAGCTAAAAACTAGCCCTTGGTTGCAAATTGGGGCAGTTTTTACCTTGTAGAGATATGCAGTGTGGGTGTTTTGTAAGGTATGGGAGACAGCAAGGGTTTGTGCTTGCTTCAGGCGATATGTGTGGTAATATCAGGGAAATGAACAGTGCAAACCGACAGACCAAAAAACAGGCCCACACACAGACACAAAATAGTATCACACACTAACCCATCAAACCAGCCATCAAGCACTGCCTGATTACCTTATAGGCCATTCCGACCCGTTTCCTCTCTATCTCACTTTACTCTCAAGAGAGCAGAGTCAAGCAGTCCAAACCTTACTCAGGGATGGCAGTGGGTGGTTAGAGAATCAGCGCTCAGTAAATATCAGGCAAACATCGATTAGCTTCTGTATAGGTAGCACTTAAGGTTAAGAAAACAAGAAGTACTTTAATACTAAGCACACTGGAAAATATAATGCCAGAACACTAATTATGCAGTACTAATGGGAAACAGTACCTGCGGTGTTTTGGGGACAGTCTCTTTAAGCAATGGCATTCACTTGGGGCTTGCTGGAATGAATCCCTTTGAGTGGGGGAGGGTTCTCTTTCCCTTAGTTCCAGTTTCAGTTTCTCCCCCAGTTAAGTACACTGTTCTCACCTATTGGGGGTGCACAGCATGTTACCTCTCTGCCCATTTTGGAATCATTTGCATGCACGGCCGGACCGGCCATAGCGGGCATCGAGCGTTTTCCTGGGAGGTTGGAAAGGTGGGGGCCAGTTTTGCAGCTGAGGGGGTCGGTTTTGCTGCGGTGCTGCATTATACGCCCACAGTAACAAAAGCAGCGGTGCTTCACACTTTCACGCCCCCCTCCCCGGGGAGCTGATCCGACAACATTTCCAGGGCTACTTTGGGTTCCCAGTTCCCTGATCATTTGTGAGGTCTTCCTGTGCAAGTGGCACCTGTAAGCATCTCTGTGAGTGGGAGCAGGCTGGTTCCTAGTCGTAATTAGAACAACCCAGTCCTGATGACGACATAAAGTTATCACGGGTCCAAATGCCATCTACCAATCAGCGCATTGTTTGGCGCCTTGATGGTTGCTTAAATAAATTGTATTCATGTTTTGGCATTCTGTTAAAATATTGTTTTGTAACCATCTTTTCTTTGATATTAATTCTTATGTACTGTTTATTTAGCTGTTTCTTCACCCTTCTTTATGTGTCACTAGCGCTGATCACTTCTTGCACGAGCACGTATGTGCACGCCCTTTATTTGGGTTACACCCACATGTATTGATAATAGTGCTGACATAACTATTGATGTATATGAAATTCATACATATAGACCGCTTCAAGTATCCAAAGTACATCCGTGTTTGTCTCCCTCTTTCCTTGCCTATCCAATTTACATTCTTGTATAAAACTCCCTATTCAAATGTGAACTGTTGAGACATTGTTGATTGTTCTAATTATTTCACCCAGGTCTCAACTGGCTTTACAGGTGTTCCTCCTGTAGTCCTTCTGGTTCCTGGTCGTTGGCATGTATGGTCCGCCATGTGCAGACAGTATGGCCTCAACTTCTGAGGTTCTTTAATTTTGACTCCATCTTACATTTGTCGTCATTTTTGTGTTGCCTTTACACAGGCTGCTCTATTCATGAAGTGTCTCTGCACTTTGGACTGCAACCTGTTGAACACCCCCCTCTGTCCTTGCTTTGAAAACCAATCTCAGACACCAGCTGGCCTAACTGCATACAGACATGTCCTGCCATTACTGATTGACCTATAGGTGCTGTAATTGATTTACTTGTGGGTTGGGCAGAAACACGACGTAAGGGGGACGTTCTGGTTATATGATGCCTTGTTCTGAATGTTTTCCTATTGGCTAATATTTTGCAGATCTTGTATGTCCATATTAGGTATTTTGCATGCTTGCAAAAGCTAGGACTGCCCCTTACTTTTGTGCTGAGTTTGTAACCCTAAGCATATACAAGGCCTCTGTGTTCTGTACTCTTTAGACTGCCTCATTCAGTTGCTAAGGCTCCTGTGTGACGTAGTCTCACTTAATTAAGTTTAATAAAGATGTCTTTTCATATTTCAGCTTCTGTGCCAAGTTCTTTGTATTAGTGAGACCCCTGAGAATGAAGATTACAGTTCTTCAAATGGCGCCCAACAACGCGGGGCTCATCAGAGAGGTGACTTTCTGAAGGAGTGATCTTGTCAGGAGACTGAAATCTACTGAGGAGGACAGGACGGGACTCTACTACTCTGTGCACAAGGATTCTGGAGATTCTTTGTCTTTGCAGCCCGGTATATTTCTGATCTTCCTGATTTTGATCCTCCACATGATGTCACTCCTGACTGAGAACCTTTTTGGCGTGAGTATTCTAAAAAAGGACCGTTAGGTCATTTAGAACTTGGCAGTAAGAATTTGGACAACTTTTTGATTGGTAAGAGTAAGGTAGTTTAGTAATGCTTACTGTAGCTTTGGAATTTTGGAATTTGTGTTGGCCAACTTTTGATTTGTATGGATTTGATATGCAAATTGCAATTTGTGTAGACAGGTAATGAGGAGATTTTTCTCTATTTGGTTTTGTTGAACGGTGCACGTACGAAAAGTACATTAAGCACTACTTTGATTATAATATTGTATATTCTGCAATATTTTTGGCATGCCTGTTTCAAAGCTCACATCAAAGAATGTGTTGCTTTATTTGGAAGGTACCATAGTGTGATGTGAAATTAATTAGCCGGCTCTCCTAGAAGGAATACCTAAATAGGTTTAGGTATACAAACATATTTCTTCCTTGGTGATTCTGTATCCCCAGGGAATTAAAATATGGACATAATACATACAAGGATCCTTTGTTCTGTGCAATTTTATGAATGAAGATATGCAGAGCGATTTTTGGTGTTCTGCTAGCCAAAGCTAGTGAATTGAGTGTATTTTCGCTTCTTGGACATACATCAGTCTGTTGGGCTGTTTTTGTAGTCTTTTGGAACACAATTGAGATTCGTTTCTTGTAAATATGACTTACAACTAGTATTTACAAATGGTTTGGTTTAAGTACAGTCTGTGGGCTGTCCTTTGTTTCTGTTCTGAGTATTGGTTTGTGGGTTAAATGTGTGTTTAAATGTCTATGTGGTTTTCCCATTAGTACAATTTCTGTAAGTCAATAGCGATGGCGCTTTTCACGAAATAAATGGCTAAAGCGCACCGTATTGTGTGTCCTGAGTGTTTGACCCCTTTCTGTTTATGTCTGAAATGAGCTCAATGTCTGTTCGTGGTTTTTCTTGATATTTTCAGTCTATTAAGCAAAATGTCTAAATGCTTATTAACTAAAATTTAAATTCACATTCACTAGGAATAAAAAAGCCTCAAAAACGAAAATTTTGTGTTATGTAGAAAAATCAACTTATAGTATTTTTTACTTACATACATTGTATTAAATATTAACAGGCAAACACTTCAGCCTAAGTACATTTTTTGCTGAACTCAGACGCATATTATAGAACACACATTGATGTGTCTTAGTTTGAAAAAGATTGCCACCATGCTCATGTTACGATACTGAGAGGAGAACTTTTATTGCCACTGAGCAAATAGCTGTTGCCTTTGTAAGGTCACAGACTAGACAGGAATATTTACTCAAGCAAGGACTTTGCCCTCAGTTGCACGGGTGAATCTTTGCATTTCAGAATGTTGTTTTAAAAAGGTTCCAAAATTAAGGTTCATTATTTTGTATTATAGGAAGACATTTCAATTAAGGGTTTTCCTCTCTTTAAGCATTTCTCTAAGCATATTCTTGGTTCTGTTGCTAAATAATAATTAACCCATGTAATGAAGAAACATTTAAAAAGAAAGAAACAGTAACAGATGCTGAAACAAGATAAGGCAAGTGCAAGGAAACTAAAAAGTTAACGATGTCTTGAACATTGATTGGCAATCTCAGATAAAGATCAATCAGGGAAATTGGCTTTGCGAGGTCAGTTTCAGGTGAAGAGGTCAGTTTCTTACAGTTTATTTCAGAGTAAACCTGGTTAATGTGTACATGAAAAAGTGAGGCCAGGCCACCTTGTTCGCCAGGCTACCTTTGCAGGCCTACGTGGCACAGAGCAAAAAAAAAAGAAAATGAAGTCAGATTCGAGGAATTACAGAACCTTAATATGTGGAATTATCAAAAATGATTGGGTTTATTAAAAATAATTATTAATTAAGCAAAATAATTATTAAAAATAAGTGCTACAAAATTCGTTTTTTACGATTCATGAAGCTTAATACTTATACTGTGACCTCCTAGCATTATAATTTAATTTAAGTTATGTGATACTGCATAATGAGGACATTAGCATATAGAATTTCACTTGGCGCAGGCGTCAAAAACTAATTTTTCTCAGGATTTGCATGAGATATGTCTAATGTCCAATCTCTGCAATTTGTAAAGAACATTCTGAGGATGATTAATATGTATCACAATTGTAGGATCTTTATTTTTAAGTGCCCCAAATATCAAAGTCGAATTTGGATAAAATGTGGGCATTTTTGCCATTTACAATAGCTTTAAAGTGCTTTAGGCTTCAGTAAATGCATACATTTAGGTATAATACAAATTTGCAGGTTGTTCCCATTTGGGTTTGTTTTTAAATGGCTCAGTGAGCCAATGTGCCCGGTGCAGAGGTTTGAGTTTAATATCAGGGTGGAAGGTTTTAACTTTGGCTGGAAATAACTGAGACATTCATCCATTTAAGGTTGATGAAATGAGTGCCATTGCAAACAAGCATTTGTTCTAAAAACTGGTATGTGTGTTATTATGTTCTGCGAATTATTCACAGCAACTGTTTTAATAATCTAGGTATAGAAATAAATTGTAGCCCCTAACAGGAGTAATATATATATCATGTGTTTTTAAATAGGGTTGGTTATTGCAGGTTAGAAAGAGTTGGGAAGGTTTTTTGTCTTTTTCAGCCTTAGAGTGAGGAAGAGGGAGAGGGCTGAGGAGCCCGCAAGGCAGATTTTGACCTTAAGGTCAGTGAGGTGGGAGTTAGGAGTAAGTGTAAACAGATGGAGAAATCATTGCTTGGAAAAGCAGGGCCTCATAGGGTGTTGGCGCACGGGACACGCAGAGTGTCTGTGAAAGAGTTTTTGGGAAGTCAAAATTAAGGTGGTTTAGCATGTTTTCAAAAGATGGTTGGTTACAGTTGATATTTTGTGTGTTATGTGCAGTGTCAGCAGTATGTTGAAAAAGGTGTTTTTTTATTATGACTTCTTTTGAAAAGAAATGTTCGTGCGTTTTACATATTTCTGCATTTTAACCTTTTATGAATTGTTCCTGCTGGTCCTGTGTGTCCGAAGTGACACAGTAAGTTGTGTTTGACAGCCAAATCTCCACTAACTGGTGATCTGCTGTCAAAAGGAGGGTGAGGATTTTAAGCCTGACAAATTAAGCAGGCCTGAATATTGGGCTTTGGGCTGCAGGTTCACAGTGCATAAAGTGCATGCAATGGTGTTGTGTGTCACCGCTTATTTACATATGCTATTTGTACTTTGTCTATGCTTTTTGTGCTTGATATACAGCGTGTATATCTGATGGCTTGGCATGTGTGTGTTTTTTTGTATTTTATGCATGTTTTTGTTTTATGTTGTTGCTTTAGATACTATTACAAGTTCCCCTGTGTTGTGAAGGGTTCTACATGACGATGTATATCGCTGCACAACAGTTGGGTGAATTTGCGCTGATACTAAATTTCACAGATATGATTTTTTATGCTGTGAACAAGACAGACAACACTTCACCAGTGTATGTCAAATTTGGCTATATAGTATTGAAGTAAAATAAAAGAGAATACAGGATCAAAGTGTGTCACCTGCTGTTAGTCACGCTACTGCCCCCGTTCCCTTAAGGAACAGGCAGCCCTAGATTTATGTTTCCTTGATTGGACCTAAGGATGAAATTATAGATTTGTGGCTCTTGCTAAAGGTGACCTAAACTTTTCATTTTTTCCCTGAAAAAGGAACTGGAACATTACCTGAGATTATCGTTTATGGTGTAGGGGCCAGCGGTAGAGTTAAAATTTGTGTACTATTTTGACTTTTGTGCATCACCCATACTCTTGGTATTATGTCACAAACTTGACTATCACCCGAGTAATTTATTTTGTTCTTCCTATAGATTTTTCTTTTACCGCTTCTCCCCTGACTGATGTTGCATTGTGCCTAGTTATTGGGGATTTTAGCTGTGTCCTACTCACATTTCCCTTTTCCGTATTCTTTTCACCAGTCAGCTCATTTATTCCTTTTGTATGACCAGACTGGTTTTCAAGAATTTTCTTTAGGCCTACTTCAATGTTTTCCAGTCTGACCGTCATGGTAGTGATGGACTGGTTAACTGACTCAATACTATAGTAAGATAAGTTTTCCACCTCAATAGTAGACACCTTACGTTTTTTTGAATATGACAAATTCAATGCCTATTCTAATTTGGTTTTTAGTTCCTTTTTTCTGCTGCTTTAATTTTTGGTGGGATCAGATGTGTTCCAAATAATGGAAATACCAGGACTCTCTAGTTCTTGTTTTTTGTTTCCACATTTTGATCATTAGCTTTTGTATTGCATAGTCCACCTGATGCACAATTATTAAAGGGAAGTATCTACATGTCCCTGATAATATGTATTATGCGATTTCTCTTTTGAGGTGTTGTAGATAAGGAATTTAGGAACACCTATATGTAATCATTTAGAGAAAAAAAATGTGTTTACCCCATTAGACAATGCCACCATATGTGAGGACATCCATTCAGATAGAATTCCCATGTAGCTATCTACCCTTAGATGGCAGAGAATAATGAAGAGAACCCAATTGAAGAGGCTAGAGGCACTTTTTTGCCTACTGCCTTTGTCTTTGTATTGCCTTTGAGAATGACAGTGTATTCTAGACCAGAATTGTCCCATGGCGTATGGCCACTCCTTTAAAGATTGCAGGCCACCTTGTTATACAATTAACTGTTTTTGTACTTAATTGAAGGAAACTAACAACTGTGTCACATTTCCTATGTCACTAGGTTCTGTGGGATTAAGTCATAATAACCTGCGGAACTCACCCACAATCCTATCAGTGACAGCTATAGATGAAAAGTCCCAGCACCCAGAAAAGTAGCAAGACTGGACAGCGATCGCCAGCATGCCATCAGTGGTATCTCCAAAGTATTGTGCTTGCTTCATCAGAAGGCGTTGAACATCAGAAAAGAAGGAGGAGCTGGTTCAGTGCAAAAGAGCGAAAGAGAATGTTCCCTGCTGTTGATGGCAGGATTAGTTTGAGGCTTGAGTTTTCTACCTGTCATGTGCTGGTAACCTCTGACAGTGTGCAGTCCCATGAGCCCCTTGGCCTGAGTTTTGGCCACACCCCCCCTTTTCTTTGCTCCAACGGAAAGGCAGTGCACCGGAGGATCCAAGATTGGCAAAAGGCACTACATTGTGGTACCTATGATTAAATGAAAGAGCAGCCCGAGCATCCTCTGACACTGAAATGAGAGTGTTGGAGCTTGAAAGTGTTGCTGAGTGTGAAAGTCTGTTGCTCTTTCCCGATTAATAGTACTTGGGTCTGCATGAGATGATCTGTGCCCATGACTAACAAAGAGCACAATATCTGTAGTGCCTGCAGCACAGGAAATATTGGTGCACTGCATTAAGACATTGAGACTTTCAAGTGAGCTGTGAGTGTTTGCCAGGAAGGCACTCCAACGGATACTGAAAAGCACCATTTTCATGAAAGGCCTGAATGAAGAGGCCCGTGCGGAAGAAAACAACAGAAGCAGATTTGATGGACAATACAAGCCTGCCAGAGAGGCTTCGACAGACTCTGGGTATTTCCCGTGCGGTTGCATAGAACGGGTGTTTGGAGACTGATTCTTATTGTTTTACTGGCATTGTCAATAGTCGCTGAAATAACTAGGAGCCCTGAAAATGTTTGCTTAATAATTTTAGGATTTGCCTGTGTAATGGCAAAAGGAGGGTCTGAGGTTCTTTAATTTTGACTCCATCTTACATTTGTCGTCATTTTTGTGTTGCCTTTACACAGGCTGCTCTATTCATGAAGTGTCTCTGCCCTTTAGACTGCAACGTGTTGAAAACCCCCTCTGTCCTTGCTTTGAAAACAAATCTCAGACACCAGCTGGCCTAACTGCATACAGACATGTCCTGCCATTACTGATTGACCTATAGGTGCTGTAATTGATTTACTTGTGGTTTGTGCACAAACACGACGTAAGGAGGACGTTCTGGTTATATGATGCCTTGTTCTGAATGTTTTCCTATTGGCTAATATTTTGCAGATCTTGTATGTCCATATTAGGTATTTTGCATGCTTGCAAAAGCTAGGACTGCCCCTTAATTTTGTGCTGAGATTGTAACCCTAAGCATATAAAAGGCCTCTGTGTTCCGTACTCTTTAGACTGCCTCATTCAGTTGCTAAGGCTCCTGTGTGACGTAGTCTCACTTAATTAAGTTTAATAAAGATATCTTTTCATATTTCAGCTTCTGTGCCAAGTTCTTTGTATTAGTGAGACCCCTGAGAATGAAGATTACAGTTCTTCACTTCCGCCCAGCCGATGGGATCTTTGCACATGATGAGCACACAGCCCGCTACCTTCAGTAAGTCACAGCTTTGTCAGTGCCTATCATTTGCCGATGCGCTGGAGGTCTCAGAGCTCATAGTCACACAGATCTTTCTGCTTGAAACTTTCTCAGACCCAATTTCACCACACTTCTCAGCACTAGGTTGCAAATGGAAGGATTTCTAAAAACCCTCATCCTCTACTAAGTAGACATGTCCAAGCCTTCTGACCTTCTTGCAGCTTCTCAAAGTGTGTCAAACCGTGCATAGCCATAATGGTGTCACTTCGTCGAGCCCCATCACAGCCTTGGCTTCTTCTAAGCAGCATCTTCATGCACAGGCGTCTCCAATGCCCCTCCTGAGCAGTCACTCAACTCACTCAGCTCTCTCATTTGAAGTCAATTGCAGGAAGCCCTTCTTTGAGTTTGATCTCCTCTTCAGGCTATTAGTCCCGAATCTGGCAGGAGGTGTTGGTGATCAGGATCTCAGACCTGAGCTTAAGAATTGCCTGGTCGCAATAGTGTGTGACCTTAGGCTCTGGGTCAGGAAATCTTAGCACACACTGGCCGTTTCTACCCCATCTTTATATCTGAATTGCAGACAGTCCCTATATATTCCTGAAGTTCAATTCTGCTCTTTTGTTATTTCCACACAGACTAGCCCAGCTAAGATCTTTATGTCAAATGTGAATACAAAGGCAATTGAAGCTGTCCCACGTATCTACCTGTTAAACTGTGGGGGGCTAACTGGGGCAGTCTCTCCAATAGAATAACTGGCCAGGAACGGGTCAGGGAAGCTCTCTAGAGTGAAGAGGGCCCTCTGTCTCCTTTCCCAATTCCAGCAATGCTCCTTTGTTTGACCAACTGACAGTGTACTCTGGGAATCCCCTCTCCCCGGCTCATGGAGGCAGGAGGGGTAGCCATGCAATATACATCTGTTGTCTGTGGTCTTCCTCCACGCCTCCGTCTTAGATACCAATACTGTCTGTCCTCCACTATAATCATTTTGCTGCCACCACTGTCAATCAAGGTAGATCATTTCAGCCACTCCACTAAGTAAGGGAGATGCACTTGGTGTGTACTCTCGACCACAGAAGCCACTATGGATCTTACATTAGATGCCTCAGCACACATGCCTAATAGTTATGTATGTTGAGGTGGGTGTAAGAAACACCATAGTTTTTCATGGGGACTTTGAGGCACAGGCCCCTGCATCCCAGAACCATATTTGGGACCAACATTCCCTCTAATTATTGTTTTACTCTATAGCAAGGCAGTGGATGTGTGCAGACTTTTCTGAACTGTGTGCACAAGTGAGATGCAACATGAGTCACTATGTGAGTGAGCGTTGCACATCAAAATGGTGATTGAAAGGCTACAACTCTCATTTTTTTTGTTTAAATCTTTTTATTTAAATTTTTTACATTTTAATCATACAACATGAACAATTCATAGGCGCCATGTATAGTTGCTTGCAAATGCTATGATATCCAGTACAGAACTATATAAAGACAAGTGAGTTGTTCAACAGGATACTGAGAGAAGACTAGTGCCAGCATCTGTATAAAGGGCGTGTCAATACCCAAGAGTCTTACCACTGGACAGTTTTTAGGCATTTCAGACATGGTGTATCTTAGGCCGAACTGTGGACATAGGGTACAACAAAATGAGGACAACTTAATCAAAGGAGGGGTAAGGGAGTCGCATGAGACCTGCTGCCGTATATGGTATAACAGAGTGGACCAGCCCTATCAGGGCCCAGTGACAGCGGCATTATGAAGCAGGGCCATACATTTCTGGAAGTCGGCGCTACTCTACTCCTGTACCCAGGGAGGGTGGGCATCAGTGTCAGTCCTGGATATCGTCCGGGGGTTCTCCAGTGTTAGTAACTATGTCCTGTAACTTCGACACCAATGTATACAATTGAGACACTAGGGGGAACTTATGGATACCAAGCAGATCTTCCCTGCGCCAAGCCACTCCCTCCGCTCTAGCCCAGTTAAGTAGGGACCGGCGTAAGGCTAATGTGTGAGGTGCCAGAGGGGATTTCCATCACTTGGTAAGCAAGCGTTTTGCTACTACTAGACCCATATCCAGAAAGTGGGTGGTAGCCCTGTGTTTCTTATTCCTGCTAAATAGGTGCAGTATATGAACCTCCCATCTGGTTGGGACAGCGCGAGATGTGCAAGTGGCCAGTGTTGTTGTCACATTACTCCAATATTCTTCTAAGACAGGGCAATGCCACAACATATGGAGGATGTCCACATCTAGCTGACGGCATCGAGGGCAGGCAGCATCTGTGTGGAGGAAGTACTTATTAATTTGAGCTGGGGTGAGATAAGCCCAATGTAATACTAATAATTGGGTTTGCTTAAACTGCTGATTACGCAGGATGTATGTCGGACGGCCCCAGACAGCAATCCACTCCCTATCTGTGAACGCTCTCCCAAAGGCCCCCTCCCAGTGGTGCCTCTGATAGGCTGGGCTGGCCTCCGTGTGCTGACGAAGGGAGGACACAAACCATTGTTTCAGGTGTCTCCCAGTTTCCATCATGTGAAGGTATTGCAATGTGTGGTGTTTAGGTGGTTCCTGAGCAAGTGTACCCCACTTAGAAGACAGCAAGGCTATAAGTGCTCCGTGCAATAAAAACTGTCCCGGGTGTAAGTTCCCTTCTGCAATGAGTTCCTGATATGGAATGAGTGAGCCATCCTGAAAAAAAACTCCCATGTCTTGGATGCCCTCCGAGGCCCAGTGTTGTAGCTAGGCTGCTGTGGTGGAACTGTCCCCCTGTGGTTTTCCTAGCAATGGGATCGTGGGAGCATATGGGGTGGTAGCTCTGTTGAGGAAAAGGCTCCTACGAAATCATTTATAGGCTACGGTGAAAAGGCTACACCTCTCATTTCCAAATGAAATGGATTAAAAGGTAATTCAAATAGTATTCAAATTATATTATCGAAAATGGCCATAATCTTTCGAGAGAGAGAGTATTACGCTACAGAGTGGTAAGGATGACCAGTGCAACAAATGGAGTAAATCATCATGTTGGCTGGAATTTACAGGCCAGATCCTAAGAGCAATTTAAGCATTGAAAGAGTATATATAACAATATTAACATTTGTAAGGTAGACACCTGCATGTGAAGCTATGCTTACTTCTGGCACTTTCTGTGACAACCATGCTTATGCACTGTTAAAGCTATATGCAGGGTCACTGGAATTATATAAATGGGGGTGGGATCGCACACTACTCACACACCGGCGGTGTCGCCCCTAAGGACTCTGGTCAATGTAGTAAAGTGTTCGCGATGCATCATCTTTTGATCTTCGCTGTCTTCGCCATCCCTGGACACGTGTTTCGGGGTATCACCCCTCGTCAGCAGGGATAGGCCGTGTACTGGGGTTGCCGATGGCTGCCAATATCTTCCAGGTATAGTACCACTCAGGCACGTAGGTGCGGGATCCCAGGCTCGTCAGCCCACTGCTCACGGGAGCTTTAAAGTTACAAATGAGGGTGGGGTCGCACACTACTCACACACCGGCGGTGTCGCCCCTAAGGACTCTGGTCAATGTAGTAAAGTGTTCGCGATGCATCATCTTTCGATCTTCTGCTATCTTCGCTGTCTTCGCCATCCCTGGACATGTGTTTCGAGGTATCACCCCTCGTCAGCAGGGATAGGCCGTGTACTGGGGTTGCCGATGGCTGCCAATATCTGCCAGGTATAGTACCACTCAGGCACGTAGGTGCGGGATCCCAGGCTCGTCAACCCACTGCTCACGGGAGCTTTAAAGTTACAAATGGGGGTGGGGTCGCACACTACTCACACACCGGCGGTGTCGCCCCTAAGGACTCTGGTCAATGTAGTAAAGTGTTCGCGATGCATCATCTTTCGATCTTCTGCTATCTTCGCTGTCTTCGCCATCCCTGGACACGTGTTTCGGGTTATCACCCCTCGTCAGCAGGGATAGGCCGTGTACTGGGGTTGCCGATGGCTGCCAATATCTGCCAGGTATAGTACCACTCAGGCACGTAGGTGCGAGATCCCAGATTTCAGACTGCATGTGTTTTCCAGCTGTCTCCCTTGTGTATTTCTCTTCATCCCTCTGCCGTGCTCCACATCGCTCTCTTGCCCCTGTGCTTCACCCTACGCCCCTTTGTGTTGTGCTTGCGTGCTTCTCCTCCACTTTACTTTTTTGCTCATATGCTTTCCCTCAAGTGTTTTTTGCCCGTCCAACTACTGCCCACTCTCTATTGTTGTCCCCTCCTAACCCCCTCCCCGTTGCTGGCTCCTGACCCCACCCACAGTCTTTATTTTTATTATTTATTTATTTTGCCGGTGGGGGACCAGGCA
Organism: Lissotriton helveticus; assembly: GCF_964261635.1. Classification (NCBI taxonomy): domain Eukaryota; kingdom Metazoa; phylum Chordata; class Amphibia; order Caudata; family Salamandridae; genus Lissotriton; species Lissotriton helveticus. The sequence continues at coordinate 715,705,572 of NC_136070.1, forward strand.
GCAAATTGCTCTTGCCCGTCTTCCTTAAAAAAGCTTTTTGTGCTACTTTCATTCGTTTTTTTATTACTTATTTTCCTTTATTTACCAATCAAACTTGGATTATTAAACGCAAAACTGTCTCTTGAGTCATTTTGTAGGCGCACATGCATAATAGACCGTGCAGGTGCCTACTAAATGACGCAGCCTCGTCATCATACTTTTTTTTTAAAACATTGGGAAAACGTAATGTTCCAAGGCAAGATCTAATCCTTTATTGCTGCTGCTTCAGTCTTGATTTCTTTTCAGCTGAGCTTTCACCACTTAATTAGTCCATAAAGAGCTCTCCTTCTCATCAGTAGAAGGACCCTCTGTAATTTGTGCTTCTGAGGACTTCCTGCACGGAGATGAAGGATGCCCGTCCGCCCAGGCATGCACTCCAGAGAGAACAGTGCATGGAACGTTTGTCTGCCCCACAGTGGTGGCTGGCATCTACGGGGAGGGGGAGAGGGACGCACCTATAAAAATAATAATAAAAATAATAATAATAATAATAATATTAAAACCCTTGCCTTACTCGACAGGACCTCCTCGCTCTGGACTGCCTCGTTGCTTCTGCAGCCCGGCCACCAGAAAACTCCCTTGACAAACCAGGGTGCTTCTCTCACCAGGCGCGCTACACCCATTGACCTCAAAGGACTGCAGCCCCCCCCTCCGTCATGTGTGGCAGCCCGGGATGAGACACTTCCCGGGCCCGCTCACTGCGGCACCCGAGCACTTCACAGGTCTTTAAAAGACTATGTGCATGTTAAAGGGGTTTTGTTGTTGTGTCACAACTTCTAAGAGCCCCTGCAGCTCGACTCTGCCGATTGCCTAAAGATTCAGCCCCCCCCCTGAATTTTTTCTAAGCCCCCCCCCCGAAATTTGACTCTAGTTGCGCCTCTGTCTCTCACCACCCTGAGAGCAGCGCTCTGATTGGAGGGAGCGGCCTCACTCGGTACTCCACAGTGCTCTGGAGGCATGCACTTGCTCTAACCGAGATGTTTAAAGTGCTCATGTGTAGCTGGATGTCGCAAGACAGCCGGCAAAAAAAGACAAGTGCACTTTAAACAGTACATATACAGCCCACCCGCCTCCCTGCTGCTGTCACTCAGCAGCAGCCCTGCTCCATTCCTGACGCTCTCTTCTGGACAGGGGATGACAAATAAAATGGTAATGAATTGCCATTTTATTTTTTATGATCTCAGGGACATTTAAGTATTTAAGTGGGGCGACACTCCTTCCCTCCAACAGAGGAGCTGCCTCTGCTGTCCCATCATGCCCCAATTTTTCAGAAGTTTCAAATAGCGTCTACTAGTAAACAGGGCAGGACTGGCCGTAGCGGGCACCGGGCAATCCCCGGTGCGCCGCACAGGTAGGGGGCCGTTTTTGTTACAGGGCCGTTTTTGCAGCATAGCTGCAAAATCGGCCCTGTAACAAATCATCCGAAAACAGGCCTGGGCAAAGAGCTCGGCGGCACCCACAACCCCCCAGGAGAGGGGGCCGGCCGAGCATTTTGCCAGGGCCGGTTTTGGTTACCAGTCTGGCCCTGGATTGGTGTAATAATCAATATGTATTTAGCCCTCCTTTTCTAAGCTCCAAGTTGTTTCAGAACTCAATATTACAAATGGAAGGCCAAAAGAGCTGTAGCAAAGGCTGCAACAGATCAGTCATTGCTTCCTTTAAAGTCTTGTGTGGGGACCGGTGGCCTTATACTAATGTTTTCGTTGTCAGTGGGTGTACTTGTAAAAGGAATTCTTTAGGTTGAATTTAAAAGCAGTTAGCTTTTTTATGATGCATTTCCTGGATGTAGAAAGTTGCAATGTAGCAGTTAAGTGCCTCACCTGGAAAGTTGGGGATAAGCACTGTGGGGCCTATTCACAAAGGTAAACTTACATGATTGAAATCTGCGCTCAAACTTTTAAACTTTGTAGTACATCTACTACTTTTGGCTATTCTCCATTTATGAGTGTACATTTACTAGAAAGTGTAGACTTTCAGGAAAATTCAGAAGGTTGAAGGTTATTCAACTTAAAAAAAATATTGAAAATATTGTACGTTAATTTGTTTCTTGTAAAGTAATTGTATGTATTTTAAATGCAGAACAAAATAAAAAAACATGTGACAGCCCTAGTAACTTAATTTTGAATTAACTATGCAATATAGTAATTTACATTATATTGTTTAAAAGATTTATTTAAAAAGTCACCTAAAGTAAAAAAATAATATTTATTTATTATGTATGAAAAATGACTAAAAGTTATTTATAGAATTAATGAAAAATTATGTAATTACTTTTTTAAATTAAAAAATACATTTATTTTAAATAAAAGTTGTATAATGTATAATTGTTTTTAGACATTTATTTAAAAATGAATTCTTATTGACAGGTCTCCAAGGTTTTATACGTTTAAAGCTTGACTGTTAATCAGGTGTGTCACTATAGAACACAGGATTTTCTTGGGTCTGTAGTGAGGTGCTAGATTTTGTGTAGGCATTCTGTATATTTTTCCTGTAGGCTTCCAGAACAGTGCAAATGACTTTGAACTTATTAGTTGCATCCACTAAGAAGCAATGTGGGACTTTTATAGCTGGTTTCATATTGTCGCCCATCATCAGGTTTAACTACGATTTGGAACCTTAATTGTCAAGCCTTTACAGGCGGTTAGTGAGCCTTTTGCAAGCCCATAGCAAACAATATGACGGAAATCCTGGGCTCTCAACTTCACAGAGAATTTGAACCAGTCCTGCAAGAGGATTCTCCAAAGAAGAGAAAACTACAGTTTGATTCCCTTGTCCACTGCTCTTTGGCTTAAAGCCCACAGGAGAGCTATTCATTGAAAATAACACCCAGGTTACAAACTATCAGCAAGATGGACGGACATACACCTACACTTGAGAGTCCAGTTGAAGAATAGTGGATTGGCTTCTGCTGCACTTAGCACCATGTTCTCAATCATGGTTGTTGCCTTAATCCAGTGCAGCAAACTGGCTAAACAAGCGCTGCTTCTGGCTTCGTTCTTGGATCCGTTCTCCAGTTGGAGGAAGATTCAAGTATTGTTGGCATAATATTGGCGGCTCATGTGATAACGCTGTAGGAGGTGGGCCAGAAGGCTCCTGCACATTAGAAATAGCTGAAGGACAGTGATGATCCTTGGTGTAATCTGTAAGGCACCTTATGCGAAGACTTTTCCATTAACCAAACCTGAACATATTTATCAATGATTGGAAACAAAGAATCTGATCTATTCTAGCTGACTACTCAAGCCAACGTCTCAGAAGTGGCTGTGGTTAATGCCAAGGGTTGAATGATGAGAGGTCAAGCAGCATGAGCAAGAAATCTTGATTACATCAGTCAGTGGAAAGCAACAGTTATTTCAGGCAGATGACAGAGAAGTTTCAGTGTTGCCTGTCCGCCTCAACACAGACTGATGGTCTTACAGAGTGTAGTTTAGTTATAAGTGCATTTGAATGTTTTGGAACTCTTTTTTGACTAACTTTATTAGGTAAGGTATAATGGATATCCACCTGACACAGACATCTCATACAAGTCCAAGCCATGAGAGACGTCTTAAAACAAGCAATGATTAATGAAAGAGTGGGGAACAATTTTATCATACATATATTGCTCAATCCTCAAAAGGTACTCTAATATTTAAGAATGACGATGAAGCAGAACATGAAAATCATGGTTTCTTCATCTAGGAGTCTCCTCAACTGAGAAGAATATCTAATGAAAAAACATTCCAACTCTCACCAGGAAGAACCAATGACACAACAGGTGAGGAAGAGAAGGTGGAATGTACCATAAAATTCAAAGAAAAAATATCTAGGAAAACTGTGCAATAATTAGGATAATGTATGTGTGAATTTTCAAGTAAATTATAGCATATCTCCTTCCTATAATTGGCTGAAGAAAATTTACAGATTGTAACATTCCTATCAGGAAATCCTTTTGCCTTTTGGGTGTAAATCTACATTGTTTATTGGTGTCATTAGAGTTGTTCCTAGTGTTGGCCATGGGTTCCAACAAACTCTCCTTGCTTCTGTTCGGCTTATTATCATAGAATTCGGCCAGTCTATCCATGCTCAATTCTTGGCCATTTGACAACTTCGCCACATTGTTCCTGATCTCAATAATTTAAAATGAAATGGGAAACTTGCTCACTTTGTGGTTGGCATCACCCAGTCTTCTACTGAATTTCCAATCATCAATTTCCTAATGCTTCCTTTTTGTTCCATGTTTTTAATCATACAGCACATATTTGTTCTGATGGTTACAAACTCTTTCTTTACACATTTCAGAGTCTGCTTGTACACATTTGCCACCGCTCAACCAACATGGGCAGAGTTTGACATGCTTTTCTTCCTTTAAGAGCTGTAAATGTGTAAATTCCTGTTACTAGGTTTGGTGCAGTATGGTAAGACTATAATAATTTTTGTTTGGAGTGTTCTACTTGCTGACCATTAACACATGCTAACTGAATAAACTCCAACATATGGTTTGCCCTCTCAATTATATCATTTGCCTGCGCAGACGACCTCGCGCCACTGAAGAACCCTCCCAGCAGACCCAGAAGCACAAAAGCCACCTGGTTCACCGACGAACTCAAGGACTCCAAGAAGAACTGCCGCACCCTCGAGAAAGCCTGGCTCCTCAACCAGACCACAGACAACATGACCACCCTCAAACAAGCCACCCGCAAGCACCACCAGCTCATCCGCACTACCAAGAAGAAAACACTGAAGGAACTACTGGACAACAACGCCCACAACAGCAAGGAACTCTTCAGCATCGTCAAGGAGTTCTCCAACCCCAGCACGGGCAACAACGACATCACTCCTTCTCAAGACCTCTGCGACTCTCTCACCTCGTTCTTCCACCGCAAAATCACCAACATCCACAACAGCTTCGGCGCACTATCCACGCACCCCACCGTCGAACCAACGCCCCCCACCGCCACCCTTCCGCACCTGGACCACGGTGACCACCGAAGACACAGCCCGCACGATGAACACCATCCACTCCGGATCTCCATCTGCCCCCTGCCCCCACCACGTCTTCAACAAGGCCGACTCCATCATCGCACCCCAACTGCGGGACATCATCAACATCTCCTTCAACACCGCCACCTTCCCAGGGAGCTGGAAGCACGCCGAGCTCAGCGCCCTACTGAAGAAACCAACAGCGGACCCCACCGACCTTAAGAACTTTCGCCCCATCTCGCTCCTACCCTTTCCGGCCAAAGTCATCGAGAAGACCGTCAACAGACAGCTTGCCGCCTTCCTCGAGACAAACGGATCCCTTGACCCCTCGCAGTCCGGTTTCCGAGCCAACCACAGCACCGAGACCGCCCTCAACGCAGCCACCGACGACATCAGAACCCTGCTCGACAACGGGGAAACAGCGGCCCTCATCCTCCTGGATCTCTCCGCAGCGTTCGACACCATCTGCCACCGCACCCTAGTCCAACACCTCAGCAACACTGCTGTCCGAGAGAAGGCTCTGGAATGGATCATCTCGTTCCTTGCCGGAAGAACACAGAGAGTCCGCCTCCCCCTGTTCCGATCCGAGGCCACCAAAGTCATCTGCGGCGTACCGCAAGGATCATCACTCAGCCCCACCCTCTTCAACGTCTACATGAGACCCCTTGCAGCCATCGCACGCCAACACAACCTCAACATCATCTCCTACGCCGACGACACCCAACTGATCCTCTCCCTCACCAGTGACCCTGCCAACACCAGAACTAGCCTACATGAAGGGATGAAAGACGTCGCCGAGTGGATGAAGAACAGCCGCCTGAAACTGAACTCAGACATGACGGAAGTCCTCATCCTGGGACCAACGCCCTCGGCCTGGGACGACACCTGGTGGCCCCCAGCCCTAGGCAGCGCACCCAAGCCAACAGACCACACACGCAACCTGGGCTTCATCCTGGACTCCTCCCTCTCGATGACCAGACAAGTCAACGCCGTCTCCTCATCATGCTTCAACACCCTACGCACGCTCCGTAAGATCTTCAGATGGATCCCGGCCGAAACCAGGAAGACGGTCACTCAGGCACTCGTTACGAGCCGACTGGACTACGGAAACACCCTCTATGCCGGAACCACAGCCAAGCTACAGAAAAGACTCCAACGCATCCAGAATGCCTCCGCCCGACTCATCCTGGACATCCCCCGACGCAGCCACATCTCGGGACACCTGAGGGACCTGCACTGGCTCCCCGTCAGCAAGAGAATCACGTTCAGACTCCTCACCCACGCACACAAGTCCCTCCACGACCTGGGCCCCAAGTACCTCAATGACCGCTTGACCTTCTACACGCCCACCCGCCAGCTACGTTCGACAAGCCTCGCCCTCGCCGCCGTCCAACGCATCCGAAGAGCCACCGCCGGAGGAAGATCCTTCTCTTACCTCGCAGCCAAGACATGGAACTCCCTCCCCACCCACCTCCGGCTGACCCAGGACCATCTCGCCTTCAGGAGACAACTCAAGACCTGGCTGTTCGAGCAATAGCAGACCCCCCCTCCCCCAAGCGCCTTGAGACCCTCCGGGTGAATAGTGCGCTATACAAATGCTATGATTGATTGAGGACAATACAGGGCTGTTTCCCCACTTAATAAATACATTCATCAAAAGTTATCTCATTTCACTGGATGTAAATTAAACATCATGGTCAGTGACTAGCACATATGGAATTCCCTCCACTCAAAAGTTGTCCCACAAAAAATCAATTGCCTTATTGGTGGTTGGTTGATTAACCATCTTATGGACATGGTATCAAACAGCAGCGATCATTATTGCTGGCCCGCTTAGCGTGAGACTTGTTATCGCTGGAAATTATCGCCATGCTAGCGCTGTATTAACAACGCGTAGCACAATGGCGATAATTATTCCAGCAAAAGCGGTGTTTTCCATGGAACATCACTGGTTTTCCAGCGATGTTCCATGGAAAACGGCGATAACCTTGCTGATACGACCCAGTGGTCATATCAGCATAATCCACCCCAATGTAAAGTATAGGTAAATCAGCATTTTAGCAGACGTTAGTTTTTGGCAAAAATCGCGGTTTTCGGCAAAAACTAACGTCTGCTAAAATGCGTGGGCCTCCTTGTAAATATCGCGATGTGACATCAGCGATAATTTACAAGCAGTATGGCCCACTTTGCATCTCATTAGAGATGCAAAGCGAGGCGTCGGGAAAACGGGTGCTAACATGCGCTAATGCATGTTAGTACCCACTTGTAAATAGGGCAATAGTTTTATCTCCGCTATTGGCTTTTAAAGCCAAAAAAGCAGAGACGAGACCCTTGTTGAGATGCTCCTTAGTTATTAACCAGTGTGATTCATCAATCAATGCAAACATAAATCTTTTAGTTAACCCCAGATTGTTCATGGAATCTATTGTCTAACACAAGGTTTTCCAAATGTTGTCTGGAACAGAAATAGGGGTTAAAGGGGACTTACTAGTTATTTTGTTTTTATCACTTTTAGCAGTACTGAAGCAATCTTTACTTTTTGTTCCACAAAGGTATCCATTCTTGGAAACCAAAAAGTGATTCTTACCTTATTCTTAGTAAAACTGAACTATGGTGCCCCTCATGAGCCAGGTCTGCAATTTTATTTCTCAAACCATCGGGGGTATTAACTTATCATTACGACACACCATGCTACCCTTACTGTTTAATTTGTCTCTTACTTCCCATATAATTATCTTAATTCTTCATCTAATTCACTACATTTAGTGGGCTATCCATGTACAATGGGCTCCTTTACTTTAAATTTAAATCATGTTACATACACTATCTCCATTCATTCTCAGATATAGCTGCAGCACATAATCTTCAAGAAGGGGATATTCCACCAGTTTCTCAATGTCATTACATTCCAAGGGGGCTCTGGAGAGAAAGTCTACAGTCTGATTCTGGGCACCAGAGACATATTCTAGCCTGTAAGAAAATTCTTCCAAGCTTAATATCCACTTGGCAAAGCGAAGGGTACTGTGCCCTACTCACTTTGTTGTAAACATGTGTATTAAGATTTTGTGATCTGATCGAATTGTATACCCCACAGATAAAGTTTGAAATGCCTTAACACACAGAACCACACTTCCCATTCAACAATGGAGTAGCTGCATTTTGCCTTAAATAAGGACCTTGATGCAAAATCAACTACCATCTCTTTGCGATCCACAAGCTGTGTAACAGTTGTGCCTAATCCTCTGATACAAGGGTCTGTCATAAGGATAGTCTTTATCTTGGTGTTGACTACGCCTAAAGAGGGTACATTTAAACCCTCAAATGATTTTTCGCAAGATCGTTCCACTCAAATCTGTCTCATGTTTTAGAATTGATCACAACATATTTGAACATATGTTCAGCTGTCCCCAAAAAAGATCTCAATTTATCTTTGTTGGTGGGATGAGGAGCATGTTTTACCGCATCAACCAAACTCATCTTGGGTTTGAATCCTTCTTTAGAACTCGTGTGCCCTAGGTCGTCAACTGAACTAACCCCAATTTTAGTTTTTCTTTTTTAACTGGCCGGCCTGCATCAGTGAGTCTTTGAAAAACGTGTCTCAAAATATGGTGATGTTCTCCATCTGCAGTCGCATAATTCGGTGTATTGTCTTGAAAACACAATGTATTACGTGTTCCTGATAAAATACGCTGCATAATTTTTTGAAAAACTGCAGCAGCAGAGGCCAACTCAAAAGGCATCCTGCGAAACATATAGTCCCCTACAGTAGTAATGAAGGCTGTTTGGGCCATTGACTTTGGGTGAAGCTCTTCCTAGTGGTATGCCATGGATAGATCAAGAATGCTAATTTAGCATGCGTTCCTCATTGTACTTAACATTTCTTTTAAACATGATAAGGGATGTGTTTCCAGCCAAATATCATTGAGATACCAAAGATATACACATAATTGTAAGCCTTCACAATGTGCTTTAGTGGCCAATACTACAGGGGCAAACCATTCTGAGCATTGGATGGGTTGAATCAGACCTAAATTAGATAATCTCACTAACTATTTTACTAAAGGTTTTTTTTAATTTGGCATTAGGCATGGTTTATTTACCCTGGGTTTATTGCCTGCTTTTAACTTGATATTATGGAGGTGGTTATGTAGGTGATCCAAATTGTCTGAAAATAATTCTGGGAATTCATTACAAATTAGCTCATCACCCATACACCTGTCAACCAGAAGCACTTTTTCCTTATTGTTGGGGTCAAGCTTGAGGCCAAGTTTATTCTGGTTTTGCCATCCCAAAAAGTTTGATCCTTACTTCACAATATAAACGTAACCCTAGTATGAACGTTTTCTGAAGTTACTGAAGCCTTTTACCATACTTTCATGGGGAAGGGGATCATTGTTATACCTACTGGGTAATATAGCAAGCAGTTAAAGTATCATTCATTTAGTATTTTGGAGCTGTTTGAAACTATCACTAATAAGCAATGTGTGTAGAGAACAAGAATTGGCAACCATAGTAACTGAATTGCCATCTAGGCAAACCTACATTCGGGGTAAATGATAATCGCGCCATACGCCACTGCTGTGCTTGTCCGTTTGCGGGGGGGAAGTTGGGGGGGCTAAACCCCAAGCCCCAGAAGCCTCTACTCCCAGGAGGGAGCATGTGCAACACACTACAAAAGCGCCTTGAGATACCCACAGGATGCAACAAACGCCACTGCTGTGCTTGTCTGTTTGCGGGGAGCTACAGGACCACAAGATCCAGAAGCCTCTACTCCCTGGAGGGAACAATGCGCTACAAAAGCACGCTGTGACACCCGCAGGACTCACCGAACACCACTGCTGTGCTTGTCTGTTTGCGGGGGGGGCTATAGGACCACAAGCCCCAGAAGCCTCTACTCCCTGGAGGGAGCAATGTGCTACAAAAGCGCCTCGAGACACCAGTGGTGCGGGATGCACCAAGCACCACTGCTGTGCTTGTCTGTTTGTGGGGGGGATACAGGACCACAAGCCCCAGAAGCCTCTACTCCCTGGAGGGAACAATGCACTCCAAAAGCACGTTGTGACACCCGCAGGACTCACCGAACACCACTGATGTGCTTGTCTGTTTGCGGGGGGGGCTACAGGACCACAAGCCCCAGAAGCCTCCCTGGAGGGAGCAATGTGCTACAAAAGCGCCTCGAGACACCCGCAGCGCAGTAAGCGCCAAACGCCACTGCTGTGCTTATCTGTTTGCGAGGGGCTACAGGACCACAAGCCCTAGAAGCCTCTACTCCCTGGAGGGAGCAACACGCTACAAAAGTGCCCCGAGACACCCACAGCGCGGGATGTGAAAGGCCCGACCTTGCCCGTCATTGGCAGGAAGAGGCATGGCAGAGCTACCTCCTGTGCATCCTGGAACACAGAGATCTGTCAAGGGCGGCCATTTCATTCATAAGGCACTGTGTTTTGTCCATTTTATCCTTACGTAGGATGATGGGTTGCTCATGTTCCCGCTGATTGCGACTCTGAAATTCAACTGTTTGTGATCTTCCCTTCTTTTGCTGGCATCCCGAAATTTGTGGAACTTATTGATTCTCTCCTTGCTGAGTTTATTGATTTAGAATATCATATATCATTATACCCAATTGTTTACTAGTGGGATATTTTTTGTGGGCTTTTGATGGTCCTTCAGCTTGGTTGGGTATTTTTTTGTGCCATCTCCCAGGGAAACAAGGTCCCCCAGGGAGGCTATCAAGCAGGAGTAAGCTTTTGGGTAGGGCCATTTCCCTTTCACTTGGCTCTCTGAACTTGGACTGTATCACGGGCTAGTTCTAAAACACATTTGCTGTTGAGGTATTGTTCAAGTCTGTACCCAAGCAGAGACCCCACATACAATCCAGTCCTGATTTATACTGTTTGAATCCACCATTATGCTTGTGTGCTAAGGCTGTCTGATTGTCATCTGGCCTTTGTTTAGATCTACGCACTTGAATACTAGTTGATAGGTTTGGCCTGTCTCCTCACGATGATAGTTTGAAGTCTAGAAAGATGGGGAAAAGAAATTCATGGAGGGAAGCGGAGGCGGGGGTGGTGGTGGTGGTAGTGGCCGGGATGATTAAGGAAAAAAGGCTAGGAAGTCACAGAAACATGCAGGCAGTAACTGTGTCCTAGATCGAATAGATACCCTCATTAGTGAGTGTGAGGATATTCTAGAGGGTGAACCTACTACGCATATGATACTGATAAATCTCCTCATTGTCCTATCCAACTTACTAATTTAAGTCCTAGCCACCAGCCTGCCATCCTAGCTATGTTTCATAACAACACAGAGAAAAGGGGCCCGCACCACATATGGAGGGAAAATCAGATACAATGAGGGCCGGTCATTTTCCCAACAAGCCCCTTGGCGGTATCTTCAACAGCAGGGGCCCGACATCCTTTGTTCAAACAGATTTTCACCTCTGGTGGATCCATCTAGGGATAGGAAAGATGGGCCCCAACCACCCCAGCCTACTCTGACCTTTAGCACAGGGATAGTTCCATGTCCTATTTCAGAATCCCAGGAAACGCACCAACTTATTAATACTCTTAGAATAGAAATAGGGACTATGAGATCAATGGTTGAGGGTCTTACTTCCTTGGTTTATCTTCTACTGCAAAAGGATTTTTCTGGCACAGAGAGCATTAATCCTAAAATAGGATACCCTCCTCAATATCGTCAGGCTAATCTTCCAGTACTTGAGACAGTCACTCATGATGGGGGCTCTTGCCACAATGGTCCCACCTTGCCCCTCCAAGCTGTCTCAATCCACAAATTAGAGCCAGTTCTCCCGATGGCTAAGCACTGAAACTACTCTAGTACAAGCCATCATAATGACTGCCATAGTCCAGTAACAATGCAGGATCACCCAACCTACATTAGACCCACATCTTCATCTCTGGCACACTATCCCTTGCGTAGAACACAACATCGGCCGGATGATTCGAACATTTCTAACCTGTCCCAAGCCCCTAAAATCTATATGGTCAACGTACCTAAGTATGACACCAGTAATGGCATCGAAAATTCCAACTCCCTGACTAACAAAGTCATTCATTGGATCCGCCATGTCAGGGTCTACCGTTCTGTTACACAGGAAGATATCATTAGGGCTCATAGGCTCACCTCCCGTGCCCAACCGTTAGACTACACTGAGCTTACCTTGAATGGGGCTGATCTCGCAGAAAATCTTCCCAAGCTGAAATTTTGCACTTGCCCTCCCGAAAATTCTTCCATCCAGTTTAGGCATTTTGTACCTAATAGTCAGTGTAGGCAACCCTCCAGGCAAACATCTACCCGTCTGACTGGATGTTCCTCACTGGAGGCTAACGACTGACCACAGAGTGAGTCTCAATTGTACCTAGGATCTCTTATTGCTCTTCCAAATTGTAGGGTTACCCTTCCTAGTAGTTAGATCACATGTATCGCCCCTGATCTGGCGCCTAGGAACACATCTATAACACCTCTCTCACCTGAAGGGATGCGGATCACTAGAGGAAAAACACTTAACACGGCAAAGGTTATCTTACTATACTTCAGCAAGGATAGTTGTGCTATCTTGGAATACTCAGGTAGGTAGTGTATGCAGAAATCTGCCAATACATCCCCTGATTAGGCACTCCGGGGGTGATCAATGAATTGATTCATAAACTTGTTAGACTTTTGATGCTTTTATTCAGCAAAAAATGTTCAGTTTGATATTAGTTGCATATCAATTGGCGACATGTACTCCATACAGGTAATTCTATGAACAATTATCTCCAATGCATTTCGGGCGAGGGCCCTTGATCACGGAGCGCTGTGGAGGAAGGCAAAGTGGACTGGGTGAGTAGGGTGCCTTGGGTCGAAATGTCGATTTAATGCGTGCTCAAAAGGTGAAAGTGCTGCTGCATAACCTTCGGTAGAGTATACTAGTGCTCGTAGTGCTACGTGAGGGTAGGGGTTAGTGAGGGGGAGGTTAACGCGTGCGGTTCATAAGTGCGCGTTTAACAGATAACGTAATAGTCAGCGTGCAAACAAGCAGAACGGAGACTTACTTCATAGTGTCGGGTGGCTAGGGATGCCGTCCGTATGCTGTTAGAAAACGCTGCGCGGGGTTCCGGCAAAGGTGTACTGATATATGTCGCTGGGGGTTGTGACGTGGGGTAAAAGAGTAAAATAAACGACGGACTGATGCCAATCCGGTACGGTCGCGGCCATCTTGGAGTGTAGTGATGGTAACGTGTGAGGTGCACTGAAGGATAAGGAGAAGGGAGCCAATGTAAATAAACAGTTACGGTGTTAAGTAAACATGATCATAGACAATAAATAATGTATAAACATTACAGATGACAACTGTATTCGATGCGGTCATTAAGACCGTGTGGCTTCTGGGTCTGTAGTCGATAGATCCATTCAAGTTCACGTTTTAGCAAATGTTTGTTATTGTCAATGCCTTCACGTTTAGTGAGAATTTCAAGTACAATGTATTTGAGTTGTGCAATGGTGTGACGAGCCTCTGCAAAGTGCATCGCAACATTGGATTTTTCAGCTTTCAACCTGATGTTTGATTTATGCTCGTTAAGACGAGTTTTAATTTTGCGTTCAGTTTTACCAATGTACAACTTCCCACAGGGGCATTTCAATGCGTAAATAAGGTTCATGGAATCGCAGGTAGCGTCTACTTGAAGCTTGATGTTATGCCCTTTCATTGGATGCTGGATGTGGTTGCCTTTGATAACACTATTGCAATGGTTGCAATTAAAACAAGGTCTGGTTCCACGATGTTGTGTGACAGTTTCTGTAGGTTTCGAGAGGATCTCTTTGATGTTCCTGCTTCTAGTATGGGCAAAAAGTGGAGGTTTTGCAAAGATGCCCTGAAAGTCAGGTTCAAATTGTAAAATGGGCCAATGTCTCCATATGATCTTTTTGTATGCTGGGCTAGCGGTGGAAAATTTGGAGACTAATACTATGCGTTGATCTTTTTGCTTTTCGGTTTTCAAAAGGCTGTCTTTTCTGGTGATTTTATCAACTCTAGTTTGGGCTTCACTTAAAGTATGCTCAGGGTATCCTCTGTTACGGAACCGTTCACGCATTTCATTAATGCGTGCAGTGTATGTCTGTTCATCAGAGACAATGCGCTTCACGCGCAGCATTTGTGAAAATGGCAGGTGTTGCTTCAGGGACCCTTGGTGGAAGCTAGAAAAATGCAAGGTGTTATTGCGATCTGTGTTCTTCCTGTGTAGATCAGTGATTAATCCCTCTGGTGTGATCTTGATGTGAACGTCAAGGAAAGCGATTTCAATGTCGCTGATGTGCCATGTGAGCTTTATTCTAGGATCCTTTAAATTAACTTCTGTTAGTAACTCATTCAGTGAGTCTTTGGTGTCAGACCACATAAAAAACAGATCATCTATGTACCTCACGTACATTTTTGCGTGATTTTTGAACTTTTCATCGGTGTATATGTGTTGTTTTTCAAAGTTCTCCATGTATACATTCGCATACGTTGGGGCAGCGCAGTTTCCCATCGCCATTCCGGATAGCTGTAGGAACCATTGGTTGTCTAGCTTGAAGTAACTATGATACAAAATGAAAATCATAAGTTCCATGAGGAAGGCCTGCATGGGTGTGTTGATCTCGCTGTTGAGCAAAATTTGTTCGATAGCTTCAATGCCACCAAGATGTGGTATCGATGTGTAGAGTGAACTAACATCTGCGGTGCAGAGGATCAGTGGTTGTGTGTTGTGGACTTCAATGGTTGATAGTTTCACTAAAAAGTCAGTGGTATCTTTGATGTAGCTGGTAGTCTTTACAATGAGAGGTTGTAGGTACTTATCAAGCAATTTACCTGTTGTCTCGTGTATAGATCCCTTTGATGAAATGCGTGAACGGTTCCGTAACAGAGGATACCCTGAGCATACTTTAAGTGAAGCCCAAACTAGAGTTGATAAAATCACCAGAAAAGACAGCCTTTTGAAAACCGAAAAGCAAAAAGATCAACGCATAGTATTAGTCTCCAAATTTTCCACCGCTAGCCCAGCATACAAAAAGATCATATGGAGACATTGGCCCATTTTACAATTTGAACCTGACTTTCAGGGCATCTTTGCAAAACCTCCACTTTTTGCCCATACTAGAAGCAGGAACATCAAAGAGATCCTCTCGAAACCTACAGAAACTGTCACACAACATCGTGGAACCAGACCTTGTTTTAATTGCAACCATTGCAATAGTGTTATCAAAGGCAACCACATCCAGCATCCAATGAAAGGGCATAACATCAAGCTTCAAGTAGACGCTACCTGCGATTCCATGAACCTTATTTACGCATTGAAATGCCCCTGTGGGAAGTTGTACATTGGTAAAACTGAACGCAAAATTAAAACTCGTCTTAACGAGCATAAATCAAACATCAGGTTGAAAGCTGAAAAATCCAATGTTGCGATGCACTTTGCAGAGGCTCGTCACACCATTGCACAACTCAAATACATTGTACTTGAAATTCTCACTAAACGTGAAGGCATTGACAATAACAAACATTTGCTAAAACATGAACTTGAATGGATCTATCGACTACAGACCCAGAAGCCACACGGTCTTAATGACCGCATCGAATACAGTTGTCATCTGTAATGTTTATACATTATTTATTGTCTATGATCATGTTTACTTAACACCGTAACTGTTTATTTACATTGGCTCCCTTCTCCTTATCCTTCAGTGCACCTCACACGTTACCATCACTACACTCCAAGATGGCCGCGACCGTACCGGATTGGCATCAGTCCGTCGTTTATTTTACTCTTTTACCCCACGTCACAACCCCCAGCGACATATATCAGTACACCTTTGCCGGAACCCCGCGCAGCGTTTTCTAACAGCATACGGACGGCATCCCTAGCCACCCGACACTATGAAGTAAGTCTCCGTTCTGCTTGTTTGCACGCTGACTATTACGTTATCTGTTAAACGCGCACTTATGAACCGCACGCGTTAACCGCCCCCTCACTAACCCCTACCCTCACGTAGCACTACGAGCACTAGTATACTCTACCGAAGGTTATGCAGCAGCACTTTCACCTTTTGAGCACGCATTAAATCGACATTTCGACCCAAGGCACCCTACTCACCCAGTCCACTTTGCCTTCCTCCACAGCGCTCCGTGATCAAGGGCCCTCGCCCGAAATGCATTGGAGATAATTGTTCATAGAATTACCTGTATGGAGTACATGTCGCCAATTGATATGCAACTAATATCAAACTGAACATTTTTTGCTGAATAAAAGCATCAAAAGTCTAACAAGTTTATGAATCAATTCATTGATCACCCACGGAGTGCCTAATCAGGGGATGTATTGGCAGATTTCTGCATACACTACCTACCTGATGATTTAATGGTGTTTGGACGGATAACACCACCCTGACAGAGCACCCATAACCGCATTGAGTAAACTACAAAAGTTTTCACTGAACCTTACGCAGTGCACCACCTACTCATTAATTTTGAATCTATCTTGGAATACTACAGGGCTGAGGTCTAAGGTCACATCTCCAGACTGGCACACCTTCATTGAGCACCATGACGTCTGTCTTTTTCATGAAACCTGGTTGGTGGATCCCCTCCACTATATTAGCTATTTAAAATATCACGTCCCAGCTATCAGTGGGGGAAAAGGCCGACCCTCAGGGGGCTTGACAATTTGGGTTCACCAAGCAATTGGTTTCATTATCCAGGTACTTCAGACTCAGAGTAAGGACATTCCTAAAATTAGGCTGAAGTTGGGTCAGCATGGTATGGTTGACATATACAATGTTAATGTGAGAGGATCAAAGGGGAAGAAGTTGGAAGTTTTAGCGGCTCTTGACGACCTACTAGACCTGTACTGGGATTCCCAAGTCCTAATTGCGGGAGACTTTAACGTGTCCTTTGAGCCTCTTGCAAATGAGGAGTGTGATCTCACAAGAGAGGAAGACGCCCAGTGGGGCATTCCAAAATCAGAATTAGCACCCATAAAAAATGATCAGATGTGGCAATACAAGTGAATTCCATTTGCCTGGAGAAAGACCTACGGGCGGCTAATGGAAGATCTCCATCAGATAGACATGGGGCTAACACATTTAATAACGGTCATAGTGCTAGCCGCATAGACTATCTACTAATCAATTTGTAGCTTAATCCTTTATGTGCGTCCCTTGATCTATTTCCACAGAGGGTACTTACAAAGCAAGGTAGTGAACTGCTCACTCTTGATGTGATCCCCACAAACGATATTATATTATTAAAATGGGTGAAGATATTAGAGAAGCCTGATTTTCTAGCTACTATTACCAAAGATATAGACTGCACCATAGCTGAGCTAGAGACGTGTGCAGCCAATTGCGTGGCTCCTGAGCGCATTACTATAGCTCATAATAAATTCTTCGCCCATCTACGTACTCACTTCGTAAGCATGATAAGACCAAGAGCATTCAACAAAATAAAGTCGGCCATTCGTTTAGTGAGGAATGTAGAGCAGTGGGTAGATCCCTAGGGGATGCGATTAAAGTAGGGGGACTCTGGTAAAGTACGGTCATCAAGGCAAACATATAGGAGAGCACAGGTAAAGGCTAAGAAAGCATGGGATAAAAATAGATGGCAGGACCTTAGACTGGCACGCGCCAGTAAACGTTCCAAACAGTCCTGGAGCATAGTAAAATGGGACAGGGGTGGCCAGCCATCACCGCCACAAAATCATGTATCCCAGGATTAATGGGTCATCCACTTTACACCCCAATATTCCTGTAACTTGGCTGAGGGTGAGATGGTTGAGCCTCCATATTCATTCTATTAAGGCATAGTTTTTGATGGGGCTGATGTTAACAACACTGTGAGAAGTAATGGGTGGAAAGGCACCAGGCCTAGATGGTATCCCAGCTGATATATTTATTTATGACAAGACCAAATGGTGCCAGTATATAGTTTTGTTGCCTAATACAATCACCCATGGTGCACCAGTCCCCGATTCCTGGAAAAGGGCAGAGATTATCCCTGTTTACAAAAAAGGGGATACATCCCACCCATGTAATTATAGGCCTATCTGCCTAATAGACCCTCTGCAAAAGATAATGGGGCGGTTAGTTCTAAACAAGGTCCAAGACTGGATAGACAAACAGTGCATTCTATCCCAACTGCAGGCTGGCTTCCGACCACACACCAGCACTATCGACCAGGTGTTCCGATTCATCTTATTATACTGGAAGACGGTGGTTCTGGGCAAGGGCAGCCTATACGCTGCCTTTGTGGACCTCAAGTCAGCATTTTACCTCGTTCCTTCGTAGCAAATAATGGGCAGTTCTGCAAGAGATGGGGATGTCTCCGAACTATTAACACTTATTGCAAGACTTCACAAGGGCAATTATGCCCATATTCGATGGGGTGTGCAGGGTAACATTACAAATCATTTTCCCATAGAGAAAGGTGTGAGCCAAGGTTGCGTTACTGCACCCACACTATTTTCTCTATTTATTAATGAGATTGCTAAATTTCTGGAGTCTACCCCTACGGATCCCCCAGCCCAAGCAGGTGTAAAAATTCCTATTATAATGTTCATGGATGACACGTTAATTATCTCACAAACACCGAGGCCTACAGCGAGCTTTGCTTCTTTTTGAGGAATTCTGTTTCCTACGGGGCTTGGGAATTAATGTGTCAAAAACGAAATTCATGTCTTTTAATCCACATAGAGCATTCAGTAAACGGCCCCTAGAACAAGTTAATGCCTTTACATATTTGGGGGTTATCATGCAGAAGGACCTGAGGTGGAATCAACAGCTTGACATGGCCACGTTGAAGCACAGGCAACTATCTGGAGCTTTGCAAACTGAGTTCAACACCTTTCAAACAAAACCAGTTAGTCCGGTGCTCCAAATATACAACATGAAAGTGGTCAGCTCTGCCCTATATGGTTCAGCGCTCTGGGTGTACGAGAATCTGTCCAAACTAACTGTAGCAGAAAACAGGTTCCTACGTAAGATCACCAGGCTCCCACAAAGCACCCCAGTGCTGCCACTGCTTTATGATCTGGGTAGAAAAGCATTGGCTGACATGGCAAGATTGCACCCTCTACTATTTTGGTGAAGAATCTGGTGCACACCAGAATTGGCAACTTATGCTGCAGGCCTCAAAGATCTAATTAGAGTAGACTGCTTTAACAAAATTAAATGGTCGCGGGAGGTTAGAGCCTCCCTAATTCGCATGGGTATGTCATCACTGTGGGAAAACCCAACATGTGCCCCGTTCCCCTCTAAGGAGATCCTAAAAGTAAAATACTGGGAGTGGGTGACCCAAAACATCTATAGAAACAGTGACATGTCCTCACTCATGGGAGGGATTCTTAGATGTTAAGCCAGCACCAAGCTTGGAGCACTATTGGGATACAACAACTAAGCCTCACGATAGAAAGTTAGACTTCCAATTCAGGGTTGGTTCACTACCAATAAGAACCTATACAGCACGATCGGTTAATTTAGGCGATAAATTGTGTCCCGTGTGCCATGCCAATGCGGACACTCTGCCCACTTGTTATTTGTTTGCCCAGCGTATGCAGCCCCCGCGAGTATGGTTGGCGCCAATTGTAGGTCATTGGGCACCAGAAGGTACAACGACGAGTAAAGACTATTGCGCATGGATACATCAACCCCCATTGTCATTGCACTAGCAACATTTTTTGGGTTGGACCTGGGCTATTAGACACTCCCTGCTAATTGAAAGCATGTACCTGTCGCTGCTCCTCTACACATGGGTAAACGGGGATGGACATCCATTTATTTAGGTACTGTGGCACTGCTTTTGGTATATTAAGATGGGTGCTAACTTCGTGTGTTCTAATTTTTGTGTCCCTGCACTATGTAACTCCATGAGTTCCAAATGGATTTTATAAGTTGTATAATTTCCAGTTGTTTTCAACTGTACCAATTGTATTTTATCGTTTTAGATGACAGATTTTAAACACTTTAAAAAAGGTTTTAACTGTGTTTATACATTGTGAATCATGAAATACTCAATTAGTGTATCGTGCTTTTATGACATATCTGTAGAATAAAGGTTTTTGGATTGGATAATCGCCTTATCAATAGGATTTACACTCTTTACTAGAAAAACAAATTCTTGAATTCACTTGTCTGTTTTCATTACCTCTACACACACACTCAAAAATAACAGTTTTATTACATTTCCTACAAACTGTGTCTCTATCTTGACAATTTTGGCTATTAGCTGAATGGTTGCTACTACCGCAACAAAAACGCTTTCATTTGCTTGCATAACAGTTTTACTTATCATTCTTATTTTCTTTTATTTTACGTGAATCACCCACAATTTCTCTATATTTGTTTCTTCTACAGTTTCAGAGGTGGTTTTCATTTCTGTAATGCACTGTGCTGTGTGCTCCACAGATTTCTGCAATCTCAATTACCTCTCGTAAATTACTTTCTTGGATAACAGTTTTTCCTGTAGTCAAGGATTATTTGTGCATCTAACCAATTGGTACCTGATTGAAGTGCAAGTGTGCCAAAGTCACATAATTTAGAAAATTATTTTATTTATTTATTTATTTATGACATTTCTAGAGGGCACTGTTACCCGGAGGTGTCCTGGCGCTGGCTGATCACTAGTGGGGGTGGGCGGGGGCATTAGTGAGAGAAAAGCCACGTTTTGAGAGCCTTCCTGAACTTGAGTAGGTCGGGGATCTGTCTAAGATTGGCCGGCAGCGCGTTCCAGGCCTTGGCGGCGCCTAGGGATAGACTTCTGCCTCCCCAGCGAACTTTCCTAAATCTAGGGATGGCAGCCAGCCTCTGCTCGGCTGATCGTAACGCTCGGGTTGGTGTATACCACTGGAAGAGAGGAATCAGGCAGGGGGGCCAGCGTCGTGTAGTGCTTTAAAGATGCTTTAAAACCGCAGTATACTTAAGTACAGTCTCATTTTTGCCTTGGCTTCGGCTAGAGAACTTATGACGCTCTAGAGCATGGGTACTCACAAACTTTCTCTCGGGGCCAAATTTACAGTGTGGTTTTTTTTCCAAGGGCCGCACCGGTGGGGGCGGGGCTAGATCAACAAAAAAAACTATGACCATGAGGTTAATCACAGGTCCCTGCAGCGGATGCCTTCTTCGACTGCGCCACCACACCCGGCATACACACATCTATCTCCCTCCCTCGCTCCCTCTCTCCCTCCCTCCCTCCCTCTCTTGCTCTGTCTCCCTTCATCCCTCTCTCGCTCCCTCTCTCTCTCCCTCCCTCGCTCTCCCTCCCTCGCTCCCTCTTTCTCTCCCTCTTTCTCTCCCTCCCTCGCTCCCTCTTTCTCTCCCTCCCTCGCTCCCTCTTTCTCTCCCTCCCTCGCTACCTCGCTCTCTCCATCCCTCGCTCCCTCCCTCGCTCCCTCCCTCTCTCTTCCTCCCTCCCTCGCTCTCTCTCCCTCCCTCTCTCTCTCCCTCCATCTCTCCCTCCATCCCTCTCTCGCTCCCTCTCTCACTCCCTCTCTCGCTCCCTCTCTCGCTGCCTCTCTCGCTGCCTCTCTCGCTGCCTCTCTCCCTCCCTCGCTTCCTCCCTCCCTGTCTGTCTGTCTCTCTCACTCCCTCTCTCCCTCACTCCCTCACTCCCTCACTCCTTCTCTCCTTCTCTCCTTCTCTCCCTCTCTCCCTCACTCCCTCTCTTCCTCTCTCCCTCTCTCGCTCCCTCTCTCTCTCTCTCTCCCTCCCTCCCTCTCTCCCTTCCTCTGTCTCCCTCCCTCTGTCTGTCTCATTCTCTCTCACTCCCTCCCCCTCTCACTCCCGCCCTCACTCCCCCGCCCTCACTCCTCGCCCTCCCTCCGTCGCCTGCTCTCCCTCCGTCGCCCGCCCTCCCTCCGTTGCCCGCCCTCCCTCCGTCGCCCGCCCTCCCTCCGTCGCCCTCACTCCCTCCGTCGCCCTCACTCCCTCCGTCATCCTTACTCCCTCCGTCACACTTACTCCCTCCGTCACCCTCACTCCCTCCGTCACCCTCACTCCCTCCATCGTCCTCCTCTGTCGCCGCCCTCCCTCTGTCTCCCTTTCTCTGTCTCCCTTTCCCTCTACCCTCTCTCTCTCTCCCTCCCCCCTCTCTCTCCCTCCCTTTCCCCCTCTCCCTCTGTCTCCCTCTCTTTCCATCCCTCCCTCTGTCTCTGTCCCTCGACCTCCCTCTGTCACCCTCTGTCATCTCACCCTGCCTGTGTGTCAGCCCTGGGTGAGACAGCTTCCTGACACACACAGCAGCACCCAAGCACTTCACAGGTCGTTAAAGGCCATTTGCATGCTAATGAGGCTTTGTTGTATTCCACCTCTTCTTAGGCCCCTGCAGCTCCACTCTGGCTAAGTGAGAATCGCCTGCCCCTGGACCCCACAGAGCAGCAGAGACTCTCAGAGTCGCGCTGCAGCAGACAATCTTTAAAAGAAAAAAAAAATACATTGGTAGGATGTCTGCAAGGTCCGCGGGCCGCCAGGGAAGGCTTGCTGGGCCGCCCCTGGCCCGCGGGCCGTACTATGAGTACCCATGCTCTAGAGCTACATTAACATTGTCTCCAATTTGCAATTCTATTTTTAAGTAAGCAATTTTGTACACATCTGTTTGCTTCATCTTTAGGCTCTGGAAACTCAGTTGGTTTGGGTAATGTTTCATAAATATTTCTTCCATGTACACGTAAATTATGAACGAGTATACCTGCTTTCTTGTGGGGTTACATTTGTCTCCGCTTTTTTGTTATTCAATAAGATTCAAACAACTTGATCCATTCTTTCAATGGTACGAGGAGATCTTCAACCTCCTTTCAGATCGGTGGAAGTTGACTGAATCAATCAAAGAATCTTTATTTGGTTAATATTTTAGAACCATAAGAGATTACATAAAATATGAAATACAGCAGATATGTTAAAAAGGGAAATTAGTACTTCAAATGCACACCAAATGCGTATTTGGTAAGCTTTTTCTTATCCTCCCTGCACTATTTACAAAACCTAATACATCTGAACAAAAGTAACTGTGTACACTGTTTAAAACTAAGTACAAATTGTTCTAAAAAATATACTCTGGCATATTTATATAATTTACAAAGAAAGACTAACTGTGTGACTAGAGGATGACACTAGAATGTTATTGCCAAAAGTTGTGTGTCTCTCCATTGTAGTGCTCTTATAGTGTTAATGACTATGAAGTTAAAAGAAGGCAAAACATATTTGAAAGAGATTGAAAAGTTTTCCTTATCTGAATGTATTGTGCTTTATTCTTGTCTAAATATTTTAGGCTCCATTGCTCTCAAATATATGTTAAATCGTTCACCAATATATGGAGATGGTCCTGCCATACAGCAAAGGAAATCAAGAGATGCGGGCGGGAGAGCGTCCCACCTCATCCGCCACATTGGAGCAGCATCAACTTAAAAGATAATGTAGCCTGCGATGTATGAAGGGTGGACCTGCCCACACACAAGGAGCAAAATGAGAAATGCCCAGGAATGGGTCCAACACCTTCCTAGTGGTAGAGCAGCATCTGTGCCAAGAAGTTGAAGGTGTATCGATGCAGTCTGGATAGTCGCGTAATTTTTGTAAAAATCCTGACTGAAATTGCCACTCTGGCGGATACTCCACAATATATTACAGTCCTGTTGTGGGGAGGACAAACAGGTAAGAATACTCATACTGGACTAAGGACGACACTGGTGAACACAAATAGTGCAGACAAAGTCTACTAAAAGAGTCCTATATTTTTATAAATATATAAATAAGGTCATGTGGAGAATTCTGCTAGAAGAGAGATTAAGGGGCCGATCCTCCCGCCATCATCACTGCAAAGACCCCCCGCCACATTATGATGACTGGGGGTCTGCGGTGGACGGAAAGACCGTCCACCACTTTTCCGCCTGTCGACGAGTCTACCGGCGGAAAAAGGGGTTTAATATGGTGGCGGTGTCTGGAAGACACCACCATCCATATTACGATGCAGGCCGTGATCAGCCTTTCCATGGCGGTATTGCAGCCATGGAAAGGCTGGTGGTTCCTGCTGTTGGGGGCCCGTTACGGGCTCCTTTTACATATACAATGTGGCAGGCACCACACGGTGCCTGTCACTTTGGGCATGTAAAAGCACAACATGTATATTTTACATTGCGGTGGGTGCTGCTTGCAGCACCGCCCGCCGCAATGTAAAATATACCGGATGCGCCTGCCACACTGGCGGGCGCATCATAATTGATATGGTGAGACCGCCGCAACTATTGCAGGCAGTCCCTTTAGCAGCTGCGATGGTGAGGGGATAGGTTGCTGTCCCTTTCACAGCTGGAAAATTGCTTCCAGTGTAATATTTAAGAATAATGATAAAGCAGAAATAAAATGTGCGGTTTACTTGTCATGGGGCTTTGCTCAACTGAGGGCAAAACCAACTGACAAAACATTCCACCTGTCATTAACCATTGACACAACAGGAAGATAGGAAAGATGGCATATACCATAAAACCCAGGGAAAACATAGCAAGGAAAACTATACAATAATTAAGAGAATGTGTATGTGAAATTGCAAGTAAATTATAACAGTTATCTAACAGAAAAAAACTCATACCAGACATATAGACTCTATTGTAGACGGCCAGCATTAAAGAATGGTGGGCCAATGAGCAGCAGGTCAAATGGTGCTTCCATAACCTGTACAAAGGAAAATGGGAGTTAGCGTGAAGAGGTATGTATAATGATGTTCAAGTATGCTCCAAAAGTGGGCTGGGCTTTAGCTGCATGCAATGGCGTGCCTGTATCAGTTGAACTAGCTAGTTAGTTGTAAAGGGACATACAATAACCAGTAAGAAGCAGAGAAGTTGGGCAAGAGTCAAGGCCTGGCAAAGCATCTGGCAAGAAAGCAGCTAGATAGGTGGAGCTACTATATAAAGTAGCCAAATGGGAATATGTGAGGAATACGTTGGTAGTCAAGGTTACTTAGAAATGTTAGGACAGAGGAGATGGGAGGGTGTTCATTTCAGCATGAAGAAGATAGATTATTACATGAGGCAAGGGACAAGCAAGGTGAATGAAGAGTAGGGAAAAAGGCTGAAGAAGAAAATGGGAATGCCAGAAAGAGTGGTCTATTGTTGGTATGAGTGACATTTCTTACCTAACTTGAAGGAGTTTTAGGTCCATTAAGGACACAGAGGCAAGGTTTATGTTTCATCTTTCTTGATTTTATTCTCCAGGAGCGTCAACATACTTAACACAAAGTACCATGTTTTCCCTATAAATGACAAATAAAATACAATTACCTATCTATCAACCTCAGTAACGGTGCATAGTCTAAATATCGAATCCTAAATATCGACCTACAGAAATATTGAGTTTGTAATATTGAAGGTACAGAATATCAAGGTAAAGAATATCATTGAACAGAATATCGACCCTAAGGTAAGTAATATCGAAATTGTTTATATCGATCTAAGTAATATCGAAGTTAGTAATATCGATATCAAATATATCGATGTTACTAATCTCGATGTTACTAATATTGATATTTGTATTATTGTTATGTGTTTTATTATGTATTTAATAGGTATGCGTTATATGTTTTTTGTTAAGTATTCTACTGATTTTAAATTATATGTATACTATTTTTATATGTTAATAATGTTTTTTTAAGTCAATTTGTGTTTCAGTACCGGAGCAAGTTGTGGGTTTATAGGGGAATACGGTGGGAAGTAATTTAATTATAGTAAATTAATTATTCATTTTTAGGAATTATAAATTCATTTTAATTAATTTTTGCGTTTAAGTTCTGTAGCGGGTTGTGAATTTATAGAGGAATTGGGTGGGAAGTTATTTAATTGTAATTAAGTAATGATTTATTTGTATTTATTGGTATTGATAATTATTTTATTTTTAATTAATTATTAATTGGTAATTAATTTTTTAATTAGTAATAAAAAAATAATAATTGGTAATTAATTTTATTAATTGGTAATTAACTTTTGTTAATTGATTAATTGATAATTACGTTACGTGTATTATTTTATTATTGGATTGTGCTGTGCAGTTATAGTGAAATAGTGTTGGAAGTAATTGAAATCTAATTAAGTATTTATTAAATGTATTGTTAGGTATTGATAATTATTTTATTGGACATTAATTATTAATTGGTAAATATTTTATATTATAATTGTTTGGTTATGAAAATGAATTTATTGTTGATTAATCATTAATTGGTCATTAACTATTACTAAATATTTATTATTTTTAATGTGTATATTAAAAAGTAATTATTAATGTGTAATAACTATAATGTGTTAGTATACAAATCATTTTATTGTTCAATATTTTTTATTTGTTAATCACTTTTTAATACTTAATATTTTTGTTATGAAAAAGATTGTATTGTTCAGGATGTATTATTTGGTAAATAATATTTATTCATTAATATTTTGGGGTATTTATCATTAATTTTGTTCATTAATTATTCAATTGTAATATTTTTTTATAATTATTAATGGGTATTTGTAAATAATTTAGAGTTATTTAAAAATTTAATTATTAATTATTTTAAATACAAAAAATATTTATAAGTATGTTACATTTAACTTCTACGCTATCCAACACTTTCCCTACTGTTCCACTCTCTGGAGTTGGAATAGTAATTTTTACCCCTGTGCTATCCAACGTTTTCCCTATTGTTGCACTGTGGAGTTGGAATTGTAATTTTACCCCTACGCTATCCAACGCTTTCCCTACTGTTGCACTCTCTGGAGTTGGAATAGTAATTTTAAGCCCTACGCTATCCAACATTTTCAACTGTAGTTATTTTTAGAGTTTGAATAGTAGTTTTATTTTTTTAGCTATTTAATATTTTTTGTATTATTTTAGGTAATGTAGTATATAATTAATTTTAAAACTATTGAAAGTAAATTTAATTTTTTTTTAATTTATTAAACATCATTATTTAGTTTTTATTTAGGTTATTGTTTTATGTGTGTAGATGGATTTGTAATGTATAATATTTTTGAATAATTTAGAAGTTATTTAAAATAATTATTCAAACTGATTATTCAGTAAGTATATATATTATATTTTTATGTGTATGTTTAAATAATGTTTTATTATTATAAATGTATTACTTATTAATTTTAAACATTATTAAATATTTTTAAGTATGTTTATTTTATTTATAAGTATTATTTACTTTATTTTACATATTTTTTGTAACAAAAAAAACAATATTTTTAATAACCACATTTTTAACATCGATATTTTATTTTCAATATTTTTGTACTTACCATGTTGTAGATAGGATGTCGATAATCTTGCCTTCGATATTCTTGTGTCGATATTTCTGTAGGTCGATATTCTAACCTTCGATATTCTGTCAGTGATTCCTCCGTAACATAAGCATTACCAATGAGGCACAATTTTCAATCATTTAACCATCACAGTCACAGTATATCATCATTCACAATCAAAAATATTTACTCGCCTTTGCACCCATCTTCAAAGCCTACTTATTTCAAGCAAAACCTAATCCACCACTGGTTGAAAGTAAAGCCTCCAAAAGGTGAAATCAGATCACCAGTAGTTTTCATTCATTATATCGTTCAGTCTTTCCCCCAGGGCAAAAGCATTTGATGCCATCGGCAAGCAATTGAATTTGCTCCTGTCATACCTGATACCTTTGGGGTGATATTCCTCCAGATGTTTTGCCTTCACAACCCTGATTTTCTGAAGCCGTTTTTGTTGCCATTAGGAATCTGTGCTTTTGACCCCTGCTAACTCAATGACCTGCTAACTCAATGACCACTGACTTGATACTTCTGAAGGACCTACATAGCTTCAGGAAGAAACTCAAAACGTGGCTCCTTCCATGATTGCCCCTCCAAACCGATCTTTCACTCTCTCTGCAGCGCTGGAAAACCCTTGGGCAGCCATGAGCTCTCTAAATCACATATTTGTATTTATTTATTTTTATTTTTTATTTATTTTATTTATTTATTTTAAAGGTATTATATAGCGCTGGCTAGACCCAGAGGTATCAGAGCGCTTTATATGCGTATCAGATCACAGTTACAGGTTACATCGTTACAAAGGTTACACAGTTTTTAGAGCATGGCAACATCGTTACTTGTAAGGTCGAGATAAACAATAAGCACAAATACGTTAGGGGAAAAGCAGGCAAGGGGAGAGATTCAGGGGAGAGGGTTGGAGCAGGGGAAGTAGACAGATAGTGAAGGCGGGAGAGAGGAGGGGAGGGTGAGAGACACAGCATAGGAAGAGGAGGGGAAGTGTGACGGGGACACAAACCGGTAGACGAGTCAAAGCAACAACCAAAGTCCAGTAAGCTGTGATCCCAGGGGAAGTGGTATCAATTCCCTATCTCTGTTGCGAGAGGCTCCCTTTACGCAGTGGACTCTCTCAGAGGGGTCTCTGAGACTCCAAATCCTACATACTGGATCCTTCCCCAAAAAGGGGAGAGGGAGTGCTTTGGCAAGGGTTGCCATACGATACCTCAAGTGTGAGTGGCTCCCTTGGCGCAATGGACTCTCTCAGCGGGTACGTTGAGACTCCAGAGTATAAATATTGGATCTTTCCCCAACAAGGGGAGAAGGAGTGCTTTGTCAAAGGGCACAAAGGACAGGAGGCTAGGCAGAGTAGCAGGCAAGCGGAGAGATTCAGGGGAGAGGGATATTAGCTAGGCAAATAGACAAAGAGAGAAAGAGTACTAGATGGGAACATATTTAATTAATGAGTATTGTATAGCACTGGCTAGACTCGAAGAAATCAGAGCGCTTTACATGAGGAACAATATGTTGCAATTTCCATCATTTAAGAGTTAGATAAGTATCAAGAAAAGCATTTAAAGAACATAGGGGACAAGGTGGATGGATCGAAAAGGGTAAGGGGATAGGGTAAAGGGGTAGGAGGAAGATAGGATGTAGAGACAAAGGGAAAATCTGCCCAAGGTCCGGCTGGGTAGGTGACGGCGGGGGGGGGGGAGTCCACAACCAATCTCCTCTTTTAGCTATCTGGTAGCTCCACCGGGTATCAGCCAAATCGCTTGGTCTCCACAGTCTGGGGTAAGTTCCCCAGGTTCCAAGACCTGATGTGTAAGCAGGTTAGCGGATAGATTCAAAGTCTGGTCAATATCCAATAATTGTCCCAGGGAAGTAAAAGAACGTGGAGGGGACCACTATGGCAGCCATCTTGGTGTCCGACAGGGGACTGTCTTGCCCCTTCAGTGATGCCGTATCAGCAGGCCAGTCGGATATTGGCCCAATCCTAGGAAGTAACACGGTTTTGCACCTTGCGCAGAGTGTCCAAGGATTCTAATGGCGATCAGTTTCATGCCCATTGGGCTCCCTTTCCTCCAAGTAGCCTGCCAAATGGAGATGCCCAGGTCGGTCTCACCCCCATGAGGAACACAGTTTTCCCCAGTCGGCCCAGGACCCTCAGTACTGTACTCGGGACTTCCTTGTGGTTTCCCGTCGAAGGGCCCGGAGCGTAGGCACACACAAACTATCTGGGGGTGCAAATTATCTGGGGGTGCAGCGCCACCAGTGGTGCCAGCAGTAGCTTCTGCAGCCATTCTAGTGGGCTGCCGAGTAGCCGTCATTATATGGGGGCTCCCTTGGATTGATGATTTTCATCAAGGGGGGTGTACACTCACTGGAATTCTGGCTCACTCGGGGGTGCACTAATTTCCCTGGATTCCCAGCTTTGCTACTGCGATCTTCACCCTCCCCCGTCAATATCTTGGGGGTCTGGTGCGATTCTCTGTTAGGCCAGGAAGAACTCACTCACTGGATCAGGGTGTCAAAGCACCCCAGTTGTGTGGCTGAGTATAGTTCCCTTGGCCAGGCATCTCCTCAGGCAGCGTTTCACAGGCTGCAGAGAAGTTTCTTGCCACTGTAAGGGGGGGCTGACTGCCTTGCTCAGCCTGCCTGCCTTCTGCGAGTCTCATGCTATCCCTTCTCCCAACGCTGTGGCACAGACATCGGGGGCACCAAGGGAACGCTCTTTACCCTCCCAACTGCAGCGATTCCAGGTTGTGTGGCTATGGGAGTAATGGCGATTTTTCTTTTGTCCCCCGGAGAATGCCGCCTCTGCATCTGAGCGATGTGTGGGCTCGGATGTTTGTGTGGGCTCGGCGTTGTGTCCGTCAGAGACCACAATGGTACTCCGATCGCTGCCGCCAGGCCAGGGCTCCGCTAGCTCTCACTGCCGCAGCCGTGTCGCCCTCTGCCCGTCTCACATTTGTCGGCGCAGCGGTATGGGTGCGCGTAGCTGCCTCCATACAACGGCAGGTTTCTGCCAAGGTACTTACTCTATTGAGGTGTTCCTTGTAGGTTACTGCGGGGAAGCCGGCAATTGTGTGGTTATCGGCTCGCAGGCTCATCGGGCATAGGAAGCCGCCATCTTGATTCGAACTCTGATGTTCTGTACAACTTCAGGGCTCATCATTTTTACACCAGAGCTTGTCTGACCCGCTTGGGTTGAGGAAGTACCCGCTATTTGTTCCTGTTGTGGTGGGGGGGTTCAGCATAGCGCAGGGTTCATATATTTAAACATCTCCCTTGGATCTGCCAGTTCACTCCGTGGGAGCAGGCCGTCGATCGGGACCCTCTCGCGTTGTGGGTGAAAGCTTGCCCAGGCAAGAAGGGTGCCAAATCTTCCTAGTGAAGATAGTTTGGCATGAAGGCGGACGGTCTTTCTGTCCACCGCGGACCTCCCAGCCATACTAATATGGCGGTTGGTCATTCCGGTAAGGATGGCGGGTGGATCGCCCCCGCCAGGCTGGCGGTGGCTACCGCCGGCCTGGCGGGGGCGATCCGCCCGCCATCCTAATGGGCCCCTAAGTTTCTAAATTGGTTTAGGATTTTACTTGTGTGGTGTCTTCAGTTTATTAGTGTTTCAGTGTGGCATAAATGTTTTACATGTTGTCTTTAAGCTAAGCCTGACTACTTTTATGCTAAGCTACCAGAAGGTTAAGCATAGTTTTTTTTTACTTTTGTGGTTCACGCTAACAAGAATTGTCTTTATTACTTGACTGCGGCTCTCACCCCTCTCAAATGATAACACATTTCTTACAGCTCCAAACATGCTACTGTCAATTCCTGCATTTTGAAGGATGCAGTAAACTCATCTAGCTATGGTGGGTGAAAAAACTCAGTAAATATTTTCCATAATGAAATAAATAGCGGTATGCCCCCTGAAGGACAGAGCTTCTCAGTCATTCTCTTGTATGTCTTAATACATTCCAATACACAAAACTTTGGATGGTCGGTGAAGCTGGGTGTGTTATTACTCAGGAATTGGATTTAGTTCTCCTAATGAATGTAACTCCCTTGGAAGTTAACACCTTTTCTAAGATGTGCAAAGCTCTCATACCTGACCTTACATTCAAAATATGGGGCACATCAATGTAGCTAGCTTCCCTGAAAGTTCCATCATGATCGAGTACTTATTGTGTTGCTATGACAAAAAGGATTCAGAACTCTATTTACATACCAAAGACTGAAATAGCTAGGTTTGGGAGGTAAAGGGAGCCAAAATCCCCTCAGCAACTTCTGAACAATGGGATGATACCCCCCTGTGGACCAGTCAGTCTAGTGGCATACACTGCTGAAATGGCAGAGTGGAAAGTGTTTACTGACCTTCAAGCCATTCTAGGGAGGATGTGGCCTAGTGGCCAGAGCTGCTCACTTAGGAGCTGAGGAGCCTGGTTTGAGTCTCAACATCGGCTCAACATCCTGTGGATCACTTAATCTCCCCATGCCTATGGACAGCGCCTGGGATACCCTCACGAGTGATAAGCTGTGCTTTATAAATCCAAGTAGTTATTTGTTTATTTATATCTTCAGCCAATCTTGGTAAACAATATTCAAGATATGCACCAGTTCGGACCCCACCAGATCCACACCTGATTGCACACACCAACTAATCCACCTTGTCATGGCTGATATGTACCATTTGATGGTGCCTACAGCCCCAGGTTTGCTGGTAGGTTCTTCAACTTATTCTCCAAGTCCTGGAATTTCCAGCTGCCCCTGTAATCCCCAATACCACAAGATGTAAGCTCCCTTCTTCTACTAGCCAATATGGAATCCCTGCTGGAGCTAGCATTAACTGCTGGTACTGGGGAAGATGGATTAAAGAATCCCAGGACTGGAAACTAAACTTTCAACTTTTCTATCAGCATGATAATAACTACAACCACTTGATCACTCCTGGCCTGGGTTGTCAATGTGGTTCTCATCGCAAAGGGTGGAAACACGTAACTGGTCTCAGGACCCTAATCCTGCAGAAAATCACCCATTGTTGTTGCTCTTAGATTCCGCCTCCAGCTGTAATATCTGAGAAGCTGATGATCCGTATGGTACACAAAGAGGTCCAAGGAAAACAGACCTAATCTGCCTGTGATCTCTGAATAATGAAAGTTCAGTATCCACAGGTTTGAATCCTAAAGGCATCTGGAATGTCAAACTGCTACCTCATTCTTGCTCCCTGGAAGATATTCGGCCATCACCGCCACTTGATATTGCAGGCAAAAGTGAATGTAAGTCACCAGTTGCGAAAGATGTTTGGACATTGTTTCTTTTTGGTGGTTGGTGTATTGAACCATAGGTATGTTGCCCATCTCGTGCAAGATGCAGCATTTTGCCAGGTTCTTGATCCAGCATTTGATTGCAAAGGAGCCAGCTATAAGCTCCAGGCAGTTGATGTGCAATTTTAGTTCTTGATCTGACCATTTTTCTCCTGTAGACAAGTCCTTACATCTTGTGCCCCAGTCTATTCTTCTGATATCTGATTCTATGAGAAAGGCTGGACGTTAACCATGATGTCTCACCTATTTGAAGCCCTCATGTGGGTTAGCCACCAAAGTATTTCTTCCTTAGCATCATCTGAGAGGGGGGCTATCTCCGAATATGCCAAACTCCTCCTGAAATTGGCCACTATGAGTCTCTGAAATGCCCTGTACTGGAGTGGTCCTGGGAAAATGGCTTGTATAAAGGATGAGAGTAGCCTTCTAGCTGTGCAATGTATTGCAATGGTGTTTACATTTGTACAAGTTCCTGCATAATTCTGGTCTGTTCTGTACTACTTTCTTTGCTAAAAGACTGATTGTTGTTTTCGTCAAATCTATGACCGACCCCAGAATTGTCACAACTTGTGATGGCACTACAAGTGATTTTCCTCATTGATGACAAAGTCTAGATAATCCAACAGTGAAACTTTCATTTAAGATGTTTGTCAATTGCTTTTGGTACTGATCCGTCAGAAGAATATCATCCAAACAGGCAGTGAGAGTTTTCAGTGTAGATCTGAGGTATTCCATTACAGGTTTACCTCTTCATGAAATACCATGGTAAAGAAGATAGTCCAAAGTCTTACATTCCTAACCTTGTTATTTCTAAATGATTTGGATGAATCTGCTACACAGAGGGGAAATGGTAACCATTAGAGAGGCCTCCTTTAGCTCCAAGAATACCATTGATTCCCCTTGCCTAAGGATGTCCTTGAGGAGGTTTGTTCGTTTCATCCTGAAGTGACAGACCACCAGCCACTTGTTGCAATGTTTGAGACTTATGACAGGGCATAGACTGTTGTCTTTCTTTTCAATTACGAAAAGATTGCTCACAAACCCCTGTGGAAGGATGTTTGGGATATATTGCAGTCTTCATTGATCTATAAGGAGAGTTTCCTCTTCGGAGAAAGAAAGGAGTTATGGATGACTGTATTGTATTAGTGAAACATAACATTGGAATGGAACCTTTTATGGTTTGAAAACCTCACACATCTGTGGTGAGAAATTGCCAGTTGTGTGCAAAATTATCTAAGAACATACCTAAGATACACAACCGGAGATGGCATTCCAATCCACTGATACTTTGTCCATCATGCCACCTCAATTTGTAATCAGCCATATGCAAATCAGTCTTGGGGAGGCGTTCTTGGGTTGCTTATGTTCCTGATTGGAAAAGACCTGGTTTGGCAGTTCAGGCTTCCTAATGGAGCAGAGTCAAGACTGATTTGCATATGGCTGGGTCCAAACTGAGGTGGAATGGTGGGCAAAAACAAGATGGGTTGGAATGCTATCCCAAGTGATTGCTAGTGGTTAGACAAATTGCAAGCATTCCAACCATCTCCCTTTGTGTGTTTATTAACCCCCAGCTTACACTTACATAGAAAGAAGTGGGAAGAATAACGAGAAAAGCCTCCTTGGTTGCTGTTGCCTCTAAAAGTCCCTTTGTGTCTTTATTAACCCCCAGACTACACTTACATAGAAAGAAGTGGGAAGAATTACTGGAAAAGCCTCATTGGTTGCTGTTGCCTCTAAAAGTTCCCCTGCTCCTCTTGCGGCTAGTTGGGAAAAACTCCATGGGACTGTGATCATGCCATTGTCCTTGTTTAGAGCCCTGTTCTCTCCGTGGGGCTTGGTTGGGGAAGTGGACAGCAGAGTACCCGCTACCTCATCCAACCCAAAGAAAACCTTAGGGGGTAAAGCTCTTTTTTTTAGAGGTTTGGGTCTTGTCCAAGGAGTTAAATGTCAAGATCAATTTCCCCTGCTCCTATAAACAGTCTCCAAAAGGACACCCTTGAGCCATGGGCCCTTCCTCTGAGTAGGAGAGGTGCCCACATTTTGGGTCTACCCTGTTCACAATAGGTCTGTGCCTTTCAACAGAACTGGTGCAGTTAGTTACCAAGAAAAATATTGGCTCTTTGAGCCCAGCAAGGCATAATATTAGGTAACCAGATTCCTTGGGTTCCTTTGCCATATTTCATATTTTTGTCAAGGGCCCATCCACGTCTAGCAAAATATGTTAGCACGAGCTCCATGAGCGATCAATGTGGTTTTTAGGATCCAATGCATGCTTTAGTGAAAAAGAGGCCAATCTCCCATCAATGCAGCAGGTCAATGAGACTTTACCTTCTAGGGTGGGCCAAGATAATTCTACCCTGAGTTGGTAACAATTGTCTTTGTCTAGGGTCTTTCTAAGATGGGGCACTACATAGCCAGTATTTTTGTCCATGGGGCCTGTTCCGAGGAACAGGGAGAAAATTATATTTTCAGGGTCCAGCATGTGGGAGGGTGTTTCAACTCGAGTTCTTTGTGGTCTAATGAAGGCGTCATTGTCTACTTTGTGCCTGATCCCCATTGGAATAATCCCCTGCAGACAAAATATCCAAGGAATGGGAATCCTCCCCAGTGGATGTATAGAGGACAACCTGAGCATCCAGGGTTCTCTTACTTATTCAGGTACTGATCACCATGAGATCAGCTATCTCATGCAAAAAAGGCTTACTGAAGTCGAGCAAATGCATCATTGTCAATGTGTTGCATGCACTTCCTCTTGGCCTTTGCCTTGCTAGATGCGTGCTAGATTGCTCATCGAGGTTCTGAGACCTGCAAAGGTCCAGCTGGTTCCCCTTCACTTTGGTAGGGGTATTAGCAACTAGTCACTGAATTTCTCTCATGAGGGGTGTAATGGCTGTAAACACTGCCTTCTGAATTGAAGCGTCCACAGCCTCAGACAAACTATCATCACAAGAGATGAATTCTACAGCGTTTTCATTCATAACGGATATTTAATTGATCACAAGTGCATACTGTAGGCAAAACTGACTTAGTCAGACCATCAGATTTATTGGGAATGGGAAGCCAGAGCTATTTGTAGTCCCAAAAGATATACATTTGCAACAGCCACAGTTCTGGAGATACAGCCTGTGTCTCTTTTAAAGTTTATACAGATGTGCATTAACTCTTGCTATATAGACCCCTTCTAGAGCATCACAATACAGATAGAGCAGGAAGGAAGGCCATAAGTGTCGAATATTTTATGTCAAGCATGTTGTTGGTACTGCTGGAGAATAACCTAAAGAAATAAAAGCAAAAGCCTCGCCTTTAGTCCTAACACAGATTTCAGACAGGTAGGATGATAAGTACACTTTCAACAGGAGGATAAGAAAGATGATGGGGTTTAAGTGTAAGCAGAGGAAGAACAGGGCCAACAGGTGTAGCAGGAGGAAGAAGTAGCTGATAGACATAGGAGCATGAGCAGTGAGAAGAAATACATGGTCATGTCAGCAGTAGGATGAGCAGTGAGGAGGAGAAGATCAGAATGAAGAAACAAGAGTTGGAAGAACTTGGAACAAGAGCACTGGGATAAGATGCAGGAGTCTTTGGAATCAAGAAAGGTAAAAAGAGGCTGAAAACTGAGCACAGATGATGTGCAGGGGGAGGTTAGGAGGATAGAATAAGCAAGAAAAAAAATTCCTGGTGTCACCTAAAAAGCACTTCATTTGCACACTCCGAATTTACTTGCAAACAAGCTCAAAATCCCCAGTGGGAGTTTAGCAGCACCCTCCTACTAACCCTAACTGAATAAAAAAGGTAGTCGAAAACCACCCATTTTGTAAACTCACCTATATTCAAAAATGACTTTCCCACCAACAACAAATGTGTCTCATTGTTTTCCATTTTCAAAAGGACCCTCAAGGAATACCACGTCACAGGATAGATCTGTAAAAAAAGAGCATTTACTGCACACTTATTACGAGACCATTTTCTCACAGCTGAACCTTTTTGATATCTTGAAGCCAGTCTAATCTGTTACCTAGTCTAGAATGCTCCAATATAACTACAATTCAATGTCAACAATGCTCTCTCTTCTCCTGCGACTACTCCTCCCTTCAAGAAGGTATGGAGTTCCTACAGTTAGAGCTGAGAGACGACAGCGAGACTAGTTGGTCATTTAGTCCCGAAAGTTACAGGCGGGATGAGGGATTCCTCCTGTTGGAATTAGAGCCCTAACACGCCCGCCAGGGTGTCATGCTTCATCATAGGGCGTGCTCCTAATCAGGTTGGCGTTGCAATACCTGATGGGCTCCCTATGAGGGGCTCTCTGCCGGAGATCTCTTATTCCAAAGTGCCATTGGGTGCGTGGGGGTGAAGGGTCTAGGCGTTTAGATGAGTGTGGTGCAGGTGAATGCTCACAGTGAGTATTAAAACGGTATGGAAGTACTCCAGAGAATTATTTTAATCAGCGAGTCTGGCAACCAGATTAGAAACAGGGTGGCTCACTACTGAAATAATGTTTCAGGGATGGCCTTTATCGTCCTTCCTGCTCCTAGCTTCCCGCATTCTTCCATTGCTACTTGCTGATTTTTATGCTGTCTTTATATCCTGCACAACTCCGTTCAGAACAGTAGGTAATTCCAAATGTCCTTCCTGCAGAGAGTTTTTGACTACTGTTACCAACCCCAATGGGGTGAGTTCCATTTTCTGCTACCACGGTGGTTGCCGCACCGTACTTTTCTCTCGAGCCAAAGAGCTTGTTTTTAAATCACATGGCTGGCACGTTGTTTTAAAAGGTTTACCACGATGGGTTTTACAGCATGCCACATTACAAGAGGACACTTAAGTTTGTTCATTATTTGTGTTGGACTACATCAATGATTTATGTGTCTAATGCATTGTGTTTTGATTTAATAGGTCGGTCATTGAATTCCAGATACCACACAGTAGGTTTTAGGTTTGGCTAATCAGGGTCACATTACCAGATAACCAATCATGGTGTAGATAGCTTTTTAATTAGGTCCTGATGAATTGCCGCTAGATCTGAGTACTATTCAAGCAAGAAACATGTTGACCACTTGATAGCGCACCCTCCCAGAAACATTATTTTAGTAGTGCGCCACCCCGTTTTCAATCAGGTGGGCAGACACGTTGATCAAAATAATTCTCTGGAGTACTCCCATACCCTGTTTTAATACTCATTCTGAGCATTCACCTGCACCACACTCATCTACCCACCTATGCCCCTCACTCCCACAGCACCCAACGGCACTTTGGAATACAAGATCTCAGGCAAAGAGCCCCTCATAGGGAGCCCATCAGGTATTGCAGCGCCGACTTGGCGAGGAGCATGCCCTATGATGAAGCATGACACCCTGCCGGGTGTGTTAGGGCTCTAATTCCAACTGGAGGAATCCTCATCCCTCGTGTAACTTTCGGGACTAAAAGACCACCTAGTCCCGCTGTCCTCTCTCACCTCTGACTGTAGGAACTGCATACCTTCTTGTATTGATCATATAGGGGCGCGTATGCTGGAGCTTAAAAAGACCCCAGCCCCTCTTTTTTGAGTTACTACCCCTCCCTTGCCTTCTTTCGCTCTGTACTCAGTACATACAATAATTGTCGACTTTTATGTTTATTCCTTCTTCACCAAGTACTTTGTACTATACATAATTATTATATTATATATTAAATGCTAGTATTCTGTTGCTGCTCTGCTTCTTCACAGACCAGTAAGTGAAATTGTATAGCGTGTATTATTTCTCTTCCAGTTAAGCTCTCTGTCACCCTGATTGGAAGGTGTAGCCCGGGCTATAAAACAAATCAGTAAATCAAAAGGAAAGAATTCCAAGGCAAGAATGACTCTCCAGAGGGGAATGGACAGCTGTCAGTAAGAGTGCATTAAACCGTGAAAAGCAGCATTAGCGGGCTTATTTCCTGCAAGTAGTGCATTACAACCGAGGACCAGCAGCGAATGTACAGGAAATGGGTCAGGCTTTAACACTTTAATAAATCAGCCAATTGACGAAAGCAGTGGAGAGAGGCCTGATTCAATCACTGTCAGTGCTGGAAATGGCAAGAATATACTCTGGGAACTCACTGTCACGCATAAAGGAAATGACAACGGTGGGGGCTGAGGCAAGCCAGCTGTAGTGACATGTAGCTAATAGGCTAGGTAGGCGAGGCTTACTTCAGTAATCCATCATGTCACCTCTACATTAGTATGGACACATCTCATCATACCTGCCACAGTTTCAAGTTTACTTTATCAACGTGTCTGAGGTAGGGATGATATAGCAGTAACAGACAGTGCATTGGCTTTCCAACATAGCAGCCTCTTGTTATATTCTTAAATATTGTGGCCCTCATTTATGAAAAGTGACGCATCCTTGCGCAGGCGCAGGGATGCGCCACAATTCCTTACGACGCGCTGCGTCAGAATTTTGCGACGCGGATGCGTCACATTAATGCAATGGCGCATCATGTCGCAAGTGATGCCGTAAGCCGGAAAAAAGACACGCAGACGCTGGCGTCCTGACGTACCGGAAAGTCACGCAAGTGCGGGAAAAGTGCCATAAGTCGCAATCGCGGAACTGACGTACGCGTCGCTGCGCCACTTTCACGTTGCGTCACCATCCGGAAAACGCCAAAAATACACGCATCCATCTCCTAATCCTCCCGCAAATGGAAAAAATTGTTACCATGGAGCCTGAAGGACACAGCAGCAGCCAAGGAACCTTCCACATGACAGCCAGGATGCCCAGCCACATGTCAGCCAGGATGTGCAGCCTGAAACACATGGAGAAACCCATGTAAAGAGGAAGAGGAAAATTAATTTCAGTGCTGAGGAGAACAACATACTCATAAATGAGGTAACAGACCACCAGCACCAGCTCTTTGCAAGTTCCAAGTTGCCACTATCAAAAAAAGAGGCAATTTGGCAGTCCATATTGACAAAGGTCAACTGTGTGGCCCAATCTAAAAGGACAGTCCTTGACCTGAAGAAACGCTGGAACGACATAAAGCGCCGGACAAAAGAGAAAATGGCAAAAAAACGCAAAGAAGCAGCGGCGACAGGAGGAGGCAGCCCATCACAACAGGAAGAGCTGGATGACCTTGAGGAGCGGGTTGCGGCGGTCATCCCAGACGAGTTGGTGGTTGGAATTCCAGGACAGGACAGTGCAGAGCATGAGGAACTGCAAGACACACAGGGTAAGTCCCTACAAGGGGAAATGTGCAAAGAAGGTAATGTTGTGCAGTCCATAAACTAAGGTAGCCGGCTCAATTACAGACGTTTAGTGGAAAGAGTAGTCATGCAATGTCATGAACTGTGAAGGGTCTTCAAAAAGTATTGTACCAGGGACATGCACATGTCACATTTGGTAAACACCTACCCCTGTCAAAGTAATAACATATTTTCTAAGTGAAGTCCCAGCCCACTGCTGCACCTGACAAGTGCCACACGCAGGTGCAAATATACAACTACCCTCATGAAATACCATGATGTTATTTTGATCATGTAGTGGTGGCACAATGTGCCACACCCACAATAATAGGCCACAGACAGCCATGTAACATAGTACAACATATCATGTCATTGCACCATTCCCACATTAAAGTGTGAGAAAGCGCAATTCCAGGGCTGTTGCTGGGGGTGTACCCACAAACATCCATGTCCAATTGACAATGTCCAATAGCAAAGTCAAACTGTAACTATTACGCTGGCCCACAAATATATGCATCCACAGGGTCTGTGTAAGGCATGCACAACCTCAAGAAATACAAACTGTTCCCTCTCGGATATACCCAACATATAGCTTTTGCATTCAAGTGGACACATAGAAAGCGGAAAAATATGTAGATGACTGCATCATGCAGGAATGTGTCCCTTCCATGCACACAAACACTGATCCCCTGCACCGCTGGACCCCCTGCAACATGGTGCAAGTTTGCCTGGGTCGGCGCATGCCAAGCATTGTGCACCTGTGTCGTTGTGAAGGACAGGTGACACCAATAAAGAGACCCTACTCATAGTCACCCCATGCAGGCCCAAAATCTGTCATTGTACTACTTTGTGCATGATGGTTTCAGCCACATCATCTGCATATGTAAGGGAAAGTACTCAGGAATGTTACTCAGCATGCGAAGCCCTGTGCCACATTAGACAAGCATCATGTATAACGTATGCATGGTGGGTCTGCACATCCAAATAAAAATATCAGCAGTGGTGATGTGCAATCCATACAATTTTTTGAAATACATTAGCATCTGGCAATTGTGTCAGTACCTCACACCTGCATCATGGTAGGTATAGGGGTGAGGCAGTGCCACTGGGAGAGGCCTGCATCAAGGTTTGATGTACTTGAATGATGCTCCTCACATGAATGCATGACTTAAGCACTGAGCAGCTACGTCTGGATGAATGACGTATATAACATGAATAACAACATGTAGTGACATACAGTGAATACAGCACATCTATGTTGTCACGACGATGGGAAAAACATAAGTGTACCAATGGTGTTCTTGCAGTGAAAGAACATCCAACATCAATAGTTTGCAGGAATGTGCACCATCTCACCGAAGGCCTCCATTCATGGTCTGTACCTATGCATGCACTGCAGCACACCTATATTGCAAGGTGCGCAGTCCAGCTGATAAACATCAAGCAAATATGCACCATAGTTAATTATACAAATGGATCATCAGCGAGTCTGCAGCACTGTATGTGTAGCTTAAGTGCCAAGAATGTATAATCACATTAGCAAGCTGTTGCATACAGATGAGAGCAAATGCTCAGGAGTGAGAGCAACTTCTATGTCAATGGCATTGCATGTCTCAACAAAACTATGGCAATGACATGCAAAGTAGGTGTTACGTATCCAAATAATGCAAACAAGTTGACTAACTGCACCTTGCAAGATTAGCAAGGCTGTCTCAGACATGAGACAAAAAAGCAAACTCATGCAAATGCACAATAGCTCCCGGAATGAAAAGCCACAACATACATGTCCCTAAGGATGGTGACATCGTGCCACAACATATATGCATGGGAGTGGTACTGGACAGCGCTGCAAACAAGGTTACAGGGTTGCCCTGTGACAAAGATACACTCGACAAATGTGCAACAACAACAATATTGTGTGCATTCCTATGGCACAACCATGAAAATTGTTGCTGCAAGAAGACAGTGAGGCAACACTTCTCACCATGTCCCTCCTTGCAATAGCATGGATGTACAGTACCTACTGGACATTGCTCAATGATTCAAGCAATGACAGATCCTTTAGAAATCATAATGTCAGTGTATGAACAACCATGCCGCAACTCCACCAATGCATAGTGGCAGACGATGGCAATGGCACTGCCCACATACATGGCTGCCATGAGGTAGGGGGAAAGTAGGGATGCAAGTACATTCATGAGGGGTGCAGAAATGATGGTGTCATTCGAGATCCTAACAGTGCTATTTGTGTGCTGTAGTGACACAAGTATTTAAGCATTGGTGGACTGTCTTTGCACAAGGAGTGGATGAGATGTCATGCACTGCCCTTGTTCCAGCTGCAAGAGGGTGCAAGGATGGCGGTGGTGATTGCTGGTCAAGTCACATATGACATGCATTCAATGATGGTAGTGCCAGGAGAGTATGAAGTCAGACCTGAATCATAAGTACCTGCAGCCGTACTATGGAGCCGTACTACAGGTACTTAAAAGTGTCCTGTTCAGTGGTATGTTGAGGTCCCTTGATGCTTGTGTCTGATGTCAGTGAAGTTACCCTTGAGGTGTTGTTGTTCAGGTAACTTAACCTGCTGAGGTGGAACTGGAGGTCATCGAGAGGGATGCTGTCTGTGGATGTCACACACTGGGGTGCAATGAGGTCAACAATGGTGTTGGAGAATGGGGCACATGGCCTGTGTGTCCTGCACATGAGTGTGCTGTTGAGTATGCCCATGGGCCTGGTCATGATAATGTAGTTGTCGTAGTACATGGTCAACCATGGCACATTAGAGTGCCTGCTCATTCTGAGTGTACCAGTGTATGGGTTAACAATGCCTCTTCCATGATTGTCGTGCTGCCACATGCAGGTGACACAGAAGATGTCAGTGACAGTGATGGTGATGTCTGTAGCAGAGTTACGTCCTGGCAGGTGAGGTGGCATACAGGGTTGAATGTGAGGAGGTTGCTGACATTGTATAGTTGCAGTGTCCAAGAGGAATAAACCTTGGTAGACAGTGTAGACCTGAGCCAGTCAAATGCAAACAGCGTACACCATGGTTGCCGTAGTCATTAGTGATGACCATTACAATGTATGCTGCACAATGTCAACAATGCAATGCATGTGTTCCAAAATATAATCTCAAAATACTTCATTGTGGCCACAATCATGTTGTGATGTAAGTACTACATGTGGTAATGAGTGTCAGTATGAAAATTAAAAAAATTGTGACAAATCCTAAAAATATCACAAATGTGCATTTATGTGTCAAAGAATAACATTTGGTTGTGTCATGGAGTGACATATGTCTGAACTATTATTTATATATATGTACATCATGAGAAATAGGGGGTGAAATGTTGAGAATATGAAAAAATGCTGTGCATATTTCTTCAGGCTATGAAAATTGGTGTGTGCATTACTCACTAATCTGACTCAATTGTGTGTGTCGTGGTTGTTCATCAAGGAATTTAATGCTTCAGGTCTGGGTGTGTGGTGACAAGGATAGATTGTCCATGTACTCACTGAACTTTGAACAGTGTAATGAAAGTCTCTGCTGTGCAACACCTACTCTACAGTTGCAACATGCCCAGTATTAACAATGAATACAATGGAATGTGATGACATGGCATGTTTTGGTGATATGTATGTGCCTTTTGGCACAAGACTGTTACACCTGCTCTGCATGGGGGCACAGTGACAAACATTGGCAATTGGGGGGGGGGGGCATCTGTGAGTCAACAAATGCAGGAAATAACAATCAATGTCTTATGGATGCAGGGATGTGTGTGAGTGTGTGCAGCAAAACATATAGGGCCAGATGTAGGTAGCCAAATACCGGTCGGTAACGGCCGATTTCGGCCGTTACCGACCGGTATTTGGCTTTTGAGATGTAGGGGGATTGCAACAGGCCATTTCGGTAATTTTACCGATTCGGTAAATATACCGGTCGGTAAATTTACCGACCAGTATTTTTACAGAATCGGTAAAATTGAGATGTAGGTGGGACTCTTCTGAGTCCCACAAGCCCTACAAATTCGGTATTTTACCATCAAATTCAATTTGATGGTAAAATACCGATTCAGGTGTGCATGCACATGTGTGCATGCACACCTGTGCCATATGACAGGCAGACCTGCCCTTAGGGCAGGTATGCCTGCCACATGGCCCCCGAACCTTTTTTGGGGGTGCTAGAGGGTGTCAAAGTGACACCCCCTGCACCCTTGTCAAAATCGGTATTTACCGATTCGGTAAATACCGACCGGTAATGCCCCATTCATTCCTATGGGCTTCAAAGCCCATAGGCATGAATGGAGCATTACCGGTCGGTATTTACCGAATCGGTAAATACAGATATTTACCGATTCGGTAAATGGAACATCTGGATGTTCCTACATACCCCCCCTTCTTATTTACCGATTCTTAATTACCGAATCGGTAAAATTCGGTAATTAAGAATCGGTAAATAAGTTCTACCTACATCTGGCCCATAGTGTCCCATTCACAGAATGAACTTAAGACTCAATCCAAAACTTACTACTATATTGGTATTCACAGAATGCACTTACTAATTGTAGCATTCACATAATGTACTTACTACTTTTGCTATTCACAGAAGTTAGGATTTTGTCTTAAGTTTCTCTGAAGACAGACTTAAGACAGACTAAAGGCAAAATCCTAACTTCAGTGAATACCAAAAGTACCGAGGGCCAGATGTAGGAGCCAAAATACCGGTCGGTAAC
This sequence comes from Lissotriton helveticus, assembly GCF_964261635.1. Lineage (NCBI taxonomy): Eukaryota > Metazoa > Chordata > Amphibia > Caudata > Salamandridae > Lissotriton > Lissotriton helveticus. The sequence continues at coordinate 715,750,108 of NC_136070.1, forward strand.
GGCCGAATTCGGCCGTTACCGACCGGTATTTGGGTTTTCAGATGTAGGGGCATATATTTTACAGAATCGGTAAATTTACCGATTCGGTAAATTTACCGATTCTGTAAAATACCGAATCGGTATTTTTTACCGATTCGGTATATCCAAATGTAGGTGGCACTCCTGAGAGTGCCACAGGCCTTACAGATTCAGTATTTTACCACACAATCCAATTGTGTGGTAAAATACCGAATCCAGGTGTGCATGCACATGTGTGCATGCACACCTAGCCATGTGACAGACAGACATGCCCTTAGGGCATGTCTGTGTGCCACATGGCTCACATGCCCGTCTTTGGGGTGCTAGAGGGTGTCAAAGTGACACCCCCTGCACCCTTGCTAAAATCGGTATTTACCGATTCTGTAATTACAGAATCGGTATTTCCCATTGATTCCTATAGGCTTCGGGAATCAATGGGAAATACCGAATCTGTAATTACAGAATCGGTAAATACCGAATCTTAACAATTCGGTATTTACAGATTCTGTAATACCTACATCTCCCCCCTTCATATTTACCGACTCTTAAATACCGAATCGGTAAAATTCGGTATTTAAGAGTCGGTAAATATGATTTACCTACATCTGGCCCTTAGTTCATTCTGTGAATGTCAAAAGTAGTAAGTGCATTCTGTCAACACCAAAATAGTATTAAGTTTAGGATTGAGTCTTAAGTCTGTTTTGTGAATCAGGCACACATTGAGGGAAGTCTGACCTCAAAGCTGTGTCCCATTTCTCTGGAGCCTATGCAACCCTGCCTTTGTGTCACGTTAAACGAATTAGCCAGCCAGGCTCACTACTCTGAGTCAATCACAACGCTGTGAAGTGCTGGTGTGACTGGTAATAGGAAATGGGATAAGTCATGTAGCCACATGCTGGAGTGATGGCCATGTTTGCAATGGAGGCTGAAATGCAGCCTGCATACCAAACATGGAAGTGGGTATTACTGCTCTGGTCATCATGGGTGGCACCTGAGTCATCTTGCCAATATGCACATGCCCCACCTCATATTAGATCTCCCCTACCCACCCTCCCATGCCATGATGACACATAGCATGATCACATCAGTCACTCATCCCTTGTGTCTCAATTATAAGTCAGTTCAGTGCTCTCATCAGAGCCCACACTCCACATATGGTCCATGAACTACCACTAAGGCCCCCACCCCTGTCTTCATGTGTTCCATCATCACTGAATATGTTACCTCACACTTAGCCTACTCAATGTCAGCCGCTGTGCAAGCGCACAGCAGACGCATGTACATGGTGTGCTGAAGGCACGCCAATGGCTAGTCTGAATGCGCACATCTGTGTCCAAAATGCAATCATTTCCAGCAGCAACTGATATACAGTCATTCACTGATGCAGCTCACCCAGCCTCCATGTACTCATACATGGAAAACATTGGAGAATGACAACAGGCCTTTGCAAACATGACCCGCAGACATTTCACATGCCTACACTGCTGACATACCTCAACCACCACCCTGGCCTCAAACACAGCCAACGCCAGCGTTTCTGCAAGTGAAAGTCACACCTGGATACACAACTGCGCATACCAGACCTCCACCCTCTGCAAGCCTAACAAACAGCACTACAGGGACATGGCATGGTAGAGCACTGATCTCCAAGAAGCAAGAGGCACCAGCAGATACCTTGTTAAGAACTGTATGAACACCAAGACAACTGGGGCCTTATTTATGAAGGCCTTGCGCCTCTGGTGCGCCACTTTTAAAATTGGAAAAAGTGACGCACCGGCGGCGCAAGTCCTTCATAAATAAGGCCCCTGAATTGTAAAACACATACATGGACGCAATGAAGGAGTACCACAAAAAAATAGTCTACGATAATGGCAACTCCTGCAAACTCGTCAAGGTCCTGCATGAATAAAACAACCTATGCTGCAAAGCTACAGACATCACCCTGGCACTACAGACCTGTGATAAGTGTCCAACAAAGTTCACCATAAAGTAAAAATGTCACTACAACAACTTTGCCGTACACAGGAGATGCCACAGGCAGCAACACGCAAACCTCTTCCAACACAACAGCCATACTACCATACCCACCGGGACACCAGTCATAGCTCAATGCACCCCCTCCAACATGAGATACAGCCACCTGTGGGATCACTACAGCCCTGTCCTCATCACATCAACAACAGCACCAAGATCACCCTATTCACAGCCACAGGTGACATCTGCACCCTCTGGGACCAAGAGCTGTGAGTGTGCTCCGACACAGACTAACACCACACAGATTTGCTACACTACATGAAGCAGGATTCCAAGGAACAACGCTTAACTGGGTCACTCATCCCAGCAAGAGGTCCAAGGATCCGACTGACAACCTTCGTCTTTATAATCATGTAATTCCAATGCTGAATGCAAGAGGGACCATCTATGTGTCTGACCCTTGTCAACATCAACAGGACTGCCTCAGCGCCATTTGAAAACAAACACAGCCTCAACATTGTATCCATTGCTGATGACAGACAGCTCATACTCTCTCACACCTAAGACTACACCAACCAAACACTTGAAATACATTGCGGAATGCATTACGTCGCAGTCTGCATGAACCACAGCTGCATGAAAAATAAATCAGAGAATACAGAAGTCTGTGTCCTTGGAACAACTCATTCAGCATGTAAAAACACCTGTTGGATCTCCCACTCTGATGGGAAGGGGCTGCGGCTACCGCTCAAAGAGACAGGTTTGATGAGTCTTCTGAATGGGAGTAGGTCCTGGGTCTGCCGTAGGTGGGCCGGGAGGGTGTGCAAGGTCTTGGCGGCGAGGTAGGACAAGGATCTGCTGCTGGAGGTTGGTCATAGGATGCGGTGGACAGTAGTGAGGGGGAGGCTGGTGGAGCGGACCTGGCGTGTGGGGGTGTAGAAGCTGAGTCTGCTGTACAGGTAGGCTGCTCCGGCCTACTGGAGTGTATTGTGCGTCTGGGTCTGGAGCTTGAAGCTGATCCACTTGCTGATGGGGAACCAGTGTAGGTCTCACATTTGGGGGAAGATGTTGCTGCGGTGTGGGACGTTGACAATCAATGAGCCGTAAGTGTATTGGATGCGTTGCAGTACTTGTAGGTGTTTGTCTGGGAATCCTCAGTACAGTGCGTTGCGGTAGTCCAGTCCGCTGCTGCTCAGGGCCTGTGTCACACTAATTTTAGTCTGGGGTGGGGATCCACCTGTAGATCCAGCATAGCATGTGGAGGCAGTTGTAGCATGAGGAGGAGATGCCGTCGACCTGCTCAGACATGGAGAGGGAGGAGTACTGGATGTATTGTAAGTTGCGTGCATGGTCAGTGGGTGTTGTTGCTGTTCCCAGTGTGGTTGCCCACCAGGAGTCGTCCCAGGCTCAGGGTGTGGGTCCAAGGATGAGGACCTGTGTCATGTCCAAGTACAGTTTCAGACTGCTGCTCCTCATCCACTTGGTGAGGGACTTCATTCCCTCGTGGAGGTTTGTTGAGGGTGTGTGTGGGTCCCTGGTGATGGAGAGGATGAGCTGGGTGTTGTTGGTGTAGGAGATGATGTAGAGGCTGTGATGGCGGCCCACGTGTACGAGGGGGACATGTACATGTTGAACAGTGTTGTGCTGAGGGATGACCCCTGGGGTACGCCGCAGATGATGTTGATGGCGTCCCATTTGATGGATGGGTTTTGGACACTCTGGACGCTCTGGGTTCTGCGGGAGAGAAAGGACGTGGTCCAGTCTAGGGCCTTCAATTGGAATCATGATTCTCGGAGGTGTGTCTTCAGAGTGTGATGGCATACCGTGTCAAAGGCAGTTGACTGGTCCAGGAGGAAGAGGGCTGCTGACTTGGTGCTGGCTAGTTGGTGCATGATGTTGTCTGTGCCGGACATGTGGACTGTCTTGCTGCTGTATGTACGTATGAATCCGGACTGGGACGGGTGAAACATGTTGGGGTCTACCAGCCCGCGGCCCAATAGCATGTTCATCATTACCTAGATGACCTTCGTTGGGAACGTGAGCAGGGAGATGGGCCGTGAGTCCCCGAGGGCCTTGGGGTGTGCCTTGTGCGTCTTGAGGAGGGCATTGCTTGTGGCGTGCTTCCATATTTCATGGAATGTTGCTGCATTGAAGAAGATGTAGATGAACTTGTGTAGTTGTGGTATGATCGCTTCCTCTGCTTTGTACTATAAGTGGTGTGGTGATGGTACTGCTGGTGATCCAGAGTGTACGGAGTTCATGACCTTGTGTGTTGCGTCCTTGTCGACGTAGTACCAGGATGTGCTGCGGTTGGCGCTGGTGGTCCTCGCTGGGGAGGTGGAGTCTGGCATAGTTGGGGTGGATGTGGTGGTGAAGCTGTCGTCGATGGCACTAAACGTGCGCTGTGAGAAGATGGACAGTGAGTCCCACACTTCTTGTGAGGGTGGGATGTTGACAACGTTTGCGCATGGGTTTCTCTGTTCAATAACGATGCAGAAGACCTCATTGCTGTCGTGTGCGTTGGTATCCAGAAAGGTTTGGAAGGAGGAGCTCTTTGCCAATCTGTTGAGGTGGTGATGTATACACGTGGTGTCCTTGTGGACTGTGTGGTTGTGCAGTGTGTGTCCATGGAGCCATGTTCACTCCATCTTCCGGCATGTGCGTTGGTAGGTCTGGAGGTAGTCGGTGAACCGGGTGGCTCTGTTGCAGGCGTGGCTGTTGGAGGGCAACGTGAGTGGGGCAAAGGTGTTGGTGCAGTCCTACATACACTGTCAGAGTTTTTGGGCACTGGCGACTGGGTTAGTGGGGTTGTAGTTCGGGCCCTGGCTGAGGGGTGTGACCAGCTGGTCTACGTTTACTTTTACCCAGCATTGGTGAGGCAGCAGTTGTCTGCAGTGGTGTGTGGTTGATTAATTGAAGGTAAAATTGATGCTGCGGTGGTCGGTCGAGTGCAGGTCAGTGGTGTGGTTGGAGGTGACGTGGGTGCCTGTTGAGAAGACGGGGTCCAGCTTGTGGCTGGCGGCGTGGTTTTGGTCCCGAGTTGTCTGCAGCCGGGTCTGGTGAGGTCGTTGATCAGTATGGTGGAGTTGTCGTCGTTGTTGTCCTTGAGGTGTAAGGTCAGGTCCCACAGGATGATGTGGTGCGTGGAGGGGAGTGTGTGGGTGCTGGCGAGGTCATTGATGGAGCAGCAGAACTGAGCACAGGGTTGGTGTGCTGTACACGAGGGTCCTCTGAGGGTGGTGTTGGGTGTCGGTGTGGATGTTTATGTGCAGGTGGTTGGCGGTGTTGATGGTGTTGTCTGCATGGGTGCCGACCTTGAGGGTGGACTTGTGGTCGATGGTGACCCATACACCAAATCAGTCAGCGCAATCCCTGCGGTTCAACTTGTAGCTGTCTGGGATGTCTATGGTGATGTTGGTCGCAGAGGAGTAGTCCCACCAGGTCAAGTTTTATAATCACACATCTGGGGCGGAGGTGTCAAGCACATCCCAGAGCCACATGGGCTGTGTTTGTGTGGAGTGGGTGTTGTGGATAATGCATCAGAGGTGGTTGGGTCAACTCCATGGGGGTTTGGTGGCTCACTTGCATGTGAAGCTGCATGTGCGGCAGGAGAAGGGTCCCGTGTGTATGTTATTGTGGTGGGCTGGAAGCAACTGTTGTTTTGGATGGCATTGAGTGCATGGAGGGTACAGGCGTAGTACTGGAGTCTGGTGTAGTGGCGTTAGTGGCCACAAGGTGTCCTGGCGCTGGGCATGGTCCAGGCGCAGATGGCTGCAGACTGGCTTGCTTAAGGTGTGCCTCTGGTGCGCAAGTAGCACAGTCGAGCACAGTTTGGGACATATGGGGATGTGGGAGGGAGGAGCAGCTGGTAGGCAGGAGCAGCAAGTGTGCATGGGGTGGTGGAACAGTGGCACTGAAACCAAAATGGTGTGCAAACAGGGTGAAAAATAGTTGCACTGAGGCCACTAATGGGACACTAATATGGTGGTTCTGCACACCTGCCAGTGTGTACTCAGCAGCGGCAGAAGGGGCACACAGGGGGAGCTGGGTGTAGGTTGAGCAACATACCAGGAGCAATCTGTATTATCCAAATATAACGTAATTAGCATGAAGACACCGGAAATGGTCCACACACAAACAGCACAGCTGTGATGGGTATGACAGGTGGGATGATGGGAGATGGTAAGAAATCCATGTCCCCAATCCTCAGTAATTGTGGCCTGATACCTGTTGCACACATATAGAGTGCAAAAAGCCACTTGGACTTGCTACTGTGCTGGAATGTGTCCCCAATATACACCAACAAAACAGACATCAGGACATGCACTCAAGTTGAATGTTGCAAGTGTGCAAGCACTGTCTGGCCATGTGCCATGTTTTTGGACAAACATTTTGAATCCATCAAATGATTCATGCCATGTCATTTTAGGTAACATGAGTGATGATGTGTAGCTTTAACTTTGACATGTTGACACACATCAAAGTCAAAAAGGTTAGATGACTCAGAATTGTGCATCTGTACACCACATGTCAGACATGATCATAAACATACATCTATTTTTTATTTCAGAGCATGGTACACATCCTCATGAGCAGGAACCTATGTTTGAATCCGATGATGACGGCGGGGAAAGTGTACCAAGTGTGGACACAGACGTCATCCAGGACCTGTTAGAATCAATACAAACTCCCTCTCCCCGCACCAGAAGGCAAACCAGCACAGTGGGATCTCCGCTTGCCCAACATGGAAGCACTCCTACGCCACCTCCCACAACATCTCTGCCTCACCACTCGCCGAACACACTGAATTCTTTTGAACAACGTGTTGTGGATGTACAGGGTCAGTTGGCACAGGAGGTGCGTAAAGGCATTGAGAGCATGGCAGGAACCCTAGAGGGCGTGCTCCGTTGCCTAACATCCAATAGTGGCAGTGCGGAAACTGGTAGCAGCAATGATGCACCACCATGTACTTTGTTTCACGCCATGAATGAGATATCAGAAGTCATGCAGCAGAGGCACAGACAAATGCCTAACACAAGTGCCAGTCTTGAGGTGGCCAACAGGCTGAGGGAAATTCAGGACACCCTGTAGCAGAGTTACGTCCTGGCAGGTGAGGTGGCATACAGGGTTGAATGTGAGGAGGTTGCTGACATTGTATAGTTGCAGTGTCCAAGAGGAATAAACCTTGGTACACAGTGTGGACCTGAGCCAGTCAAATGCAAACAGCGTACACCATGGTTGCCGTAGTCATTAGTGATGACCATTACAATGTATGCTGCACAATGTCAACAATGCAATGCATGTGTTCCAAAATATCATCTCAAAATACTTCATTGTGGCCACAATCATGTTGTGATGTAAGTACTACATGTGGTAATGAGTGTCAGTATGAAAATTTTAAAAATTGTGACAAATCCTAAAAATATCACAAATGTGCATTTATGTGTCAAAGAATAACATTTGGTTGTGTCATGGAGTGACATATGTCTGAACTATTATTTATATATATGTACATCATGAGAAATAGGGGGTGAAATGTTGAGAATATGAAAATATGCTGTGCATATTTCTTCAGGCTATGAAAATTGGTGTGTGCATTACTCACTAATCTGACTCAATTGTGTGTGTCGTGGTTGTTCATCAAGGAATTTAATGCTTCAGGTTTGGGTGTGTGGTGACAAGGATAGATTGTCCATGTACTCACTGAACTTTGAACAGTGTAATGAAAGTCTCTGCTGTGCAACACCTACTCTACAGTTGCAACATGCCCAGTATTAACAATGAATACAATGGAATGTGATGACATGGCATGTTTTGGTGATATGTATGTGCCTTTTGGCACAAGACTGTTACACCTCCTCTGCATGGGGGCACAGTGACAAACATTGGCAATTGGGGGGGGGGGCAGCTGTGAGTCAACAAATGCAGGAAATAACAATCAATGTCTTATGGATGCAGGGATGTGTGTGAGTGTGTGCAGCAAAACATATAGTGTCCCATTCACAGAATGAACTTAAGACTCAATCCAAAACTTACTACTATATTGGTATTCACAGAATGCACTTACTAATTGTAGCATTCACATAATGAACTTACTACTTTTGCTATTCACAGAAGTTAGGATTTCGTCTTAAGTTTCTCTGAAGACAGACTTAAGACAGACTAAAGGCAAAATCCTAACTTCAGTGAATACCAAAAGTACCGAGGGCCAGATGTAGGAGCCAAAATACCGGTCGGTAACGGCCGAATTCGGCCGTTACCGACCGGTATTTGGGTTTTCAGATGTAGGGGCATATATTTTACAGAATCGGTAAATTTACCGATTCGGTAAATTTACCGATTCTGTAAAATACCGAATCGGTATTTTTTACCGATTCGGTATATCCAAATGTAGGTGGCACTCCTGAGAGTGCCACAGGCCTTACAGATTCAGTATTTTACCACACAATCCAATTGTGTGGTAAAATACCGAATCCAGGTGTGCATACACATGTGTGCATGCACACCTAGCCATGTGACAGACAGACATGCCCTTAGGGCATGTCTGTGTGCCACATGGCTCACATGCCCGTCTTTGGGGTGCTAGAGGGTGTCAAAGTGACACCCCCTGCACCCTTACTAAAATCGGTATTTACCGATTCTGTAATTACAGAATCGGTATTTCCCATTGATTCCTATAGGCTTCGGGAATCAATGGGAAATAACGAATCTGTAATTACAGAATCGGTAAATACCGAATCTTAACAATTCGGTATTTACAAATTCTGTAATACCTACATCTCCCCCCTTCATATTTACCGACTCTTAAATACCGAATCGGTAAAATGCGGTATTTAAGAGTCGGTAAATATGATTTACCTACATCTGGCCCTTAGTTCATTCTGTGAATGTCAAAAGTAGTAAGTGCATTCTGTCAACACCAAAATAGTATTAAGTTTAGGATTGAGTCTTAAGTCTGTTTTGTGAATCAGGCACACATTGAGGGAAGTCTGACCTCAAAGCTGTGTCCCATTTCTCTGGAGCCTATGCAACCCTGCCTTTGTGTCACGTTAAACGAATTAGCCAGCCAGGCTCACTACTCTGAGTCAATCACAACGCTGTGAAGTGCTGGTGTGACTGGTAATAGGAAATGGGATAAGTCATGCAGCCACATGCTGGAGTGACGGCCATGTTTGCAATGGAGGCTGAAATGCAGCCTGCATACCAAACATGGAAGTGGGTATTACTGCTCTGGTCAACATGGGTGGCACCTGAGTCATCTTGCCAATATGCACATGCCCCACCTCATATTAGATCTCCCCTACCCACCCTCCCATGCCATGATGACACATAGCATGATCACATCAGTCACTCATCCCTTGTGTCTCAATTATAAGTCAGTTCAGTGCTCTCATCAGAGCCCGCACTCCACATATGGTCCATGAACTACCACTAAGGCCCCCACCCCTGTCTTCATGTGTTCCATCATCACTGAATATGTTACCTCACACTTAGCCTACTCAATGTCAGCCGCTGTGCAAGCGCACAGCAGACGCATGTACATGGTGTGCTGAAGGCACGCCAATGGCTAGTCTGAATGCGCACATCTGTGTCCAAAATGCAATCATTTCCAGCAGCAACTGATATACAGTCATTCACTGATGCAGCTCACCCAGCCTCCATGTACTCATACATGGAAAACATTGGAGAATGACAACAGGCCTTTGCAAACATGACCCGCAGACATTTCACATGCCTACACTGCTGACATACCTCAACCACCACCCTGGCCTCAAACACAGCCAACGCCAGCGTTTCTGCAAGTGAAAGTCACACCTGGATACACAACTGCGCATACCAGACCTCCACCCTCTGCAAGCCTAACAAACAGCACTACAGGGACATGGCATGGTAGAGCACTGATCTCCAAGAAGCAAGAGGCACCAGCAGATACCTTGTTAAGAACTGTATGAGCACCAAGACAACTGGGGCCTTATTTATGAAGGCCTTGCGCCTCTGGTGCGCCACTTTTAAAATTGGAAAAAGTGACGCACCGGCGGCGCAAGTCCTTCATAAATAAGGCCCCTGAATTGTAAAACACATACATGGACGCAATGAGGGAGTACCACAAAAAAATAGTCTACGATAATGGCAACTCCTGCAAACTCGTCAAGGTCCTGCATGAATAAAACAACCTATGCTGCAAAGCTACAGACATCACCCAGGCACTACAGACCTGTGATAAGTGTCCAACAAAGTTCACCATAAAGTAAAAATGTCACTACAACAACTTTGCCGTACACAGGAGATGCCACAGGCAGCAACACGCAAACCTCTTCCAACACAACAGCCATACTACCATACCCACCGGGACACCAGTCATAGCTCAATGCACCCCCTCCAACATGAGATACAGCCACCTGTGGGATCACTACAGCCCTGTCCTCATCACATCAACAACAGCACCAAGATCACCCTATTCACAGCCACAGGTGACATCTGCACCCTCCGGGACCAAGAGCTGTGAGTGTGCTCCGACACAGACTAACACCACACAGATTTGCTACACTACATGAAGCAGGATTCCAAGGAACAACGCTTAACTGGGTCACTCATCCCAGCAAGAGGTCCAAGGATCCGACTGACAACCTTCGTCTTTATAATCATGTAATTCCAATGCTGAATGCAAGAGGGACCATCTATGTGTCTGACCCTTGTCAACATCAACAGGACTGCCTCAGCGCCATTTGAAAACAAACACAGCCTCAACATTGTATCCATTGCTGATGACAGACAGCTCATACTCTCTCACACCTAAGACTACACCAACCAAACACTTGAAATACATTGCGGAATGCATTACGTGGCAGGCTGCATGAACCACAGCTGCATGAAAAATAAATCAGAGAATACAGAAGTCTGTGTCCTTGGAACAACTCATTCAGCATGTAAAAACACCTGTTGGATCTCCCACTCTGATGGGAAGGGGCTGCGGCTACCGCTCAAAGAGACAGGTTTGATGAGTCTTCTGAATGGGAGTAGGTCCTGGGTCTGCCGTAGGTGGGCCGGGAGGGTGTGCAAGGTCTTGGCGGCGAGGTAGGACAAGGATCTGCTGCTGGAGGTTGGTCATAGGATGCGGTGGACAGTAGTGAGGGGGAGGCTGGTGGAGCGGACCTGGCGTGTGGGGGTGTAGAAGCTGAGTCTGCTGTACAGGTAGGCTGCTCCGGCCTACTGGAGTGTATTGTGCGTCTGGGTCTGGAGCTTGAAGCTGATCCACTTGCTGATGGGGAACCAGTGTAGGTCTCACATTTGGGGGAAGATGTTGCTGCGGTGTGGGACGTTGACAATCAATGAGCCGTAAGTGTATTGGATGCGTTGCAGTACTTGTAGGTGTTTGTCTGGGAATCCTCAGTACAGTGCGTTGCGGTAGTCCAGTCCGCTGCTGCTCAGGGCCTGCGTCACACTAATTTTAGTCTGGGGTGGGGATCCACCTGTAGATCCAGCATAGCATGTGGAGGCAGTTGTAGCATGAGGAGGAGATGCCGTCGACCTGCTCAGACATGGAGAGGGAGGAGTACTGGATGTATTGTAAGTTGCGTGCATGGTCAGTGGGTGTTGTTGCTGTTCCCAGTGTGGTTGCCCACCAGGAGTCGTCCCAGGCTCAGGGTGTGGGTCCAAGGATGAGGACCTGTGTCATGTCCAAGTACAGTTTCAGACTGCTGCTCCTCATCCACTTGGTGAGGGACTTCATTCCCTCGTGGAGGTTTGTTGAGGGTGTGTGTGGGTCCCTGGTGATGGAGAGGATGAGCTGGGTGTTGTTGGTGTAGGAGATGATGTAGAGGCTGTGATGGCGGGCCACGTGTACGAGGGGGACATGTACATGTTGAACAGTGTTGTGCTGAGGGATGACCCCTGGGGTACGCCGCAGATGATGTTGATGGCGTCCCATTTGATGGATGGGTTTTGGACACTCTGGACGCTCTGGGTTCTGCGGGAGAGAAAGGACGTGGTCCAGTCTAGGGCCTTCAATTGGAATCATGATTCTCGGAGGTGTGTCTTCAGAGTGTGATGGCATACCGTGTCAAAGGCAGTTGACTGGTCCAGGAGGAAGAGGGCTGCTGACTTGGTGCTGGCTAGTTGGTGCATGATGTTGTCTGTGCCGGACATGTGGACTGTCTTGCTGCTGTATGTACGTATGAATCCGGACTGGGACGGGTGAAACATGTTGGGGTCTACCAGCCCGCGGCCCAATAGCATGTTCATCATTACCTAGATGACCTTCGTTGGGAACGTGAGCAGGGAGATGGGCCGTGAGTCCCCGAGGGCCTTGGGGTGTGCCTTGTGCGTCTTGAGGAGGGCATTGCTTGTGGCGTGCTTCCATATTTCAGGGAATGTTGCTGCATTGAAGAAGATGTAGATGAACTTGTGTAGTTGTGGTATGATCGCTTCCTCTGCTTTGTACTATAAGTGGTGTGGTGATGGTACTGCTGGTGATCCAGAGTGTACGGAGTTCATGACCTTGTGTGTTGCGTCCTTGTCGACGTAGTACCAGGATGTGCTGCGGTTGGCGCTGGTGGTCCTCGCTGGGGAGGTGGAGTCTGGCATAGTTGGGGTGGATGTGGTGGTGAAGCTGTCGTCGATGGCACTAAACGTGCGCTGTGAGAAGATGGACAGTGAGTCCCACACTTCTTGTGAGGGTGGGATGTTGACAACGTTTGCGCATGGGTTTCTCTGTTCAATAACGATGCAGAAGACCTCATTGCTGTCGTGTGCGTTGGTATCCAGAAAGGTTTGGAAGGAGGAGCTCTTTGCCAATCTGTTGAGGTGGTGATGTATACACGTGGTGTCCTTGTGGACTGTGTGGTTGTGCAGTGTGTGTCCATGGAGCCATGTTCACTCCATCTTCCGGCATGTGCGTTGGTAGGTCTGGAGGTAGTCGGTGAACCGGGTGGCTCTGTTGCAGGCGTGGCTGTTGGAGGGCAACGTGAGTGGGACAAAGGTGTTGGTGCAGTCCTACATACACTGTCAGAGTTTTTGGGCACTGGCGACTGGGTTAGTGGGGTTGTAGTTGATTAATTGAAGGTAAAATTGATGCTGCGGTGGTCGGTCGAGTGCAGGTCAGTGGTGTGGTTGGAGGTGACGTGGGTGCCTGTTGAGAAGACGGGGTCCAGCTTGTGGCTGGCGGCGTGGGTTTGGTCCCGAGTTGTCTGCAGCCGGGTCTGGTGAGGTCGTTGATCAGTATGGTGGAGTTGTCGTCGTTGTTGTCCTTGAGGTGTAAGGTCAGGTCCCACAGGATGATGTGGTGCGTGGAGGGGAGTGTGTGGGTACTGGCGAGGTCATTGATGGAGCAGCAGAACTGAGCACAGGGTTGGTGTGCTGTACACGAGGGTCCTCTGAGGGTGGTGTTGGGTGTCGGTGTGGATGTTTATGTGCAGGTGGTTGGCGGTGTTGATGGTGTTGTCTGCATGGGTGCCGACCTTGAGGGTGGACTTGTGGTCGATGGTGACCCATACACCAAATCAGTCAGCGCAATCCCTGCGGTTCAACTTGTAGCTGTCTGGGATGTCTATGGTGATGTTGGTCGCAGAGGAGTAGTCCCACCAGGTCAAGTTTTATAATCACACATCTGGGGCGGAGGTGTCAAGCACATCCCAGAGCCACATGGGCTGTGTTCGTGTGGAGTGGGTGTTGTGGATAATGCATCAGAGGTGGTTGGGTCAACTCCATGGGGGTTTGGTGGCTCACTTGCATGTGAAGCTGCATGTGCGGCAGGAGAAGGGTCCCGTGTGTATGTTATTGTGGTGGGCTGGAAGCAACTGTTGTTTTGGATGGCATTGAGTGCATGGAGGGTACAGGCGTAGTACTGGAGTCTGGTGTAGTGGCGTTAGTGGCCACAAGGGGTCCTGGCGCTGGGCATGGTCCAGGCGCAGATGGCTGCAGACTGGCTTGCTTAAGGTGTGCCTCTGGTGCGCAAGTAGCACAGTCGAGCACAGTTTGGGACATATGGGGATGTGGGAGGGAGGAGCAGCTGGTAGGCGGGAGCAGCAAGTGTGCATGGGGTGGTGGAACAGTGGCACTGAAACCAAAATGGTGTGCAAACAGGGTGAAAAATAGTTGCACTGAGGCCACTAATGGGACACTAATATGGTGGTTCTGCACACCTGCCAGTGTGTACTCAGCAGCGGCAGAAGGGGCACACAGGGGGAGCTGGGTGTAGGTTGAGCAACATACCAGGAGCAATCTGTATTATCCAAATATAACGTAATTAGCATGAAGACACAGGAAATGGTCCACACACAAACAGCACAGCTGTGATGGGTATGACAGGTGGGATGATGGGAGATGGTAAGAAATCCATGTCCCCAATCCTCAGTAATTGTGGCCTGATACCTGTTGCACACATATAGAGTGCAAAAAGCCACTTGGACTTGCTACTGTGCTGGAATGTGTCCCCAATATACACCAACAAAACAGACATCAGGACATGCACTCAAGTTGAATGTTGCAAGTGTGCAAGCACTGTCTGGCCATGTGCCATGTTTTTGGACAAACATTTTGAATCCATCAAATGATTCATGCCATGTCATTTTAGGTAACATGAGTGATGATGTGTAGCTTTAACTTTGACATGTTGACACACATCAAAGTCAAAAAGGTTAGATGACTCAGAATTGTGCATCTGTACACCATATGTCAGACATGATCATAAACATACATCTATTTTTTATTTCAGAGCATGGTACACATCCTCATGAGCAGGAACCTATGTTTGAATCCGATGATGACGGCGGGGAAAGTGTACCAAGTGTGGACACAGACGTCATCCAGGACCTGTTAGAATCAATACAAACTCCCTCTCCCCGCACCAGAAGGCAAACCAGCACAGTGGGATCTCCGCTTGCCCAACATGGAAGCACTCCTACGCCACCTCCCACAACATCTCTGCCTCACCACTCGCCGAACACACTGAATTCTTTTGAACAACGTGTTGTGGATGTACAGGGTCAGTTGGCACAGGAGGTGCGTAAAGGCATTGAGAGCATGGCAGGAACCCTAGAGGGTGTGCTCCGTTGCCTAACATCCAATAGTGGCAGTGCGGAAACTGGTAGCAGCAATGATGCACCACCATGTACTTTGTTTCACGCCATGAATGAGATATCAGAAGTCATGCAGCAGAGGCACAGACAAATGCCTAACACAAGTGCCAGTCTTGAGGTGGCCAACAGGCTGAGGGAAATTCAGGACACCCTTAAAGAAATGAATGCAAAACAGGATGCCTACCTGACCAAATTGGCTAACTACCAACGGGATGTAACAGCTGTGCTTGAAAATCACCAACTCATGCTCAGTGCATTCATGCGGTACCTGATGGGCATGGAACATGATGCATGTACAATCCCATCAACATCTGCAGCCCCTGATGTGTCTATGCCTCCTGTGTCGACTGCACCACTGATTCCACCATCAGCTGTGACAACAAACACATCTGATGAAGAAGATTCAGAAGATTGTCCAGTCCTCCGCAGAACCATGTGTTAGCATCACATATTGTACCTGGACAATACATATACACTGTCTGGTGCACATAATACTGACATTGTACCACAGTAATGATGAACAACAAATTACTGCTAGCCAATGGATGTACAATAAATTATCTGTGGCCTCTCTCCATGAGGTGAACATATGATGTTGACACTCCCTTATCACCCAATAAAAAACGACTCACTCATGCATGTCTCAAATGTCATGTTGATGTATGGACTGTGCATGTACAAACTCAACCCTACTGTATGTGTCCCTTGAACATTAGAGTCCTGTCATACCTTGCTAATTGCTAAGTTGTGTCACTTACATAAATGTGCACCCACAACATGCAATGTCCAACTGGCAACGTTCATAAAGTGACTAGTAATGTGTGTACAACAGCATTGCTAATGTGCAACATAACGAATGATGACTTAAGTTAGAATGACTAACACTACAAGTTTGTACAAGGAGGGGGTGACTGGGAAAATCAGATCTGCTTGCACGCTACCATGATTGTGGGTCAGTCCAAGGTGTATGTATGTGATGATGAAATATCTGACATACCACATGTATGTATGAAAGGAAAACATCAGCACGTGGCTGGCATCAAAGGCACATCCTAAGGTAAGATGAGTAGCACACAATTCTATTAACTTAAGCATGGGAATAGGGACATGCTTCACACCAGTGATTGAAACAACATCACTCAACACTCACATGGTGTCTCATGTATGAAGTCCTACAAAAACTTCAGTGCTGCTGCAAAGACTGTGGCCCTCATGCCTCAATGCCTTTAATACACACTTGGTACAGTCTCCTACCACTAGATCATCAAAGTGAATGTCAACTTAGATGAACATAAGCAAGGCATACCACACAACACCTTAGCCCAAGTAAGCCACACTACACACCATCCTCTGGTGGCCACATGTCTACATGTTTCACATCACAAACACCGTGATGGACATACTTTAAGGAGCACCCACACACCCCTGCCCACAGCACATCTTCCACAGGGCTGCATCCCCCATTGCACACGAACAGTGACAGTACATGGCCTCCACCATTGGAACATGCACCTCCACAGTAATAGCAAATGCTGAGAGCTAAATGACATTAGCAGTTACACCCCTGCTGACCAAACAGACGTCAAGACCCACAGGCACATCTTTCCACACACATATGCAGTCAAATTCATTAACCAGAGGGTCATCATGCACCCAGTGATGTTCATAGGAACATAGAACATCCCCAATCCTGCGCCATGACAAACAACAGCATCAAGAGGTCCCTCCTACACACCACAACAACATCCACACAATCCTCAAAGTAGGTCACACTGCCACTCCATATACACAATACATCGCATTATTGCAAGAAACAATGTTCCACAACACACTTGCAGTTAGACTCCACTATGGCATGAGGCAAGGTAATACACCACACTGGAATGTCTCCACCCTTGCAGACCGGAGCAGATGATTCAGCCTAATACATTTCACAGCACAACACACAGACTACTGATGCTGAGTTCCTCAGGGACTGTCCCTCAGTACCTTTGTCTGCTATGTCTACATGGCTCCGCTTGCTGAGGACATCAGTGAACATGGACTCTGCATAGTACCCTACGCCTAATACACCCAGCTCTGCCTCTCCCTCACCAAGGTACCCAACATCACAGGACACGACTAACCACAATGGATGCGAGATGTGCCAACAAGTATGTGCCTCAGCTGGACAAATCTCCATTTGTTGTCAAAACAGGTCATCATCATCATCACAAGAACCACTACCACATGGGACTATACCTGGGGGTACCCTGGGCTGGATAAACAGTTCAGCACTCATATGTGCCACACAAACTATACATTGTACAGAACACATCCCTCACCCTGTCATTACGGATAATAGCAGTATCCTCACCATACTTCTTCACCCTCTGCTAACTCTGCAAGTGCATCAAAATTATTGCCAACTGATGCATTGATTAGATCTGCCACACATCCATCATCATCAGCCTGTGCAATGTGAAAGCCCTCAATAACAGTATCAAAAATACCCTCAGTACAAAAAAGATGAATGTCCAGACAACCGTAGGTAGACGTTCCCTGTGGCTCCCATGATAATACCACTTCCGCCTGCACATACAGGAGCTCTACTGCATCCACACCCATACAGATATACTGACACTCAAGGAGCTTACACACGCCTACACAGTCAGCCAGAACCCTGGGCCAGCAAACCTCTACCAATGAATCTGCTTCTAGGCCCACAAGACATACGTCTGCAATACAGACCTAGCCATGGTCACATTTCCCTGCATCTACATAGCCAGCCTGTAAACCAGCTTTCTTTTCCACTTGCAGGAAAGACGTGGGTCATACTGGCCCTCAGCATTGGGAAACACTGCAAACATTGAGGTACAGTCTCAATACCAGGTGGCCCAATAAATGACGGCCCTTGTGCCATCTGACCCTCACTTGTTGTGACGTTGTGTGATGCCTAACCCTGCCTAACAGTCAGCATCCATCACCAAGGCACATAGTCATGGGATAATGCTGCATGCAGCAAATCCAACCCTTGCACGCATTGATCTGCGTTACAGGCACGTGCAATGGGTGTTGCTGGGTGCCTTCCCAGCAACATCCATTGCCTTTTGACACTGCCCCAGATGTAATAGGAACATGAAATGTGAGGCACTGTCCAGAAATTACACAGACCCAGTGCAGCCGTGAAGAAGGCTCAATGTTGACAAATATGATGAATTCTCCTTGTCTCCCCTTTGTCTCACAATGCAGTAGACATAGTAAGAGGAAGAGGCCGTTGTGATGATTGATTAACTGAGAGGTGTCCGTTCCTGTACAAGTCTGATGTTCACCGCAAGGCAGACACACTTGCCCCATTGTGCAAAGGTGACTGCGTTAGCGATGAAGAGGACATTGTGCAACAGTGCTGGTGAGAACAACAGGACTGCGCAGTAACTAGCAGATACGGCACGGTCCTGCACTTCATCCTGCAAAAGGGTAGCGCTACAGGAAGGCCTGCTGTGCTCCACTATGGAAAAACATCATGAAAGAGGTCCCAGAATCTTTACACATGATTGTTGATCACATGGGCTCACCTGAGACACATTACCTAAAGTCCCTCAAGGGTGAGTATTGGGCTGTATGAATTAGTGATAGTGTAATGAACATTTGACTTACAATAGCTAACATGTAACGGTAATCTCAGATATGAGATCATTGTTGACATTCCTTGGCCAGCAAGGGTAAGGCTCACCCAGAGCTGATTTCGCAACTTCATATGCCTACAAGTACAACTTATTGTAATTGAAACACATATTTTATTAACAAAAATTGTTCACACTATTTAAATGTTATGCTAAACTACACTACACTATTCAAAAATATTTATAAAATCCTACACTAATCTAATCTAAGGCACTAACATCTACACTTATCTTGTCTAACTGTTCCTATACCTACCTCACACATACTACACAACACACAGATGACCCCCACCCCCTATTCAACAATCACACATCAGGCATACATACACTTAATCTAAACACATACTAATTAACCTACCTAACTAAACAATGAAAATATATATATTTTTTTATACATCTAAAAATACATTTAACATACACTATACATCAACCCCCACCCAATCCTAATAACTTAACACTTATCCTAACACTATTCCTAAGTACTACAACTATCCTAAATACTATCTAACCATTTAAAAAAAGTAAACAATAACAAGGTCCGTAACTTGACATGTGAAATTCCATGTCATGGACAACGACCACAGTTGTTCACTCTGTGTTCATTCCTGCTCGTCCATTTGTTCAATGGTGGCCTTCATGTCGGCAACCATGGACAGCAGGGTGGCCAGCTGCAGTTGCATGCCCGCAACCTTCAATGTCAGTTCCTTTTGGGCCTTTTCAACATTTTCCATTTTGCCCTCAATATTGTTAATTTTGGCCATCAGGAGCACATCGTCGATCTCAGGGGGAGCTGCTGCATGCCCTGTTGCTGTACGTCCAACTTGCGCTACTGCAGCTCCACCTGTCCTCGTTGCAAGGGCCTCTGCTGTGGTGGGTCGAGATTTTGGAGCAGTGGTTGTCACTGGACTCAGATCCGAGGGATGTCCAGAAGTGGATTGACTTGCAGATCCTGAACCAAGACCAGCTGGGGGTGCAACCAAACCAGATGTTGATGGTGCTGATGTCTGAATGCCTGAGGGTCCACTCTGTGTAGGAGAATCAGTGTCCATCTGGGGATGTTGATCTTCACATGATCCAGTTGGTGGTCCGGAGTGCATGAGTGAGGTTTTAGCCTTTTCCTTCCTGCTCCGCGTGTTGGATGGTGGAGTGGGAGTTGGTGATCTCCATGCTCCAGCAGCACGTGAGTGCTCATGTCGGCGTCCCATCTGCCTGAATGAACGACCAACATTCCGTATGTGGCGGTATCTCTCTAGACGGATGCGATACTGCCTCTCCTCATCTTGTGTCATGTTTTCTGAAATGGAGCAATGACATCCACATCAGTCTGCACTTACACATTGACACCTGTACACATGCACATTAATGCAATCTTCTGAAAATTTTGTCAAGGGGCTATCGTTAACAGGGCATCAATTTAAAAGCATGGTGGCATCATCATCGATGGTCATACACAGGGATGCTAAGTCATGTTGCGTAATACCTAACATGATAAATAATGTACATGACATGTAAGGCCTCAATACATATGAGATGGTGCATTCCAATCCATTTGTCCTGGCCATGAACCCAATGCTCGCCATTCACATATGCAGGCCCCTTCTCAACATGATGCCAGTGCATCTGTGTGCAGGCAAGGTTTGTATAGGCATTGTAATTGTGCTCTTCATACGCAGATACATAGCAAGGTATATGGACCATCATCCCTGTATGCTGCACAAGCCTACACACATGTTAAATGCACCATGGAAACGAAACATGGCCAAATTAGGATTGTGTTGCAAGGAAAGACACAGGTGTGCACTGCAATTGATTTGGGCACCGCCTCCTATCATTTAACTCTTGTACATGGGGTGCTGCTTGGGAGTAAATACGTGCTGCGTTTTCACACTACGCAACACACACTGCACAACACTTTCATGGTAGACGCATCTTGACAGGGGACGTCATATCATGGCCAGCATCAAGGCCTGGTATGTGGATTGACTATGCATGATAAATGATGCAATGGCCATTTATACACATGTACATCAATGCATATTTACTACTGATGTCAATAGTCAAATCTGCCGGTGGCCCTTTTAGTTGCATAGGTAACTGCATGATTATTGTGCTAATTGATGATGGACTTGCAGCACTGTTGCATCCCTCTAACAAAGGCAAGTACTGACACACGTGGGGCACAAGGAAATCCTACTTGTAGGAGGTATGTCTATGTTGTACTACAATTAGCATGTGTCATGTAGCCATGATCTACATACACTGACTGTCACGTACCCCAAGGCTCCTTGCTCAGCACGACACTCTTCGACATCTCCATGTGCACACTTGCCACCATTGCATGCACACACCACCACAACATACAAACCTTTGCCAATGACACCCATCTGGTACGGTCCCTCACCCAAGACCCAGCCCCAACCAAAAACAACCTCCATGAAGGAAAGATAGATGCTGCAGAATGGAAGAAGGTCAGTCAGCGGATACTGTAGACACACAATACAGAGGTTATCATTCTTGGCAAATCAACATCCACCAGGGACGACGCCTATTGGTCCACAACAATGGTCACTGCAAGAACACCCACGGAGCATACACCCCACTTGGGATTCTTCCAGGTCTACTCACTCACAACTAACAAACAAGTGGACGTCATGTCATCCTTATGATTCTACACCCTGCGCATGCTCCGATAGATATTCTGGTGGATCACCACCGGAACGTGTGAGACGGTCAGCCAGGCCCTCATCAACAGCCAAGTGTACAACGGAAAGGCCCTATACACAGGAACCACTGCCAGACTTCACTTAGAATTACTACCTATAGTAAATGCATCGGCACAACTCATCCTCGACGGCCCTCACCACAGCAGCATTTCTACAGGCCATATTGACCAACACTGGGTCACCGTCAACACAAGGATCACGTTCTGCCTCCTCACCCACACACACACACAGACACATGACATGGGCCCAGAATGACTCCTCAACCGCCTCTCGTTCTCAGATCCTACCGGCCACCTCCGCTCCACCAGCCTCCCACAGGCCACCATCCCAAGCATTGACTCATCCACCACTGGAGGTAGATCATCCTCCTACCTGGCCACCAAGACATGAAACTCCCTTGGCGCACAACTACGACTGACCAGGACCATCTTACCTTCATTAAAGAACTGAAGACCTGCCTATTTCATCAGTAGCAGCACACCCCCTCCCTTCAGTGCCTTCAGACCCTCACACCTGAGTATGGTGCTCTATGGAGGTCTACATGTATTGTTAGATTGTGGTCTCATTTTATGTGATATATACTTACAGCAGCACAAGAAGTGTTACTGTGTCCCTTGCACACTGTAACACCTCATACATGTGACCCTTATCTTTGAGTTTATGGATTTCCACATGGTGCCATTGAGTCCTGCACACTTCCATGCACATGTGATGTGTAAACATGCTGCATGCAAGAATGATGATTGTGTACTGTCTGCATACTTGGCATGCATGAGGAGACATTGTAAGCATACAGACAAAGATAGTAAGGATTTCACACTCACCAATGGCCTTAGGATTCTTGAAGGACTCCACCTCATCGCTTGTGTATGGTGGTGGACCACCTACAAGGGAAAGACAATAGAGCAGATTCTCAGCATATATTGCATATTTCAACACAGTACAGAGATTACATGAGAGTCAGTGGTATCTTCAACATTGGCTTACGATGCGTCCCATGAGGCAACCTGATTCATACAACAGTCTCTGGCTAAGTGCTTCACATGTGAAGCACACTCTTCCACTGCATGTATGACACACATGTGATCCCTTGTTTGTGGTGTCACATTGAGATGGCATTTGCCAAATACTTGCACACTTGTCCCATATCGATAATATGTTTGCATTGTGTAGATGCATGTGATTGTGCTTTTATGGGGGACTTCATTTATAATGCAGCACACCATGGTGAAAAAACGGCACAGATGCGTGAGGCATCTGTGCGGGAATTGTGGCCCATTGCTGGAGCTGCGTCGCAAGCGCAACGCAGCTCCAGCAAGGCTCGGGGATGCACCATCTGCACAATGCTGTGTCAAGACCTACGCCTGCTTCAAGCAGGCGCAGGGTTTTGACGCAGCATTGCCCAGAAAGTGACTGAGTGAAATCTCATAGATTTCACTCAGCCACTTTCATGAGGCGTTCCTGCGCAGGAAGGCCCCCCCCCCCCCCCCCGCCTGCGCAGGAACGCCTTCTTATGGCGCAGTGCTTTACAACGTTGTAAATAGGGCGCTTTGTTTGCGCGGCAGTTGGTCAAATAAAGTGACGCAATTGCGGTGCAAAGAGGCACAACTGCCTCATAAATCTGCCTTTATGTATGTAGCATTTTTGTGTAGCAAATTATGTTTGAGATTTAGCAAATTAACACCAACCTGTAGTTGATGGTAAGGTGCATTTTCTTCCAAAAATGCACAATTTTGCTTTTTGGAAGGTGGCAGGTGATGCACACACATGGCCATAGGGCATGTATGTGCACCATATGCACACACACATATACTTTTGAGGGCTGCAGCAGGGTGTCTTTGAGACACCCCTGCACCCTTGTAATAATTCACAAATGTCGATTAGCAAATAGCTGATTTGCAATTAGTGTATTTATTTCAAATTATTCCTATGGCCCTCCTGGGCCATGGCAATGCATATGGAATTATCCCTTAATTGCAAAGTATAAACATGCAAAGTTGCACATACGGAAGATTAATGAATTCCTAAAATAATAGCGCTTTTTCTTCATACATACCATTTAGCAATTCATAAATAGCGATTCCTTGAAAATCTCAAGTTTTGATTAGCGAAAGGGTTTGTTGATAGATATGGCCCTATATCTGATGTTACAGCGGCGCAAGCGAATCATCAGTGAGGCCCCTGTAGTTTCACAATGGAATAGCTTAACCTTATAATACAGCTGTTAATACATGAAATAAATGTAATTTGACTTACCAATTGTTCCCTCGACCTCGATTCCAAGGTGGTCCAGGAGATCCTGCTCATGGTTGATGACATCAGCCCACCGATGCTTGTACTGTCTGAGGGTCCGGTCCACTCCAAATATTCGCAACATCTGGTACCGGACCCTCTCCCACCTCAGATTCCTTTCTTGGGTTGGGTAACCCAGCAGTACCCTGCCTCCACTCCCAATCATGTTTGTGAGGTAGTGGACAATCAGCCACAGTAGCCCTCCATACTCCTGCTCAGTAAGGTTCCTAGACCTGGGTGACATTGTGACAAAGCACAAGCCACGCTGTGTGAATGCAACAAAAAAAATGTTGCTTTCACAGGAATCCCCCTATTACTATAAATCCACTAAACAGCACACTAATCCCCCTATTACTAACTTTGAACACCCCTTAACAGAACACAAATCCCCCTATTAATGAATATTAAAACCCCTAAACAGACAGACACCCCTTTACACACAACACACAGGTAGACAATACACAACTCTACAGAGACTATTTGGACACAGTTAGCAAGACACACACTGTAAAACAACTGCAGGACAGGACAAAACTCTCAAGCACTTTGCAAACACACTCCTACACCTCTCAGAGACTACAAAGGAGTGAAAGAGAAAGCGAAAGTATTATATAACTTCCTGTTTGTGAGCAGGGCAGGCTGGTTACATAATTTCCTGTTGCGATGCGACTCGTTTCCGTCGATGCGTCATTATTGGCATGCGAATAAAACGTAATTATGTCGCATCGTTGACTTGAAGCATGGTACACTGTTAAAATATTTCCCCTTACGGTGCGACCAGTTATGGTGGAAGCGTCATTATTGTCATGCAAACAAATCTTTATTATGTCGCATCATTGATTTGAAGCATGGGTGACTGATGACATATTTTACCCTTACGGTGCGACCAGTTATGGTGGAAGCGTCATTATTGTCATGCGACCCAATCTTTATTATGTCGCATCATTGATTTGAAGCATGGGTGACTGATGACATATTTTACCCTTACGGTGCGACCAGTTATGGTGGAAGCGTCATTATTGTCATGCGACACAATCTTTATTATGTCGCATCATTGATTTGAAGCATGGGTGACTGATGACATATTTTACCCTTACGGTGCGACCAGTTATGGTGGAAGCGTCATTATTGTCATGCGACACAATCTTTATTATGTCGCATCATTGATTTGAAGCATGGGTGACTGATGACATATTTTACCCTTACGGTGCGACCAGTTATGGTGGAAGCGTCATTATTGTCATGCGACACAATCTTTATTATGTCGCATCATTGATTTGAAGCATGGGTGACTGATGACATATTTTACCCTTACGGTGCGACCAGTTATGGTGGAAGCGTCATTATTGTCATGCGACACAATCTTTATTATGTTGCATCATTGATTTGAAGCATGGGTGACTGATGACATATTTTACCCTTACGGTGCACCAGTTATGGTGGAAGCGTCATTATTGTCATGCGACACAATCTTTATTATGTCGCATCGTAAATTTGATGCATGGCTGACTGATGACATATTTTCCCCTCAAGGTGCGACCACCACCCTCCGCGCCTGTACCCCGATCAGCACCGAAGACACCATCCGCACGATGAACTCCAGATCTCCGACCGACCCCTGCCCTCACCACGTATTCAACAAGGCGGACGCTGTCATCGCACCCCACCTGAGGGACATCATCAACGCCTCCTTCGACACCGCCACCTTCCCGGAGAGCTGGAAGCACGCCGAAATCAGCGCCCTACTGAAGAAACCAACAGAGGACCCCACCGACCTCAAAAACTTCCGCCCCATCTCGCTCCTCCCTTTTCCTGCAAAAGTCATCGAGAAGACCGTCAACAAGCAGCTGGCCGCCTTCCTCGAGACGAACGGATCCCTCGACCTCTCGCAGTCTGGCTTCCGGGCCAACCACAGCACCGAGACCGCCCTGATCGCAGCCACCGATGATATCCGAGCCCTGCTAGACAGCGAAGAAACAGCGGCCCTCATCCTCCTAGACCTCTCCGCGGCCTTCAACACTGTCTGCCACCGTACCCTAGCGCAGCGCCTCAGCAACGTTGGACTCCAGGAGAACGCACTGGAATGGATCACCTCGTTCCTCGCCGGAAGGACGCAGAGAGTCCGCCTCCCCCCGTTCAGATCAGAAGCCACCAAAGTCATCTGCGGCGTTCCTCAAGGCTCCTCGCTCAGCCCAACCCTCTTCAACGTCTACATGAGCCCCCTCGCAGCCATCGCACGCCAACACAACCTCAACATCATCTCCTACACCGACGACACCCAGCTGATCCTCTCCCTCACCAACGACCCCGCCACCGCCAGAGCCAACCTACACGAAGGGATGACAGACGTAGCCATGTGGATGAAGAACAGCCACCTGAAATTGAACTCGGACAAGACGGAAGTCCTCATCCTGGGTTCCTCACCCTCCGCCTGGGACGACTCCTGGTGGCCCCCGGCCCAGGGCAGCGCACCCAAACCGACAGACCACGCACGCAACCTGGGCTTCATCCTGGACTCCTCCCTCTCCATGACCAGACAAGTCAACGCAGTCTCCTCGTCGTGCTTCAACATCCTGCGCATGCTACGTGAGATCTTCCGGTGGATCCCCACCAAGACCAGAAAGACTGTTACCCAGGCCCTCATCACCAGCCGACTGGACTATGGCAACTCCCTCTACGCAGGAACCACTGCCAAACTCCAGTAGAGACTCCAGCGGATTCAGAACGCCTCAGCACGACTCATCCTGGACATTCCCCGTCGCAGCCACATCTCCGGACACCTGAGAGATCTGCACTGGCTCCCGGTCAAGAAGAGAATCACCTTCCGTCTCCTCACCCACGCACACAAAGCCCTACACAACCAAGGCCCAGGATACCTCAACAGCCGCCTCAACTTCTAAGCTCCGACACGACAGCTTCAATCGACCGGCCACGCCCTCGCCGGCGCCCCCCGCATCCGAAGAGCCACCACAGGAGGAAGGTCCTTCTCCTACCTGGCCACCAAGACTTGGAACTCCCTCCCGACCCACCTCCGCCTGACCCAGGACCACCTTGCCTTCAGGAAGTGGCTCAAGACCTGGCTGTTCGAGCAGTAGCGGACCCCCCCTCCCCTAGCGCCTTGAGACACTCCTGGTGAGTAGTGCGCTATATAATAGCTTTGATTGATTGATTGATTGATTATGTACTCCACATATGAGATTGTCATGCAACTTGCAGTGTAAATTTTGGAAAAATAATCATGCACAAGGGAGTAAAGGTTGTATGATGTATTTTTATTAGTCCAAACAAAAATCAAGATGCATGATGAGGATGTTATTTTTCACATTCTTAAAAAAAATTATGCACTATGTCAGCACGTCTGCGGATGCCTGCTGCTGTGCTTTGGTTTACAGGAGCATGACCGTCCTCCTGGTCATCCTCCGGCATTTGTGGATTTAAATCAGGTCCATCATCCCAGGGGACTTTTGTGAGCACACATATGTTGTGCAGTATTGCACAAGCCAAAATTAATTTGCACACTGTCTCTGGTGAATACAGCATACGTCCACCAGACTTGTCCAGGCGCCGAAACCTGGCCTTGAACAGACCAAATGTTCTTTCGACAATGTTCCTGGTCCTGCAATGTGCTTGGTTGTACGCTACTTCCTGTGGCGACTGTGGGTTTCCATAAGGTGTCATCACCCACGGCTGGATGCCATATCCCTGGTCAGCTGTAATGGAATAAATGAGAAGGTACAATGAAATGCTTGTAATGGTTCTGGTCAAGTACAGGCCATATGTTGTGGGCAATATTTCATTTGGCAGTGTCCATTGGGCATGGATGTTGCAGAGAACACACCCAGTGACTCACATGCAAGACACCTTTGGCACATAGTTATGCTGGGAAATGGACACAGATTTGGACGGACATGCATTGACTCCCTATATGCCTCTACATGACCTTGGCCCTCATTTATGAAGGACTTGCGCCACTGGTGCGTGACTTTTTCCCATTTTTGAAGTTAGGCACCAGCAGCGCATGACCTTAATTAATTATGCCCCTTCTATTGATGTATATGTATATGCTAGTACAACATTATTCCATCCATGACCTCATTAAAGCGTCATTGAAGCAATATTACCAGTATGGTAGCATGGATGGTGCATTGTATCATACTCTTTTGCTTACCTACAAGTAGGCCATTGCCATACTGGCCATTCTTGAAGCGGTCATTTATGATGCAGTTCCGGAATATGAAGGCATCATGTGCACTGCCAGGGTATTTTGCCAGCACATTGGTAAATAGTCCACGGTGATCCACAATGGCCTGTACATTGATTGAATATGTATGTTTGCGATTTATGTACAAATGTGCTGTTGCTGCCGGAGGTACTAATTGCACATGTGTACAGTCAATGGCACCCAGCACATGGGGTAAGCCTGCTATGTCATAGAATCCTTGCTTGATCTCCATCTGCTGTTGTGGATTGTTGGGGAAACGGAGGTAGCGGGGTGTCAGATGGATGATGGCATCCAGGACTGTTGGTAGGAATGATGAGAAAGCTGGCTGGGATATTCCTGCCACTTTGGAAACTGTTGTCTGGAAGGAGCCCGACGCTAGCATATGCAACACAGCCAGGAGCTTTGCCTGTGGCGGTATGTTGGTAGGCCTGTTGTTTCCTACCTCTAGCCTTGGTCCAATGAGTCGTAGTAGATGTTGTATGGTCTGCTTCTTGAGGCGAAATAGACTTATGACCTCCTCATTCCTGAGGCCTCTCAGGACGCTCCTTTGACGGAATAACCGCTCCTTTCTCCGGCGTTGCCTTGGGGGGGGGGATTTTGTGGGGCGGGGGGTTGTGGTTGGATTCCTGGTGCTAGTCGTCTCCGTCTGGCAGCTACTCGCAGCATTACCACCTCCATGGTGTGGGGATAGTTGCAGCAATGTCCACTGTGGCCTCTCCTCTTGCTATGTGCCGATGCGTCATTTCCTGCGCGTCCGTTTTGTAGGCTCACCAATTCTGACGTAACCGCAACGCTGCGCATTTTCCGCAACAGATGCGACAAAAGTGGATAAAGTCATAAATATGGATGCATCACTTTTGCGCGTGTTTCTCCGTGGTAACGCCCACCTTGCATACATTAATACTTACGTGTCGCAGGGCATTTTCATGCAGTGGTTTTCCCTGCGCAGTGGGCTGAAAGTGGCGCATCGTCGGAGATGCGCCACTTCATTAATATGGCGCATGCGTTGCGCCGACGATGCGCCAATATTTTTGGCGCATCGACGGCACAAGCTCTTCATAAATTAGGGCCCGTATCTTTTGTTTTAGGCGTCAGTAGGTTTATTTGATTTTTTTTAGAAGCTCTTCCCAACAAGAACCACCAACCTTCCTCCTTCTCCACCCGTTAACTCCAGGATCTAACCCATTCTTCTTAAAAATGCACTGTCAAGTCAAAATATACTTTTATTTGATTCATTAAAAATCATAAAAGGATGGACAACCATCATAAAACGCAATGCTTTAGAGTATACGTTTTAAAAACATAAAAGGACTTAAGGTCAATATCACAATAAGGGGGTGCTTATTATTTTAAAATAATGACAAATATGACAGTGCATTTGGGAAATATGTGCTAATTAATTGGCTACTTGGCAGAGTCGCATTTTGCCAGTTCTTTTGCTGCGATTTTCCATAGTATTATGGCTCTGCAGGACCGGGGAATTGACGACCCTCTGAGACATTTAATGACCGCTGCTCTACATATTCTTATTTGTTCCTTCCTTGAAGCCTCCCGGAGGATGGATTTTCGAGTTTCCAATAAAAAAGAGCAAGTACATAGTAAATGTAGTAGTGAATCTTCCCCTTGATCACAGAGGCAACATTCCTAGGATGGCCATATTTGTTTCTATTTTGGGGTCAAATCCTTTGAGGGGAAAGATCCCATGCGTAGCAAAGTCAGATAATATATTTTCTGGTGGGAAATTTTTTCCAACAGGTATTGTTGCGACTTCAGCCTCTGGTAGGCCTGTATCACAGCCCAGGCATGATGTTTTTTTGCAAAGATCGTTTTATCAGTTAATAAAGTGAACCGTTTAATAGCGTTATTGACTACGCTTTTAAATCCAGAGTACGTTGCAAGGGTGAGCCAAGCATCCTCTAACTGTAATGCAGACAGGGATTTCTTCAGGGCTGTTGTGGCTGAATTGGCTAGGCTCATTTGGTTTTCGATCTCGATCCAACAACGATGGGCTAGGGTGTTGTCTTCTGCCTCCCTCATCCTCCAGTAGTATTTTACTAGGGCGCCTTTTCTGGCCATAATCTGATTTTTTAATCCATATTCTAGGCGGATTTGTGCCTGTGAGGTATGTAAAGGTATTGAAAAGAGTCTCTTAAATAGTGTGGATTGTGCTGTATTTAGGACTGTGGCATCTTTAGTGTTCAGAATTTCCGAGCCGTATGAAATGGAAGGTAAACATTTTGCAGCAATCACTTTAAGCAGATGGCCGGTGGAGCTTCCTATAAGTTTTTTCGCTCTCTACTTCTGAGGACAAGCGGGCCCTTTGTAGTCCAGTATCTGAGTACTGGGCTCCTCAGCTTGTTGAATACTCACTCTAGAGCCAGGTCCTGGTATGCCAATGTCTTGCGGCCCAAAAGTGCCTACATTCTCTGTTTCCTCCTACCAGTGCCTTGCTCTTACACCATAGTGATAGCATTACTTCTTTAGTCGCCTGCAGTATATCAGATAGTTTTCTTACAAACCAAGAAGAGAAGCATGAAATAGGTGCTTGACAACTCAGAATTACCGTCTCGGGAGTCTTTAAATGTCACATCCTGTGGCCTTCATAATCCCCTCCAGAATGTCTGTCAAGTACCTCTAGAGCTAACGTCAGGTATTTCTATGATACATGCAAGAGCACACCTGACCACTCATGTCCCCTCCAGCAGTCCCAGGTTTCCATAGTCTACTGAGTGTAAACATGCCGGTGTAGAGTAGCACCAGTGTAGGAGTTTGTAGATTGCTTCTTTCTCTGGATAGTCTTTAGACAGGCTGTGTGGATGTGAGCTTTTGAAGGGGCCCCTAGAAAGGTCTGTTGTGGCTAATACCTCCCTATCCATCAGTTGCAGGGCCCAATGTCTTGGTTACATATAGTGAAAACATTCTGCCTCAAGACTCCACATTACCTTTAACCCCTTCCACGCTGATGACGAGCTGGGCTCGTCATGAGGTAGCCTCCTGCTATGCTGATGACGAGCCCAGCTCGTCACGTAAAATGCGGTTTCGCAAAACTCCGCGTACGAGCGGAATTCCGCCCGCACGCATGCGGTTAAATGTCCTCAAAAGACCTAATGGTGCCCCGACTGAAAGGATCTTCAGTCCAAATCAATAACCTTACTTCAAAGGTTTGCAGGGGGCCCTGTCCCTTCAGGTAGAGAAGTCCCCATTCCCAAATAATGAACAAGTCAGTAGTCAAGAATGTCCTACAAGTCAATTAGTCCCAAATTATCAATGTAATTCTGGTAATGGGTGAAGTGCATAGATTTCACACTCTTGCATGTGCGAGAGTCGTGGTGCCTCACTCAGTGGCCAATTGGCTAGATTCTGGCCAAGCACCTGTGTTTGTCTTTTTTTCCTGGTAGCCATTCTATCACGTATCTAGGCTATGATGCTTGAAAGTAGCGTAGAAGGGCAGGCACCCCGGGTCCCCCCAATTTGGTACATTGCCACCATTTTAGTCTCCGCCACGTGTTGGATGAAATAACGTTGCTTCAACGGTGTATGAAGTGCCTGAGACAAAAAAAGAATCTTGGGTAAAGCATCATTTTCTAGCTGCGATATGAATCGCCCCTTGAATTTTAAATTTGTTATTGCAGTACTTGAATAATTTGCTTTTGTATTACACCTTTTCCTTCACATAACCTGTTAGTTCACGCCTGCGTCTGTTTTATCTGTTGACGTGTGGGAAGTGGTCGCCGGTTTCGGTCACCATCATTGAAATACTTGAAGCATGAAGACAGCCTTGCTGTTTCAGCTGTGCCAGCACCTCTCTGCACAGCTATTACACCTTTAGAGCTGAGAACGCTGATTTTGATAAAATGTGCGCTTGACATTCTGTACATTCCTACACTAAAACGAAAATGCTGCTCTTAACAGAACTGTATGTTTACCGTGCTTGACTAAACTAGGCCCAAACCAGGCCTAACTTCCATTTAGGATTTCATTGCAGCCATAATGTGTGTGTTTTCATATGTCTATCTATTCGTAGTAGGCATTAAAAATGTGCACTTGTAATGCTCTGCATTGCTATGCTGTTTTCAACGGAGGAAGCCTTTCCTTACATGTAAGGCTCATCCTGCCAGCAGGTCTGTGGGCTATTTATTGCATGATTGTTATTGTTTTTGTAGCTAGTTTGTACTGCCACATCTGCTTACATTAGGTTAGAATAGGAAATATTAATATTCATTTATGTGTTAGTATTGGAAAGGTGGATTTAGGTGATGTCCTATAATTTTGTATTTTGATTTGTCAGTCTATTGCTACATTTGCTCCCTCCATGCTGACTGTGCGATTTTCAATGAATTCAACAGCGAATTTGTTTATGTAAACTGCGAAATCTGGATGTCAGCCAGTCGTTTGCCGACTTTGGAGACTAAACCTTTGTTGGACTGACTCGTGTTTTGTACTCATAATATTTCTACCTTGACCTCGTGTCATTTACTGCTGCATTTGATTAAGCATTATGCTTATTACCAATGCAATCTGATTGATTTTTACCTATTTGCTTTTGCTTTGTGTAATGCTTTTGAATTATTTTTAATAAACCTTCATGGTTTGAGTTTGACTTCTGACTCTAGAGGATTTATTTAATTGAAGTGCTATTTATTTCATTTGTGTTTGGATGCCATTAGGGACACGTTGCCTCATCTAATTTCAGTGGCGTCCGGCATGGATCGGGGGTGGCGGGATGTAAAAAAATAAAAGGAAAAAAATACCGTATTGCTGCCACGTCTCTCCTCTGTCAGGACTCAGGCCCAGGAAGCACCCAGACTCTACTGATCAACAGCCGCAGTCCGTACAGGTAACAGCTGTGGGGCGGTAGGGCCGCGTTTGGGGGGGGGAGGGGGTATTTTGAAGGACGATGCTGAGGGAAAATTAATTATTTATTTAATTTTCCCTTGGCATCGTCCCTCGAATTCCCGCCCAACGCCGCCCCACCGCTGTTACCTGCATGGACATGGACCGCGGCTTCTGACCAATCACAGCGCTGCAATGCAGCATTGTGATTGGTCTGAGAGTAATGTTTTGATGTTCAGCCAGGAACAGGGAGCCGGGGCATGTACTCCATGCAGGCTGTAATGCAGTTTTTGTGGAGAACAAGGAAAGCACACCAAACAGTCATATGCACTTAGGAGTGAGCAAACCACTCCTCCCCTGCCATCGGAAAAGCCCCACCCGCAGGAACAAATAAAATGATAATAACGTTTAGTTATCATTTCATTTTTCCTTTGATACACTGCTTAAAAGCAGTGAGGCGACGCTCCTCCGACTTAGCTGAGAAGCTGCCACTGTCTAATCTGGAGGTTTATTACCATCCATGATCCTGCACTGGCGCTCTATCTGACATAGGGAGGTACTCCCTCTTTTCAGTAGGCCTGATATATTTGTAATGAACAGTATGGGTACTACCCACCAGGGCTGGTATATTTGTAATGCACAGAACATGTCCTTCAAGGCAGGATTACAATGCTTCTCATAGACAATTACGACCATGTCGCGCAGGGCTGCAGTTAAAGGAAAGGGTATTTGCAGCACTTCCCACAAGTCTGTCATACTTCAAAGCAGAGTAAAGAACCTCTCAGCTGGACTTATGTACTGTTAAAGGGGCAGTCATTGCACCTTTGTGCAGGTCTACAATAATTTAAAAGGAACAGTAGCAGCACCTGTCAGAAGGATGCAGACATTTAGTGAACAAATAACTAATCTGGAGTTGTGCTGAAGAATATTCCATCCGAAGAATGCCTATGCTTACCAAGGTGCTTCTAGAAACTCTGACATACTTAGGGTGCTCTACAAGGTGGTGAGGATTCTCATTACGGTGGCTGTATCTGCATTAGGAGGAACTTTTTAGGGGAGAAAACCTACGGCAAAAATCAATCAGCTTCACTGCTGGTGGATAATCTCCATCGAGTGTAGTCACTAGAAGAATACTCTCAAAGTGAGGCATTTTGAAAGTGTCCATCAATCTGGTCTTCCTAACATGCTGGGGCTTACCCTGCATATTGGAGACACTGCACTTAAAGCCAGATTCATCATTGTCCTGTTTTGCGAGTCCTTAATAGCGATTTTTAAGGAATCGCTATTAAAGACTCGCAAAACGGGATTCATGTAGAAATCGCAATATTATTTGCGATTTCTACAGCTTCCTTATTTGCGATATCGCAAATAAGGAAGCGATTTCAAGGGTGCCAGGGGTGTCCGAAGGACACCCTGTAGCACCCCTGAAATGAAAATGTAGACTGATGTTGCGCACACACATGTCCAAAGGACATGTGTGTGTGTAACATACAACTTAGAAAAATGCACTAAAGTGCATTTTTCTAAGTTTTCGCTATTTACCACGAAGTCAGACTTCGCGGTAAATAGCGGCCAAAAATTGCGATTTCGCAATTCTAAAATGGTTCATGAATTGCATTTAAGGAATCTCAAATAGAGATTTCTTAAATGCAATTCCTCGCAATTTAGCGATCTCGCAATTTGCGATTTTTGCATTTGGGATGATGAATCCCAAATGCAAAAATAGCGCTCGCAAAGGGCCAGATTCTCAGAATCTGGCCCTTTGCGAGCCGATTTTCCGTTGATGAATCTGGCTGATAGTTTCTCATGTAGGTCTGCCAATAAAAGGTTGGCAGGCTTTCACAGCAAAAACTCTCTTTGATACAGTCTCTGAGAAGCCATTCAACCTAGGGCAACTGGTGTGCACCCTGTCTAGAGCAGTGAATTCGGGACTTTGGAAGAGCTGGAGAATTCTACACATGACTGGGGAAAGACAAAGGAAGGTTAGATTGCAGTAAGTGCAAACTAGGAATCTGGCATTCTCTAAATTCACAATTGGAATGCTGAAACCCACAAACAAATAATTCTAAAACGTGGTATTTTTACACATGTTGGAGTTTTCTTTAATAAGAAATATATGTTCCTATTAATATCAGTTAATGACAACAAAAACGTTGTGATGTGTAGACTGTTTTTATGGACTGATGCTAACTAGACCGCAACTAGGCCTTGACTCCATTTTACAAACAATGGCTGTAGTTTCATCTTGTGTTTATATTTTCTCATTGCCACTGTACGCAGCAAAATGTGCACTGTTTATTTTGTATGCCATATTGTTCTTGTAGACCCTGGAGGAAACCTTTAGATACTTTTCAAGGTCCTTTCTGCTAGCACACAGACTGCAGTCACCCAAGAGATCTTTCATTATTTATGTAACCAGTTTGTTTTGACACCTCTGGATGACATTAGGTCAGAAGGGTCGAATCAATATTCATGTAGTGGCACAGTGTTTAGATAGTAGGAATCTATGATGGTTTAAACACTAAAATGTGATTTATTAACATGCAAATACTTTTACTCGCACCATGCTGATATTGCAGATTCCATTATTTTCTAACGTGAAATTGGCTATATAAACCCATGAATTTGGCAGTGAGTCAGAAGACTTTTGGAACCTATGGAGTTCTACTAGAGTTGCTGTCTGATTCTGTATTGAATTGTTGCACTTTTGGGACTATCTATTATTCAGACTTTGCTTAATGCTGTATTTACTTATGCTCTGAGAGTCTTCGTGGTATTAGATTCAAATGTCCTTTGACGGATTATTTGAGACTTCTGCTGCATTTTTATTATTTCTGTATTGCATTTTAATATTTTAATAAACCTTCATATTTTTCTAAATTACTGATCTCAAACTCACTTATTGTATCATTCTTTATTATTGACTGCATTTTAGAATGCTGTTTTGAATCTTGTCTCTATGGACATTGAGGTACTGGGTTTTTAAGAACTGGCACAGACACCGGTAACCCAGCGGTGTCAGGGAATACACACCCAGAGACCTCGGGTTCTTCCTGATCCAGACCACAGAAACTCAGAGTCTTCTAGGTGAAGTCAAAGATTGGTTTATTGGTTGCAACCAAGGTAACAAGTGTCCTAGAAGTACAACACGGGTATATTCTCAGGAGACTGCTCGCTCTTACAAAGTCAGGCTTCTCTTCTTATACACAATTTTGGGCTTCAGGCAAAACATTCTTGGTTGTAAAGTAAATCGTTAACATATTTTTAGTACAAAGAGAAAGCAGAGTCATGATGACATGTCCATATTTCACTTCGTGCTGCCTACAACAAATCATTTGGCAAGGCCCAACATTTCATCAGATATCACTGGACCCCTAATAAAAACGGGCACCTCCCCACCATAAAGTAAGTGAAGCAAAAGAGTGGAGATAGATGTGAGCAAGATATCGCAGGTGTGCGCGCTGAAATGGTTTTATGGTTTGTTGAGCCTAGATGCTATCTTGCTCGGCCACTGGGAGGGAACTGACCTAACGAGTTCGGCCTGGGGCAATGGTTCCAACTTGTACAGGTCATGGAAAAGTCGATTAAGGAGTATGTGTCCTTGTGGGATTGAATTCGACTGGATTAAGGCCTATGTAAAGGGCAACACATAAATGGAAGCCAAGGGTTCAGAATGTAAATGACAATTTCGGGGTGAAATCGTCACTCAAATGTGCTGAAAATATATGTACATGATGTACTCGTCATTCTCGGTCTTTTGATACCAAACTCGTCATGTTTCGACGAAGTTTTAATTCTCGAGTTCAGAATAACTACACGAATCCAGATTTCCAGAACCACAATCCCTCCTTTTGCCCTTACATAGGCTCCTATTTGATTCGTGGTCAGGCAGAGGGTGGAAAGAGTGAGAGGAAACAGTGGGAGGAGGTATGGGTGATGCAGTGGGCGCAAATGTTACATGGAAAGAGAATAAAACATAACTTATCAAAAAGATAATTACGCTGGATAGCATAAAAATACACAATATTATAAAACTTTTCTTTGTCATCGTGTTACACAGTCTCTGCTTAAAGTTCATTTGTTTGGCAGGTCTCTCCACATCAGGAAACTCCATCCTCTCTAAAGTGCTGCCCGCGGTGGGAGGTTGCCTCTGCTAAAGGATGCTTCCGTCAGGCTAGGGCAACTCCCTTGGACCAACCAGAACTACCGACCTAACGTCGTCAGCTGCACCCAAAAGACTTTAATCAACCGCGGCCCTAGCAGCGGAACCCGGATGGCGGTTCGAAAAACAAAAATAAGCAAGTTTCCTAAATGGGAGAGCTGCACTTTCAAAAAAAATAGTACTTGGGAGGAAAAAGATATATTTATTTGTCCATAGGTCTTGGTCTCAAATCATAAAAAGGAATCACTTTTGTTAGTCCGTTTTTCTCGGTCTCAGATTGTAGCGTCTTTTTCCTGGTACTGTCTGGTCCTGAAACAGGAGTTCAGGCTCCAAAGAGTTCAATTGTTCTGATGGTGGCACAGTCTCTTGAAAAATTTTCTCGCTTTCACATTCAGGGTTAGTTCCTTTTACACGGTCATCGCTGAAAGGTATGACACGTGGCACAGTTGTAAGCTCTGAGTCAGTGACACCCTTCTGGACCCACTGGTCATGTGGCAGAGATGAAGGTATTCTTTTGCAGTGGATCCCGTGGACCCAGTTGGCCTTCCCCTCCACTCGAACGGCTGACCTCGTGGAAAGAAGGACGAGGTGTGGCCCGGTCCACCTGGGCTGGTCGTTCTTTGTTCTCTGGAAGTTTTTCACGAGGATCCAAGAACCAGGGACAATGGAGTGACCTGGAGTCTCAGAGACCGGAGGCAGGGTGTTGTGAACCTGTTGATGCAAAACACGCAATTTAGCCGTCAATTCATACAAGTAATCAAGCAAAATAGGGTGTTCTAGCTCGCTGAACTTCGTGGGTCTAGGCACTCCCCATATGTTGGCTGGCCGGCCAAAGACAATTTCATAAGGGCTGAGTTTCACTCGCGAATGCACAGTCATTCTGGTGGATAGGAGTGCTAAGGGTAGAGCGTCAGGCCATTTAAGACCTGTGCTCGCTTGGATTTTGGCCAATTTAAGTTTTAAAGTGCCATTGTAACATTCTACTAATCCAGCTGATTGGGGGTGATTTGCAGCGTGGAACTTCTGCCTAATGCCTAGCCCTTCACACACTCTTTTCATCACACGACCCACAAATTCACTTCCGTTGTCAGACCATACCATTCTAGGCATTCCAAACCTGGGGAAGTACTCTTTCACAAGGGCTTTTGCTGTGGACAAGGCAGTATTGTCTTTTAGGGGATATGCTTCTACCCATCTTGAGAAAGCACAAACAACAACGAGCACGTATTTTAAGTTGTTGCACCTCTCCATGTGTATGAAATCTAGCTGCAAAACCTCGAACAGATACGTTGGAGGTGCAAAATGACCAGCTGGAGTTGGGGTTCCCCTACCAGGATTGTGCTTCAGACATACCATGCAATTCTTAACAACATTCTCTGCACACTTGGGAATCCCTGAATTCTTCCATACTGGGGCCAACAACTCGCAAATCCCTTTCACGCTGATATGAGCCATTCCATGAGCCATTGTAACCACTGCAAGCACATATGCGTCGGGTAACAACCATCTCTGATGCTCTGTCAATTCAACCCAACAACCATTTGCATCCATTCTACCTGTACTCTCTCTCCACGTGCTCAACTCTTTCTCTGTGGCCTCAGCTTGGATGGACTTCACACTTTCTATCGTGTCCTCACATATTCCAACATCACCAGTCCATCTTTCAGGGCCTGCAACATACATTCGGCTCATCACATTCTTTGCCGTTTCTTTCGCGATCTCATCAGCAAATGCATTTCCACGACCTACATCATCAGTCACCTTCTTGTGAGCACTACATTTCACAATCGCCATTTGCAGAGGCAAGGTCAGTGATTCCAGAAGCTCATTCACCAACTGACCATACTGAATCTTAGCTCCATGCGAAGTCAGGAACCCACGTTCTCTCCACAATCGTCCGAAGCTGTGAGCCACTCCAAACGCATACTGGCTGTCGGTGTAGACATTCACTTTCATTCCTTTGGACAATACACATGCTCTCGTGAGTGCAACTAATTCTGCAGCTTGAGCTGAACCATGCGGTACTCGTGCAGTTTCAACAACTGTGTGCAAAGTTGTGACAGCATATGCTGCAGTCACGTTCCCATTTGGGAGCTTAAAGCATGAACCATCCACCCATAACGTACCATCACATTCAGCAAGAGGAGTGTCAAATAAATCCACTCTCCCTTTTGTCTCTTCCTCTGTTGTGAGGAAACAATCGTGCTGTTCTAAAGCATCTGATTCCTCTGCAATTGGTAACAACGTGGCTAGATTTAAGGTACTGGACCTTTTTATGTGCACATGGCTCGCTAGCAGCGTAAATTCGTAACTGGACAGTCGAGCACTAGTTAAGTGCTGTGTCTTGGTCCTATTTAACAATGTGTCTACTGCATGCGGGACCATCACGATTAGTGTATTATTCATTACTAGACCAGCAGACTGTCGAATAGAAACAGCTGCTGCTGCTGTGGCCCTTAAACAACTTGGCAATGCTTTAGCTACTAGATCCAAAGTTGACGAAAAATAGGCGCATGGCCGCTGTCTACCTCCAAATAACTGAGTCAACACAGACAATGCACAGCCCTCCTTCTCGTGGACATACAATGTGAAAGGCTTACTGTAGTTGGGGGTACCTAACACAGGAGCCGAACATAATGCTGTGCGTAATTCGAGAAAACTTTTCTGACACTCTTCAGACCAAGGAATGGGATTGGGAGTATTTTTACACGTTAATGCCACCAAGGGTTTGGCCAATAACGAAAAATTTGGAATCCACTGTCTACAGTACGATGTAATGCCCAAGAAAGCACGCACTTCTCTCTGTGTTCTTGGCACACTCAATTTCGCTATTGCCTGAATTCTTTCTGGGGTCAGTTTCCTTCCCTCCTTCGATAAGAGGTGACCTAAGTAGGTCACTTCTTGTCGGCAATATTGAAGCTTGGAAAGTGACACCTTGTGATGCAGATCACACAGATGACGCAATAATGTCAACGTGGCCTTTTTACAAATTTTCTTAGTATCTGCAGCAATGAGTAAATCATCCACATATTGTACAAGAGTAGCACCCTTAGGTAAAACAATCGTGTCAAGCTGTGTTTTCAGAGCTTGACTGTATATTGATGGGCTTTCACAGTAGCCTTGAGGAGCGCGTTGAAAGCGGAAACTTCGACCTCCTAAACTGAAGGAAAAGATATCCCTGCTCTCCTCAGCAATTGGGATGCTGAAGAAAGCATTCTTTAGGTCAATCACCGAAAACCATGAAGCAGAAGCTGGAATCATAGTCAATAATGTGGTAATGTCGGGGACAACTGGGAATTGTGGCACAACTATCTTATTCACTTCTCGAAGATCAATTATGAATCTGTACACAGGTGGCTGAGAAGGGTCAGTTCGTTTTAAAACAGGCAGAACAGGACTATTGCAAACGTTGCCTCGCGTTTCTTCAATCACATCCTTTTCAATCAATTCGTAGACAATCGCTAGCAAAGCTTTTTCACCCTCATTGGATATTTTGTATTGGGGAATTCGTGGCATTTTGACGTTGGCTTTCAATGTTACCACATATGGTGGAATTTCTAAAAGACCTACATCATTAGGACCAGTGGCCCAAAGAATATCTGGGAGAAGTGACAATTCTGCTGGAAGTGCATCTCTCGACAAATACATGGGAGAAACTACTTTCTTACCTAAAGTAAGTTGTACTCCTGAAGGAGAACAGTACAAAGTTGCATACAATCTTTTTAACCAATCTAATCCTAACAAATATTTCACCACAACCTGTTGTCAGAATAAGGGGTGCTTCGAATTCACAAGGACCAACAGAAAGAGATAAAGGGTCAGAAATCGGATTTCTAACTGGGGCGCCAGAAAAACCTACAGAAACGTTCATTTCGCCAGACAAAGGTGCGCCAGGGAGTTTGGAGTGCATAATAGAACTCTTTGTAGCACCAGTATCCAACAGAAAAGGCTCCGACACACCTGATGTAATCACCTCAACGTAAGGTCCACTCTGATCTACTGGAACTGAAACAACTCCCTCTCTTTGTCTATGGCTGTCCTAGCAATCATTACCTTCCCAATGCTCGTCTTCTGTGTAATAATCATCAACGTAGTATTGAGCTGTCCTGTCAGATACGTTATTTTGCTGATCAAACCTGTTCATAGAGTTTTGTGGTGGAAGGGGACGTGTGTTCTGAGGGGCGTTTCCACGCCCTCTGCCTCTAGGTGCTTGCTGACTGCCACGACCCCTCACACCAGAAACTCCATTCGCACGTTGTAATAGAATAGGACAATTATACTTGAAATGGCCCTCTAGTTTGCAATATAAACACTGGTTGGGGCCTACAGGTACACGGGGTTGAGTATACTAGACTCTTTGCGAGTTCCTCTGATACTGTGGAGGCTGCTGAAAAGTATTTTGGTAGTGATTCTGACCATTATTATTTTGGTTACCACCACCACGTGGCGGATAGGCTTGAAGTAGCAAAACCTTCGTTTTCAGTTCTCTAGTTTTCTTTTCTACTCTATCTTTCTCATCTTTGTCTCTATTCTCGTAATATTGTGCAGTAGCCAATATCTGGGCTGAAGATGAGACTGCCCAAGAACTTTCTGAATCTTTTAATTTTTTACACAATTCTGGAAGCAGATTGTGCACAAATTTATCGACAAATAATCTCTGACCACCTTCTGTGGTCATATCTTGACCGCTGTGGTCAACGAATGTTTCTTCAAATCTGGTGAAGAAGTCTGAGACTGTCTCTTCTTTCTTCTGCTTGCATGCAGACAACTTATCCCAATTTACACGTATTGCAGGCATTATCGTTTTCATGTAATCTACTATTTTACCAGGGAGTTCTGCTATCAAAGGCTCAGGCTTGGCACCACCAACTTGTCGGGCATCTGCAGCAGTAATATTAGCCCATGTGTCACCTAATTCCTGGTCATGATCTATATGACGAATTTTACCCCATAAAGGCTGTGGAACAACATTTCCAAATAACATATCGATGTCGGCTAAATTCATTATACATGACCCAGCAGTTTGCGACAACTCTTTATAGTACCCTGCAGGATTTTTACGCGGATCTGGTAATGTTTGTTTGAGTGCTAAAACTTCAGCTCGCTTCCACGGGACATGTACCCATACACGCTGAAAGTGTGGCAGAATAGGTGGGACAGCAGTCGTGTCACCCTCTCTCCATTGTGGGGGAACTTCTCTCATAGGGTATT
Organism: Lissotriton helveticus; assembly: GCF_964261635.1. Lineage (NCBI taxonomy): Eukaryota > Metazoa > Chordata > Amphibia > Caudata > Salamandridae > Lissotriton > Lissotriton helveticus. The sequence goes on from NC_136070.1 coordinate 715,792,281, forward strand.
GTCGCGCCTTTTTCCTACTGGATGTATTAAGCTCAGATTGTGATTCAGAACTGCTCCCCTTACTCCGATATGATAACAACATTTCAACTGCTTTCTCCACATCTGGACCTACAATCATACCCTCTCTGAACTTAAACCGTACACGACACATCTCTTGTGGGATGCATTCCTGATCATTGTCTTCTAAATCCTCGCAAAGGAAAACACACATCTGTTCGAAAACATATCTCTGTGTCGCTGCTTCCCATTGATGGCAGACTTCCATGACAGACTGTACATCATATTTTACGGTGTCCATGACCCATTTCCGTGCTAAACTATTCAGCGAATCTCTCTCTTGATAATCGGGTAGTTGACTTTGCAACTGTCTTCTTCCCATGTTAAGGGTCATAGTAGGCGACCCGAAAAGAGGTGAAAGAAGGTTAGTAACAGTGCTATCCATTTTCTGCCGAATGGAAGGTGAAACTGAAGGACAAACAGATGGAAAAACGGGGTGAGATAAGGTAGGGGTAGAGATAGCAGAAGAGGTATCAGGGGAAATAGAGGGGGCACTAGGCAAAATCGTAGAAGGAGCATTAGGCGACGTGGAAAATACAGTAGGCAAAATCGTGGAGAACACAGGTGAAACAGAGGTGGTCGGTGGGCCTGGAGAAGGCTGCACCGAAGAAGTAGGAGCCAGCTGAAGAACAGCTGGTGGGTGCTGTGGAGGAGCAGGAGGCGTAGTTTGCGCAATTAAAGGTTGCGGGGGTGCTGTGGCATTCTGCGCATAGGGGGGTGGTGAATTTAGCAAATGCGACATTAATGGGTCTTTTTCATGCTCTTTTGCTGCCTCTTGCTGAAGAGACTGTGTGATACAAAAGGGGATGATGGACGGAGCGCTTGAACAAATCAAACACTCACCCCCAGTCAACTGATCTGGGTTTAATCCATCACCATTCTTTAGTTCACTCAGCCACCCCAGTTCAGACATGGCTATATGCAAATCAGTCTGACCCTGTGCCATATGGGAACAGTCCAGCCCGAACTGCCAAGCCATGTCTTCCCTGGACCGGAAACAAGCATCCTGGGACCGGTTTCGGATTCATAATCCTCATCAGCCAGGCTATCTTGAATCCAGTGGCCAAGTGAACAAGGGACTCACGTCTGAGTATACCCTGCCACACTTAGGGCGAACAAAGTGATACAAAAGGGGATGATGGACGGAGCGCTTGAACAAATCAAACACTCACCCCCAGTCAACTGATCTGGGTTTAATCCATCACCATTCTTTAGTTCACTCAGCCACCCCAGTTCAGACATGGCTATATGCAAATCAGTCTGACCCTGTGCCATATGGGAACAGTCCAGCCCGAACTGCCAAGCCATGTCTTCCCTGGACCGGAAACAAGCATCCTGGGACCGGTTTCGGATTCATAATCCTCATCAGCCAGGCTATCTTGAATCCAGTGGCCAAGTGAACAAGGGACTCACGTCTGAGTATAGCCTGCCACACTTAGGGCGAACAAAGTGATACAAAAGGGGATGATGGACGGAGCGCTTGAACAAATCAAACACTCACCCCCAGTCAACTGATCTGGGTTTAATCCATCACCATTCTTTAGTTCACTCAGCCACCCCAGTTCAGACATGGCTATATGCAAATCAGTCTGACCCTGTGCCATATGGGAATAGTCCAGCCCGAACTGCCAAGGACATGGCTTTTGTAGTTCGGACTGGACTGTTCCCATGGGGCAACAGGGTCAGAGCTGATTTGCATATCGCCATTGTCTAACCCAGGGTGGTGTGGAGTGCAAAAAAACGATGGATTTGGGCCCAGATCTTTTGACTGGGGGAGTGTGCGACATTGATCCACATTCAGTCCATCACTTGTTGTTTTTGCTCTTGCTGAAAAGACGGCAAAACTGGATAACACTTATCTATTGCCATTTTACGTTGCCTGTGCAACTGCTCTTTCATCTGCTCTTCTTCATTATCTTTAAACTGCACAGCAGCTTGCATTACTGAAAGTCCCCCTTCTCTCTTATTTTTCTTAGCTAATTTGATTTCTTTTTGTTTGGCTTCTTTACGCCATAAGCGGAAAGAGTCAAACATCGCCGGCCGGGCTTTCTTTTTAAATAGTTTTACTTCAAGGTTGTCTAAGATTTCGGAATCAAAGCTACCATATTGGGGCCATTTTAGAACACCATCTTTCCTGGTGTATTTAATCCATACTTCGTTGTAGGTGATGGGGCCTACCCCATGTTTCACATGTAGCTCGTAAGTCGGAGTTCCAACTGGAGGAACCGGACATGAGTCCTCCAATCGGGAGTCCCTATTATTACCACCAAGACAAAACAAATTCCCAAGTCTAAGACTAGGCATCTTCGCTCTCTAGTCTAGTTCCAAACTTCAAAGGATTATCGATTACGATATTTCTCGTGAATACACGAGTCCTTCGGTTTTGGTGCTTGCAAGTACCATCACAAAACTTTGTATCCCAAAGATACCAAAACTAAGACCAACTAACGACTGGGAGACGCTCCACTTATACTTAACTGAAATATCGATGACGTCACCAGAAGACTCGTCTTAGTGTTTAGCTCTACCAAACTTCAAGGGCCCAAATCAAGGCGATAGCCAGGGCAGCAGTCCTTGTAGCCGTCGGGAAGCGGGGAACCTCGCAGCAAAGACCTTCGGACCACGTCGACATGCAGGGGTCGATGAGGTGGTTGGCCGTCCTCCGGAATGTCCACACGAAGCTCCTCACGATCATCTGGCTGACTGGTACCACTGGAATCGCCCCAAACGTTGGGCGCCAGCTGAGGTACTGGGTTTTTAAGAACCAGCACAGACACCGGTAACCCAGCGGTGTCAGGGAATACACACCCAGAGACCTCGGGTTCTTCCTGATCCAGACCACAGAAACTCAGAGTCTTCTAGGTGAAGTCAAAGATTGGTTTATTGGTTGCAACCAAGGTAACAAGTGTCCTAGAAGTACAACACGGGTATATTCTCAGGAGACTGCTCGCTCTTACAAAGTCAGGCTTCTCTTCTTATACACAATTTTGGGCTTCAGGCAAAACATTCTTGGTTGTAAAGTAAATCGTTAACATATTTTTAGTACAAAGAGAAAGCAGAGTCATGATGACATGTCCATATTTCACTTCGTGCTGCCTACAACAAATCATTTGGCAAGGCCCAACATTTCATCAGATATCACTGGACCCCTAATAAAAACGGGCACCTCCCCACCATAAAGTAAGTGAAGCAAAAGAGTGGAGATAGATGTGAGCGAGATATGGCAGGTGTGCGCGCTGAAATGGTTTTATGGTTTGTTGAGCCTAGATGCTATCTTGCTCGGCCACTGGGAGGGAACTGACCTAACGAGTTCGGCCTGGGGCAATGGTTCCAACTTGTACAGGTCATGGAAAAGTCGATTAAGGAGTATGTGTCCTTGTGGGATTGAATTCGACTGGATTAAGGCCTATGTAAAGGGCAACACATAAATGGAAGCCAAGGGTTCAGAATGTAAATGACGATTTCGGGGTGAAATCGTCACTCAAATGTGCTGAAAATATATGTACATGATGTACTCGTCATTCTCGGTCTTTTGATACCAAACTCGTCATGTTTCGACAAAGTTTTAATTCTCGAGTTCAGAATAATTACACGAATCCAGATTTCCAGAACCACAACATATTGCCTCATCTGTTTTTGAGGACAACACTGTTCCCGATCCTGCGTCTGGGTGCTATGATTGTTATGACTAAAATTCACATTATCTAAGAGATAGCACCCACACATATGAGAGCAGAAAAACACATTGTATGCAGTAAATCTTTTTAAACCAAACGGGATTTGTCTATACTTGACATTCCCCCCTGGAAGCTGAAAGTGAGATACCCACTCCCTTCATGTCACACACACACCCTAGATATGAGTTAATGAAATCCAGGAGTGACTAGTGATCTTTGAAAGTAGTGAGGCATTATACTTGACCCAAATTCCAGTGAGTGATTGCGACCTGTAGAACGGTTCGGAGAATACTTCCATCAGTAAAAGTTTGGGAAAAAAGGGAGTCGTATAGGGTGTTTAAAGCACATATTTCACATATATGTGCTCAAAAGCCATAGCCTCTGAAAGGGCGCTCATGAAATATTCAAGTACTCTCATATTGTGCCAAGACAATGAAGCTTGATAATCCCCAGTATTTGACTCAATTTTTTCCCAAAATGTGCAGTGGGTGCTCCACATATGTCAATACCTACCTCCATCATCCCGGGGCCATCCTTTTGCCATGGGTGCCCACTTTATGACAAGAATTACAAACAATATGCCAGTGACAGAATTTTGCTATTGATTGTAATCACGAACCAGAGGTCACCCATTTGTTAAAAACATTACCTCTAGTATGTCAGGGCCTGCATTTTTTTATGGTTGCCTGCCCCCCAGCCCGACACATCAAGGTTCTTCTTGCTAATGGCAAGATTTAGGACCGGTATGCCAGCACCAGCATCTTACCACGGGGTGTCTCATATGCCACAAAGGATTTCTAGTGTGCCAGCACCAGTTTTTTTTTTTATCACGTGTGCCACTTATGCCAAGAATGACCTCCAGTAATCCAATGGCTGCATTTTTCCATAGGTAGCCCTTATGGCAAGAATTAAGACCAGTATTCCAGGGCTAGCATTTTGCCATGTACGCCATCATGGTGTACATGTAAGAAGGACGTCCCCATCTTCCCAGGAGGACATGGGTAACCGTATTTTAATTCAACAATAATCATGTGGGATTCATTTAGAGGTGGAATGTTCTTATGTGCCTTTGAGGTATCCTAAACTCAATTAGTATGTCATTCTCAATTATCCATCAGAATCACTTAGGAAATAGGTACAGGACAAACTTTGATTCTTTCAAAGATAACACTAATTAAAAGCAAGGTGTGATTATTCAAAAAGTGATCATAGTGCAGACGATGCAGTGCACAAATTGTGGACATAGTTACAACAAATATAACACAAAACACTGCCAGAAAACAGTTTCTCATGCATGCTCACTTATATTTACTCACACCTATTCTCACTCATGATCTGTCCCTCACTCACAGCTTCACACTTTTTTTGCTCATGTATTGTCACTCACTCTGTTACTCTCCTTTCACTCTCTCTTACTCTCACTCACTCTTAATGTATTACTCTCTCATTCTCGTCCAGACTTACTTATTTTCAATGACTCATTCTCACACACATTTACTCTAACTGTTACTCATCTTCAGTTAGTTTCACTCACTTCTCTGTCATCCACTCACACTCCCTTTCAAACATGCACACAAATGCACAGGTTCCCACATACGCAACACTTCACATTTTTATTGTTTATCTTCAACTGCTTACACTGTTCTGCTTCAGCTGGCAGTGCCGGATAGACCCCTTGGGACACTGCTCCCTTCCACCTCTGGTACTGAAGGAGTAACCTAACATTTTGAGCCTTTGCCGACTTCAGTTTTCAACTCATCTGACTATGGGGTGAGGTGAGTGAGGGTCTTAACTTGACCCCACACCAAGCTGTGACAAGATGGGAGTGGGTGAGGTGACATGCCAACTGACTGTCACCATGAGCACTAAATGGCAGAAGCCTAGAGCGCACATGGCAACCTTTACAAGTGATAGTGCATTGTATAACAAATGGGACTAGGACTTCACCAGCAATGGATAATCTGCCTGAAGGCTGAGGCTGGTGCCTATACTTGACTCCACCTGCTGTCTGATTCACTGCTCTAGGCTGTCTAACCCTCAAGGGTCGGCATTTTTTATGCCTTATACACAAAAGTGCATGACAGACTATTAGTCACTATTGGTATACCAAAAAAGGGGCAGAAAACAATGACGGAACAATTTTAACAATGCCATTAAGTGTGTCTAGCACCAGCCCCTTTACTAGCCCCCAAAGCAGATCCTGAAAAGAACACATTGTTTCATGAATATGGCTACTAGCAGGTGTAAATGGAGTCATACAATATTTCCCTATCATAAAGCCTTAGGGTGTCTACCGCCTTAAGGTAGTCAGCAATGAACTCCACCACGCTGTGTGGGAGAATAAGGCACTGCTGCAGTGGGACATTCATTGTTCTACAAACAGTGCTGTCTTTTAAAATTAGCCTATTTTCCCCAATAGACTGCTACACTATTGAAATACTTCTGAATTCACTCAAACAAAACCTGGAACACTGGCTTTTAACTTTGTAATGGGGAAATATTGTTTAGACAACACATAGTCTGTGTTCTGGGTTTAGAGGGAAATATAGTCGAGTATAGTGTATTTTTTAATTTCTGTAAGCACTGCAATACTTTCTAGGTACTACTGTAGTACTCCGTAACTTTAAAAAAAAACTACTTTCCCCTACCTTTATAGATTTACCTAAACTGCCTCATTCTTTCCTATGCATTTCTAAAACAGTACTTCACTAAATGTCCCCGCAAAAACCAGAATGCAGACTAAGGGGCCAATTCCGATGTGGGTTGGAAGGCCTCTTAACGGCATTTGCTCTGTCCGAATCGGGAATGTGTCTTTCCGACCCCAACGGCATTCGAATTGACCAAGCCGTACGGGGCTGACTAGTATGTCTCTAAGGGCCCTGTTTCCGAATGACCGATTACGATGCTGGATTCGCACAGTATTTCCAAATTGTGCCGTCCCACATGAATTGGCTGTCGAGATCAGACTTTGGGGGCCCATAGCGGGCCCTCTGCACCCAGAGCCTTGCCAATCGGGCCGGTGGGGGTACCCATGGGTCCTCCCTTACCAGTGAAGCACAGTGCGGCAGGCACCAGGGGGTGCCCGATTTTCCCCAGCTACACCTTTCTTCAATGGGAGCCTATGCATTCGGTCGGAACAAAGGCTTCCATTGAAGTCAATGGGAGTCTGAACGAATCGTAACTGGAAGTATCCGGATGCATCATAATCGGTCGGTCGGACTCTACCGATCTGATTTGGTCGGAAACCATTCCCAAACCGATTCAGTCAGAATGATTTCCAAACCGCATTGGAATCAGGCCCTCAGTGTGGCCTAATTAATATGGCTGCCCATTAATTTTTGAAGGGCTTTCATTACCTAAACATGTACTGTTTTGTTATCGAAATGTAAAGCGGTATTCTGCAAAATTACGATAGCATACCTCTGCGCAATATATCAGTAAGGTTTTGTGCCATATAACTTTACAACTACTGAACAAATTTAGATCTACTAACAGAAAGGAACCTTTCCACCCCCATAATTTATACTTATACAAAATGTTATCTAAATCCATTTAGCCATTTTCCACCTACATTTGTTTAACCAACTCTCCACGACACAACACTCACCTCCACCGTACTATAGGTCACTCCAATCTATGACACGTCACTCCACTTTACAACAGTCGTCTCCATTCTACGACAGTCCACTCCACTCTATGACACTCCACAAGATACCACTCCACTCTATGATACGCCACTCCACTCTACGAGATGCCGCTCAACGCTGCGACATGCTACTACATTCTACTCTACAACATCCCATTTCACTCTACGGCACACCATTCCACACCTCTCCACTCTAAGGCACTGTACAACATGCCACTCTATGACACGCAACTGTACTCTACTGTACGACACACCACTACACTCTAAGCCGCTCTACAACACTCTACTCCACTCTATGTCCCTCCACTGTACGTCAGTGTACTCCAATCTACAACACGCCACTCCACTCTACGACTCGCCACCACACTCTACGCCCCTCCACTCTATGCCAAAATCTTAAAAATTGGTAGGAATATAGATTATGTTGTGGATAGGAACACTTTTGGTAGTACATCTAAATTGGCTCAGTAGTTACAAAGTTAAAAGCCTGAAAAACCTAGTAATACATTGGGCCACAGTATACTTAAGTATACCGCAGTACACGATGATGACAAAGAGTATATGATTGGCTAATTAAAGCCCTTACATAATTAAAAGGAAGTCATATTTTTTTAATCACACTTAGTCTGCATACTGGGATATCATTTGAAACATAATGTACTACTGTTTTATGAGTGCACAGGAAGGCACAAGTAATTTTAGGTAATGTTGCCATGGTAGGGAAAAGCAGTGTTATTACTTTATATATTTTAAAGAGAGTTTATTGATTACCACAGTACTACCTAGTACCAAATTTATTACAGTAATTAAAAAAAGAATTATATATAAAGAAAAGTACAAATCGTAGCACTACACTATATTCCCCTTCAAAACCTAGAGCACAAACTAAGCGTGGTCTAAACAGTATGGCTTGCTTTTAATTTTGTCATGGTGAAATATTGCTTAAACCACACTTAGGGGTCGATTACGATGCAGTCGGAAAGGCTCCAAACGGGATTCGGATTTCGCGAATCTGATTCGGAACCTACGTTTCTGAAAGAATCGGACACCTTTTCCAGACGACTGATTATGATGCAAGGAAACCATTCAGGCTGTACGATTCAGTTCTGAACAGCACTTGGACAGACCGAATTGTTCAAAGCCAATTTTTACAGCTCTATGGAAACGGTTTCCGAACAAGTGATTATGATGACCGATTCGGACAGCCATTCCGATTCAGTTTGCTCGACACAAAATGGCTGTCAGAATCTGACTTCAAGGCCCATAGCAGGCCCCCCTTCACCCTGAGGTCTCCGGGAGGGGCCGGTGGGGGTACCCATGGGATCCCCCTTTCAGACTGTGCTCATTGTGGCAGGCACCATGGGGTACCTTCCTACCTTGAGTGAAATCACACCCGACCACTGTGCACTGTTGCGGGAATAAGTTTTCCAATTTATTTGCCAACTAAAATATGACTTGTTTTTTCACAAAAAATGATTTTCTAGAACTATCGTATTTACTAAGACTAGAAACCTTGACATAGTTTTAGAACATTCATTTTTTCTTAATTTAACATGTTCATTATTGCATTCATGGGGAATTTAACAGCCAAAAGTCAAATTAACAGGACGGAAATACAAATTTCAGGCATAAACATTGTGTCCAGTTTTCATGAATGCCCGATGCATTTCGAGCCCAAGGTGGCTCTTCTTCTGGGGCCTGAAATCTAAACAAATAGGACACTCTTTTTAAAATACATAATCAGACAAGCATGGGGCCATGTAATATGCATTTGAAACTCTTAACATTGTGCTCCAGGAAATGAAAATGATAAAAAGAAGTGACTAGAAACCTCCACCTTGTGCCCGATGTTGCCCTGGTGCTGAATGAAACTACTCATAAATCTTACCCTCCTGCTAATTCGGTGCCACAATCTCTCGTTCTGAAACAATCCATAAAAGAATGATCAGAAACATCTACACTATATGAGGCAAGATGGCTGCCGACAGGGTGTGCTGAATAGTCGCTCCAGACCCCTCGCCGAGTCTTCCTTCATGGTAGCTTGAAAGATAGCTATACTAAGTCTAGCTCCCTGGGACTCAACTATAAACGGTGCTGCTGGATGGCTGATGGCGAAGAGATACCTGTTGCAGAAGAGTCTGCTGAACTTTGGAAACGCAAAAGCGGCAGTGAGGCCAGCTGGCTATAAGGTTCTTCAGTACTGCACTGGAGTCGTACTGAGGCTCTATTATCTGCCTTTGCAAGGATTTTTCAGTAAACAGCAGCAGCGGTTAAGTAAAAACATGCCACCACGCCCGACACGGCCAGAGAAAGAGAAGGAGAAGCAGACGGGGAAGGCAACCCCGGACACAACTGCAGGAAAATGCCCAAATACTTACAACAAAAGAGATCTTCCCTTGAGTGCTAAGGCAGGTACCACCCGGAAAATAGCAGCGCCGAACCTACCAAAAGCAAAAAAGTCAGAGAAAATGGAGAAAATAGGAAGAACGGACATGAGAGGAAAAACGTGCAAACTGGATCAGAAAGCAGCGTCTGGAGGCTCTGAAGCGCCGCTAATGCCTCCGTCAATGGACTCGAGCGGTAACTTAAAGCAAACCCCAGATCTGAATCTAGTGGCACCCAAAGGTACAATGCTTCGTCAGCCTACCTTGCGGGAGGTGTTCTCACCGAGGGTCGGTGGTTTGGAGCTGGGACAGCCGCCTGCGGCGCTGGAAGCAGAAGCAGACAGCCTTGAGGACGCCGCGCAGAGCGCTCAGATTACCGCTCTCACCACGCCACTAGCTACGGCTTCGGTGGTTGCCAAGCAACAGGCAGCCAAGGAGTCTGACACTTCCGGGCTTGCTGGTAGCAAACAGAAAGAGCCGGGCTCCGTTGATGGAGGTCCTCCTGAGCCAGTACTCCCGGGTTGCATGGGAGATGGAGCGGCTGAACCAAGGGAAGCAGGGCTACGCGACCACCCCAACAGGGAAAATGAACTGCCCTGTGCAGATACCGGCACAGCGGACATGCTAGAGGCCCTAATGCAAGTGGAGGCCGAGTTGAAATCTGGGGATACCCCACATAGGGAAAAATCACAGATAAGTACGGCCACTGCAACAACTGCAGGTAGGGTGGAAGGGGCAGAAGGAGGTTCTATGGAGGGAGAATGCTTCTATTCGGTTGAGGAAAATTCTGATGAAGAGACAGATTTAACCTCCGAAAATGAGACTGCAAGTGAGACTGGGGCAGAAGAGGAGGATGAGGGGGAATCAACCTCTACTTCTAATAACCTGGGGAAAGAGAGTACACAAAAAAAGAGGCGGTCAAAAGCAAAGACAAAGACTCCTGGCTCAATATCTAGGGCTGGGGAGAGGCTGGTATGGGACTACTCTGCTACCTCCGTGACCTACGAGGAGAATACTGCTGTACAGTCACAGGGCCCGCTCGATATGATCTTAAATACATTGAAACAAATGCAGGGGGAGGCTAGGGCAGAAAGCCGGAGGGCAAACCTCGCCACAAAAAAAATTCACAACACTTTGAAAAAGGTGAATAAGCTGTGTGATGGAATGATCACTAGAGTGACTGAAGTCGAGGAAAGGACTGGAAGATTGGAGGATGAGATGGGGACTTGGCATGAATTTAAGAGCAGTCAGGAGAAGAGGGCTGAGGATATGCTTTGGAAGCTGGAGGAGGTAGAGAACCGTCAAAGGAGGAACAATATTCGCCTTTTGGGAGTGGAGGAGGGGGCCGAAGGGCAGAATATCATGCACTATGTGATAAAACTATTGCAAGGGGCCTTCCCAGAATCAGACTGGCAGTGGGAGAAGGAGATCCAACGAGCTCATAGGTTCCCATTCACATTAAAGAAAGGTCGCACGAAGACCGGTGGGCAGGGGGAGAGAGCCCCCCTCCCCAGGGCAATCTTGATCTACGTCGGAAACTATCTCCTGAGAGAAGAAATTATAGAGAAAGCAAGACCAGATAAAATGCGAACTTTCGAAGAGATCTCTTTTTTTTGCCAGACCAGACTTTTGCCACGTCACCGTGGAAAGACGTTGGAGACCGAGACAGCTTATCAAGCCATTTCAGACTTTAGGTGCTGAAGCTTATTTGCTTTTTCCAGCTAGATTGAAAGTAATTGCAAGAGGGAAAACAATGATGTTTTGGTCCGAAATAAAAGCCCAGGAATTTCTGGACCATCTGAAAACACAGAAGGGACGATAAATATGTAACTCCGAAATGATAAGTATTTGAAGGCTGAATATGAACATGGACTAACGTATAAACTGTATTAAGAAATATAATCGTACAGGATAATGATATAGGTTGGGATTTGGTTTTTTAGGTTGGTGGATAGGGAGCACATGGAATGTAGTAAGTAGTAAGGGAACTTAGAACGGGTTAGGGAAGGAACAAGGCGGGAGGTTGCGACTTACACACACCGAAGTAGCCACACATAGGTCTGGTGACCTATTTGCCTTTAGAGGGGGGACGGGGAGGGGAATGATGGGGGAATGGGTGGGTAGGGGGGGATAGGGAACTCGGGGGGTGGGGAGGGGAGAAACGGAGAGAAGTAGTGAGTATAACAGGTCGACTCAGCACAATAATAGACAGAGCAAAATAATTTTCAAGCAGGAGACATATTATATGCCCAAGAAGTGTGCGTACAAACAATTGTTATTCGTAATACATGACAAGAGTACAATTACAGACGTAAGTCTAGGTGTAAGAGGGTTTAAAAGGGGATTAGGAATGTTGCTAGGAAATAAGAAAAGGAGTAATGAGCTGTAGAATTGCGAGCATCAATGTGTGCGGTTTAAATGAGTCCAACAAGAGGAATAAAGTGGCAGCATTGTTGGGTGCGCTGCACCTGGACTTAGTATGTCTACAAGAGACCCATGTGGAGGCGACACAAGGATACCTTCTAGGGCAATTAGGATTTGCTGTTTTAGCTAACTCGAAACAAGGTGCAAGGAACAGAGGGGTGGCGATCCTAGGGAAAAGTAGGGACGTGGTAGTAAATAAAAAACAGGAGGATGAGTGGGGGCGGTGGGTCATGTTAGATTTGACATTTAGGGGGGGAAAGTTTACCTTGGTAACAGTGTACGGGTCAACACAAGACGATCCTGAGATCTTTCAGTATCTAGATACAGAGCTGGCGAACTGGCCCGAGCCGATAGTACTATGTGGAGACCTGAACATACATGACTTTAGGAATCCTTTGCTGCAGTCAGGGATCCCATTCTCAGGGAGGAAAAAAAGAACCTATAGGGTACTATGCGACCTGGTTAGTAATAACTCCTTATTCGATCCATGGTTAGAATTATATCCAGCCGTGGATGGCAGTACATTCTACTCTGCCCCACACAGAGTGATGGTTAGGTTGGACTATTTCTTAATTTCTGGGTCCTTCATAAATAAGATTGCGATAGAAAAACATCCCCGCCTAATCTCAGATCATAGCCCGTTGGTATTAACTATCAAAATAGGTCAAGATAGGAGGGAAATTAGGGAGTGGACATTTGAAAGGGCTCTGTTGCAGGAGGAGGGATATAAAGAGCGTATGAGATCCTGGATTAGAAATTACTGGGATATTAATAGGGGCACAGCTAGCCTGGGGATTGTGTGGGACGCCTTTAAGGCTGGGATAAGAGGAGAGACGCTGAGTTATGTGTTAGCCACAAGGGCAAAGGAGAAAAGCATAATGATGGATTTGAATAGGAAACTGCTGGAGGCAGAGAAGGGACTGGGAGAAGCGATTCAACAACGGCAGCCTCTTGAGCCATGTCTATTGAAAATCGTGTCACTTAAGGCAGATGCTACTGAATATCTATCAAGGAAGGTGGTGGGGAAATACCTAGCGAAAAAAGAGGGGATTTATGAATTCAGCGAAAAAGTTGGGCATTTGTTGGCGGCCTGTACTAGACAGCGAGTGGCTGCAGCAGATATTTTGGAGATGACAGATCAGCATGGAAATAGAATAGTAGGAGCTGAAGGGGTCCGTGAAATCTTTAGACAGTTCTATGCATCCCTATATAAAGAAGATACGGAGGGAGATTTTCAGGAAGTAGAGAGTTACCTGAGGGGGGTGGGTACAGTAGGTATCTCCCCAGAAAATAAGGAAGACCTGGAGGAGCCATTTAAGAAAGAGGAGTTCATTGAGGCACTTAAACGTCTTCCTTCCGGTAAAGCTGCAGGCCCTGACCAACTACCTGTAGAGTTCTATAAAGTATTTATTGAGGAGGTGGGGATGGATATGTTTGAAGTTTTGAGTAGGGCACAATTAGGGGAGGCAGTTCCTGACTCATGGGGGGGGGGGCGGACGTAGTGGTGATTCTGAAAAAAGGCAAAACTGCTAGTCAACCAGGATCATACAGACCGATAACGCTTTTGAATGCGGACGTGAAAATTTACTCCAAAATCTTAGCGAGAAGGCTGGCAGGAGTTATTGAAAAATTAGTTGTAAATTCCCAACATGGGTTTATACCAGGCAAGGGGACTACTCAACATACAAGGCAGGTAATAACTTTTTTCGATGCAGCTGGCACCCCAGGAGACTCTATGGCAGCGATTTTTTTAGACGCTGAAAAAGCTTTTGATAGAGTCTCCTGGGAGTACCTATGGGGGTACTGAGGTGGAATGGCATCGGCAATAAATACATTAAAGCAATCCAGACGCTTTATAAAAATCCCACAGCCAGAATTAGGGTGTGGAGGGGGCACTCTGAAGGAATTAGTATTGAAAGAGGAACAAGGCAGGGTTGTCCGTCATCACCCCTTTTATTTGCTCTATATTTGGATCCTTTCTTGCGGCGCATAGAATTGAACTGCAGGATTCCCAGGATGAGTCTGAACAGTTGTGAAGCCAAAACATTGGCATACGCGGACGATGAGGCTATTTTAACCCCGTATCCGGAGGAGGCGATTGTGGAAATAGAGATTGGAGGCAGAACTATTTGGGCGAGTTTCTGGATATAGCTTGAATAAAGCTAAGACCCAAATAGTCTGCAATCAATATGTACAATATGGTGGAGATACTAGGATGGTAAAATCTGCAGCTTACTTGGGGGTGGAAATATCTGCGGATTTAGATACAGTAGTGCAGAATAATGTCGCTCCCTTATTAGTGAAGGTAAAATCGGATCTGGAACGGCTTAACAATCTACACTTGTCTCTGGTTGGGTGTACAAATGCGATAAAAATGCTCATACTTCCAAAAGTTCTGTATTATTTTAGGGCAATTCCGTTATTTTTTTAAGCAAAATGGTTTCAGGCATTAGAATGAATTCTTAACAAACTCATTTGGGCCCATGGCAAAACACGGAGGGCGTATCGATATATGACACTCCCTAGAGAAAGAGGTGGCTGGGGGGCACCCGATTTCAAATTGTACTACTGGTCTGCGGCTATTCAATGTATGCAAGGCTTACTAGGGGGGGGTGAAGATCCAAGGGTAAGGGATTTGTCCTCAAGAATATATAAGGTTGTACTTGGGGAAGAGGTGGAAAATTGCTTTATATCCTGTGTAGAATATGGGCATTTTAAAAGGACTAGATACAAAACGGTGGAGGCAGGAGTTAAGATATGGACGGCATTTATGAAAAAAGTTGGATTAGGAAGGTTTAATCGATACACCAGGTTGTTTAAGAACAGGTCATTCCCAAATGAGGTATTTGGGGATATAGTAATGGAAAGATGGATGCAAAAGGTCGGTAATAAGTATTGCAGATCTTCGTGGACTGGAGGGTTTAGTTACTTTTTTAGAATTGAGCAATAAGTTTGGGTTGAATAATAAGGATTTCTTTAAATATTTGCAAATTAGAAGTTTTTTGGGGAACAAGCAAGGTGGATCGGTTGGGTACAATAAAGTTGAGATTATGGAAAAAATAAGAGTAGGGGGGGACTGCTCAATAAGAAGCCTATATGCTAGCTTTGTATGTGGTATGCAGGATGATATGGATAAATATAGCAAGAAGTGGGCAGAAAAACTAGAAGGGGATCTAGGGTGGTTTCAGGACTCTTTGGATTTGGGGCGCACAGTTCTTTGCTCAGCGTCTCTACAGTCGCAACACTACAAAACCATATATTCCCTATACTATACTCCAGCAAGGATAGCAAAGTGGGGGGGACAGAAGGAACAACATGCCCGAGATGTAACTCAGGAGATGCTGACATAATACATATGTTCGCGCTCTGTCCACAGCTACATACATTGCTACGGAACCTGGAACACTTCTTAGAGGTTTCACTAAAGATTAAGCTGGAACTTAAGCCAGTACACTTACTCTTAGGAATTGTACCAGAAGAAGGGGAAGGGCACCAAGAGTTTGTATTTCTAGCTATGGCAGTATATAGATTATGCATCGCTAGGGCATGGTTAGATCTTAACCCTCCTACATTACAACTATGGTTGGCTAGCTTGTTGTCCTCATATAACCTAGAAAAGGCAATATATGCAAGGAAAGGTAGGAGGGGAAGGGAAAGAGGGCTGCGGATCTGGAAGCCAATAGCAGATTGGCGTAGTGGGATAGGATAGGATGCATACACATGAAGGATATACCTTGAAGAAACTAAAAACTTAGACTGGTATTTGATGTTAAAATGTTTTTCAAGAAGAATGAATCGTATAAGCTATGTATGTATTATACTTTGCTTCTCTTTTTTCTTTTTTTTATTGGTTGTTTTTGTTCTTGGGTATAAATGAATGTATTTAATATTACTCTGTACTATGTTCCGGTTATTATGGTGCTGAGTCTGGAAGGAAAAAAATAAAATATATTTAAAAAAAAAAAGAAACATCTACACTATAAACGTCCTTCTTGCAAGCGCTGGGGCTTGCTCGTCATTAAAAAAAACTCACCCTCAGTTAATTCTTCGCTCGCTTCCCGTAATGGCTGCTGGAACTCGTGGTTCCGCTAACAGAATAAAGCTCCTAATTACGCTGAAAAAAATGAAAAATGAACAAAACAACCTTAATATACCTGAACTGCCCCAGATGGATCTACGAGTCCTTAACCAAACTAATGCTAGCGTGTACCTTAATTACACCGTCCACGTTTTCCTAACACCGTCTCCCCGCGTTTCACTCGTTCAAGAAACTGCTGTCAATTGAACTCAGCGATATCCTCCATCTTTACGCTCCTACGTAAAGCTGTCAACCAATCCAAAGCCTAATGGTCCTAACCACGTCATACAAGAACTGAAACGCTAACCTCCGTGTAGCTGACAACCAATCGGAAAGCTACGAATCTTAACCACGTTGTTTATTTATTTTTTTGCACTTTTTGTATTGGGGGTCACACGGCGTTATTAATGCATAGGACATTAATCACGATTCCACGGGTCCGTGATTTTCTTGCGTCGAGCAACGGAGTGATTGGCATCTTTGGTGCCGATCACGTGGGTAGAGTGCTCTCACGCACATCGGCGGCATTTTTCACCATCAGGTGAGCGTTTTAGTTCACTCACGACGTAGTTAAGATTCGTAGCTTTCGGATTGGTTGTCAGCTACACGGAGGTTAGCGTTTCAGTTCTTGTATGACGTGGTAGGACCAGTAGGCTTTGGATTGGTTGACAGCTTTACGTAGGAGCGTAAAGATGGAGGATATCGCTGAGTTCAATTGACAGAAGTTTCTTGAACGAGTGAAACGCGGGGAGACGGTGTTAGGAAAACGCGGACGGTGTAATTAGGTACGCGCTAGCATTAGTTTGGTTAAGTACTCGTAGATCCATCTGGGGCAGTTCAGGTATATTAAGGTTGTTTTGTTCATTTTTTTTTTTTCAGTGGAATTACGAGCTTTAGTCTGTTAGCGGAACCACGAGTTCCAGCAGCCCTTACGGGAAGCGAGCGAAGAATTAACCGAGGGTGAGTTTTTTTTAATGACGAGCAAGCCCCAACGCTTGCAAGAAGGACGTTTATAGTGTAGATGTTTCTGATCATTCTTTTATGGATTGTTTCAGAACGAGAGATTGTGGCACCGAATTACCAGGAGGGTAAGCTTTATGAGTAGTTTCATTCAGCACCAGGGCAACATCGGGCACAAGGTGCAGGTTTCTAGTCACTTCTTTTTATCATTTTCATTTCCTGGAGCACAATGATGTTAAGAGTTTCAAACGCATACTACATGGCCCCATGCTTGTCTGATTATGTATTTTAAAAAGAGTGTCCTATTTGTTTAGATTTCAGGCCCCGGAAGAAGAGCCACCTTGGGCTCGAAATGCATCGGGCCTTCATGAAAACTGGACACAATGTTTATGCCTGAAATTTGTATTTCCGTTCTGTTAATTTGACTTTTGGCTGTTAAATTCCCCATATATGCAATAATGAACATGTTAAATTAAGAAAAAAGGAATGTTCTAAAACTATGTTAAGGTTTCTAGACTTAGTAAATACAATAGTTCTAGAAAATAATTTTTTGTGAAGTAACAAGTCATATTTTGGTTGACAAATAAATTGGAAAACTTTTTCCCGCAACAGTGTACAGTGGTCGGGTGTGATTTCACTTGAGGTAGGAAGGTTTAGTAGTTGGCACGTGAGGACAAGCGTGCTACCACTGTCGCAAGCACAAATTATCTAGCATTTAAATTAGTTAAAACAATAAACAGATTGTGATTATTTTGAGGAGTGCTTCTCTATGTTATTCTAATCAGGCACCATGGGGTACCCATCACAGGGTGCATGGTTTTCCCCAAAAAACACTTTTTTTCAATGGGAACCTGTGTTCTCATTCGGAACCTTCAGAGTACAGGCTCCCAATTTCTGTCCAGTCCACTCACTGTACTCAACTCTATCACACGTCACTCCGCTCTACGACAGTCCACTGCACTCTATGACACTCCACTCTATGACACGCTACTCCATGACATGCCACTTCACTCCACTCTACCAGACACCACTCCACTTTCCGCCACTCCACTCTATGACATCCCAGTTCACTCTTTGCCATTCCAATGTATGCCCCTCTACTCTAAGACACTGTACGAAATGCCACTCTGTGACACGCAACTGTACTCTACTGTATGACACGCCACTACACTCTACAGTATCGCACAACACTCCACTCCATGCCCCTCCACTGTTCACCGGTGTACTACACTCTTTGACTCTTTACTCTTTGATATGCCAATCTACTCTATTACACGCCAATCCACTCTACAATATGCCACTCCAATGTACACACTATATGACACTCTACTCCACTCTACGCTCTTCAACTCTAGGACACTCTACTCTAGTCTATGCCAATGACACTCTGGGATGGGCAAAAAATGTCATTCCGCTCAAGGAATTTGCTGAATTTTGGTCACTCCTTGTTACTCTTTAATGCAGAGTTCAGGACACATTTTGCTCCCATTCAAGCAATGCAATGAAAGCCTAGTTTGGCATCCCCTAGGGTGATTTCCGGTTGCTAGGAAGCCTTCCAGTGCCATTTTCTTAGCCAGATGGTCAAGAGATCTCACGTTCAGAGGGCTGCTTCTCAAGTAGATTTTCTATTCGAGAAGCAGCAATATCTACTCAAAATCGGATTTTTGAGTAACTATTCTACCAGAATGGATAGTTAAAGTAGTCTTTTAGCATGAAATGCATTTTATTTATTTTACCTTTTTTTAACAGAAAGGAAGTGCCAAAGAGGCTGCAACTTCCTCTTCCTGTCCACATGGCTCCTTCCTGTGCTTTGTTCTTCCCTTGTTCATGTTTCATTTGGATTTGGAGGGGGAAGGATCACCCTCTTCTATGTCTGCAATCCTTGCTGCATATACCATTGGATTTTGAAAGATTTTTTTGAGGAATCAAGTAAGTTAAATAACTTATGGATACGTTTGTTGTTTGATGGATGGCATGCACCAGTATTTTTGTTTTCCTTTTATGTTTTTTCTTCTATTTTTAGTTTGATTGTGGGTGGCCAGACATTGGCCTATTTTGCATTAATCTTTTTATTTTTTTCCCAAGGGGAAGCATTTGCACAGGTTTAGTAGGGCTAGGTGACTGGTTTTATAACGTATCAAGTATTTTCTTTTTCTCCATTTTCTTGTGTATTGTTTGGGACTTTTGCACTATTATTTTGCTCATTTTACTGTTGTTTAAGTGATATATGTTTTTTCCTAAAACATCAATTGATTTAGGAATGGCCTTAGAATAAATGCAACATGTTTTTTTGGTACTTTACATTTTTCTGCAAAGTGTAAAAAAGTATTTTGGTGAGGCAATTTTTTATACCTTGAAATGTTTGTGGTTGGTGAAATTTTAAAGTTGACAGGAAATTAATTTTCATTTTTGGTATTGGTGAATTATTGGTAGTTTTTTCTTTTTTGTTTACCTTGCCTCCTTTCTTTGCAGGCCTTGAGACCAATTTTCTTTTGGGTGGCCAGTGTGTGTGCGGGTTTGCCACTAGGCCACCATTTTGTCTTTGTTCTCTATGCCATGTGGAAGGGTGGCCATTTTGTTCTGTGTAGTCAGTGAGCTTTGATTTTGCCATAGGCCTTCTTGTGTTCTTTGTTATCCTGGTGTTTGCCCTTGGTGGCTAAGTGGCCGGCATCTGTTTTGTGGTCCATGTGCTTTGTTTTTGCTATAGGCCTGCATGTATTCTTTATTGTCCATGCCTTTGTCCTTGGTGGCCATGTGGTAGGTGGCCGTTTTGTAGTCAGTGTGCCGTGCTGTTGCCATTGTCCTGCATGTGTTCTTTGCTGCCCATGCCTTGGCCCTTATTGGCCATGCAGGCGGTTGCCGTTTTGTAGTAAGTGTGGTTTGCTTTTGCTATAGGCTTGCATGTGTTCTCTGTGGTCCATGCCTTTGCCATTGGTGGCCAAATGCCAGTGCAGCAATTTTGTGTAACCAGTGTGTTTCTTTTCTTCCACTTTTCAAAGCCATTTTCTAGGGACATTGATATTAGAGGCCTATGCCTTTTTCTTTTTTCTTCATTTTATCTTTTTTTCCTGATGTGAGATTAAAGATGATTGTAGTATGTATGTACAGTGTTTTTATGCAATTTTCTTTTTTACCCTGTGCCTCCTTGCCTCCCATACGATTTCTCGTAGTCCCCAGAAGACACTAGCAATATTTTTTATAATTTATTTGATTTTTCCCTGCACCCCCTGCCTGCCTGCTATAGGCTCACTTCAGCAATAATTTTTTTAAGGATTATTCCATTTTCCCTGGCCTGCCCTAGCCTGCACCTGCCACTTGCCTTAGGTGCACACCAGGAATAATTTGTTTTAAGGATTATTCCATTTCTTCTGGCCTGAAACTGTCATCTGCCGTGGCCATAGGTGCACACCAGCAATAATTTTTTTATGGATTATTCAATTTTTCGCCAGCCTGGCCTGCACTTGTCACCTGCCATAGGCCATAGACACACATCAGCAATAATTTGCTTTAAGGGTTATTCCATTTTCCCCAGCCTGGCCTGCAGCCTTTGCCTGCCATAAGCACACAGCAGGAATAATGTTTTTTAAGGTTATTCAATTTTCCCTAGGCTTAACCTGTAATCACACCAGCAATAGCCTTTTTTAAGGATTATTGGATTTTCCATTGGCCTGGCCTGCACCCACCAACTGCCATAGACGCACACCAGCAATAATCTTTTTAAGGATTATGCCATTTTCACCTAGCCTAGTCAGCACCCGTCGCCTACCATAGGCGCACACCAGCAATAATTTCTTTAAGAATGATTCCATTTTCACTTAGCCTGACCTGCAGCTGCCGCCTGCATAGGCACACACCAGCAATACCTTTTTTATGGGTTATTCCATTTTCTCCTGGCCTTCTACCGCTGCTTGACATATACGCACATCAGCAATAACTTTTTAAAGGATTATTAGATTTTCCACTTGGCCTAGTCTGCACCCGCCGCCTGCCATAGGCGCACGTGAGCAATACATTTTTTAAGGATTATGCCATTTTCCCCTGTCCTGGTCTGTACCAGTCGCATGCCTTAAGCACACCAGCAATACTTTTTAAAAAGATCTTTCCACCTTCCCCTGCACCCTCCGCTTGCCATAGGCCATAGGCACAGACCACAAATAATATTTTTAAGGAATATTCCATTTTCTCCTGGTCTGGCCTGCACCCACCACCTACCATAGACCATGGGCGCCCATCAGCAATTTTATTTTTTAGGATTATTCTATTTTCCTAGGGCCTGGCCTACACATGCTGCCTGCAATAGGCGCACACCAGCAATACATTTTTTTAAAGATTATTCAATTTTTCCCCTGAACTCCCTGCCGGCCACAGGAATCTTATAGGCCTTAGAGGCACATAAAGTAAACAGTTAAATCTGTGTGTCATCGAAATATTAGGTTATGATGGTTTGGTATGGATACACTACTGTTAATTATTTGTGATGTGAACTCACTCAATTATATTGTCTGTAGATTCAAACTGCAAATGCCACATTTCACAGATTCTTTTTTTTTGTTTGCTTTTAGGTGCACAAGAGAAATCATCACACACAGTACAGCCAGACAGAAGGCCGGCAGCGACACATCCCAGCAGAGTCCTCCTCTGCTTCCGCCTGTGCAGAAAAGTGGCAACCTCCAGAGGTAAGAAAGAACTTGAAGATGGCCCCAAAGAAGACAGCTCCTGCTAAGAAAGTAACCAGTGAGAAGGAGAAGAAGAAGGATATTGCCACCACTGGATTGCTGGTGTGCACCTTTTTCAGAAAATGTGGCATATATGCTGCATCCTCCTCTAGGCAGCAAAAGGTAGGGGGCAGCATTCCCACATCATCAACAGCATCGCCCCAACTAAGGCTAAGCCCAGGCCCATGTTTCTCAGCGATAGAGCCACTGCAGACATAGAGACGAGCAGTGAGTCTGAGCTGGATTTGTATCAGCTTCAAACTAGTGCACAATGGTCACAGGAAAGTGGAGAACAGAAGCCGCAGCCAGCAACAATTCTTCCTGAAGTAGGTTGAGGTGCCTGCTGATCAACATGTTGTTCTTCAACCATTGGCTTCACAATCTCCAGCAAGAAAAAGAAAGGGTACTGCATCATCTTCTCTAATCCCCATTTCTCTTGCTCTGAACATGGATTGGACCCCAGCCGAGTCCAAGACCTGCCCTGAGAGACAAGGGAAAAGGAAAGTTCCTGAAAGCCTTGGAATTATGGAAAGTGACAGTGATGAGGATGAGCCAGTGAGTCAGTATGAAGGGCTGCTTAGAGGACACCGCTACCACAGTCGAAGTACGCCCTATAGAGAGGTATATGGCACAGCCACTTCCCTCCATTTCTTCAGGCATCAGCAGTGGCACACTAAAACGTTCCCCCTACAGTTTGGCACTTTATGATTAGCAAGTAGGAGGATCATTTTGCATAAGGCTCTGTTTGTTACACAAGTGTTCATCAAGGTAAGCCAGTTTTACACTCTGGTACTGGAACCTACTCTTGTCACCTGCCCGAAATGGAAGGTTCCCATCGAGACCTATTTTGCCAGAGTTGCTGTTCCAGTGCTCCATCATGAAGTGCTGCAATTGGTTCACCAAACTATGCATTAGAGTACTGGTCACACTATCCACCTTATGACAGACATGCAGACCTGTTATCAAGCAACTGATTACACGTGTTTAGCACTGCACACTGGATCTGTTTTGTTGGGGTTAGGCAACAGCTATCTACAGGTCTCAGCACTGAAGAAAGTTTTCAGGGTGTTCGGCGGCATCCAATAGTAGCATGTTTACCTTGTAAAACTCCTAACAAGGTGCAAAAATCTCAAAAGACTTTAACAGTCTCAGGTCTCAGAATTGGATTTGTTGCCACTGGCAATGGCAGTAATATTGGCCATGGCAGATTGTCGATATTTCAGTGTCCTATGTTTGGTGCATTGCATCAACTTGATTGTGCAGGACTTTCTCACAAAAGATACAGTCAGCAACATACTGGCCACTTGTCAAAGAATCTGCACTCATTTCAGTCATTCTTTTAAAGCCCACAAGCATCTGAGGATCGTTAAGTGTGCTAATGGAGTACCCGCTAAGTCCTTATACATGAGGTGCCAACACATAGGAACTCGACCTACTATATTTTGCAACCTCTGTTTGAGCAGTACAGACTGATCACTCACTATGTCCTTCAAAGAGCTTCAAAGAGGAGGGGTTGCAGCTGGCAAAATCATGACCACGGAGATGGACAAATGGGCGGGGGCGTAGTCAAATGCCAGACACAAATTCTATGTCCTTTTGAAATGTTCACATGGGAAGTCTGTAGGGAGGGCAGTACAATAAGACAAGCAATCCCATTGTTGCAGCTGCTATAGGACCAGTTGAAAAAGGTGTTGCAAAGATTCACCGGTGTGAAGGAAGAGGCATATGAGTTGGTTCAGAGCTAAAAACTTTGTTTGGCTGTAAAGACAAAGGTGCAAAAATATATTGCGTCCTCCAAAGAGTACATATGTGCCACAATACTTTATCCACGGTACAACCACTTTCATTCCTTTTTCAGAAGGGGATGTTTCACAATACAAGACCTCAATTGTTTAGCAAACAAAAGAACTGGAAACAGAATGGCTGGAAGACAGAGGCCCAGGCAGAAATACAGACTTCAACCTCCAGAGAGGGCAATGCTGATGTCTCACAGCCGTCGGCATCATCGCCTGCAACACTAGCAACAGAAGAATCGGACCCAACCTCTGCAGTGACTTGGTTTCAAGGGGAAGGAATTAAGTCAAAAGCAGAGAGAAAGTCAATCGAGGTCAAGCAAGTGGAAGCACCAATGACCAGCTAGAGGATGGTCCAAGACAATCTGAATGACCCAAAAGAGGATCTAAACCCATTGGTCTATTGGTATGTGAAGATGCGACAATGACCAGAGTTCAGCAGGTTGGTAATAAAGTATCTGACTTCACTGGTAGCAAGTGTGTCTTCTGAGTGTGTGTTCAGTGTAGCCAGTACAGATGTCACAGTAAGAAGGAACAGGCTCTCACCTCAAAACATGTAGAGAGTGACCATTATTAAAATGACCAAACACTTCCTACCACAAGATCACATTGTTCCTTCAGCACCACAGGAGAAGGAGAAGGGTGACAGGTCAAATTCAAGTGTATTAGCTGATGAACTTCTTGGAAAATCCCCTTAGTTTGAGGATGAACTCTACTTCCCTGACTAAGCAGGTCACAAGAGAACTTTCATATATTATCGTTGAACTGCTTTGCAAAACAAAAAAGGGTAGGGATATAGAAGAACATTTATATATTGGGTGTCTGACTTATGCAGCCAAATATATTCACAAGTATGGGTTGGACCAATGTGCACACAAGTAGCCTCCCCAATTTGCTTAAAGGACATTAAGACAAATCCTCCCATCCCTATCTTTCTTTTTTCATTATCTGGCTTGACAGCCTACCAGTACAGATCATTAATAAGATAATGCTCCCAGTATTTGTCACCTCCAAGGGAAAAGAGAAGATACAATAGACAAATGTGCAGTGCACCATACTTGGAATATGTAATGTACCAATGAGTGATATATTGAGTGACTGATGATTCATGTGGTTACTGGGAGGGTGTTCTAACTAATGTATATTCTTGATTTGTATTGTTTGGACCCGATAGGTGATTCAGGTTCTTCAGAGACCAGTCAGTTTAGTTAACCAAACTACACAAAATACTCAAATTCTTTTGCTCTTCGAGTTCATCAAAACTACAGGTCTATCTCATTTGGGTCGGGAAGGGATGTCTAGTGGGGACAGTCATGGGAATACCCCAACAGCTAATAGAAGGAAGTTACAAACAATGCCTATATAGAAACCGTCAACATGACTCAAATAGGCCTACTGTGGACTGGAGAGAGGTGCATTGATTTGGAAAATGCAGAGTGATGGCTCAAATGCCAGTCAAACTCTAATTAAGTGGTTGTGGTCTTCAGGAGCTGTCACTGGACACATGTCACATAATGGATGCACACAATTGACATTTGTGTGATTGATTAGCCAGGTTCATGCAGCTACTTGTCTGGGACTGATGGTAAAAGATTGGTCTCACTTCTCAGTTAATTGCACATGACTACATCAGCCTATACTCTGCCCTCTTGATCCTTATCCACAATGAAGCTTATACCATCTCATTGACTCTACAATATTGCAATGTTCTTTTTGCATTCCATAGGCCTTCTCTCCTTTCTGCACAAAAGCTACATAAAACTCCTGCTTACCAGACCGGTTTAGCTCTGTACCAAAGACAGACATTCAGACAATAAGAATGCAAAAATAAGAATGCAAATGCACTGCCCATTTTGACATTTATATATGGAGCATTATTCTTCTTTTCTCAACAGTAACATTTTGTAGAACTGTATGCATCCTCCCTATTTTGTATTTTTTCAACCCAGGTAACATTAGATAGCTTGGGACTCCAGGACTGAAGGACTGTTTGCAATGCATTTGGTAACTGAACTGTGTTCTTCCTTTCACAACAGATGAGATGATGTGCTGCTCATCGACTTGATGAATGTTGTGTTTGCCTTTGTCTCACCTTTCCTCAACTCCCCCATCCCATTGTTCAATAAACCCCCAACCCCCTTCTCCCAGTTTGTGTGATCTATTGAGGCGTGACTTAATAATGTACACCACGAATGGATCACACACTTGGCACAGCAGATGTGATGAAAGCATTACCAATTTCCTGTTACAGATCTTCTGAACAATAGCCCTCCTCAGCCCTACTACCCTAACCCAGGTATGAAAGGGACATCATCATCATAGTGCGTAATCTTATTTAGAAAAATTTCTGTCCCAGGCAATAGTAGTGTACACTATGGCCTGATTCCCAAAGGTAAACTAAAATTACACTTTTGGTGTAAGTTTTTACTTGCAGCGTAACTGTACTACCAGCCAAGTAACAATGTGAGCAGTAATTAACTAGCAGTAACAGTGACTCCTTTTAAAATGATAGTAGTTACTAACTATTCACAAAGTTACTACTTGCAAAGTTATACACAGCAGGTGGGGTTTTTAGGTTTTCAGAAAGGCTGGGCGCACTGCCTAGTGTGGACGTATAGGTACCAAGAGATTTAGATGGTAGGGTTGTGATGCGGAAGGGCGAGCGGATGAGACCCCTTAACCGTTCTAATGTAGGTTAGAAATCTAACTTACAGGACAATAAAAAACTGCAATGCCCTCGCACACACAAAGTAAAGTATAACCTTATGGTAGACAAAGTACAACAAAATTCAAAGTATAGAGCTCAATTAAGACAATTGCAATCCAGAATTGTATATTGTAGAATCAGATGTAGGTTTATTGGTTTCAAAAGCCAGCCCACACGTGTTTCGTCGCGTGGGAACAGATTCCTGCGACTCCTCAGGGCGTAGCAGTGAGTGGTCCATTGGATAAGGTAGTTCGAGTTGTCAAATGAATGAGTTTCCCATCTCAGTTAGTGTTGTCAGACGGTCGAGTATAGGTCTGATATTATAGATTATACTTGATGTTAGTGTGCATCAAGCCGTAGACCGGGAGGGGATACGTATCTGGAGAACGGCGACCGGGAACTTTAGGAGGAGGGAGTACACGCCTATGACTTTCCGGCATCAGGTAGCAAACACCGGATCCGGTATCTGACCTAACATCCCCTGTTCCCATGCGACGAAACACGTGTCGGCTGGCTTTTGGAACCAATAAACCTACATCTGATTCTACAATATACAATTCTGGATTGCAATTGTCTTAATTGAGCTCTATACTTTGAATTTTGTTGTACTTTGTCTACCATAAGGTTATACTGTACTTTGTGTGTGCGAGGGCATTGCAGTTTTTTACTTGCAAAGTTATGTTACTGATTAAAAAGTTACTGGGTATAAACTTAATACTAAAAGTGTAACTTATTTTACCTTTGTGAATCAGGCCTTGTGTTGCTTACAAAATCTATGCTGTGTAATATCAACAATGGTTCTGTCGGGTTCTCAACCTGATATCTTCAAATTCTGCTTAAATTGCTATACATTTGCAACACACAGTAATCTTCTCCTGAATCGAGGTTCTGGTAAATTTAGTTTGAATTTTTTCTAATACATTAAATAGTTACTTGCTCTCCAGATTGCTTAGAAGTGCTACTGCTAGTTGCTGTTTGTATGACATTTTTGTCAAGGTGGTCTCAGTCTTGGATTACCCATTTACTTTGTGTTTTCTTTCAGTCTAGCTGTCTGTGATGGATAATCCTTCTGAATAATCCCACGGTTGGAGTTCACTTCGCAAGCATCATTTGAAATGGGTGGGGGTAGGACCTTGCTTTGTACATGTTATCCCTGTTAGGGCTAGGCCATTACTACCACCAGCATTACGAAGGTCCCTTTGGGAAATCCTGCAATAAAGTTTGAGAAGATTGAGAGAGAAGTAGAAGCTGTCGCTTAATCTATTCAGGTAAGCAATAAGAAGTGAACTAGGTAAGAACTGTGAGAAGTTAGCCTGGCATATGATGTCCACTAGTTCTAGTGGGCACCTTGCACCAGTCTAATCGATCCTTATTGATGGTGGTTGTAAAGTCAACCTTATAGAAAGCTATCCTAGTGGTAGCATGGACCAGCAGTCATCAGGCTAAGACTTCAGTAGGCGATGTTAAGCAAGTTGTTTTACCAATTATAATCCCTGGAGTATCAAATGAAAGCACACCACACAAGGCATATATCAAATATATATGTATTTATTCTAAACACAACCCCTCTTCACTCTTTATGAAGTCAGAGGTAAAAAGTACAATACAAGTTACTCAATTGGCATAGGATAAGTTGCACAGTATACATTTTGCCCTAGGGGCCTCACAAACCATATACTAAAATAGTGGTATAAGAACCACGTGGGAGTTAGAAAGCAGGCCTGGGGCCTGTGGAATAGCTGGTGCTACTCTAAACAACCAAAGGTTAGGAAGTAGGAAGCCCACGGGAGACGTGTGCAGTGTTAAACACCAGCGCGGGTTACCATTGACTTTCTATGGGAAACGAAGAAGTTACAATTATACAATTTAAGGATACTTCCGGATGGACTATGATGAAACCCTTTTAGACTTAGACACTAGGAGGGCCAATACCCTTGAAACTACCAGAGTACTCGTGTTACCTCACCCACTGAAGCCGGGTGCATAGGTGTCTTTTTATGTTGGGGTTCGTCGTCGATTTCAATGGAGAGCTGCAAAGAAGTGCTGCAGGCGACCAGAGGAAAAGTGTACGGGTGGATCCAAGGGTGGATCGAAGAGGGTGGTCACTCCTTGACCACAAGGGAGATGTCTTCTGTCTTCCAGTCGAAATGTAATGTCGAAGGTCCAGGATTTGTGTTTCAAAGTTTCGTCAAGAATAATCTAAAGTCCTAGGGACACTGCTCCTATACTTATACTAAGTTTAGGGGTTGGACCACCTGTAAGGTCCCTCCTATGGGTGGACAAGGGAAGGGGGTGGTTAGACCCCTTTCCCTTTGTCCATTTTAACGCCAGAGCTGGGGCAGAGTGCCCCAGCAACCGGTTTGAACTGGGAAATGCATGGAGCACCTAGTGTGCCCAAGGCAGTGTCTGGAATGTATTCACTGAATGCAGCCCTCCCTTCCACAATACACAAATGCCTGTCTGGGGAGGGGCCAGCACCTCCTTGGACAGGAAACCTATTGTCCAGGCCTCCCCTGCCGGAGTTTTGTCCAGCAGCAGGAGGTCAGACTTGTGTCTGTGGCAGCAGCATCCATTTTGTGATGCTGAGGCTCTGTTTAACCCCTTCGGTGCTGCGCGAATTCCGCTGCGGTGCTGAAGGTTCTAAAGAACCTATGGACTCATGACGGAACGGTTCTGTCATGAGCACAGGCCAACCGACGCTCATGACGGAACCGTTCCGTCATGAGCACCGAAGGGGTTAACTTTAACCGGGTAAACCAGTAACTACATGTCTTCTCCCTCTAGAAGGGTGGAATGCTAACCCCTCCGCCAGGACTGGCGGGGGGTAGTATTCCAAAGTGTTTTATACCTTACACAACATGTTTTGATAAAGCCTAACCAAAGTTAGCATTAACTGCGAGGATTATAATGCACTTAAGAGTATATGGTATGGCTATATCATAGAACAGCTATAAGGAGATGGTTCCGAAAGCTGCAGAGGGGCTCAGCTCATGCTAGGGCACCCTCTCACATAAAACCAAGCACTCTACCTCCAGGATTGTCGAGGTCTGCCTTAGGAGTGGCTTATAGGTGTATATGTGTCTATATGTATATAGAGATATAGGTATACTATATCTAAGTAAGGGGTGATTACACCACCTTACTTAGGCTGTGTGAACAGACCTGTGTTGTCAGTTTGAAAGGCAAACCAGGGGTGGCACAATACATGCTGCAGCCCCTGGTAGGCCTAGGGGGCACCTATGCCCTGGGTACCTAGGGTACACTATACAGGGGCTCACAAGGGTGACCCAGTAACCAATCTTGGATGTACCTAAAGTACATGCTATCAATTTAGAGAGAGAACAGCTAGGCTTTGGTCCTGATTAGCAGGGCCACAGCCAGACTAAAGTCGAAAACCCAGAGAATCACAGCAAAAAGTGGGGGTAACCATAGGAAGCAGACCCTACTCTCCTACAAGAACTTATTACTGAAGTTGTTTCCAGGAAGCAGAGCTAGATAAAAATATAGTTTTTGTGTATGTTGTTGGCATACCCCGCCAGTGTTCAATATTTACAGAGGGTAGAACAAGGCCATTAACTAACTATCATACACTTTGATAGGTGGCTGGGTGCTGTAAAACCTCATCAAGCAATAAGTCAAACAAAACTAGTCTGTTCCCACTCTGGTAGCGGGGTATTCTGGACTTCAGGAAGAGGTAAGTGAAGTAACCTACTGAAAATTAAATACACAGCAAGGGACTTCAGGTAGGGAAAGACTAGTGGGAAAAGACGATGTTCAGTACAATTTCAGATGACAGCTTCTTGTCTCGCTCTCATCAATAAACCACAATGCTATGCTCACTAGCAATGCAAAGACAAAAGAAAGATTGAAAGTGAAATGTATTTCAAAAACGTTTTTTTACATGAGGAAATTCACCCTCTCCACCCACCTCAGGACCATCCCTCACCCCAGGCAAAAAACCACAAATGTCCGAGTCCACTATTTGTCCAACTATCCCTTTCCACCCTCCCCATCCACAACAACACTCCCACCCGTTTTTTTTTGCCAATTACTTTTTGTCTCCCTTCACAAAATTTTCAAAACCTTTCCCTTTTTGCTTAAGCTGCTCGGGTGATAGTTTCGATGTGATCTGTCAAGCGGGAAACAAGGAAAAAGGGGGGCAAAAACCTTTTTCTCCTTGCATTTTCCCAAAGGGATTTTAGACACAACCAAAACCCGAACCGCTGAACGGAATTACACCAAATTTGGCACAAAGCTAGATATTGATGATGTAAATCCATTCTGTAGTTTTAGAGATATTTAAGTTTAAAAAATATGGATATCTGGGGACCGAGTCCTTGCAGTGGACTCATGGATCCTACTGAAATTTGATTGGCTACCAACACTTCAAACAGGAAGCATTGGCCGCCATTTTGGACTCAGCTTGAAGCCGAGTCCCACAAAAAACCTAAAGAATAAGGAAAAGGGGGCAGGATAGAAATACCCTGACCCCCCAGATATGGTGGGAGGGTCCCCAAGGGACTTCACTGGGCATTAAAAAGGGATTTATTTTTTCAATGTTGCCACAAATGCGCAGGTGGCTTTGTAACAAAACTGAAAAAATAAACATATAATACAGATTGCCGAAGCACTCTAACGTGAGTGATAAAATTGTTCAGTTACAATTAACAGTTTTCAAACACCAATTCTGACAGAAGTAACGAAGATATCCAAAAGATGAGTGAATCTTGGAGTCTTTAATGGAAATTACAGCCAGCCGACACGTGTTTCATCGCCTTCGCGATTCATCAGGGCTGAAACAAACAAAAGTAGCGTCTAGCATGTTCTGTGAGCAACAACATTTACATACAAGGCCATAGTATCTAGCCGTTATGTCACATGCAATACAACTTCCTCCTGCAGTGGACATACAGTGAATATATCATTTCATAAGAAATGTCTCGCTCGTGCCACCACAACACATCCGTGTCGGAGTTCCGGTGTATACTACCGATTATCCATAATGACGTGACTATATGTGATAGTGATGGTAATGGACATGTGCAGGGACGAGATCACCTTTGTATATCTTAAAGGCAAGCAATGACACATGCTCTATAATATGGCGGAAGTGTCCTAATTATGTACGGCTCTTACATCATCCATGCTACTCATATTGTGAAAATCGTGAGAGACAAGTGTCACTTGAAGAGCATACCTAGAAGGCCGTATCGACGTCAGAAGGTCTGGATATATTAAGGAAAGAAAGAAAAAACCGAAAAAATCTCATCACTAACTGAATTCCGGTAATATTCGGGCAAAATGTCACCAAATGAGACTGTTCGCCACTAATTGTACGACGTCTTACCGCTCAGCTGGTGATAATTCCGACCCAGCCGGGCCCGTGACTAGTACTGCTGGTAGGGGTGCGTCCAGCAGCGATCAATAGTACTACTGGTAGGAGTGCGTCCAGCAGCGGTCAATACCTCTGTTTCTATGACAAAGTAAAATAATCTATGTTGTTATCAAAATTGAAGAAAATAATCAGTTTCTATTTGTTCAGACGTCACCATGACACTCTCACTGGAGTCCTGGTATTTAAAACCCACGATTTGGTTGAACCATGATGGGTAATTCCCTATCTTATATGTAAACCTAAACATTCGAACCAGCGAGTCATCACTATCTAGCGCAGTGCGCAATACACAAGTACTACTCATCCACTTACATGGGTATTGGGTCAAAAACATATGATAATGGGCTCGGAGGTGACCCGAAACCGTCGTTCGTGTGTACGATTTTCGTTATCAAGAGATATTACTGTTAAAAGAAATAACAGATATGTTACTTATTAACATGGTGAAACAAGTCCTCGTAGCGCAAGTCATCGCTATGCAATTGTTATACCAGATTTACCTACTCCTTTTTTAGCTTTACCGCAAGGATACCAGATGCGGTTCCAGATTACGATGTATTCGATGCTGGAGGGGAACGAGTAATGATATTTTTTAGAGTCAAAAGATAAACAAGTTGTACCTCCAAAATTGTAGACGGTCGCACCCCTAACTAACTTACCCGTGTTCGGCTTCTTCAGCGAGTATGGCGGGTTCACCTCCTCCGAGCTCAGTTCCTGTTTGGACACGTGATTCTGTCTAAACCGACGTATATGCGTGCTTAAACGTGACGTATTTCAGAGACTAGACCGCGTATAGTGCTAGTCTGAGCCGACCATGTTGCAAGGTCTCTCATATAGAGAATTACCCGAGTGGTAAAGTTGAAAATTAATTCTCGCGAAGTATTATGTGATGAGAATTCTGTATAACTAAAAACATATCGTATTTCTAGATTTGTAGAGCGGACACTCGCGATGAGTGGATCATAATCCACATAACGGAAATTATGCCAATCGAGTATGTATAAAGGAATGTAAATAGACGCTCCAATGTGAGAATGTGTGTGATATCTGGAAAATTCGAATATCGAGGATTCTAGATTAATGTCGATATATAGCGTGACATTAATTTCCAACACATGACTAATGATGGTGAAGTGCACACCGTGAGTGATTCAGACTTCCTAAATATGTGAGAAGCCCAATCATACTGTGACTGTTTAGCATTTAACATTTTTTATAGTATCAAAATTGTTGCTTTGAGGTCTCATAAAAGTATTCATATGTACAGGAGAAAACATCCCAGCATTCGGAGAGATTTAGGTATAGACGAATTCATTCAGGTCTGCAATAAATTACAGTATTCATAAACAGTACCTAATACTAGTCACCCAGAAAAAATTGCATCTCTTGGTCATAATTTAATCCTGACTGTACCGATTTCAAACGCATTATCCAAGTCGCCTCAGTACGTCTCAATTTCAATTCCCGATTCCCACCTCTTATTGCCAATGGTATCGTTTCAATTCCAAAAAATTGTACATTTTTGTTTCGTTGCTCTTTTTGACATGAGGCTACATGCAAAGCCACTGGATATTTAGGGTCACAATTTAAAATCGCTCTTATATGTTCCATCATTCTTTCTTTCAATGGTCTAATTGTACTTCCTACGTAATACTTGCCACATTCACACTCAATAATATAAATGACAAATTTGGTTGTACAATTAATGTTACTCTTAATGGTATAACATACGTCATCTGGGCCTGTGAAATTTGTTGTTCCATGTTTGGCCCATTTGCACATACTGCAGAACCCGCATTTATGAAAGCCCAAACCTCGTTGTGTCAACCAGTCAGTACTCCTCATGTCACGGGGTACTGTGGGACTTAACTTGTTTCGTAATGTATTACCTCTTCTAAACGAGATTTGTGGTCTCTCTGTAATGTATTCGGTCAGTGTTTTTTCGGATTTCAATAAACTCCAATGTTTGGTTAAACTTTTTCTTAAGTCCAGATGGAGTGAGTTGAAATCCGTGACCATTCTTATGCATTCTTTGTTGTCTGGCTTAAGCTTCTGTCTGGTGGTGAGGGTGTCTGTTCTCCCCACTCTTTTGATCCTTTTCTCAGCTTTTCTAATGGTGTTGTAAGCATAACCTCTTGTCTGAAATCTTTCTTTCATGCTGTCAATACATCTCCTGAATTCACAGTCCTCACTACAGTTTCTTCTTGCCCGAATAAATTCGCCAAAGGGTATGGCGTTAATCTGGTGTGAGGGGTGTGAGCTCGATGCATGCAAGATTGCATTGCACGCTGTCGACTTTCTGAACAATCTACTATGCAGACAGTTGGAAGAAATATAGAACTCAATATCTAAGAATTCTATATTTGTTTTACTCCACTTCATGGTGAAGTTGATCTTCCATGTATTGTCATTCAGGTATTTGAAGAAATTTTGTAATTGCTCCTCTGAGCCTGACCAGATGAGGATGCAGTCGTCAATATATCGACCCCAAAAGATTATGGAGTCGATATATTGAGCACCCTTTGTGCCCCAAATTAGATCTGCTTCCAGTGCCCCCATAAATAGATTCGCAAACGAGGGTGATATCTTAGAGCCCATGGCTACACCTTGTTTTTGTCGGTACCAGTTTTTGTCACACATAAAATAGTTGTTTTTTAGGACCAATTCTATCATTGTTGATAGCATCTCAGTATGTTTCCATAGTGTAGCTGGTCTGTTATACAGGATTTTGTTAATGGCCTGGATACCCAGCTCTGTGTTGATGCTGGTGTAAAGTGACACCACGTCCATTGTTACTAAAAGAAAATCATCTTGCCATTCCATGTCTGCTAGTGTACTTAGAATGTGTTTGGAATCCTGTATGTAGGACGGCAAGTTTTTAACTAGCGGACCTAGATACAGATCTACGTATTCTGCTATCCTTTCCGTTGGGCCTCCTATGCCCGAAACAATAGGTCTCCCCGGTGGAAATGGGAGTTCCTTGTGAATCTTGGGTAAGGTGTATAGCCATGGATATGTGGGTCTAAAAACTTTTAAATATAGGTATTCTTCCTCGTTTAATAAACCTGATTGTTTCCACTTTAACAACTGAGAATTAATTTCTATTGTTAAGGGACCAGTGGGGTTAAAAGTGAGGCGTTCGTAGCATACTTCATCCTGTAGTTGTTGACTAATTTCTGATTGATAGTCTATGCGATCCATAATCACTACGTTCCCTCCCTTATCTGCCTCTCGTATAATGATGGTGTTGTCGTTCATGAGTGTGTTAAGCGCTACTCTTTGTCCCTTACTGAGGTTATCCTTATATTTAAACATTCTGTCCTTGCGTAGACGGTTCAGTTTGTCAAGATCATCTAACACACGCTTATGAAAATTGTCTATGGCATTGCCACCAGGTAGTGTAGGGATCCATTTGGACTTGGACTTTAGTCCACTAACAATGCTAAAATCAGATTCTATATCCAACTCCTCTAGCAATCTGTCCATCTCTAGAGGAGACTCCTCCATGTCAGTCAATGATAAGAGAAGATGAGTTGCATGCACATCATTTATTGATAAGGATTAGAAACTGTAGTGAGGACTGTGAATTCAGGAGATGTATTGACAGCATGAAAGAAAGATTTCAGACAAGAGGTTATGCTTACAACACCATTAGAAAAGCTGAGAAAAGGATCAAAAGAGTGGGGAGAACAGACACCCTCACCACCAGACAGAAGCTTAAGCCAGACAACAAAGAATGCATAAGAATGGTCACGGATTTCAACTCACTCCATCTGGACTTAAGAAAAAGTTTAACCAAACATTGGAGTTTATTGAAATCCGAAAAAACACTGACCGAATACATTACAGAGAGACCACAAATCTCGTTTAGAAGAGGTAATACATTACGAAACAAGTTAAGTCCCACAGTACCCCGTGACATGAGGAGTACTGACTGGTTGACACAACGAGGTTTGGGCTTTCATAAATGCGGGTTCTGCAGTATGTGCAAATGGGCCAAACATGGAACAACAAATTTCACAGGCCCAGATGACGTATGTTATACCATTAAGAGTAACATTAATTGTACAACCAAATTTGTCATTTATATTATTGAGTGTGAATGTGGCAAGTATTACGTAGGAAGTACAATTAGACCATTGAAAGAAAGAATGATGGAACATATAAGAGCGATTTTAAATTGTGACCCTAAATATCCAGTGGCTTTGCATGTAGCCTCATGTCAAAAAGAGCAACGAAACAAAAATGTACAATTTTTTGGAATTGAAACGATACCATTGGCAATAAGAGGTGGGAATCGGGAATTGAAATTGAGACGTACTGAGGCGACTTGGATAATGCGTTTGAAATCGGTACAGTCAGGATTAAATTATGACCAAGAGATGCAATTTTTTCTGGGTGACTAGTATTAGGTACTGTTTATGAATACTGTAATTTACTGCAGACCTGAATGAATTCGTCTATACCTAAATCTCTCCGAATGCTGGGATGTTTTCTCCTGTACATATGAATACTTTTATGAGACCTCAAAGCAACAATTTTGATACTATAAAAAATGTTAAATGCTAAACAGTCACAGTATGATTGGGCTTCTCACATATTTAGGAAGTCTGAATCACTCACGGTGTGCACTTCACCATCATTAGTCATGTGTTGGAAATTAATGTCACGCTATATATCGACATTAATCTAGAATCCTCGATATTCGAATTTTCCAGATATCACACACATTCTCACATTGGAGCGTCTATTTACATTCCTTTATACATACTCGATTGGCATAATTTCCGTTATGTGGATTATGATCCACTCATCGCGAGTGTCCGCTCTACAAATCTAGAAATACGATATGTTTTTAGTTATACAGAATTCTCATCACATAATACTTCGCGAGAATTAATTTTCAACTTTACCACTCGGGTAATTCTCTATATGAGAGACCTTGCAACATGGTCGGCTCAGACTAGCACTATACGCGGTCTAGTCTCTGAAATACGTCACGTTTAAGCACGCATATACGTCGGTTTAGACAGAATCACGTGTCCAAACAGGAACTGAGCTCGGAGGAGGTGAACCCGCCATACTCGCTGAAGAAGCCGAACACGGGTAAGTTAGTTAGGGGTGCGACCGTCTACAATTTTGGAGGTACAACTTGTTTATCTTTTGACTCTAAAAAATATCATTACTCGTTCCCCTCCAGCATCGAATACATCGTAATCTGGAACCGCATCTGGTATCCTTGCGGTAAAGCTAAAAAAGGAGTAGGTAAATCTGGTATAACAATTGCATAGCGATGACTTGCGCTACGAGGACTTGTTTCACCATGTTAATAAGTAACATATCTGTTATTTCTTTTAACAGTAATATCTCTTGATAACGAAAATCGTACACACGAACGACGGTTTCGGGTCACCTCCGAGCCCATTATCATATGTTTTTGACCCAATACCCATGTAAGTGGATGAGTAGTACTTGTGTATTGCGCACTGCGCTAGATAGTGATGACTCGCTGGTTCGAATGTTTAGGTTTACATATAAGATAGGGAATTACCCATCATGGTTCAACCAAATCGTGGGTTTTAAATACCAGGACTCCAGTGAGAGTGTCATGGTGACGTCTGAACAAATAGAAACTGATTATTTTCTTCAATTTTGATAACAACATAGATTATTTTACTTTGTCATAGAAACAGAGGTATTGACCGCTGCTGGACGCACTCCTACCAGTAGTACTATTGATCGCTGCTGGACGCACCCCTACCAGCAGTACTAGTCACGGGCCCGGCTGGGTCGGAATTATCACCAGCTGAGCGGTAAGACGTCGTACAATTAGTGGCGAACAGTCTCATTTGGTGACATTTTGCCCGAATATTACCGGAATTCAGTTAGTGATGAGATTTTTTCGGTTTTTTCTTTCTTTCCTTAATATATCCAGACCTTCTGACGTCGATACGGCCTTCTAGGTATGCTCTTCAAGTGACACTTGTCTCTCACGATTTTCACAATATGAGTAGCATGGATGATGTAAGAGCCGTACATAATTAGGACACTTCCGCCATATTATAGAGCATGTGTCATTGCTTGCCTTTAAGATATACAAAGGTGATCTCGTCCCTGCACATGTCCATTACCATCACTATCACATATAGTCACGTCATTATGGATAATCGGTAGTATACACCGGAACTCCGACACGGATGTGTTGTGGTGGCACGAGCGAGACATTTCTTATGAAATGATATATTCACTGTATGTCCACTGCAGGAGGAAGTTGTATTGCATGTGACATAACGGCTAGATACTATGGCCTTGTATGTAAATGTTGTTGCTCACAGAACATGCTAGACGCTACTTTTGTTTGTTTCAGCCCTGATGAATCGCGAAGGCGATGAAACACGTGTCGGCTGGCTGTAATTTCCATTAAAGACTCCAAGATTCACTCATCTTTTGGATATCTTCGTTACTTCTGTCAGAATTGGTGTTTGAAAACTGTTAATTGTAACTGAACAATTTTATCACTCACGTTAGAGTGCTTCGGCAATCTGTATAGTAATTAGCAGTAGTTTTTTCTACTCTAGAGAGTGGTTTAGGTTTGCCCACTCGCCGTTTAGCACCTAGGACACCTTAATGTTTTAAATGAATGCGTGTAAACTGGCAGTGCACCCAACTACAACTGTTTAAAAACCTTCGTTGTTCTAATCAGCCTTCAGTTGAGGGTAGCCGCCACGCAATCATAATACTCGTGAAGAAATTCTAGTATACCATTGCTAGATTACACCATATTATACAGATATGGATAGAACCAAAATGGCAGAAGAGTTGTTTGAAAACTTAGCAAAAGGGATGTCCACCCAAAGCGCTTCCACCAGCACTAATCCCCCTCGTACTGAGGGACTCAGGGACAAATTTGTTAAACTAGAACGCTTAAAGAAACTAGAGAACTCAAAATGGTGGGATGGCGCGACTCTCAAACAATATCTGAGATTAAAACGCGTTCCCAGAGGTCTTAGAGGCCAAATCTTTCCCACCTACGATGACCTAGATGCCGATCTTATGATCAAATGGGAAGAATCTCTCTCTATGAATTCTATTACCCTTATGGAGATATTAATTGTTAGTGCTGAACGCAAGGGGGCTAAATTACAAGCGGAAATAGCTACCATCGAACAAGAAATTAAAGATCTAAACAGACCAGAGTCTACTGTAAAAAATTACACCATCCTGGATGAAATCATATTAAAACACCAATCAGAAATTAAAAATAGGAAAGCCAGGCAACTAAGAAGGGATGAGTTGGATTATACCTGTGGTCGAATCTTTACTTTTGATAAAAAATATGATTCCTTGATCCCGAGCAGTTCCAAAAACATCAACAAAAAATCTCAGGGTTCAGAACCCACCTCTGTCTCATCTAGTAATTCCTCACTTAACTCCATAGGCACCACAGGAGGGGAATCAGACAACCAAGATAGACAAGGGATGCCACCTTTTTTTCAAGAGGTTTTACGGATCAGGAAGGGCAACAGATACTCTACAGCAAGAAACCAATCCGATCCAAAACCAGGAGGGGCAGGGGACGTAAACACAGAGGACTACAGAAGGAAGCTGAGATCAGGGGCCAACAGGAATTAGATGGTGCTAACACTAGGGAGGTACAGGTGATCAACCTTTCTAAAATAAACCTCACTCCAGACATGGTTTCCCTTTTAAGCAAAGGTCTTAGTTTCAACCCATATGCAACGGGGGATATTTGTAAATTGAAAATCGATCTGTTTAAATTTATAAGAAACCTTAAACTTAAAAAGCATTTCTTTGGCTTGGAGAAAAAGGGCAGAGGGGTTGTCAATCCACCTGTAACTAGCACCACTGAATCCTTATCAATAAATGATGTGCATGCAACTCATCTTCTCTTATCATTGACTGACATGGAGGAGTCTCCTCTAGAGATGGACAGATTGCTAGAGGAGTTAGATATAGAATCTGATTTTAGCATTGTTAGTGGACTAAAGTCCAAGTCCAAATGGATCCCTGCACTACCTGGTGGCAATGCCATAGACAATTTTCATAAGCGTGTGTTAGATGATCTTGACAAACTGAACCGTCTACGCAAGGACAGAATGTTTAAATATAAGGATAACCTCAGTAAGGGACAAAGAGTAGCGCTTAACACACTCATGAACGACAACACCATCATTATACGAGAGGCAGATAAGGGAGGGAACGTAGTGATTATGGATCGCATAGACTATCAATCAGAAATTAGTCAACAACTACAGGATGAAGTATGCTACGAACGCCTCACTTTTAACCCCACTGGTCCCTTAACAATAGAAATTAATTCTCAGTTGTTAAAGTGGAAACAATCAGGTTTATTAAACGAGGAAGAATACCTATATTTAAAAGTTTTTAGACCCACATATCCATGGCTATACACCTTACCCAAGATTCACAAGGAACTCCCATTTCCACCGGGGAGACCTATTGTTTCGGGCATAGGAGGCCCAACGGAAAGGATAGCAGAATACGTAGATCTGTATCTAGGTCCGCTAGTTAAAAACTTGCCGTCCTACATACAGGATTCCAAACACATTCTAAGTACACTAGCAGACATGGAATGGCAAGATGATTTTCTTTTAGTAACAATGGACGTGGTGTCACTTTACACCAGCATCAACACAGAGCT
This sequence comes from Lissotriton helveticus, assembly GCF_964261635.1. Lineage (NCBI taxonomy): Eukaryota > Metazoa > Chordata > Amphibia > Caudata > Salamandridae > Lissotriton > Lissotriton helveticus. The sequence continues at coordinate 715,832,800 of NC_136070.1, forward strand.
GGGTATCCAGGCCATTAACAAAATCCTGTATAACAGACCAGCTACACTATGGAAACATACTGAGATGCTATCAACAATGATAGAATTGGTCCTAAAAAACAACTATTTTATGTGTGACAAAAACTGGTACCGACAAAAACAAGGTGTAGCCATGGGCTCTAAGATATCACCCTCGTTTGCGAATCTATTTATGGGGGCACTGGAAGCAGATCTAATTTGGGGGACAAAGGGTGCTCAATATATCGACTCCATAATCTTTTGGGGTCGATATATTGACGACTGCATCCTCATCTGGTCAGGCTCAGAGGAGCAATTACAAAATTTCTTCAAATACCTGAATGACAATACATGGAAGATCAACTTCACCATGAAGTGGAGTAAAACAAATATAGAATTCTTAGATATTGAGTTCTATATTTCTTCCAACTGTCTGCATAGTTGATTGTTCAGAAAGTCGACAGCGTGCAATGCAATCTTGCATGCATCGAGCTCACACCCCTCACACCAGATTAACGCCATACCCTTTGGCGAATTTATTCGGGCAAGAAGAAACTGTAGTGAGGACTGTGAATTCAGGAGATGTATTGACAGCATGAAAGAAAGATTTCAGACAAGAGGTTATGCTTACAACACCATTAGAAAAGCTGAGAAAAGGATCAAAAGAGTGGGGAGAACAGACACCCTCACCACCAGACAGAAGCTTAAGCCAGACAACAAAGAATGCATAAGAATGGTCACGGATTTCAACTCACTCCATCTGGACTTAAGAAAAAGTTTAACCAAACATTGGAGTTTATTGAAATCCGAAAAAACACTGACCGAATACATTACAGAGAGACCACAAATCTCGTTTAGAAGAGGTAATACATTACGAAACAAGTTAAGTCCCACAGTACCCCGTGACATGAGGAGTACTGACTGGTTGACACAACGAGGTTTGGGCTTTCATAAATGCGGGTTCTGCAGTATGTGCAAATGGGCCAAACATGGAACAACAAATTTCACAGGCCCAGATGACGTATGTTATACCATTAAGAGTAACATTAATTGTACAACCAAATTTGTCATTTATATTATTGAGTGTGAATGTGGCAAGTATTACGTAGGAAGTACAATTAGACCATTGAAAGAAAGAATGATGGAACATATAAGAGCGATTTTAAATTGTGACCCTAAATATCCAGTGGCTTTGCATGTAGCCTCATGTCAAAAAGAGCAACGAAACAAAAATGTACAATTTTTTGGAATTGAAACGATACCATTGGCAATAAGAGGTGGGAATCGGGAATTGAAATTGAGACGTACTGAGGCGACTTGGATAATGCGTTTGAAATCGGTACAGTCAGGATTAAATTATGACCAAGAGATGCAATTTTTTCTGGGTGACTAGTATTAGGTACTGTTTATGAATACTGTAATTTACTGCAGACCTGAATGAATTCGTCTATACCTAAATCTCTCCGAATGCTGGGATGTTTTCTCCTGTACATATGAATACTTTTATGAGACCTCAAAGCAACAATTTTGATACTATAAAAAATGTTAAATGCTAAACAGTCACAGTATGATTGGGCTTCTCACATATTTAGGAAGTCTGAATCACTCACGGTGTGCACTTCACCATCATTAGTCATGTGTTGGAAATTAATGTCACGCTATATATCGACATTAATCTAGAATCCTCGATATTCGAATTTTCCAGATATCACACACATTCTCACATTGGAGCGTCTATTTACATTCCTTTATACATACTCGATTGGCATAATTTCCGTTATGTGGATTATGATCCACTCATCGCGAGTGTCCGCTCTACAAATCTAGAAATACGATATGTTTTTAGTTATACAGAATTCTCATCACATAATACTTCGCGAGAATTAATTTTCAACTTTACCACTCGGGTAATTCTCTATATGAGAGACCTTGCAACATGGTCGGCTCAGACTAGCACTATACGCGGTCTAGTCTCTGAAATACGTCACGTTTAAGCACGCATATACGTCGGTTTAGACAGAATCACGTGTCCAAACAGGAACTGAGCTCGGAGGAGGTGAACCCGCCATACTCGCTGAAGAAGCCGAACACGGGTAAGTTAGTTAGGGGTGCGACCGTCTACAATTTTGGAGGTACAACTTGTTTATCTTTTGACTCTAAAAAATATCATTACTCGTTCCCCTCCAGCATCGAATACATCGTAATCTGGAACCGCATCTGGTATCCTTGCGGTAAAGCTAAAAAAGGAGTAGGTAAATCTGGTATAACAATTGCATAGCGATGACTTGCGCTACGAGGACTTGTTTCACCATGTTAATAAGTAACATATCTGTTATTTCTTTTAACAGTAATATCTCTTGATAACGAAAATCGTACACACGAACGACGGTTTCGGGTCACCTCCGAGCCCATTATCATATGTTTTTGACCCAATACCCATGTAAGTGGATGAGTAGTACTTGTGTATTGCGCACTGCGCTAGATAGTGATGACTCGCTGGTTCGAATGTTTAGGTTTACATATAAGATAGGGAATTACCCATCATGGTTCAACCAAATCGTGGGTTTTAAATACCAGGACTCCAGTGAGAGTGTCATGGTGACGTCTGAACAAATAGAAACTGATTATTTTCTTCAATTTTGATAACAACATAGATTATTTTACTTTGTCATAGAAACAGAGGTATTGACCGCTGCTGGACGCACTCCTACCAGTAGTACTATTGATCGCTGCTGGACGCACCCCTACCAGCAGTACTAGTCACGGGCCCGGCTGGGTCGGAATTATCACCAGCTGAGCGGTAAGACGTCGTACAATTAGTGGCGAACAGTCTCATTTGGTGACATTTTGCCCGAATATTACCGGAATTCAGTTAGTGATGAGATTTTTTCGGTTTTTTCTTTCTTTCCTTAATATATCCAGACCTTCTGACGTCGATACGGCCTTCTAGGTATGCTCTTCAAGTGACACTTGTCTCTCACGATTTTCACAATATGAGTAGCATGGATGATGTAAGAGCCGTACATAATTAGGACACTTCCGCCATATTATAGAGCATGTGTCATTGCTTGCCTTTAAGATATACAAAGGTGATCTCGTCCCTGCACATGTCCATTACCATCACTATCACATATAGTCACGTCATTATGGATAATCGGTAGTATACACCGGAACTCCGACACGGATGTGTTGTGGTGGCACGAGCGAGACATTTCTTATGAAATGATATATTCACTGTATGTCCACGGCAGGAGGAAGTTGTATTGCATGTGACATAACGGCTAGATACTATGGCCTTGTATGTAAATGTTGTTGCTCACAGAACATGCTAGACGCTACTTTTGTTTGTTTCAGCCCTGATGAATCGCGAAGGCGATGAAACACGTGTCGGCTGGCTGTAATTTCCATTAAAGACTCCAAGATTCACTCATCTTTTGGATATCTTCGTTACTTCTGTCAGAATTGGTGTTTGAAAACTGTTAATTGTAACTGAACAATTTTATCACTCACGTTAGAGTGCTTCGGCAATCTGTATAGTAATTAGCAGTAGTTTTTTCTACTCTAGAGAGTGGTTTAGGTTTGCCCACTCGCCGTTTAGCACCTAGGACACCTTAATGTTTTAAATGAATGCGTGTAAACTGGCAGTGCACCCAACTACAACTGTTTAAAAACCTTCGTTGTTCTAATGAAAAAATAAACAGTGCGGGCTCCCACGCATAAGAAATATAAAGGAGGGGGTGCATGAGGCCCCTTCTTACGGCTTAATGAAACCCCGGGGCCACCACCTCCCCAGGGTTTTTGTTTTAAATAATCCTGGGGATGCCTGCATGGCACCCACGTGCCCCAGGAACCTCCACCTCCTGGGACTCCTTTACTTATTAAATTGGAGGCCTCTCAGACCCCCTGCCCCAGAGACTGCCACCTCCCCAGGCTTTACAAGAAAAAATGAGGGGTAGTCATGCAGACCCCACCTGCAACCCCGGTGGCTGCCACCTCCCCAGAACCCTAACTTTAATTAATGGGGGGCTGTGCAGACCCCCCAGTCCTGGGACCGTTACCTCCCCGGGGCTTTTGTGACACTGAATGCCAGTGTGCGTAGGCCACTCCGCAGCCCCGGGGACCACAACCTCCCCGGGGCAAATTCTACAAATGAAGGGAGGCCGCACCATCCCTAACCTGGAGCCAAAGATGGCCCTGGGGACCACCAGGCCCTGCTCCCTCTGTGTCTCGGGGTACCTAGCTGTTTGCTATGGCATGGCGGGAGCTGTACCATTCCTGCCAAGCCATAGCAAAGTGTGGTCTGCTTTGAGCAAGTGAGAGCATTTTGCTCTTGCTTGCCCATAGCGGAGCACATTTGCTATGACAAAGAGGGTGTTCATGTTCAGCAGCTCCCTCTCTGTCAAAGCACCGCTGGCTCACGCAGAAAGGTGGGGAGCCGGCAGGGACTGCGGAGGCCATCAGGCTCCTCCAGCGGTCCCCAACATTTCTAAGTGGGTACCCTGGGTGAAAACAGGGCACCCACACAAGAGACCTGGCCCCGGGGGATGGGGTCCCCAGGGACAAAATCAGCCCAGGAAGGGTGCCACTCGGCTTCCCTCTTAAAATCTATAAAAAATGTTTTTTTATAAGGCCTGGCCCCAGGGGATGGTGTTTGCCGGGGCTGAAATCAGCCCCGGGGAGAAGGTGTGCTTGGCCCCCCTCCCTTCAAGTTAAAATAACAATTTCTTTTAAAGGCAGTGCCCCAGGGATGCAGTGCCCAGGGCCAAAATTGGCCTGGGAAGGGGGGAAGTGTGGACTACTCCCCCATTCCAAAAAGGCCCGGCCCTGGGGAATGGGGTCCCCAGGGCTGAAATTGACACAGGGAAGGGGGAGCTATGAGCCGCACCTCCCCAAAAAATTAAAAAAATTAAAATGGCAAGTTGTCTGAGACCTTGCCCCCTTTCTCCACCGCTCTGCAAACTCACCTCCTGGTGCACTGCTGGTTTAGGGATGAAGTCCCCTTGGCTCCAGAGGGTACTTGGGGGCCAACTACCCCTCTTGTTACCTCCACACTGTGGGACTGTTGAGAGGTCTTTGGACACCACACCCCCTTTCTCTACCACTCTGAAAACACATCTCCTGGCACACTGCTGGTGGGCGATGAAGTCCCCTTGGCTGCTGAGGGTCCTTGGATGTTTATTACCCCTCATGTTACCTCCAGTAAGTCCCACACAGTGGGATTGCAGAGAGGTTGTGGGACGCCACACCACCTTTCTCCACCACTTTACATATTCGGCTCCAGGCACACTGCTGGTAAGGGGATAAAGTCCCCTTGTCTCCAGAAGGTCCTTTGGGGCTAACTACCTGTTGGAACTAGCCCTTCTTGCAGAGTCATCCTCAAACTTTTTGCTTCTTCCTCCCTTATTTTTCCTGACCCGTGGCTGTTGGCAATAGGACTCTGCGCACTTTACCACTGCTGATCAGTGCTAAAGTGCATATGCTCTCTGTGTAAATTGTTATTCTGATTCAATATACATGTTTGGCATATTTGTATCACCATGAAGTCCCTAGTAAAGTGCACTGGGTGTGCCAGGGCTGGTGATGACAAATGCTACTAGTGGGCCTGCAGCACTGATTGTGCCACCCTCAGGAGTAGCCCTAAAATGATGTCTCAGGCCTGACACTGCAGTGCCTGTGTGCAGTTTAGAACTGCCATGTCTTCCTGGTCAGTGTCCACACTGACCAGGCCTAACCCTTCCCTTTTTGTGCACATCAGTCACCCCTATGGAAGGCCCAAGGTACCCCCCTGGGCAGGGTGCAGTGTATGTAAAAGGTAGAGCATGTACTAGTGCAGGTGACATGCTCTGGTAGTGAATGGCAGCCATTTTCGTTTTTCACTACTGTAAGGCTATCTTGCTCCATAGGTTAACATGGGGGATGCTGGCTACAGTGGTTAACAGCATTTCTTCCCATAGGAACAAGATAGGACATAAGTATCTAGTATCCCTGAACTCAGAATTTAATAACACATCTTTTAGGAAAGGTTGTTTTTAAATCCTGTGTTTGAGAACAGCACTTCTAGAAAGTTGCTGTTCTCTTGTCTGACCCTTCTGTGTGCCTGGGCCTGTTTGTGTATTGACTGTCTAGTTTGAGAGTGACAGGGGCTGGGGGATTCCCCAGGACGCTGGATGAGTCAGCACTAGGCTGAATGACTACAATTGCAACTGGAGTGGTGGGAGGAGTTAGCACCTGGGCTGAATAGGGCTGTGCCTGCCTTCCACAATGCTGGCTCCACCCCCCTGCTGGGCGGCTGAGGACCCTGCCCCTCACTCTGAAAGGAAAGATGCAGCCAGCAAAACAAAGTGCTCAGGATCCACCCAGAACTGGTTCAGACCGGGCTCAGGGCCCACATGCACCCAGAGAACAAAGACTTTAGGGGTATAAGTACAGGACCCCTGACAACAGAAAATTAGATCATCCTGGAAATCAAGAAGGAACCTCTGCAAAGGAGAAAGCTGAAACTGAAGAAGGAAGATTGTCCTGCTGTTGCTCTGCTGGACTGACATGTTGCTTTGCTGCCAAGGAGAGGGGAAGGACTTTGCTGCTGAGCTGTGTCCCCTGTCTTGAAGGAATCTCCAAGGGCCTGAGTAGAGCTGGCTCCCTGTTTTGAAGTCCCAGGAACAAAGGGGCTTCACCCCCAGCTTCCCTGAACTCTGCTGAGAGAGTTCTGTCCTTCCTAAAGTGCTTGATCCAGTTGTGGGGCCTCTGGAAGTTGTACCTGAGCTGGGAAGCTTGAAACTAAGCTTGAGGGACTTTTGAAACTGAAAAGTGTCGCATCGCTCGCTTGCGGAGCGCATCCCTGACAGTGCGAGAAGTTTCCCGCCGCTACGGAGGTCGAGATCGTCGCAGCGCCTGACGCCGCTGCCAGAGACGTCGCATCCTTCGTTTGCGGGACGCACCAGACCGGTGCGGGAGAATCGAACATTGCTGCGAGTATCGTCGCAGAGCCTGTCGTCGCTGGGTGAGAACGCCGCACCGCTTGCTTGCGGACCGCATCACGTCGCTGCGAGCATCGTCGCAGAATCAACGCATCGAGGAGCTGCGAGAGAGAGGATCCCCGCTGGACCGCGCATCGTCGCCCCGGAGATCGTCGCAGCCCCTACGAGATCGTCGCATCGTGCCTTTGCGAGAACAGACTTCCTACGGAACCTACGCACCGGAATCCATACAAGTGGCCTTCCTCCCCATACAGACCGGATTCGTCGCAACACGCCCGCTGCTGCAGCGGGGCTGTCGCATCGCCTCCCCAGGGTCTCAGGAGCAACGCATCGCTTGTTTTCCACCGCACCAGCTTCTGCTTTTGGAACTTTGTTGCAACTAAAAGGTACTGTGAGTAAACGTGACGCAACTGTGAACTTTTCACGCATCAGTAGAGAATTCTATCGCAACGTAGAGAATTCTATCGCAACCTAAGAATTGTAACGCAACCTTAAGAACTCTTTTTGAAACCATATTCTTGAACTGTGTATGTTGGATTTTTGTCGTTTTGGTCTTGTGTAGTTTAGATTAAAAATACCTTTATTTTTCTAAACTGTTGTGGAGTCAGTTTGTGGTGTTTTCACTGTGTTACTGTGAGTGTTGGTACTAAGCATGGGCGGATTTTGCGGATCCACGATTCGCGGATTCAGCGGATTCACGGATCGTGGATCCGCAAAATCCGCGGATTCAGCGGATTTGCGGATTTGGGGGCGGGGCTTCCTCGAGCGTGTGGGCGGGGCCAAACGGACGGGGCTTCCACGCGAGCGCACATGCCTCTTGTGTGTCTAAAAGGTCAGAGACCGATCAGAGCAGCAGATTAAGAGACAGAAGCCCCTGGTCACAGGAACAGCACGGGGGTTGCGCTCGTATGCTGAATGAGTCACTGCATTTGCGCTTCAACTAGTTCCAGCGACCAAGTGTGTGTCACTATGCAATCGCGCCGAAGTGCGCAGGGGTCCCTTGAGTGAAATGTCCATCATAGTGGGTAAATGGCGGGAAGACGGTGCACACCTCGAGTGTGTGGGCGGGGCCAAACGGACGGGGCGTCCATGCGAGCATGCCTCTTGTGTGTATAAAAGGTCAGAGACCGATCAGAGCAGCAGATTAATTTTTGGGCTGATGAATGAGTCACTGAATTTAAGCTTCAACTAGGGCACATGCTTTATTGATATTTGCAAGTGTTTCCTGTTGAGGTTTATTTTTTTGTGCCAGGACCGTCGTGCCCGAATGAACCCTGCCCTTCATATTTATTCAAGAAGACACCACTGTTGAAATAATTTACGATGGCGCCGGCAAGCTGCCAGCGCCATCCTGCAAAAGTTACTTAATTAGCTTCAACAGGAAGCTCCAACTGCTAAAATAAAGCAGGCGCTCGAGCCCCTGCTGTATCTTATCTGTTAGAGCTTCCTGTTGAAGCTAATTAAGTAACTATTGCAGGATGGGCGCTGGCAGCTTGCCGGCGCCATCGTTAATTAGGCGCGCTTGAACTTTTGACCGCAAAATCCGCTCCGATCGCGGATTGCGGATTTTCGGCAAATCCGCGAGAGTTCGCGGATCGCGGATTTGCCGAAAATCCGCAAAATCCGCGATCGGAGCGGATTTTGCGCTCATGCTTAGTTGGTACAAATACTTTACACATTGCCTCTGGTTAGCCTAGACTGCTCGTGCCAAGCTACCTAGAGGGTGAGCAGGGGGTATCTCAGAGGGTTATCTCCTTGCCCTGACTAGAAGCAAGGGTCCCTATTTGGACAGTGGTACCTACCTCTGCCAACTAGAGACCCCCAGATCTAACATTGGTGGTCAGGCGGTGGGATTTGAACTTGTATTTGTACTTGACCCACAGTAATTGGTGTACATCACTAGTGAGTGCAGACCACTACGCCATCACATACTGTTTGTTTTTTTCCGGTGTCCTCCTGGAAGTATTTTTGGATATTGAGACTCTGGCTAATGTTGCACCTGTAAAATCCTGCCAAAATGGAAGTCAACTTTTTCCACCTGTGCATCTACACAGAAGAGGAGATAAAAGCCTTTTGCAAGAAGAGGGGGCTGCCCGTGGAGAAAGGTTCCACAAGGAGGGATCTTGAGGCATGCCTGTATTCCCATGAGGCCAGAATTTTGGAAGCAACATTAGCAGATGATTCTGAGGAGGAGGACTTCTCTGACAGTGAGGAAGAGAAAGATGAGTGGCTCCTTGCTGCTGAGCAAAGGTGCAGAGAATTAGACCGGCTAAATAAGGAAGGTATGATCCGGTGGGCCTTAGCCCAGAAAGAAAAATGGGATGCTCAAGGAAGGAGCTTTGCTGAGTTAGAGGTGGAGTCCAGCTCAGATGGTGGCAGCATGTTTATGATATCTAGTGCTGAGAGAAAGGTACAAACACCCAGAGATGTGGCGCCTGACTTGAGGGAGGGGGTCGACATACACCAGGGGGTTCAGGTTTATGATGTAGTTCCAGTGGAGTGCAGTGTCCCTGAAGTAGATTGGGGGACTGGCACAGAGGACCATATTCCTAGTGGTGGGAGGGACACTCTACTGACTCTAGATGAGAGGTACAGGGAGAGGGGTTCCCCCGTGGTAGAAACCTTGGTGTGTGTGTGTGAAGACCAGCCAGAAGAGTGTGGGTTGTGTGACAGAGGCAGTCAGATACTGTCTTGCCAGTCTCAGGAGAGTGGTGTGGGGTACTTGTGTGAGGCACTGGAGGGTGAGGCAAAGGGTAGCTTGGTTAACAACTGTGGGGGGCTGTGTGATTCATTTGTTGGAGAGCATATTTTAAATCCCTGTTTTCCAGAGCTATGCCAACACCCGGTGGAGTGTGAGTTCTCTGACCCCAGAGAGCTTGCATTGGAGGCAGACCTCTTGGTGGATTCCAAAGGGTCTGAAGAGGCATTGGGGAGTGATCCCAAAAGGAGTGGCTTAGATATCTTCCAGACCTGTGAGGTGGAAGAGGTTCAGTGTAGCCCAGTTAGGTCCCAGTGTAGTGGGAGGGGTGTATGGGCTCATGTCCGGACTCAGCG